>NC_065906.1:8750000-9375000 GCF_905147045.1 Nymphalis io | reverse complement strand
AGGTATTACGAATTAAATTATTTGTTAGAAAAGTTTATTTTCCACGCGCCGTGAGTTATTAACCTTTAAAATTTGGCGTATAATTTAAAACGTAGTAAGCTCAGAAGTGAAGCGCTACCAAAATCACAGTGATCCAGTACGAGTGGGTGCAAAATAAATGTCCACGTCTAACACGGCGCATTAAAATAATTTCTAACGTGTCCCGAAAGCGGAAAATTGTAACATTAATTCCCTTAATTTTAACAGAATGTTGCGGCCACGTTGACATATTGTATGTCGCCATGTTGTGGCTATAAACCGGACATTATTTGGATTCGTATAGACTTCAGACATTTTGTAATAATTCAACTTTACTTGTAGGTAACCACGAGATACACGACTTGTAATATATCTGCTTGACCACAATTAATATACAAGTAAGTGTTCACTATTGCTCTTTCCGGTCGTGTCGGATTGGCGTCCCATCGGATTAAGAGAATTAGGAAATAGAGATTGCACCTACACAGGTGCAAACACTTGCACACACACTTGTCCACTATAATATGTCCTACGCAGTTGGCTAATCTTTCTTGAGATTGGCCGCCGTGGCTGAAATTGATCTGGAGGACTATCATTATTATTAAATGTTCATTAACAAAAATAATTTAATATTTCAAAATCGTTTAAATACTTCCTTTTTTTATTAATTGGTAATTGATTTATTTTGTATTTAATTCTTACAAAACTATACAATATCTATGCTATAAATATAAATACAAAAGAGATTGTTAATTGTGTTCTTTCAATATTTCTTTTATATAATTAATTTCCCTAAAACCCCACTATCTATATAAACAAAAATAATATTTGTATGATTGACCTTCAATTTAAACGTTTTGATACCCTTATTCTACTCTAGTGAGAGATTCTAGAAAGAGTAATGTATGATATGAATAACTGTCTGAAAATATTAGAATTAAATGTCGCTCGTCTGCTCTTCTAGCGAGTGTGGAGTTTTGGAGAATATCAGAATTAGAGCAAGCTGAGGCAGGTTGTTAGGAATTTAGCGGGAATTTAGTTACTCTGGGCAAAGGACACGATCCGAGAGAGTGATCCTTTCATACCACTTAAGAGCCACTTCCAACGTAAGAAACTATGTTTGCCAAACTAAGATTTATCTAGTAAGTAAGTCCGAAGGTTCTTCACGTAACAATTATTTGAACTATTCGATTGATTTACTTCTTTGCGTTCGGTAAACACTTATTTGATAATTATATAAATGATATCAATTTAGTAATTTGTTACAATACAAAGTCGAGTTTATAAATTTGTTTATTATCTATATATTTTCTAAATATTAACATTTCCCATGTTTAAGAAAATTACTAAAATTTCTATTTACCCCTCCAATTAAGCATAAAGTTTGTGTTAGGAGTGGGGGTGACAAAAAAGGGGGGACCCAAGGGGTCAGAGTCGAACCTTAGACATCGCTAAGCGACCTGCGAACCATTGCACTCTTGACGCATAAAATCAACGATCCCACTTCATATTTCGACACTAGATGAGAATTTTTGTATTCGTTGACATACTTGATTATAGGGCGTTGCCGTAAATGATATTAAAGAAAATATTTGTCTCATTTATATATAATATATTTTAATAAAATATATGTTTGGTAAATTACTACATTTGAATTTTGCTTTTAAATGTGCAATCTTATCAGTAAACCAAAAATTCCATAGTTAAGATTAGGATACGATGATGCTCTTTTGTTTTATAGTTAATAAGAAAATTATTCTCGTTCCAACATTATTTAACCGATGATCGTGGGTTCAAACCCGGGCAAGCACCACTGAATTTTCATGTGCTTAATTTGTGTTTATAATTCATCTCGTGCTTGACGGTGAAGGAAAACATCGTGAGGAAACTTGCATGTGTCTAATTTCATTGAAATTATGCCACATGTGTATTCTACCAACCCGCATTGGAGCAGCGTGGTGGAATAAGCTCCAAACCTTCTCCTCAAAGGGAGAGGAGGCCTTAGCCCAGCAGTGGGACATTAACAGGCTGCTAATGTACTGTTACTGTACATATTTTGTAATCGAATTCAATTTAATATATATCTCGTTGTTCGGATTTCATTTTTGTATAGTTCAGTTGCCAATTAGCCGTCACAAGGTACACACGTTATTTCCTCAAAAAGATATTAACTCAAGTGAATCCAGACTAGTTTGCATAAATTTCACATATTCTTTTTTAGGCTAAAACCAGTCAATATATATAAAGATAAGTTCACCGCGAACGTTTAATTTTTGTTGATAAAATATTCGGGTTACTTCGCGATGGGAAGTTTTAAGGAAAAGAAAACACTTCCATCTCGAGAGATTTGCACGAATTTGCACAAACAAAGTTCGAGTGTGCCGATGACTTCATACAGAGAGATGAAAATTACGTGACCGAAGTTACTCTTGTCAAGTTGATAGATTGAGTTATTTATCTTGCTCAAAGGGATCAAACTCTCGCTTCTTATACTCGATAAGATTTTCTCGACGATTGAGTTACTTATAATTAACAACAACACTATCGTTATTTAATTAAATATTTAATTGGATGCAACCCCAACTTGGTAAGTACCACCCAGTCACAATTTCTGCTATCAGTTTAACAGTTAACAGTTTTGTTAAATTTCGGCTTGAAAGGTGAGTCTGGGTAATTTCAGAATTGCTTACTTCCCAAGGATGCTAGTGCATTTGTGAATGGTTATTTCTTACAGCGCTATTATATAAAGACGGTAGTGAGCATAAAAAAGGTATATTTACCAGTCCACCTAACTATAAATAAAAACTTAATAAATATATATCCCGAATAGTGTAATACATGAGAAGTGATTATTTCAAAAATATTTTTTCTTTATTTCAACACGTACAAGATTTAATATTTATTTAGTAGTTAATTCAATACTTAATATCACAGATTTAATTTACATCGAATATTTAAAGTAATTTCAGAAATAACAAAAAGTAAACCACATAAAAGTAATGAATAAAATAAACATACTATGCTCACGATGTCTCGTTCCCAAAAATCAGAAGTTTAATGTATCGCACCCTCAAGTTACATGAATTTAATTATCAATTCAATTCAATTATCGTCCGCATCAAAAACGAAAATCAGACGACACGACACGACATTACAGAAAACTTTACTCCTCACTTATTATGTGTTGACGATTTGTACCAACGCAAACCTAAAATCTACCGTAGTGGCACCGTGGAAACCGCCATCTCAGCTTAGTTCCATTGTATGATCGAACCATACCGATTCATTTATTTATTTATTTATTTAACACTTTTTGCACAACATACACATTAGATGAGAGAAGTAGGAAACAATCAAAGAAAAAGAAAATAAAAAAATGGTGCGCAAAGGCGGTCTTATCGCTTATAGCGATCTCTTACAGACGACCTTTGGTGAAAGAATTTTTGTAAGAGAACAGGTAAGTGCATTTACATATAAAAAGGAGACACTAAATATTCATTATTATTTATTAGTTTATTATTAGTTTTGTAAAATTATAATTCACTTTTGTAACTAACATTTTATATTTGTTATGTAGTCTCAAGTTTACATTGGTGGTAGAGCTTTGTGCAAGCTCGTCTGGGTAGGTACCACCCCCTCATCAGATATTCTACCGCAAAACAGCAGTACTTGTTATTGTTGTGTTCCGGTTTGAAGGATGAGTGAGCCAGTGTAATTACAGGCACAAGAGACATAAAATCTTAGTTCCCAAGGTTGGTGGCGCATTGGCTATGTAAGCGATGGTTGACATTTCTTACAATGCCAATGTCTAAGGGCGTTTGGTGACCTCTTACCATCAGGTGGCCCATATGCTCGTCCGCCTTCCTATTCTATAAAAAAAAAAAATAATTAAAACATTTTAAGTAAATTTATATCGATATCATTGCACCCTCGACGGCAGCCATACTTATTTAACTCATTGGATGATGTTACAATCACTCAACATAGGCATTTGATGTTTATGAAAGGTTTATAGAATCAAGTAATTTTAATTCAAACTGTTTTAAAACAAATTATCCAATGACCTAATTAAAATTATGACGCAATCAAATTGTGAATTGATGTCAAAAAATGGCTAATTAAGTCAATGATGTAATCAATTGAAACTATGACGCAATCATTGAATGTTTATTTTAATTATATTTTTCTTTAATTATTATTATTGATTAATTTTACGTAAAAATTGTTACATATATTAAGATGCTACACATATTTGTTTAACTTTGTAAGTGAGAGAAATTATTTACTTTGTAGAATAAGAAAACTTTTAATCTTCGTCCAACATATGACTGCTCATTTTGAACCTTGATATTCTTTAACTCCATACTTGGTGATCTTTGTGCAAACCAATCTGGGTAGGTACCAACCACTCATCAGATATTCTACAAAGAATGAGTGTTTTAAGCCAGTGTAAATATAGTCACGATGTAATTTACCGTTCATATCTCTTACAGCGTCACTCACAGTCACACTCACAGTGTCTCACATATACGTAATATGTACGTTGGTGACCAATTACCATTAGGTGGCCATAAAGATATAGTGAACCATCGTGTTACATAATTAAATAGAATACAAATCTACCATTCTTTTTTATATATATATTTGCCGAGAAGATAAATGACTACTCCACCTGATGGTAAGTGGTAGTAAAGTCCAAACGCGACGACGGCCAGTATAGTCGGGAAAATTTTTCTGCACTAGCCCGCCCGTAAGATGCCTTTTCACGCTTCGTTTGAAAGAACAACGCTGGTGACGAGCGAGAACTGAGTGAGATAGAAATATATCGATCCGATCCAATTATCTTCTAAAATTCTTAAGTACCTTAAAGAAAATTATATCTGTAATATATTCCCTTGAAACCCTTCCATAATCCTTGAAGCCTCGTTAAAATAATGTAACAACATCTTGAACCGAGACTAAGCACAGTGTTAACAGTGAATTACGTTGAGATGATAAGCAAAATCTCTGAGAACCGACGAATATCTTGCAAAGTCTTTTGACAGGAAGTATGTTGGCTTATTAACATAACGAGCACAAGCGCTCTGCTGGAAGCACTTGTTATTACATATTATGACATTTGATATAAATATATTTATTTATGTGGCATATGCATACTGACTTTTTTTTGTATTTTTTTTATTTATGTTACCATAACATTTGAAGTATATTATCAATCCCACTGTAAATAGCTTTACGCTCATGATTAAAAAACGAACTATAGCACGCATTGTTTAGAGAGGAACCTAAACGAAAATCCAGTCTTAAAATTCATCCAGGAAATTGAATACCACGAAAAGCTCTTCACACGAGCCTACAGTACTATAAAAGAAATCGTTAGTTACAACAATAATAACGTAGCATTGGCGAGATGCATTTTGTTGAAAAAAAAATAGATGCTTTGTTGTTTTTCGAAATGAGAGATTTACAGAGTCCACAATACTATATATCTATAGTAAGTATCATGGCATGGTGTACATTGTACCGTAAGCAGCCAATGGATGTAGGAGACCATAGGCTTAGTCTTTCTTTAGATGGTAAGCTGGAGCCGATATAATTTATAAATGATTCCTTGACGTATACCCTCAAAATTCAAAATTCAAATTAAAATATTATAGGGTTTAAATTTTCTCTCAAAAATTAGCAACCCGGAGTCTAACAGTTGGAAGTGTGTACACTGCCTCGAACAGTACGTAAAGCCGTTGATCCTGCGCCTAACCTTCCAGCGGTGTTAAATTTGCCGTTCCATCGAATTATGAAAGTGAGGGTATGGGAAGTGCGCTGTATTTGCCCACAAACTTGTATTCGACAATAAGTCTTGCGCAGTTTGATAGTCGTTAAAAATGGCCGAGATGACCTTGTGGTTAGAACGCGTAAATCTTAACCAATGATCGTGGGTTCAAACCCGGACAAGCACCACTGAATTTTCATGTGCTTAATTTGTGTTTATAATTCATCTCGTGCTTGACGGTGAAGGAAAACGTCGTGAAGAAACCTGCATGTGTCTGATTTTATTGAAATTCTGCCACATGTGTATTCTACCAACCCCCATTAGAGCAGCGTGGTGGAATAAGCTCCAAACCTTCTCCTAAGCCGGAGAGGAGGCATTAGCCCAGCAGTGGGTTATTAACATGCTGTTACTGTTAAGGATGGTCGCCGTCGTAAAATCAGTCAGGACATCATATTTTAGTATTATTTTTAGTTACATATACATTGTAAATTATATCAATCATTTACTTAGGTTGATTATTTTATTCTAATCGAAACGCCACATCTAGCTATCGCAATCTGTAATGGAAGTTTAACGAGGGTGAATTCGGCAGAGATATTTCGGACTGCACATGTGGAAGTCGGGATTAGTTTCTCGACTCAATTTTGTATGTCACGCACACGACTCGTGTTGGTCAAATTAAATATACTAATTTGATCCTCTGTGACAGTTTGATTATAGTTTTGAATTAGTATTCGAATAGTGCTTTAGTGGTTTTTGATTTTCCAACATAAGCAACGAAGCAATGAGATTTGCTGCCATTTATAATATATTCAAATATTTCATCAGTTTTTTAATATGTTTTGGGTATTACATTAAAATTAATAATAATAATAAGTAAGTATGACGGATATATTTTTTGCCGACTCTCCTCGATAGAATCTACATTGCAAGCCGGTTACGTTCAACTTAATCCTGTAAAATAAGGATACAAAAGTATATATATATAAGAGCCTAATTGAATAAATAATATTTTGATTCGATTACAATTATTAATTTATTAAACACTGATGTAATTATCTATATATGTATGTAAAAAAAGTAGTTTATATAGTGTATCAGTTGTCTGGTTTCCAAATTACGAGCTCTGCTTAGCTTGGGATCAGGTCTTGTGTGTTTAATGTCACAGGATATTATTATTGTTATTACATATGGTAACTAGTTTTTTACGTTTTAAAAATAAAGCTAATAGAGAAAACCTGAACGTTTCTTTACAACAGTTGCGTATAACAGTTTTATTTTGTCTGTTAATAATTATCCGAAGCGATATTAAATATTTATGACTCACATTTTTATGCAGTCGCGATGGATTTTGCTATTTTTCAGTAAAAACTTTAACCATAAAGCAAACTAATCGTTTGAAAAAAAATAAATATTTCGATGACCTTAATTGGGCTTTCTTAATGGGCCTAGAAATTGCAAAAGAAAAAATGTAAAAACATCGAAGTCAGGTCGCGGTTCAGACTTCAGATTGGAATGGGCTCTAATTATTTAAAAAGAGCTAACTATCGAGGGAAAATTTCTGACTTTCGATGTTAAATATTCAAAGTACGATTAGGTTAAGAATCGCAAAGTTTTGAAGACTGGGTAATAAGTTCGAGAAAGTTCGAGAATATTTTGTTTTTTAACCTACACCTTGTATACGAAATCAAATGTTTTTATAAAAATAGAAGCATGATTATAATAATAATAATGTCCTCCAGACCGATTTCGGCCACGGCGGTCAATCTCAAGGGAGATTAGCCAACTGCGCAGGAGAAGATATTATAGTGCACAAGTGTGAACGCAAACACTGGTGCACTCTTTATTCTCTAACTCTCATAATCCGATGGGACGGCAATCCGACACGACCGGAAAGAGTTCAGGCGCAGGATCAACGGCTTCACGTGCTTTCTGAGGCACGGGAGTGTACACACTTCCAACTTCCAAACTCCGGGTTGCTACTGAGAATTTACTGAGAGAAAAACCCAATAACTTTTTATTGACCCGACTTAGGAATTAAACCCAGGACCTCCGGGCTTTACATCAAGCCACTAGGCCAACGAGGCAGTCAATGATGATTATAATAATGAGATATTGAACAGCAATAACAATGATATTCCTTTAAAACTGTTTAAAATTCAAATTTTTGTCGTTGCCTTATGGATAAGATTCAAAAGCGCTGTGTAATATAAATATTAAAGTAACGTTAATCCAAATTATAGAAAAGATACACTTAAGGCACGCACAACACGTCTGTGGTTTTTTTTTATAGAATAGGAAGGCAGACGAGCATATGGGCCACCTGATGGTAAGCGGTAATTAACGCCCATAGACATTGACATTATAAGAAATGTTAACCATCGCTTACATCACCAATGCGCCACCAACCTTGGTAACAAAGATGTTATGTCCCTTGTACCTATAATTACACTGACTCATTCACCCTTCAAACCGAAACACAACAATACCAAATACTGCTGTTTTGCGGTGGAATATCTGATGAGTGGGTGGTACCTACCCAGACGAGCTTGCACAAAGCTCTACCACCAGTAAGCAATAAGCATGAATCAAATGTCACTCACGGGGCAGGGGAACAGTAAATAGCATGAAAATATAAACCAATCACATCTTCTACATTTGCTTGTTAATAGATTATACTGACTGCTTTGTAGATCTAAATATTTAACAGCTGTTCACAAGGTCATCGGTACAAAAATTTCGAAAAGAAATATATTTATACTTAGTTTACTTTTGTCAAGATTTTCTCAATGAAACGTTTGGCTAATCTCTGTTGAGAAAATCATACGTACCTGAAATCATTTAACAAAATGTATATTACATTTTATGTTAATATTGTTTATATATAAAATATATTGTAAATTATTCACAAATTTTCTAAGGTTTCTGAAAGATATTTTCTTAAAGAAGTCCTTTGTACACATCTTTTTATTGTATGTCTTATGTATATCTTTTACGGTACAAAAATAAAATATAAATAAATATGTATAAATTACCTATTTTTTTTTTTATAGAATAGGAAGATGAACGAGCATATGGGACACCTGATGGTAAGTGGTCACCAACGCCCATAGACATTGGCATTGTAAGAAATGTTAACCATCGCTTACATCACCAATGCGCCACCAACCTTGGGAACTAAGATTTTATGTCCCTTGTGCTTGTAATTACACTGGCTCACTCACCCTTCAAACTGGAACACAACAATACCAAGTACTGCTGTTATGCGGTAGAATATCTGATGAGTGGGTGGTACCTACCCAGACGAGCTTGCACAAAACTCTACCGCTACCTATGTAGCTTTCAAGTGATATCAAGAAGAAATATAAACAAAGTCAAAGGTTATTATATGAGAAAAGTGGTATCATAACAACGAATACTGCTTCATGTAATAAATAATACAGTTTCATACAGTGTAATGATAGAACAAAGGCGTTAGATTGCATTCGCCTTCGGGAAATCTAAGAGATAAATTATTCCATCAGATTGATGCTGTGTCAAATGGAACGCTTTTTGAACAATATTAGATAAAGAGTATTCTACAGTACTTTGTTATTAAAATATTAATATGGAAACACCAAAAATAGAGATAAATCTTTGTCTGGACTTAAAAACATAGAGGTACTTTTAAACTCAGAAAATGGTTTCAAATAAAAGTCAACATTAAAAAAAATCCGATGGTAGATTTACAAATATTTATATTTATACTTCTAATACCATCACTTGTAGTCTGCAATTAAAGCAAAACGCTTAAAAATTAAATTAATTAAAATTAATTTATCTGTTTTTATTACTTCCCGTACCTATTATGCTAACACGTCACAATTTTATAGAAAAAACGACCACCTTTATTTTGAACTTGGAATATCTACTACTGATATAATTTTTGAGGTATATAAAATGTATCGAACAAATAGGAAAAAGCGAAGCAATAATGCTCGTTGCATTCGCTTTATTCGCATATTGCTTCGTAAACACGAATAATAATAAGTTTGTTTACTTTGTGGTAAGGCTGTTTGCAAGCCCGTTTGGGTACCAGTAACAGCCTGTGAATGTCCCACTGCTGAGCTAAGGCCTCCTCTCCCTTTTTGAGGTGGAGGTTTGGAGCTTATACCACCATGCAGCTCCAATGCGGGTTGGTGGAGTACACAAGTGGCAGAATTTTATTGAAATTATACACATGCAGGTTTTCTCACGATGTTTTCCTTCATCGTCAGGCACGAGATGAATCACAAATTAAGCACATGACAATTCAGTGGTGCTTGCCCGGCTAACCCACGATCATCGGTTAAGATTCACGCGTTCTTACCACTGGGTCACCTCGGCTTTTTTTGGTCTGGGTACCGCTCACCGAGAATAATATTCTACCGCTGAATAGCAATACTCAGTACAGTTGTGTTCCGGTTGGAAGGGTAAGTGAGCCAGCGAAACTTCAGGCACAACGGATATAATATTTTAGTTCCCAAAGTTGGTGGTGCAATAGCAATGTAAGGGATGGTTAATATTTCTTACTTCCAATGTCCATTGGTGGTGGTGACCACTTACCATCAGTGCGCCTACAGATATTATAAAAAAAGCCAAGACAATTCAAAGAACCTTACCGTACTAAAATATTAAATAATGTAATATACTACATCAAGTTTCAAAATATAAACATTGTTTTACACGAACGGGAATCAAACATTATTGAATCAGTCTGGTTTATATTTCAGAGTATCGTAATGTCACAATACCTTACGTTCCGCACTTGAACAATAGTTCTGTTCGCATTACGGTCAACGGAATGGATACCAAGATATGGTGAATGTGTGAATAGTAACAGCCTGTGAATGTTCCACTGCTAGGCTAAGGCCTCCTCTCCCTTTTTGAGGAGAAGGTTTGGAGCTTATTCCACCACGCTGCTTCAATGCGGGTTGATTTGTTTATTTATTTATTTGGATCTCCAACAGTTGTACATAAGACACATTCAAATCACTTTTTACATTAACTTAAAACTAACTATGCATAACCAATTACAGGAGAACACACCATTCACAAATACAATTACAAAATATACAAATCAATAGAATAAAAACAGAAAATAAAAATATTTAAATAAAGAACAAAAAATAAAAACAGAAACAAAAGGTAGTAACTAATTAAATTTTAAAACAAATTAACAGTTTATACTAAAAGAAACATCACATTTTTTCATGAACGATGAGAGCCCGTCACAATCAATGTCCAGTGTTACTGTGTTTTTTACACAATAATTATATTCTCGCGTTATTCGCGATATTGAAGCATTCTGTGCAAGTTTCGTTCGAGTGCGGTCAAGTTAAAGAACGGACATAGGTTGCGAGGTGGTCTTCTAGGAACATTAATATTAAATCTACTCAACAGTCTATCGTCATCAATTTTTTCATTAAATACTTTATAAAGCAATTTAATATCTAGTAGAGATCTTCGAATCTTCAGTGACTTCATTTAAAGAAAATCTAGTTTGTTTTTGTAGGACACTAGCTGATTAGAAGCTTTAAAACGAAATACCAAATGTTTAACGAGTCTCTTTTGAACACGTTCTATTCTCTCAATATGGATCTTGTAAGCGGGGGACCATACTTGTCAACAATATTCAAGTTTACTTCGTATCAAGCTATTGTACAATTGTAGGATTGTTAATGATTTTTTTAAATCCTTAGACTGTCTTAAGATAAAGCCAAGTAGTTTAAAAGAACCTGTTACTATTGAATTCATGTGCTTATCAAATCTTAGCTGATTGTCAAATATTACACCCAGGTCTCGAATACAATTAGTTTCTTTTAAATATTCGCCCGAAATATTATATGAATTTAACAATGGATTCCTTTTTCTGGTAAATTTTATAAAATTTTATAAAATTAAATACACATGTGGCGGAATTTCAGAATGTGTGAATATTGCTTCACCTATTTGAAATTTAATTTTATCTACTTACATTAACGCATTGCTTTAATAACTATGATATATCAAATCAATAAACTAAACATAATATATAACTAGTAAAATAATTGCCACAAAAAAAGACATTTACACTCTGACTGTGCCTCGAAAAGCTCGTATACCTCGTATACTCGTATACGTAGCCATTGAGTCCCACGCTTGATCTGTTCACACCAGATACCACCATACTGATTGCCGTCCCAGCGGTTTATGAGTGTAAGAGAAAAGAGATTGTGGTTATATACATACTTATGTACTATTTATATCCTGTGGCTTTGGTTGTTCCTTGATCACCATTCTTTTTACGTGATAACTTAATAATAAGGTATATTTATTTAGTGTAGTCGAATGCAGGAACATTTCCATGAGCAGCACTTTCATAGCTGGATTATATTGGAAGCGCATCGGACGCCCGACACTCTTGACAGTAACGCAGAAACAAACTGGCGTTCTGCCGCGAGCCATGTGGATAAAGTTCATTTTAATATTGTGAAGTTGTACTTTTAAAGTCTATGGAAATACATAAAATGTTTATTTTAAAAATACATAATGTATTAAATTATAATTAAAAAAAATGTTAAATTAAATTTTTAAAAAAACTTTTGTTTAAATGTTTTTAAATCTATAACGTAAGTTAATAGACAGTAATTTTCTGACTGCTGGTCAAAGACTATCTTTCTTTGGGAAGAAGGTTTAGAGCTTTTTTCACAACGCGCTCTGATACCTCAAATGGTAATGGTCCAAATCTAATTACATACCAGTCTTCGGCTAAGATCCATATGTCCAATTTACAGAGAAACATATATATATATGTGTTATCGAATATCAATAAGATCAAATTGTTTCAGTATAAGACATAATCAGACAGACAGAACTATACAAAGTGTACATTTAGACAAACTATATGGGAGTATTGATTTTTTCCTACTCAAGATAATAAAACTTTATAATATCATGATTAACTAATCAGATTTGTTTGGATTTTAACCTTCGACGTAAAAAGAGTGATGTTATATATTTAGTAGTTACTAGTTTACACTTACTAAGTGGTAAGGTGTGCAAGCCCGTCTGAGGTACCACCCACTTATCACATATTCTACCAAACAGCATTACTTCATATTGTGTTGTGGCTTAATGAGCGAGTTAGCCATTGTAACTATTGACAAAGGACATAACATCTCAGTTCCCAAGGTTAGTAGCGCATTAACGGTTTAAGGATAGTTAATATTTCTTACAGTGCGAATATCTATGATTGGTGATGACCATCAGATGGCCGACTTACCAGTCTTCATTCTTAAAAAAAATAAAAAAATACATGCTGTAGTTTTGTTCCATAATAAACATACACGGGTTAACAAAACTATTTTGTTAATGGAATTGTAATACCAACGTGATATAAGCTCGCTAGAATTATATAACATAATCACAAAATAGTAAAGCTAACAATTAATTAATATAACTCGTTTTACAAAATGGCGGCTACCTTCAACCATATTTGCTTTCAGGTGACTTCAACTAACTTACGACATTCGGTACATGTTTATGTATCTATGTACATCGTATCCATTGAAATTATTTAACTGTTCCCATTCAATCCTATTCTAACTGCAAGTGCTATTGTGGAGGAGCTAATTGTTCTCCAATTGACAAGTACACGTATCATAGAGTTGGTACAACCTCCAAAAATATGAATTTCATGTAATGTACTTTTCGGTATTACTAAACTATTTTATAATATTCGATTTGATTTGATTTTAAATCAATATTTTTAAATACAAATCAGTTTTTTATAATTAATTTTCAACGTTGTACAACTCTATATTATATCTTCTTAATAATTTTGGAAAAGTTATATCAACATTAACGAATACATAATATACATATTAATAAATACATACAAAGTAGTAATATGTATACGAACGTCGCGCTTCCATGACTTCGAAGAAAAAAAATTACAGTTTCGTAAAAACGATTTCTTACAAGCATTAAAAAGCAAATTACAATGTACCGGGACATTAGACCATTCGCCCCGAGCTGTCCCAGCATCGTTCAGACAAAACGTACTGCACTTTGTAGGAACAGGGTAAGTTTGCTGGCAGGTTCAAGTTTGGAACTTCGACCGTCCGCTCTAAACGATGTCTTTTTACGTCGAACTTTGATGAGGTGTAATAATGCAGTCACTTTGGTTAAATGCTTTACTTTTCGTTTAATTTTACTATATATAAAAGCTATATATTATTTAAATACATATACTGGTACTGGTAAATGTTGTCCTGTGTATACATTTTGATGAAATTGAGTATAAAGAAAGCTTGAAAAGAAAAGACGTACTTTTCTATATAGCAACTCCCTCTCAACATGCGGACGAAAACTAGTTATTTAGATAAAACGAGCCAATGTTCTATGCGATGCTACTTTAAATTTGTTTTATCGAAGACGATTATTTTAACAACAATCAGAACGATCGCTTGAGCGGTATATAAATTATGTATTACAGCGCCATCTTGTAGCGAGTTACAGCAAAGTGGATATTATAATAACCCTATCAAACGTTGTTGATGTCTATTTCTTTTTCTTTTTCTATTTCTATTCGTTTATTTAATCTCAAATTGATATACCAAAATCATTTTTTAAGTAGCCAGATATATATTTCCTTTACATATTTAACATCCAGAAGTGAAATTGATTTTTTAAAAACTCATACAAATTGATGTAAATTATTCTCTCCATTACTCTTAAACATCTAAATAAGATAAATTAACAAATCACAAGTCGAACCAATAATTAATTAATTAAGTTACTTTTCTGTCCACCAACAAATTAGCTGTTTTAAATTAGCGCGCGTCTTTTTTATAACAACGCTGTTGTATGAATCTAGGAGTCTCTTAACTAATAAATAATAATAAAAGTAAAATAGACCTTCCACAATTAAACTGAGTAAAACAAATCTACAAACATGAAAAAGGTAGGACGACGATACGACGGACGTAAATGGGTAGACCTGATGTTAAGTGGTCACCACTGCCCATAGAAATTGGCATTGAAATAAATGTTAACCATCACTTACATCGCCAATACGCCACCAACCTTGGAAAATAAGATTTTGTGTCCCTTGTGCCTGTAATGACACTAGCTCACTCACTCTTTGAACCGGAACACAACAATACCAAGTACTGCTGTTTGGCGGTAGAATATCTGATGAGTGGGTAGTACCTACCCAGACGAGCTATCACATAGCCCTACCACCAGTATATACGATTGTAAACATTACATTAAAATGTTATTGTAATCTCACAAGTGAACTATGTTCTTAAATTAGTAAATAAATGAACTCTAGCCTCATAAGATTATAATGACAGGTACCACCTATACATAAGTTATTATTGCCAAATAGTTTATACTGCTGTGCTAAAGTTTGAAGGGTAAGTAAGGCAGCGTTATTAATTACAGAAGTCGAAACCACAGTCGAAACTCACCGCTGAAAATGATCATGAAATGACATATGTGACGTCGCCTATAATGTATTTAAAGTAAAAAAATTACACATAAAAAAATCACCTATTACTGAAAGTTGGTTTTCAACATTTCACCCTTGAGATACAGAGTGAGTTCTTACAGAAAAGTATTGTACGCACGAAAAATAAAGTCTTACGGCCTTACTTATAAATGTTCAATTTTGGATTTAGCTCTGTCTGTCTTTATTGATTTGACATTTGAAAGAAAAGGACACAGCATTGTTAAACTCATAACCCGCTAAACAACGTTTAAAAATAAGGCCGTGAAATCTCAAGATCGTGCTAGTGACATTGACAGTGTCGAAGGAATGGTTTATTTATTTATCTTTTATGCATTTCTGTATTTCGTATATAAATAAATAAATAATTTATTTTTTTATTTCGTAAAACTGGATACATTAAACAATAATATAATTATTAATTGCTTACTACAAGATGCAAGCACAGCATGCAAAAATAAAAAAATAAATTAATACAAATATTATAGTGAACATTTTTATTAAGAGGCATTGATTAATTTTTACGGATACACGCATGACACGGATATAATTAGAATTCATTGTTATATACATACATTGTTATTCTAAGTTAAGCTATACACTATTCAAACCCTTTGTTTTACTTGAAACAATGTTTGCGCCAACATCCGATCATTTGATCAAATGTCCACGTCATAACCGCACATACTATTTCCAATTCAATACCTTAACAGGACGTTCGTGAACAATATTCTATTTATATCCAGCATCCCGGGCAAGTTGACCGTAAATAATTCCGTCCCGGTCAATAGGATGGAAGTGAGTATGCATTGCCTTTAAAACGTATTCGTTTATACTGGAAATCGTATTTTGATAGCCTTGAATAATAGTAATAGTTTCATCGTCTGAACTTTTCCTCACGTTGATTGTTTTTAAAAGAGACTGCTTGTCTGAACTGAAAAAAAAAAACACTTTTTACACTTCTTCTCGGTTGTTTACTTCATTGCTGAAGGTCGTGTCCACTCTGATCTAGGGTCTGGGTCACGATCTCTGTGAATTTTCTCCAGTCCTTCCTGTCCTCAGCTTTCCTCAGGGCTGTGGTCACTTGAAGACCAGTGAGGTTGGTAACTTGGTACATCGTGTGGGGCAGCGGCCGCTTGGTCGTTTCCCCTCTACTTTGCCAAGCACCATCAGCTTGTCGAGACTGTCAGGCTGCCTTCGCGCTAAATGACCAAAATAACGAAGGAAACGCTGGTAGCAAATACTTGACAATCTCGTCTCGTCGACTTTAGACACACAGACATAAAATTTTGTAACCTTACATTTTATATCATATACATATGGGTCGATAGACTGATGGCAGATTTTCATCCGACACATGCAAGTTTCCTTACCGAGCACGAGCTGAATTTTAAGCACAAATTATAAACATTGTCTGTGTACTTATTCACGTTTTCTAACCACTGAGCCAACTCAGCTCATATATATTTTACATTAAAACAATCGTTCAACCGAAAAATTGTTTGTACCACTGTCGGGTCATTCTTATGTCGCGTTCACAATAAACTAAAATCAAGCGACTTTTTTCGACTTTTTATTTTTTAAATAAGAAAAGTTTTACACGGACCAATTGAAAAGGTTCAGGTAAATCTAATTAAATTGAAAGTTAGTTCAACTTTTTTTAGTCTCTAGCGGCTTCTGAATACAGAACACCTCGTGAAATCGGTTTAAACTAAGCAATTAATGTTTCTCGTTTTTTATTTACGGACGCATGGAATTTATGTGTGCTAAAAGTTTCGAATATTGAATTAGAGAATTGATTATTTATATCAATATCAGTAATTTTTATATTTATATATTGTAACAATATTTTTCCTTCTGTAATTCATAAAATTTAATTCGAAGAGCTTCGTTCAAACTCGGCTGTGTTGATAGCGCGGCATAGATCTAATTATTTGTATTATTGTGTTCCTGTTGATGTGGATATCGAGCTATTGTAATTATTCGCGCAAGGGACATAACATCTTAGTCCCCATCGTCGGCGCCGCGATGTTTTATATGGAATAATTAATGTTTCTTCGCTGACGTCTAAGGGTTGTAGTAACACTTAATAGTATCAGCCTGTGAATGTCCCACTGCTGGGCTAAGGCCTCCTCTCCTTTTTTATTTTGACGAAAAAGTTTAGAGCTTATTCCTCCACGCTGCTCCAATGCGGGTTGGTGAAATACACATTTGGCAGAATTTCAGTGAAATTTTACACATGCAGGTTTCCTCACGATGTTTTCTATCATCGTCAAATACGAGATGATGATGAGATAAACACAAATTAAGCACGAGAAAATTCAGTGGTGCTTGTCCGGGTTCGAATCGAAACGATCATCGGTTAAGATGATCTGTCGAATGTTCTCGATGGTTCTCGATGTCACCGCCTAACTGTGACAATTCCATCGCGCACAAAGAAATTTGGCAACTCCTTTCATTGTCGCACTTCCAAAAAATGGAATTCCTTACCAGCTCACGTGTTCCCCTCCTCTTACAATGCGGGTTCCTTCAAACGAGGCGTGAGGAGGCATCCTGCGGGCTGGCAAGACAGTGACGGCTAGTACAGAACATTCTTCCCGACTGTACTGGCCGTCGACGCGTTTGGACTCTACTACCACTTACCATCATGTGGAGTAGAGTCATTTGCCAGCCCAGCGCATATAAAAAAAAAAATCACGCATTCTAACCACTGGGCCATCTCGGATAAGTAAGTTAGTAAGTGTAGTAACACTTACCGTAAGGATTTACTCGTCCATTCTAATTATATTTAATTTATAAAAAAAAAACATTTATAACACATTTCAAATACATTTATCTACTACATTCGAAATAATGTGAACAATAGAATATTACAGAAACAATATAAAGCACTAATTAACACTCTACGTTAACCTTAATATAAATTACTTAGCTTATCTTTATGTTATAATGAAAACTATATTTAAAAAAAGAATATCTTGAGGTCATAAAAAGGCAAGAACGTTGAACGCCTGAGCGGTGCTGATAGTCGACATGAGCTTGTAATATAATTTGAGACGCCACCAGCATTATAACATGATATAAAAATGTATTTTTTTTACATCGTGTTAAAATGTGAGCTTAGTAGCTCTCATATATTATATTAAAACATCTAGATTTATATACGCATGCACAGGCATCATTGAAAATGTAAGAAAATACATGAATGTTAATCTTAGTTAATAGATATTGCGCAAAATCGAATATCGAAAAACAAAAATGGTTTTCGAAATTGATGTTTTTTTTTATATCAATTGAGCTTACGATTCAATTGTTGTTTACATTTTTTTTAATCTGTGTTGTAGTTTAATGAATACAGGAGCAAAAACTGTTTAAAATTTAATTGCATTAATAATATGATGATAGTAACTCAAGAGACGAAAGACCAGAAGACGAAAGATAAATCATTCAATCTATACCATAAACTACCGCCATACATCCGTGCTCGTTCTTCATTGTATCTATTTTATGAGAGCTTCAACTGCGATTACACTTTTTGATAAAATTTTAATTTATTTTTTTAAATCGTTGGTATATAATAAAAATATATGATAGCGGATTGAACCCGAACAATATACTTAAAATCGTGTACTTACGAATATATTTATTGTGTGTACGAGGGCTTTATTGGTTCATCTTTTTATTTTTATTTACACAGAAACAGCCTGTAAATGTCCCACTGCTGGGCTAAGGCCTCTCCCTTTTTTTGAAGAGAAGGTTTGGAGCTTATTCCATTCCATTTGTTTACACAAAATTTGTTAATTATGTCATATATATATTTTAATTGAAATATGAACGTACGTCAATTCTATAACTCTTCTGAATATCCTATACACTTTATGAAAGTAGGCGCTTACTAGTACATTTATATTGTAATTTTACAAAGAATTTAAAATTATCCTACCAAGAATAGCCGACAAGCGAATAAGTACTAATTTGTCTGTCTTTTTCACGACAATTACTTTTTCACATAGATATGTTAATTAATACAATCAAATTTATCCTGTATGAAAATGAATGAATATTAAATCTATTTTACCGTCTACATAATCTTTTATCGGTACGCCTTTATTTCTACTTATAAATAAACAGATTCGTACAAACAATTTATAAACTAATAGCCACCGAGATTGTTTACAGATATAAACAATCGAGTTGGCTTTATGGAAATGATAAATAGCTTGGCTCGAGCAAATCCCATAGGACATTGTCTTATTATGTCGAGTGACACATGCTCCGCTACAGGTTGCCATAAGATACGTTTAAGAAATTAGTTCCGATATATTTGACTTTGATAATTTTAACTTATTTTTATTTAAATTAAATAGATATATTTAAAATAAATATTTGTGCTTTGCACTGGTCATCATTCGCTTGCCTTGAGTTTATTTTTGGGGGCTTACAGTGTTTTATTCGTCAATTCATCTTTAAATTTGTGAGTGGTAGAGTATTGTGCAAGCTCGTCTGGGTAGGTACCACCCACTCATCAGATATTCTATCGCAAAACAGCAGTACTTGATTTTGTTGTATTCTGGTTTGAAGGATGAGTGAACCAGTGTAATTACAGGTACAAGGGACATAACATCTTATTTCCCAAGGTTGGTGGCGCAATGCTGATGTAAGCGATGGTTAACATTTCTTACAATGCCAATATCTATGTTATTGACCACTTACCATCAAGTGGCCAATATGCTCGTCCACGTACCTAATCTATAATATACGTCTGCTTAGAGATTAATCCACCACGCTGCTCAATCGTATTACAGGCAAACCATATTTTCCTACACTACCTAGAACAATCGAGAAGAATATGAAATAGAGAATAGAAAAAAGAACATGAAAAATCAATGGAGCTTGTCCGTGCTTAATTTTTTAAGCCTGCGATCATCAATCTCTGCGCTGATGTATTTTAAGATTAGGATATAATATGGGGTCTTATAAGTGATCTTTTAAAATTCACATCTTCTATTTATATAATTTCGTCTTTATTTAATCTCAAATATATACTGGTGGTAGAGCTTTGTGCAAGCTCGTCTGGGTAGGTACCACCCACTCATCAGATATTCTACCGCAAAATATTAGTACTTAGTATTGTTGTGTTCCGGTTTAAAGGGTGAGTGAGCCAGTGTACAGGCACAAGGGACATAACATCTTAGTGCCCAAGGTTGGTGGCGCATTGATGATGTAAGTACTGAGATGAAGTGAACGATATAAAATATGAATATATGGTGACAAAGGAGTATGATGCACGACTAATAGGTCAACACCATCACCTTCCTAAAGATATTCCTTATCATTCTCTGCACGTGAAAGTATGATGCTGATCTGATCCATTACCTAGAGGATCACTGTCTAATTAATGATCGTCAGTATGGGTTTCGACCAAAACGGTCCACAGGTGATCTTCTAGCGTACGTAACACACCTCTGGGGTGAAGCTATCGACAAGCATGGAGAATCGTTGGCTGTCAGCCTCGATATCTCCAAGGCTTTCGACAGGGTCTGGCACAGAAGTCTTCTCTCCAAGCTACCGGCATATGGTCTGCCTGCTCAGCTATGCACCTGGATTGCCAGCTTCCTACACAAGCGTAGCCTTCGTGTTTTAGTAGATGGTTGCGCTTCACAATTCTATGTAGTGAATGCTGGGGTCCCCCAGGGATCTGTGCTATCTCCCACACTCTTTCTTTTGCATATCAATGATATGCTCTCCCTTGGGAACATACATTGCTATGCAGATGATAGTACAGTGCATGGTGGATACCACGGACGCGCAGTGGCTGGGCGGGCGGAAACTGAGGAGAGGCGGGAGAATCTTGTCATTGAACTCGATAGGACGTTAGATCTCATCGCCAAATGGGGCTCTGATAATCTTGTTGAGTTTAATGCCAAGAAAACACAGGTATGCGCTCTCACGGCGAAAAAGTCAACATTTTCCCCCTCTTCCCTCCCTCTGTGGTACTCCGCTGGTGATGCAAAGCAAAATCGCCATGCTGGGGATTGACGTTCGCTGCGACCTTAGTCCAAGGGATTACATCGAGGCTGTTATAAAAACAGCTTCACGGAAACTCGGAGTTCTGAACAAGGTGCGGCGCTTTTTCACGCCACAACAACTGTGCCTGCTGTACAAAACACAGGTACGGTCTTGCGTGGAATATTGCTCGCACCTTTGGGATGGCTCCGCTAAGTACCTACTTGAGGCCTTGGACCGGTTGCAGCGACGTGCCGTACGCATTATTGGCGACGTAAAGGTTACAAACACCCTTGAACCTTTACAATTGCGTCGTGAGATAGCAGCACTGAGCGCTTTCTATCGACTGTATCACGGCGAGTGCTCTGAGGAATTATTCTCTCTAATTCCTGCTTCCCCCTTCCTTCTTAAGTCCACGCGAGCTGGTTCTCGATGTCACCGCCTAACTGTGACATCAATTCCATCGCGAACAAAGAAATTTGGCAACTCCTTTCTTTGTCGCACTTCCAAAAAATGGAATTCCTTACCAGCGTTCGTATTCCCCTCCTCTTACAACCCGGGTTCCTTCAAACGAGGCGTGAAGAGGCATCTTGCGGGCCGGCAAGGCGAAGGCGGCTAGTGCAGAACGTTTTTCCCGTCTGTACTGGCCGTCGTCGCGTTTGGACTCTACTACCGCTTACCATCAGGTGGAGTGGAGTCATTTGCCCTCCCGGCGAAATTAAAAAAAAAAAAAAAAAAAAAAAAAAAAAAAAAAAAAAAAAAAAAAAAAAAATCTACTAAAGTATTTTTCATTTCATATTCGGAATTCTTCTTCTCTGTACTAAATAACATTAAAATACTACATTATTATGGAATACTAGTTGCTTTGGGTTGTAGCGTGTTGTTATATAGTCTATAATCAATGTATATATATACAAACACGGTCGTCTGTTCCTTAGCTAGACAACAACCAGCTGTTATCATCATCATTTTTCTGGTGGTAGGGCTTTGTGCAAGCTCGTCTGGGTAGGTACCACCCACTCATCAGATATTCTACCGCAAAACAGTAATACTTAACTCAACTCCAAAATCAAACAAAGTAATCCTAGAGGATATTATTAAAATTTTGATTACAAAATAAAACTTTATATTGCATACGTGGAGAAATGGCGTACATTTTTAAACACGCGTAGTCGTATTCTTCAGACACTCGTATCATAGTTTTACATATGAAATGTAACATATTCCATCAACATCACACCCTATCTCAGAAGTTTGGAGCAGACGAGTCGAGACGAGACGAGGGAACCATACATATTTATAAAGAAAATACACAATGATAGAACTGGAGAAATAATGCCAAGAACTCAAAGATATATTTATTACATGTAAGTAAATAAAAATTATTCAACATGAAATACACAATTATAAAATTTTAATCTCAAATATATCAGACGTGTGATTAAATAACTGGAGAGGATGATATCCATGCTGATGGAACAACCCTTCTACTGGCAAAAATAAAATCCTGACATATAAGTGGTATACATAAGTGGGCGTGACTAGGTTATATATTTTCAGTAGCAGCCCGGAGTCTGAAAGTTAGATGTATGTACTCAAGTGCCTAGGAAAGCACGTAAAACCGTTGGTCAGTACCAACCTACCAACCGCCTGAACTCTTTCCGATTGTGTTGGATTGCCATCCCAAAATGAGAGTGAGGAAATAGAGAATACATCTGTATTTGCGCACACACTTGTGCACTATAATATCTCCCGCGCAATTATCTAATTTCTTTTGAGTTTAACCACCGGAGCCAAAATCGATCTCGAGGATTCATTATTTAAGCAGTTTTACCTTGAAAAGTATATCAATATTAAATCAATTTCTACAGAAGCGATAGCTCAAAGCATACAATAATGCACAGGTTTTTTAAATTATATATAAGTAACAAAAGATAAACTGATAAGTTTAAAGCTAAATCACACGAAAACAATTTCAAATTTTAAATGAAGACACATTTCATCATTAAGCGTGGTCGTTGCTCGCACATGTTGTACTAAAATGAATATTTTCCTTTTGCACGTTGTCATGCAGGATGTCACGCTTTACAAACAAAAAATGTATATGTAAATAATTCCAGTGCAAAGAAATTTCTACACTAGGTGTACCACAAAGCGCTAAAACAAAGAACACGAACGATTAAACTGAACAAACGGGCAAAGTTGCCGCCTCGTCAGCGCTCGCCGTCTAGTGATATACAGCGCGGTCTCTGTAGGAAGACCCTGGTTATCATACATAAGCGAAAGCGACATGCGGACAAGAAACGCGTATTTTCTATCCTGTTACGGAAAGCTTCTCATGTAGCTTATAGATTAATGAGATAAAATAATTGACAGTGTCATCAACTACCAGAAAATGCAAGAAGGAAATATTAATTATTAGAAATATACACCCTCATCTGTTATTTGACGATGTCAAAGCTTATATGTTATATATATTATATAACATATAAGCTGTACATTGATAAATCGCAAATAGGTTGCCTAGCTAAATCACGGGCCAACAATGTTAATTATATTCAGGTATTCATGCTTCTCTGATACTCTCCCCGCTCGAGCTTAAACATTTCAATCTAGACATATATGTATTTGTCATACTTTTGACAAGGTAACCTAATATCGTTGAATAAGGAAAAATTAACCTTTCATTTTATTAAAAAACAATTAAATAACTGATGAGGGTATATTAATGACGCCTGTTTACCTGTTTGTACCTTGCAAATTCATAGTTGTGCTAAAGAGATAAAAGACAACCTAGATTTTTCCAATTTCTTGAGTAAAATTCTCTCGACTAATGTTTGATTTTCATCAATAACAAATCGTGGAAGTTGATCAAAAAAAGTGAAATAAAGTGAATATTAATTAACAGTGTTGGCCCGTGATTTCGCTAGGCAACCCATTTATATTATCAATGTACATCCTACTACTATTATAAACGTGAAAGTTTGTATGTGTGGATGGATGTTTGTTACTCTTTCACGCAAAAACTACTGAATGGATTTCAATTAAACTTTCCAATAATATAGCTTATACATCAGAATAACACATAGGCTACAATTTATAAAGATATTGTGTGAGCTGTCCAAAATATGACATTAAATGTCAAGTAACTAGGAAAAAACCTACCTTTCTGCGAGCTATTCTGGCGTGCGCTGCCATAAACGTTAGTTACACATAATTATGTAATGTATGATAGACATCATTTAGTTTAAATGCGCGATACTACGGGTGCGGTGTTGCGAGCGGTACGGCGCGGTTCGCCTCCGGCGGCGGTGGCGGGCGGTGCGACGCACTTGTGTGGGGGAAGAAGGCGCTCATAGCTGAGTGCGCGACCCGAACGCGGGCAGAAGCGCGAGGGCAGACATCGTTGACTGTTGTCTCCGTTTTGCGAATTTTCATGGTTATAGCGATTTTTTAAAAACGGATTGTACTTCAAGTAATATAGGCCCAATACCTAATTGGCAGTTTTTTTTTTGGTTAGGAGTTACACTTAAATAAGATACTTCATTTTTATTTAAATTAATAGATATAGGTTACTTACCTGTTCATTATACCGAATACCTTCTTTTTTTTGTAAATTACAGAGGTTGTAGGTAGGTTAGTAATTGGTCCTTTTTTGGTTGATTTATAATATTGTAAATAACGTGATGTATATCAATGCGAGTTACCGAACTAGGAAGGCACATTGTGAAGGCCACAATTTTTACTGGAGAAGCCAAGGGAGACAATGTTCTTATACCGCGCATCCCAATCATACCCAATAACTTGCCATTCAATTTTAAACGCCTGCAGTTCCCGTTAAAAGTCGCATTTTCAATGACGATCAACAAATCGCAGGAGCAAACCTTAAAGGTAGCAGGCATACATTTAGGCACGCCATGTTTTTCTCACGGTCAGCTCTATGTGGCTTGCTCACGTGTTTCCAAAGCAAAAAATCTGCATGTTTATGCTGAAGGAAAAAAATCGTTAAATATAGTTTATAAGAGCATACTGCAGTAGCCAGATAACTATAGGCCTATGATCAGGGTTCTGCAGTGCCTGATTACCGTATATTTATTATATTGCCAATTTTCTTATGTTAAAATATTGTCAAGCAGTTATATTTTTCAAATGCGACTCAAAAAATATTTATGTCATAATGTTAGTTCTTTTCTACGCCACGCTAATATAAGCTACTTCAAATACTAATCCTGCGTAGACGAAGTCGCGGGCACCAGCTAGTACTATATAACATATAAGCTTTGTCATTATCAAATAACAGATGAGGATCTTTATGTATATGTTTGTGTATTTATTTATATTGTAAAAACCTGTAACGTAATATAAGAAAAATAATTTCGTTATAGAAATGACAATCAAAAATAAAATAAAGAAAGAAACATACAAGAAAAAATATATTATAATAAATTACAAATCCGCTCTCGCGCCCGCTCTTAAGGTTTACGTGTGTGTAGTTTTTAAATTTCATGACATGGATGTCACGTCATATGCTGAATCAGAAAGCTGTAGCATTTACGTAAATTAATGCGAACTTTAGTATGAAGCACGTTCGATCCTTAGATAGATAAGTCTATATCAAATAGCCAAGTAAAGCCCATAAATATCCCACTGGTGGACAAGAGCCTCGTTTTAGCTTGGAGCTTATTCCACAACGCTGCTCGAATGCGAGTATATATCAGGATTGCAATACGTGCAACTACTTTAAGTTTACTTGGTGGTGGTTTTGTGCAAGCCCGTCTGGGTGCGTTCCACCCATCACATTTTCTACCGACATACAGCAATATCCAGTGTAATTGCAGGTACAAGGTATATAACATCTTAGTTCCCAAAGTTGGTGGCACATTGCCGATACAACCACTTACCATCACTTGACCCATGTGACCACTTACCATCACTAGACCCATTTGACAGTTTGCCTACCTATATCGATAGAAAAAAATCCCCACAAGGCTTTCCTTCACCATTGATCGTAATGAATTATAAAAACAATATAATCGCATGAAAAGTAAATTGTGATTGTCCGATTTGAACCAATAATCTTCGGTTAAGATCCACGTGCGCTAACCACTGTGCCATCTATTTTAATAGTTAAAACTAAATTTAATCAGCATCTTCACCTACAGATACATCTTACTAGTAACATCAAAGATATCTGTGATGTTTGAATATTACTCAGTCGCTCTCAAACGAACTAATGAACCAACAATTTGACGTCATAAGGACATGATGATAATTTCAACTAATTTTAGTTAAGTATTTTCATACTAACATAGATATTATATGTTGTGTAATTTACTTTTTAGGGTTCCTTACCTCTAAAGGAAAAATGAACCCTTATAAGATGACTTCGTTGTCCATCTGACTGTCTGTCCGTCTGACTGTCTGTCCGTCAAGACGCTTTTTCTCAAGAACGCGTAAATGTATAAAGTTGAAATTAAAACCAGCTATGAAAAGCTACCAAATGCCTGCGGTCCCATGGGACCGCTGGCATTTGGTTTTCAATTTGTTTGGCATTTGGTTTTTGGGTTTCAATCAAACTAAGTCTACGCAATCAAAAGATATGGGCCGTTTATGTCGCAATTCCTATATATTTCTATATATTCGCAAAAAGAATCAAAACGTATAGGGCACTTCCGTTGACATAGAATCATGAAATTTGTGAAGAATTAATATCTTGTAACACAAGTATAGGAAAAAATCCGAAAACCGTAAATTTTTTGTTTAAAAACAATATGTAAAAAAAATTAGGGATATTTTTTTTTACGAACAAATGAAAGGAAAACCTATAAAAAGTCTAAATCTTAAAATAACCTGGTAAATCATTCAATATTGTGTGGTGGTATGGAACCCTCAGAGAGCGAGTCAGACTTTTCATACCGAGGCACGTGCGACTCAACACTGCCAACTGCCAAACGGGTTGCTTCTGAGAATTCCATGACATAAAAATTTTATATGCTCAAGGGGTTGGGCTCAGGACCTCAAGATCTGCAGCCTAATAAACTAGCCACTATACCATCGAGCCAATCAACTATTAAATAATCTTCGACTAAGGAAACTATCACGATGATGTATGTGTAGATTTTTTAAGGCTCAGGCTCAGGCTTTTGTTAAGGCACAGCCTTAACAAAATACATAACATAATACTTCGCTTAAGAACTATAAATATTATCTACCTTTACTTTAGGCGAGAGTTATATCTTCAGCCACAATAACTTTTATAAAATATCAAAGAATGTTGGAGACACGAGCTAACTTTTAGTCAAGTGACATATCTGTATGTCGGAAGCCATAAAGCTAATATATGTGTGCATATTCTGAATATCTCCCTAACGGTACCTTCACCAAGATATTTAGAGCAACACGGGTTTGACGTGAAACTCTTAAAACTTTGTCAATTTGTTTGTTGTTTTAGAAAAGATACCCTGAAATAAAATCTTTACACTTATGTAATATGCTATATATATGCTTTTATACTCGTCATATGCGCTCTACTTGCTTAATCTTTTTATTTTCTATTAATTTTATAATTATTTATTGAATCACGTCAAAATCATATCAGTAAATATCAACGGCAATAATATTATCATGAATACAATTTATGTCTATGTTTTTAATAGATTTACGAAATGTTTTAAAATTTGTATTCGAAAATGTCATTTTTACTGGAAAGTAATTGCAATAAAAAGCTTATACGAGGATTAATTATGAGACCGTCGTTCCGTTCTTTGCTAGACAGATTTAAGGGAGCAATATATGTTTAAACCCCTACATGTAATAAAATTATTAAAACAAAATGTCCGTAAATGAGAAATTCGCAGAGGAATAATTATTGTTATCATTATTTTTGAAGTGAAACGATATTTCTTTGCAGCGTTCTATAAACGTTTTTCAAGCTTTACACTAAAGTTAATATGTCTTGGCTCGGTGGAAAAAAGATCGTCTATATTGATATCAGCACTAACCCTCATTGAAGCATCATGGTATTAGTAGTTATGCTAAAGATAAAATAGAAAACCTATATTTTTCCAATTGAGTAAAATTCTCTCGACTAATATTTTATTTTCATCAATAACAAATCGGGGAAGTTGATCAAAAAATTGAAATAAAGTGAATATTAATTAACAGTGTAGGCCCGTGATTTCGCTAGACAACCCATTTGCGATTTATTAATGTACATACTATATAACATATAAGCTTTGTCATCGTCAAATAACAGGTGAGGGTATATATTTTTGATATCGTATTATCAATCCGGCTATATTATAAAAAAAAGTTTTCATTCACCAATACAACCAAAACCCTGGTACCATTGATGAATTTGTACTTTAAGCGACGCAAAATATATTATAATATTTAATTGATTCATTCAATGGCTCGTTTTTCTTGACTACTTTTTTACATTTTGTAATGACGTTATATACGACGTTTATGCTGCAAGGGTTTGAAATAACTAGAGGCACGACCCAAACCGTTTAAACGTCACCTACGACACCCTATGACGTCCATACACCGACATCAGCGTGTGAAAGAGACCTTAACATTACATTTCTATAATAAGCATTGTGACGCAGCGTACGGTGTGACGTTACAAATGGCCGTTGGCTTTTATAGGAAACCACAGGCTTACTTACAACAACATCGCATGAAATACGTTTTTTTTTAAACGATGTTAAACGTAAGAGTTCGCTCTCCTAAATTTACAAACGTACACCGATAAAGTTTACAATATGAAAACCAACCCCAACCAGACCATGAAATTTCAAACTTTCATTATACCAAAATAACTTTTATTCCCAAACTATATCCATGTGATTATGCCAGTAAAAGTTAACATAAACTAACACCGTAAGTTTGATGCTAGATGTTACCTGGCAATTAAAACATGCAGGCACATCAAGCTACGAAGCCTGTAAATGTCCCAATGCTGGGCTAAGGCCTCATCTCCTTTTTTGAGAATAAGTTTAGGAGTTTATTCAACCACGCTGCTCGAATGCGGCTTGGTGGAATACACATGTGGCAGAATTTCAGTGAAATTACAATCACACATGCAGATGTTTTCCTTCACCGTCAAGCACGAGATGAATTATAAACACAATTTAAGCACATAAAAATTCAGTGGTGCTTGACCGAGTTTGAATCCACGATCACCGGTTAAGATAAACGCGTTCTAACCACTGGGCCGTCTCGGCTTTACACAATTAAAATAATAGAAAGATAAAGCAAAGGAAAGAACAACACATTTGTAGCCGTTAGGGGCTTGGCAGATGGTAGGCATCAAAATTTATGATTATTGAAGGAATTTATAATTAAAGAGAACCGATAAGTAAAAACATAGATTTTCGTTTAAAAAATGCTGCGTGTACAATACACATAATAACATTGAAAAACAACCTATAGAGTACACGCGCCTGCGCACATAAGGGAGTGGCTAACGGTGGCGGATAGGGAGCATGACGGCATAAAAAACCGTCATGACATTTAACATCACGGCATACAAATGACAGACTCCTCTAACCCCCAAGACGCGTCAATTGAAGTTTCACATAGGAAAAGGGTCGGTGATGTTGATGATAACTGTAGGTATATAAAAAAATAATAAAAATAGAAGCAATAAAAATAATTCGAAGGAAAATAAAATTGGATCTTTAAATTTAGAACTCACACAGACTTATAGTGTAATTAAGCTCATTATGATTTTGGAGGGATACAGAACTTTTAAAAATAGCGTTAATAAAATATACACTATTATTTTCAATGAAGGAAAAAATGCGTATAAAACATATAATGATATTGTACAATATATCTTTTTTTTATTTAATACTAATTCAATCAATATTTTAACTCTATAATATTATGATCCATATTATTTTTTATTTTTCTTTACAATTTAATAGGCCAGCGTTTGACCGTTGACTTGCCTGATGTTAAGCAACGACACAGTCTGAGATGTAGCACGCTTGCCTATAAGAAACCCGTTTACTCTGGATTTGAAGACACCAACATTGTACCTATCAGGATGTACGGACTCAGGCAAAGCATTCCATAGTTTATTTATTTTAACCGTAACTTTAATTCAGTTCGCCACAAAATAGCGAAAGAAAAGCTGTACCAGAATAGCATTAAGATAAAAAAGCGATCGCTTATATTATTCACAAGACATAATATGTTACGTAACTGCTACATAAATAAGGAAAATGATAACCAAATAGAATATAATATATTTTAATATTCAATCTATTTACCTGTAACAGGACAAATGCTTGCCTTTATTGTACTAATAAATATCGTGCTCGTTCTATTTCTATATAGATATAATCACTTATATCCAGATTTCTTTATTCAAGAAACGTTACGATTTTCTTACACAGAGTAGATTTGTCTATGTGGCTTAATATAGAAGCCACCATTCATTGGACATATAGAAGAAAGATACTAGTATTTCAATATAAAATGATTAACGTCAATTAGAATATTCTATCACCATCCGTAAGCAAAACGAATCGTTTTGTGAATATAGAAACCGGGATTTAAAGTGCAAGTTGTAATTTTTTTTTTTATTATCTTTTTAAATGATAATAACTGCTTCGTTTGTTTATACTACGAGGTCCTAGGCTTAAAATCTTGTTATCGATATTTGAATATTTTGATTTCTGTCAAGAAAAGAGAAAAGGTTATTTGACATATTTTTCTTCCGCTAGCTATGCGCCATTATATCCGATATATCACGAGTTGTTATCCCGGAAAGCATTCAAACCCTAATGATATAAAAAGAGTTGATATTAAGTAATACACAGAAGCAATACAGCAAAACAAATAGTTCGAAGGAAATGAAAGGAAAAGAAAAAGAAAAAACCTCAGACCGGTTTTGTTTCATAGATCCGATAAAACTACAGCTGTTATAGGATCTGTCTCGTGCATGTTTTTTAGTCTATATTTTAGTTTAAATGTTGAACTCACACAGACTTAAAGCATAATTAAGCAAATTTTGATTTTGGAGGGAAAACACAAAATTAAAAAAAAACACGTTTTAGTTTTTACTAAGTGATAGGGTTTTGTGCAAGCCCGTCTGAATAGGAACCGCCCACACATCAGATATTCTACCGCTACTTACTTACTAGCAATACTTGCAATATTGTTGCGTTCCGGTTTGAAGGGTGAGTAAGCTAGTGTAACTACAGGCACAAAGGGCATGTACATGTATTAACATGTAAGAAATAGTTAATATTTCCTACATTCGCAAATGTCTATGGGCGGTGGTGACTACGTATCATCAGTTGGCCAGTTTGTTCGCCTATAAAACCTATACCATTATATATATAACCTATTCCATATAGAAGGTATGAAAAGCTTAGACTTCCATGCGGTTCCAGCATGTTTCATGCTAAATTTCATCTAGTTACTTTTGCATTTATAATATTATTATAAACAAAACAAACCAGAATAATTCGCAGACCGTATGACCAATCTAGTAGGTATTTAGTATATAATGCTTACATCTTCAACTTCTTACCCGAGAGAAATGTCTCGAAATAATAGCCTAGCGGTATAAAATGATTTTGTATATATCATATATATATATGAGATAAAATTAGTATATTTATTCCGTCAATAAACTATTCTTTTTAGGCACATAAGGCATGTTGCGTTGAAGCTTTTTGATGTGTAAAAATCTTTGCGCCCGGTACGCGGTACGGCGGCTAACTGAGACTTTGAGCGTCAGAAGAGTAAGCGTAAGATTTCAAGCGTCAGGTGTCGTCAGCGTAAAATTTCGAGTTTCAGATGACGTCAGTGTAAGATTTATCATTTACACATCAATTCTTACCTTGGCACTCACACCATTTTTTATTTCATCTTTTTTCTGAATGTATTAGTAATAATCCCTGGTTTTCAAAATGTATGCATATACCAACTTCGAGATTGAGCCCATCAAAAATCTTTCTTATATTATACATTTACATTATTATTATAGAATTAATCATTTCATTATATCAATCATTTATACATAATATTTTTTTAAATAATTATAATCATGGTTATCGTTAGAGAAGTGACCGATTTCGTCTGTCTATAGGTTTGTGGAAATTTAATATTTTACTGGTTCGCAAGCTTATCTGGGCAGGTACCACCCACTCATGATATTCTACCGCAAAACAAGTACAGTGTTCCGGTTTGAAGGGTGAGTGAGCCAGTGCAATATCAGGCACATGGGACATTTCATCTTAGTACCCAAGGTTGGTGGCGCATTGGCAATGTAAGCGATGGTTAACATTTCTTACAATGCCAATTTAATATATACTGGTTTGAGGTAAACTGTCGACATATTTTTATAATAACACGCTATTAAAGATTTTACAGTAAAATGTACATCGACAAATAATAAAGCAATATTTGTCATATTTTTTATGTAAGTTCTTTCGAATTAGTTCCAGAAGAATTTCTGATCTTTTACCTAGGCATATACATATAGTATATTTATTAACTCTCGTAGAAAATGCATTTATGACATCCCTAATGGATTACCGGATTAGGCCATTGTTAACGCTTGAAATAACCGGATTGAACCGGTACACTGCAAGGTATAAGCCTACATAATTAGAATAACGTCATATATAAAAAATTATTACTATAATAAACCGCATCATAATATTACACACATTACGCAATTAATACATCCGTACGATTTTGTATTATGTTTATTTAATTTTGTGTTTCGATATATAACTATTTATATATTATGTTATATATCATTAATACCATACAAATATTTTGATCAATCTTATTTGATAGCAGAGAGATTCTGGCTGGCAGGCTTTACCTCTTATTTACAGGTTGTTACTTTACTTTTTTAAGCCCAAAACGACTTTGCAAACATCGAAAGCGAAACATCAACATTTTCCTTTAAAGAAACGCATAAATGCACATAAACTAACAACTTCTATCATTCATACGAACGAACTAATCTAAATTCATTAGCGGTTTGCTCGTCTAAATATTTGAATAATTTGATTTCTCTTTGTTCTATATAACCATGAATTACCGAGCGCGGACTGTGGCCATAATTAGAAAGGACAGAGCAGTGACAAGGGTCTTGTTGCGTGGATCATTCAAAAACGGATACGGTAAACTAAAATTTTATATAATTCGAGATCCTTCTAATGGATTAAGTATACGGATATTAAAATCAGGTCGGCTTTGTAAAATAAAATTTTAAAAAGCCGATTTTTCTCTAAAAAACATCACTAGGATAACTGTACTTTGTCAGAAGAAACTGAAATGAGTAGATTCACCAATTTACTGTGGAGTAGATGAGACGTAATTGATTTAACTATAAATTATGTTCTCATACTGATTAGAAGACTGAAAGACTTCTTCTTCTGGACGTTATGTTTAATTGCTACTAACTCCCTTAATAATAACATTAAGTTTATTTACTTATACACTCACATGAACATGCAAAGACACACACACGCATAGCTTCTCTCTCGCTCTCTTACTCTTTTTAGAATAATATAAAGAGAATTGTATTACATAGGATAAATAGCATGTGATACCTAAAACAAACATGTTTCATTTTTCCAACCAAATATTTCAAAAACCAATTTCATATCTCTCTCTGCGCTATTTTCGTGGAGAACTTATGATACCTATACATCACCAGGTCGAGACGGCGCTATGGTAATAACTATACATAAATCCACAAATATTACGATTACCATTTTATATTGAAAATTTTGAAAGAATTTTTCAACAAAAAGTTCTTTATAATTTACCCAATCAAAACCTTTGTACTTGAATTATTAAACTACAAATTGAACATGACAATTGTTATCCCTTGCTCTTAAAAATTAAAAAATTAAGATAATATTTTTAAATTAAAAATTAATTAAATTATATCGACATTTTCAACTTTGGTCTTCTTTTGTTGCCTTTGAGTATTAAGAACTTACTACTAAAACCTTGCTGTGATGGGATTTTATTAATTTCATAAAATGATCTATTGTAACGTTATTAGTAACTGATGTTACAGTTAAAACTAATTCAAAGTCATATCTACGCTAGTTGAGCGCATAATATTCAGCCACTGTCATGTATAAAAGAGATGACACACATGAGATCAATCGGTTTAAACTTTTTAAGTGTTTAATGTTGAACGACATGATAACTAAACTAATTAATTAATGGAATATATAAATAATACTTAAACTTTGTTACTGTATAAGTTATATTAAATTTAATTTATATTATCTTTTGTTTCAACGCTTCTTGACTCTTTGTATTAGTACTCATCACTGGTTTTCAAACTTCGTGCTTTAACCAACTTCGCGATTGAGAGGGGTCAAAGACCTTTCTTATGGTATGTCCTTATTATTTTATTTATATAAATTAAACATTAGATGTCATTTTAGTTTGCTTAAGCGATAATGGTTATCGAGAGAGAATTGACCACTTTTGTCAATGTGTTTATAGGTTGGTGGAAATATAATTTTTGGACTTATCTATTATAAAAGAGTTATTATTTTATAACTTCGCGAAATCTAAGCTATTTTGTGACCTTTAATGATTCGTATTTCTTTAAGTATTCGGTAAGATAACTAATTAATACGTAATCAATTAGTAATAGGTTTATGTCGAGATCTTAAAAGGCTTTCCGTAATCCGAATGTATGTTTAACATGGTATACAGTTATTCCATCATCATTAAATCACCCGCAGCTAGTCTTCACAAAGTGCTGCGTATCGGTCTCTTGCCTGTACCAAATATTGTCTTAGCCTGGTTTGGCCTACGACTTTTATTATATCATTCACCATGTTACAAGCCGAGATGGCCTAGTGGTTACAACGTGTGAATCTTAACCAATGATTGTGGGTTCGAACCCGGGTAAGCACCACTAAATTTTCATGTGCTTAATTTGTGTTTATAATTCATCACATGCTTAACGATAAAGGAAAACATCTTGAGAAAACTTGCATGTATCTAATTTCACAGAAATTCTGAAAATTGTGTATTCCACCAACACGAATTGCAGCAGCGTGGTGGAATAAGCTCCAAGCTATCCTCATAAAACGAGAGAATGCCTTAGCCCAGCAGTGGGTTATTCACATGCTGTTACTTTACTTTACCATCTTACTGCTGAATGATGGACGTTTTTGTATCCATTTTTTGGATACCATACAGTTATCGCTTTACTCCACATGTTTTTTTGTCTGCCAGGTATCCTGCCTGCTCTATCCAAAATAAATTAAAAGATATCACTTCAAATACCACAACTTTCGTTTTCCATAAAGTCATCATTACACAGTTATATATTCATCTCATCCAATATTATTTGTATAGATTTTCATGCAAATAAATCTCTGGAGGTTCATTGTAAACGCTATTAAAATACAAAGAGGTTTTATCATACGAATGAATAATGTAAAAACCGAACCCGTTTCAATTTAATCAGTGCAAAAGGTGTGAACAACCTTTTTAAACAATACCTGTGGAATGAAACTAAGTAAATCAAATGAGGATGTCGGTTTTATGAGAAAATACTGACGACCCATTTTTGATGATGCGTGTGCGTTGTTTAGTTCATAGCAATTGCTTAAAAATTTAAATTTCTTTTAATATCAACAACCACATATATTTGCAATCCAATACGAGTGATGCTTCCCTTGCAACTTTATATGGTTTTGCTTTTCATTGATAATTACAGAAAATTTTATACCGCGGCCACTGTATACACGACTTGGTGTTTTCGTTTCAAGGGAGAGAAAGTATAGCATTAGCTAAACCGTAGTGTAAGCTAACCTACCTAACAAAATCTGTTGAATATCTATAATATTTGAATTAGACCACTTTTAAATACAAATATATTTATTTACAAGCATATATTTAATATATTGTTATAGTTTTTGTTTAAAATATAATGTTTTTTATATATCCAGCCATTTATATACCAACAAGATTCAAACAAAGAAAAACCAAATCAAGCATAAACACACTGATACATAAGTTCTTTGAGACCATTAACAGCCTCTTCGGTATTTCTCTTAGCTTTGACACAACAATTCGTCAACTTCTCGCAGGACTGTTCATTGTAACGTCTTGCGTTAGTCAGACTCAGATCTAGCTCGTATCCCAACGCCACAGCTGCTTTCGAGAGTTCTTTTAAAGAAACTGTTACATTTGTCCTAAAAATATTGACCAAGTTATATACTGGTTTATATTAAAATCTTTATTCGACATAATAAGCTTATTACACTTACTTATTGGTCGTCAAAATAACCGATTCGGAAACAAAGTTATAAATATGTAAATTTCTGCATTTTTCCCCATTTGTGATATAACTATTAGTTAAATTGTATATTTTGGGACTGATATAACCTATACGCATTTATGTATTTATATATTTTGCAATAAAAAATATAAATCAATTAAAAGGGTAAGTGAGTCAGTGTAATTACAGTCACACGGGAAACAACATCTTTGTTTAGTAGGCGCATTAGCGATTTAAGCGATGGTTAACAATTCTTACAATGCCAATGTCTATAGGAGTTAGTGACCCATATAATCCACCTACCTATTGTATAAAAAAAAAAACGAAATGCAACCATACTAATTATTGCTGTATAGTGATAGAGTATATGATGAGTGGGTGGTATCTACCCAGACGAGCTGGTATCTACCAAGTACATACAGTACATACTCACTTAAATATAACTGGCGAATGCTGAACCGTCTTAATTTTTTTACCAACAAGCTCCAACGTATTCCCCATGTGATTTTGGGTAATGCTGATCATTTCTTCGGCATACTTGCCCATTTTCAATATAGACGAACGCGCTTGATCTGTACATTTGTAAATTAAGGCAACGTGCTTGCTTGCTTGTGTTTTAATCGCTCGTCTTTCTTCGTTACACATTTCTGAAATAGTTTCCAGTAAAATTTTAAACATACCTTGAATGTAATCATATAACGGACTGTGTTATGACTGTGTTATTGAATGTAATTATAGAAGTCTTTTTTCATTAAATTTGTATCCATTGAGTACTACACAATATTACTATTGACAAATATCAAATATATTTGGTACACCAACATTTTATATAACTTATTACAATTAAGGCTTGGATACACGTGAAATGGCTTCATTTGAGTTACATTGTTATCGTTATCAGAAAAATAAAGTGTATACATACATTAAAGTATAACATTATAAGATGTGAGGATTTCACCTTCATTTAAAAATAATAAAATACAACTAGAAGTAATAGAAATAAATATGCAAAGTACCCTCTGAATTTACAACTCTTTTTTAACTATCTATAGCAAGGTTTTTTTTTAAATTACATCTGAGTATTAAGGCATTCGAAGACTCCCCTTCGACTTATTTTTGCAGAATATGTATTTTAATATTTTAGTGATTTACGTAATCGCAAATTGCGATGCAACCACTCAGTCGCCGTATAAATCAGTGCGGGACGAGACGTTGTGCTGAACGGACCTGTGATATGACATCATATTTATCGGTAACGCCTAATCGAGCAATGTCAACTTAAAATTCCTCCTTCAAGCTCATCAATCACCGTATAAATTATTCACAGCGGAACGATTCCGCTTCAGCATAATTAAGTAGTTTGTTTATATTAATAATAATTAAGTATTCAATCACTCTACATGCGAGCAATCGTGTTGGCGATGCTCCGCAGGGAATCGGTGTGGACATCCATAGCCCCCTTCCGTGACACCGTCATGGTCCAGAAGGAGACAGCGGAACGAGAAAGGGGCGATCGGTCGGCGTCGTCTCGGCCCTCCCACTTTTAAGCCCCGACGCTCGGGGCTTAAAAGATAAGACGTAACCCTGGGGCCGTGGATGCGTAAGGTGGGAGCCTCACGTGTCCTATTTCAGACGGCCGTGATTAAGATGGCAGCCGGGATGTCCTCGCGCTGCCGTACGGACTAGCGAGGAGTGTGGGGGAGCGAGATTAACTTCGCCCCCAAGGAGAGCTCCACCGAGCCACGAATGAAGCACAGCACGGGAAATGCCGCGGAAGCGTTATATCAACATTGGTTTTAGTGGGTAAAATTCCACATAAAGCTATCATCAGTAGTAAGTACAGAGATGAGAATCCAATCTGTCAATGCAAGCGTGCGTGTGATACAAACACTAATTATTCAAGGAGATACCATACGATGACCTACTTTGAATGTTATTACATTTTTATTAAATCATTCTAAATTTTACATTTATATAATCATAATTATCATTCAAGGGATGTGATGACATTTTTGACATATTTTTGTCAAATGAAGATTTGGAACCTTCGCTGGACATTTGATTTTGGTTGCTGATACTAACCCTAAATCTAACTTTATGATCCTTTACGTATTAGTAAAGTGCAGGGTCACAATAACAGTAGTAACAGTAACAGCTTGTTAATGTCCCACTGCTGGGCTAAGACCTCCTCTCCCTAAAATTAGACACGTGCAGGTTTCCTCACGATATTTTCCTTCACCGTCAAGCACGAGATGAATTATTAACACAAATTAAGCACATGAAAATTCAGTGTTGCTTGCCCTGGCTTAAACCCACGATCATCGGTTAAGATTCACGCGTTCTAAGCACTAGGCCATCTCGGCTTTTGTCTCGGGTCACAATAATTCCACTAAAAATCGACTTCATCAATCTAATTAATTAAAAAGAAGTTAGTCTACTAACTATATCCTCTATGTATTGTGATCATGACCTGATATTACATTATACTCTCTTTGCAGTGCTCGTATAAACCAATTTCATAAATGAATTTGAAACTTTATAATCAGTGCCGTGTCTTACATTGTTGTGAAAATAATACGAAACGCGTACCTAATAAACTATTTACTGTCATAACTACGGGAACTAGAAGATAGAAATTGTGGTAGCGTCTTGCATGAAAGAAATATGGTAAAGTTTAAAAAAACAAAAATGTACTTCTGCGTTCAGCATTTTTACACAAACGTATAGTTTATTCTCCTAGGCGGAATAAACTTTTAAACTTTACGAAAGACATTAGTACATTAGCAGGCTGTGACTTTACCTAATCTTCACAGAATATAATATTGATATTTATTAGTAGTGGGAGCGTCCCATTATACTTTTAAGAAGAATAATGACGTAATAATAATAATAATAATATCCTGGGACATTATTCACAAACGGCCATCTGATCCCAAATTAAGCAGAGCTTGTACTATGGAAACCAGATAACTGATATATTACATATACTACTTTTCTTTTGTAAATACATATTTATATAGATAATTACTTCCAGACTCAGGACAAACAGATATGTTCATGCACACAAATGTCTGTGGAGGGGAATCGAACCCACAACCTTCGGTTTGAAAGGCAAGTATCTACAAACCACGCCAACCGGCTCGTCAAATCATGTTAACTACATTATATTTGTTATTCAAAAACGATATTTATAATCAAAACAGAGGAGAACAGGTTCGCGGTGACGGATCATGAAAATATGAAAGATAATTAATTACATTATATATATTATAACGTGTTTTATTCGCATTTAAAAAAACAGCCCATTTAAACGCTATCTAGTAAAAAATAATAATAAAATTCCTCCTTCAAGCTCATCAATCACCGTATAAATTATTCACAGCGGAACGATTCCGCTTCAGCATAATTAAGTAGTTTGTTTATCTGGCTCAAAAACTTTGTTGAATAAAAAATATACCGAAACATAAATTTACTTAACGGATAATATAAAGGTCGTTTAAAAAAGCATATCGTCTCCAAAATAAAATTAATTCAGTGCAAAATTAATTCATTCATGCCTAATGTAAGTTTTTTAACTTATTCGATAGCATTCCACACAAATCGCAGTTAACCTCAATGCTATCGAATTAGTAAAACCACTCGCACTAACACACTAACACTGCTGTACGGACTTGAAGAATGTTAACATAATATATTATCATATATATAATCCATGTGCGATAGGAATTACGACTAATGTCCAAGGTAGATAATTGCATTTGCATTTTTCACCATTAAATTTCACTCATTTAAAATATTCCGTTACCATCTTAAGATGCGGACGGACGCGGACCAGCCAGTACAGACGCACTGTCTGTGGAAGCCCAGACAAGCTCGTAGCGGTGCGTCGGATCCGCCGCGAGGCGGTAACTTCAAAGGTGCGGTGCGAATTTTAACATTTTGAAATGTCTTCGAATCTCGCACGATCAGATTCGAATCGACACGGACAGACACGCATCGTCGGAAGAGCCTAGCGGTGCGTGTCTGTTCAATATTGACGGCCATGCGGGAATAATCCGTAGTATCACGCAACGTTGAGTACCGTTTCGCGTATTGGGTTCGACAATTTAATATATAATAAGGAAATATAGATAGATAGATTATAAAATTAAATTTGATACAGTTTCTTGTATTTGCTCTTCATCTCAACTTCAACGTCTAAAATTAAATTTATTTAATTTAATTTTAGACGAAACTTTCACTTTGAAAGAGTGATAATAATATTAATAATAAAAAATTTATTAAAATTATGAATTGTGATTATCAAATTAATTATATGCATGCACATTATGTACAGTTTTCAAAAAAGCAGAACACTTTAAATAGGTTTTTAACATGTAACATTTATTTTTAAAGTTCTTTTGCAACTTAATGCAGCATCGAGTTCAAATATTATTTTCGTATGAAATCAACACGCAATAAAAATATATTACTTAGGTTAAATTATATATATTTATAGTTGTTTTAATTTATTATAACTATAAATATTATGTTATTATCATATTTAATTCGTCCTATTCCTGATTTATCGATAAATCTGTTTATATTGAATAAAGAAAAGTCGATAGAATCCGCATTTACTAAAAATTATGAGTGTAAAATTGTATTTAAATATATTTGTTAAAATCAGCGACGTGCTAAAGCGTTTTACAACACGTAATACAAAAACAGAGATAAGAAAACATTTCTAAAAGTACGCTTTGATTTGTTCGTTGATTTTATTTCATAAATCAAATACATATTTTTATTTCGAAATAGAAACAAATACAAAGTTCGTTAGTATACACAAATTGAATATTACCTGGCAGTTTCAAAGAGTCCGCTAACTCTGTAAGCTCTGTATAGATTTTGCGTTTCTTTTTCAACGCCACGTTTACTTCATCTTTGATCCTTTTTAAGAATTTGTTCGTGAGCTGCTGATATGAGTTCTGGATGTTTCTGTGGTACGTGTCTAAGAATGGCGCTATAACCGTGTCCACGTATCGGTTTACCTCGCTAGAAAATGTTTCATATTTGTGAAAATATACAGCCGATCCCTGTACATATCCCTGATACAAACCCCGATGTACGACTAGCGCTTTACTTGCGGCTTCATTCGCATCATATTCAGAATTCCAAATACCTATTTCAATAGCTCTTTCTTAAAAAATAAAGCATTTTCATACAAACATTCATCCTATTTATCAATACCTTAGGTGGTTAGGTTTCAAACATTCTTCCTTAGCCCCAGTAGCTTAGACTTTTTTTTTTTTTTTTTTTTTTTTTTTTTTTTTTATTATAGAATAGGAAGGCGGACGAGCATATGGGCCACCTGATGGTAAGTGGTCACCAACGCTCTTAGACATTGGCATTGTAAGAAATGTCAACCATCGCTTACATATCCAATGCGCCACCAACCTTGGGAACAAAGATTTTATGTCCCTTGTGCCTGTAATTACACTGGCTCACTCACCCTTCAAACCGGAACACAACAATATCAAGTATTGCTGTTTTGCGGTAGAATATCTGATGAGTGGGTGGTACCTACCCAGACGAGCTTGCACAAAGCCCTACCACCAGTAAACTGTGTTGATATGTCAGTCAGTCAGTCAGTTCTTTTATATATATTAAACAAGGTAATGCTAACTAACGAAATTACATAACGCAAATCCTTTGTGTATTTTATTTTATGGATTCCTTGTACGCAAATACTAAATGTACTAAAATTCAACAGACACTTATTAATATGGTAGTAAAACGTTAATTTGAAGAGTCATTACCAAATTTTAAACGATATATACTCCCGCTATTGTTCTACGAAAGCGCAAAGAATGAATATTAGTTATCATAGACTATATATATTTTACTTTATGAAGTATATTGACTTTTGCTATAACATTAACCCGAAGGAAATTCACAGGGAATCGTTTCATTGTTAGATTATACTGGTGGTATGGCTTTGTGCAAGCTCGTCTGGGTAGGTATTGCTGTGTTCCGGGTTGAAGGGTGAGTGAGCCAGTGTAATTACAGGCACAAGGAACATAACATCTTAGTTCCCAAGGTTGGTGGCGCATTGGTGATGTAAGCGATGGTTAACATTTCTTACTATGCCAATGTCTATGGGCGTTGGTGACCATCCATATGCTCGTCCGCCTTCCTATTCTGTAAAAATAAAAAATAAAAGATTTTATACGCAACATAATTACTCATTTTCTGAATTGGATCTCTCTCGTACGTTTCCGTAATCTTTTTTTTATAATGGGAAATTAATTAGGTTAAGATAATGCTATTTTTAAATTATATACATTTTTATTGACATATATTTACAGTACTTTATGTTTCCAATATAATATATATAAATGAATAAACTTATATCAGCATAATTTATGAATTGAATTGCTAATGTCCAGTTGAACTTAATCATTTTCTAAAGGATCAAAAGGTGAAACACCTTCAAGCTCACAATCCACACAATAGACTGATACTTGCCCCGTGGGAAAATCGATTGCGCAAAAATCATTATTTTGTGAGAATAAATTCAAAACTCATGAATGAATTTAGTATTGAAGAATATCACACGATTATTTATATATATATTATAGACGCATTTATATATATATTATAGTATAGGTAGATGGACAAGTATATGGGCCAGCTCATGATAAGTGGTCATCAACGCCCATAGACATAGGCATTGAAAGCAATGTCAACCATCGCTAACAACGTCAATGCGCCTTCAACCTTGAGAACTAAGATGTTATGTACCTTGTGCCTGTAATTCCTGTCTCACTCACCCTTTAAACCAGAACACAACAATACCAAGTACTGCTGTACTTGATATTGTAAGAATTTTTAGTTGGTAGAATATCTGATGAGTGGGTGGTATCTACCCAGACGAACTTGCACAAAGCCCTACCACTAGTTTTTATTCATAGATCATTTATATTATTTTATTTAACGTTATTTTTTTGTCTGCATCTTATCGTACCACAACAAATGATAACTATATTTTTTTAATACTAACAAAACTCAGCGGACGTTGTCCGTATACGTATACATACGAATTTTCAAATTTATTGTACGGGCAATTGGTTGAATTACATAAAAGCGCGCCATCTAGTAGCAAGTTACATAAATTTAGTTTTAATAAAAACCCTCTTCAAAAATCTAAGCTAATCTAAAAATATAAGTGCCAACTTTCAAGGTGCTCGGTCGAACAGTGTCAAGTCTATCAATCTTGTACAAGATATAGATATATGTTATATTATTATATATTGTTAGGAGTTTTATTGATCCATACAACAGCGTTGTTAAAAAAAAGACGCGCGCTAATTTTAAAACCGCCATTTTGTTGGTGGACAGAATTATAAAGTAATTAAGTAATTACTGGCGCGAATTGTGATTTGTTGAATGTGTTCAAGTGTGTTATTTGGATTTGTAAAAGTAATTGAGTACACTCAATTAAAAATTATTTACATCAATTTGTATGATTTGGTGTTCTATGTTTAAAAAGACCAAATCGAGGTTTTTATAGAAACAGTTTCACTTCGGGATTTAGAATCCATATGTAATATTATCGGTTTAATTAACTTAATATATATTTGGTTCTATTTACCGGTTAATAAGTGCAAGCTTAGGCTGGCTAATAGTTCGCCTTTCCGAAGAATGATTACCATATGCAAGCCTGATCCTTTTCAAGTGCCGATCAACTTCCACGGGCTTATGCTGCCATGGAGGAATTTCGAAGCAAAGGCCGCCATCTTGTCGTAAATGACTGCTTCTGTCCTGCTGAAAGACACTTGCCCATTACATACAAACCAGGTAATGTTTTTCTTTAAAGAGTTACCAGCAATTGAATACAATATTAAAATCTGTAACCAAAAAATTGTTAGCAATTTTTCTCGGTGACAATTATTTGCAGCTTAACCTATTAATTATTTTTAGTTGCTTAAATAAGTTTGATAAGTTAAGTAATGCTGTCCTTTTCTTTCAAGTATCCAATCAATGATTATGAATGAGAGAAATATGTTTGACTAAATAAATTTTTTCTAATATTAGTACAACAATGTTGGTAACTTTCATTAAAATCTACGAAGTTTATTTAATTATATGTATACAATTGAGAAAATTGCAATTGATATTTAATAATGTAACAGAAAATGACATATAGAATATATAAGAAATAAAAAAAAAAGTTAAACCGACCCTACAATTAACAGTCGGCTCCAGAGCACTCGTGACTACAATGCAAACAAAAGCCACTCCAATTTTTTTCGAGAACATACTTATCTGTGCTATCAAAACTATAAAATAGTTTCGAAACAAACTTATGTATTCTTTAAAAGGCAGTCACGGGAAAATATCCCTTATAGCAATACACATAACGGTTAATATTTATTAAATATTGTTCACAAGCCACTCAATACCCTTATATGACTGACGTTTTAGTAGAAAGCAATTACAAGCTTCAACGAAACCTATAAAGGATTTATTACAATTTCATTTTCTATGCGTACTTGGGCAGACGAATAGGCAAAGTGGCGTAACTCATAAATATTAAAATTAACCGTACCTAATATATGAATATAAAGTATTTTATTTCTTTGCTATTTACTAAGTGATCGTATAAATATCAAACAAAAAAAATTGGTTTGCGTACGATTTGGTCTTCTATTTACTTATAAACTCCCATTCGACACCCTCAGAGACAAAGGGGACAGAAAAAAACTTTTGTTTACAGTTATGATATTACGATTTATATACTTCCTCAATTTTGATAATGTAACAAAACATCAAATCGTATTTACCCAAAAAAAACAGGGGTGTTTGAATTATTTTATTATTTATTTATTTAGATTCGATCGTGTATTGTGTTTTGATCTTCACCGAAAGATAGTGTTGATAATCGCAATGGGTTTAATTTACTTATGTCATATTCCATATTGATTGTCCAGAGAATCGATTCTCGATGCGAACTTATGTTTTAAAAATAGTAAAATTCAAAGAAAGTTACCCTCCCATTTTCCTTTCTTAAAATTGAAATCCACAAAACCATCTCCTCCTTTCGATTCTTAGCGAATGCTCACATTATACTCGTATGTACGATTCTACATATAATATTATGTAAATAAAATTTATAGAAAAATCAATCCATTTGCAATGCACATCACATCATCATTTGAATGTACACAGTTCAGTAAAAATTTAAAATTTCATTTTAACTACAACTATTTATGCTTGAACACCTAAATAATTATGAATAAACTTGTACCAGTGTGGAAGGGCTCTGTGCAAGCCCATCTGGATCGGTACCACCTCATCGGATATTCTACCACTAAACAGGAATATTTAGTATTCTTATAAATTTATAGTTGTGGTAGGACTTTATGCAAGCTCGTTTGGGTAGGTAGGCACTCATCAGATATTTTAACGCGAAACAGCAGTACTTGGTATTGTTGCGTTCCGATTTGAAGCACGAATTAGCTAGTGTAACTACTGGCATAAGGGACATAACATCTTCGTTCCCAAGGTTGGTGGCGCGTCATTTGCAAAGGTGCTTTACATTGCAAAGAATGGTTAAAACTTCTTACATCGCCAATGTCTATAGGCGATGGTGACCACTTAATATCAGGTGACCCATTTTCCCATCCACCCACCTAAAACATAAAAAAATACCAATCTTTAACCATAACCAATCACCGAAACCGGCTTATAAACAAAAAAACATACATATATTAAAAGTATGTATACGAATTAACAGCCTCCTTTTATAAAGTCGGTCAAAATATGAGAGTACTTGCTTCCAAGTATAGCCAGCAATTCACAATGGAGCATCCATCAAGCTACAAATCCTTCTCCTTAATGCAAGATGAGACCTTTGCCCAGTATGATATTAACATTATATTAAGTAGCTTAAGTTTAATCGTATAATTAAGTGTAATGGACATAATAATACACCGATATACAGTAGTATCATATGTGGTCACTGTTTTGGATGACCTTGGACCAATTTTTTCATGTGCAATGATATAAAGATATTTTACGCGTTTGATTGATAAGACCGACTCGTATACCGTGGCGGCAAACGTGCGTGGCGCGTATTCTATATACTTCGTTGCTATATATCATTATAACAATAAGAAAAGTATATTTGACGAGCCAGATATTTGTGTGCATGAAGATGTCTGTTTGTCCTGAGTCTGGATGTAATTATCTATATAAGTATGTATTTACAAAATAAAAATAGTATATGTAGTATATCAGTTTTCTGGTTTCCATAGTACAAGTTCTGTACAAGCTTTATTTGGGGTCAGATGGCCGTGTGTGAAAAAAATGTCCTAGGATCTATTTTATCACCGAAACTCTATCGGACTTACGTATAACCGTTGCGTAAGTTTACACTGATTCTCTTTCTTTCATTATTGATTTGACTTTTGAAAGAAGGAGACACAGCATAGCTTAACAAATCAACCACTAACCACTATTTACGATTTTACGACGAAAATACGTCATTTTTCTATATTTATCATATAATTTTTTTTTTATATGCGCCGGGATGGCAAATGACTCTACTCCACCTGATGGTAAGTGGTAGTAGAGTCCAAACGCGACGACGGCCAGTGCAGTCGGTAAGAATGTTCTGTACTAGCCGTCCCCGCCTTGCCGGCCCGCAACATGCCTCTTCACGCCTCGTTTGAAGGAACCCGGGTTGTAAGAGGAGGGGAACACGTGAGTTGGTAAGGAATTCCATTTTTTGGTAGTGCGAAAAAGAAAGGAGTTGCCAAATTTCTTTGTGCGCGATGGAATTGATGTCACAGTTAGGCGGTGACATCGAGAACCAGCTCGCGTGGACTTAAGAAGGAAGGGGAAGCAGGAATTAGAGAGAATAATTCCTCAGAGCACTCGACGTGATACAGTCGATAGAAAGCGCCCAGTGCTGCTATCTCACGACGCAATTGTAAAGGTTCAAGGGTGTTTGTGACCTTTACGCCGCCAATAATGCGAACTGCACGTCGCTGCAACCGGTCCAAGGCCTCCAGTAGGTACTTAGCGGAGCCATCCCAAAGGTGCGAGCAATATTCAACGTAAGACCGTACCTGTGTTTTGTATAACAGGCACAGTTGTTGTGGCGTGAAAAAACGCCGCACCTTGTTCAGAACTCCGAGTTTCCGTGAAGCTGTTTTTATAATAGCCTCGATGTAATCCCTTGGACTAAGGTCGCAGCGAACGTCCATCCCCAGCATGGCGATTTTGCTTTGTATCATCAGCGGTGTGCCACAGAGGGAGGGATGAGGGTAAAATGGTGACTTTTTTTGTGAGAGCGCATACCTGTGTTTTCTTGGCATTAGGCTCAACAAGATTATCAGAACCCCATTTGGCGATGAGCTCTAACGTCCTATCGAGTTCAATGACAAGATTCTCCCGCCTCTCCTCAGTTTCCACCCGCTCAGCCACTGCACGTCCGTGGTATCCACCATGCACTGTGCTATCATCTGCATAGCAATGTATGTTCCCAAGAGAGAGCATATTATTGATATGCAAAAGAAAGAGTGTGGGAGTTAGCACAGATCCCTGGGGGCCAACCCAGCATTCACTACATAGAATTGTGAAGCGCAACCATCTACTAAGACACGAAGGCTACGCTTGTGTAGGAAGCTGGCAATCCAGGTGCATAGCTGAGCAGGCAGACCATAGGCCGGTAGCTTGGAGAGAAGACTTCTGTGCCAGACCCTGTCGAAAGCCTTGGAGATATCGAGGCTGACAGCCAACGATTCTCCATGCTTGTCGATAGCTTCACCTCAGAGGTGTGTTACGTACGCTAGAAGATCACCTGTGGACCGTTTTGGTTGAAACCCGTACTGACGATCATTAATTAGACAGTGATCTTCTAGGTAATGGATCAGTTGGTTGTTTAGAATCCGTTCCATCACTTTACAAAGTACTGAGGTGATAGCTATTGGTCGATAATTTGCCGGGTCAGACCGATCCCCTTTTTGGGAACCGCTTGCACATTAGCTCTTCTCCAAGCCTCCGGCACACATCCCGAAGAGAGAAAAAGTTGGAACAGGCGCGTTAACACAGGAGACAGCTCCGCCGCGCACTTCTTCAGCACTATGGCTGGTATTCCATCGGGACCGATAATTCTTACTAATATGTCTAATACAACTTAATAATTACATATTAATGTAAGTATTTCATCAAATTTTGGTTATTGTTGAGTAAACAGATAAATAGGATGATTGATGGAAATTGCATGCAAATATGATGGTCTAGTTTTGTTTAGAAATGTTTGTACATTTAATCAATCGTATTATAAATTGTACACATCATTTCATGTATGAATATGGTATTTGTTTATATAAATAATTTAGCTTAGATTCGGTGAGCTTTTGTTAATTTTTCGGTTTAAAATACTGGGATTAAAGACACTTTTATAATAGTCTGGATGAAACCGAGGGCTTCTTTTTTTAAATGATTGATTACGCTCCCACCATACTGATGTCTTTGGCCCACAGCGGCCATTGGTTATTCATGTGTGACAAAATTATTTACCTATAAACTATTTGCAACTGCTATTGTATTCCTCATCAATATCCCCCCATATAACCCCTTTATAATAGAGCAAGAAATAAACTTTGTTTTTGCCTTGATTTTTTAAAGCTCACTTTAAACAATACTCAATAAAATAATATATAGATGATAAAAAACATAGATATAGAACCTATTTGTTGATTTTCATGTAAGAAAAATTAAAGTTATTAAAAGGTGCTATTTTTATCTCAACTAATCTAGACTATGAGTGAGCCAGTGTAACTACAGGCACAAGGGAAATAACAACTTTGTTACCAAGGTTTCTTATATCTCCAATGTTTAGCGGTGGTGATCACTTAACATCACATGGCCCATTTGCCCGTCTGTCTGCCTATAACATATAAAAAAAGTTTACCAGGTAAAAAAATGGTCGTAGTCGATCCAATCGGTCGTAACCATATTATTATTCGAACAGTTTAAATATTATTGTACATTAACGCTGCTTAATGTTTTTAAATCTTCATTATTTATTGTGACCCGATTTTCTTTTCTATCACCAAAAATATTAAAAGAATTTCTTAAATTATCTTACGTACTATGAGAAACCCGTATACCATACCAATTTTTCAGGCGGGAAATTTTAATTAACCATGTAATTAATTCAGGTAACGTCCAGGCGAGGCTAAGACAGCACTTAGTGAAAAAAAACATAACAGTACAGATCGTTCGGTCTGCGAGAGAATTTAAGATAATATTTTCGTTGAAGATACCGGTTTATTAAGTTTATTTAGAGAATACTTTAATATTAAAAGTTCATTTGAGGATTTGAACATTATAACCGAGTTACAGTAAATTTATCTTTATGAATATAAACATAGAAATACGAACACAAACTCAATTAAATACAATTACTTTATACAAGACCATAGCCAATATGTTTGACAAGCTAAAACCTACAACCGAATCGGAAAAGAAATCACTCAGACTTGAGTGATCCAGCACAAGAAAGCACTACAATGAAAGTGGTAATATAACCAAAAAAGGCAGAGGATCTGGGAGATAACTCAATACTTAAATACTTTTTGCGTCGAGATTTAAATAAACTCCCATTTATGCATGCACCTCTTCAATGGTGCGGAAACGAATGTATCGTTACGCCCAACTTTCAGACTAATAATATTTTCTTTAAATTATTAAAGTTACGCCCAACTTTCAGACTAATAATATTTTATTTAAAATGTAATAAGATTACATTTTTTGTACATTACTATGGTATTTTAACGGGGTCATTATTTTAAAGCCGAGATGGCCTAGTGGTTAGAACGCGTGAATCTTAACTGACGATCGTGGGTTCAAACCCGGGCAAGCACCACTGAATTTTCATGTGCTTAATTTGTGATTATAATTCATCTCGTGCTTGACATTGAAGGAAAACGTCGTGAGGAAACTTGCATGTGTCTAATTTCATTGAAATTATGCCACATGTGTATTCTACCAACTCGCATTGAAGCAGCGTGGTGGAATAAGCTCCAAACCGTCTCCTCAAAAGGGAGAGGAGGCCTTAGCCCAGCAGTGGGACATTAACAATTTTACTGGTGGTAGGGCTTTGTGCAAGCCCGTCTGGGTAGGTACCACCCACTCATCAGATATTCTACCGCAAAACAGCAATACTTGATATTGTTGTGTTCCGGTTTGAAGGGTGACTGAGCCAGTGTAATTACAGGCATAAGGGACATAAAATCTTAGTTCCCAAGGTTGGTGGCGCATTGGCTATAAGCGATCGTTGACATTTCTTACAATGCCAATGTCTAAGGGCGTTTGGTGACCACTTACCATCAGGTGGCCCATATGCTCGTCCACCTTCCTATTCTATAAAAAAAAAAAACAGGCTGTTACTTACTTACATTATTTAAAGGTATATTTTGATTTTAGAAAGAATAATTTGAAATTGTGATTTTGATTTTCTTACATTATGTTTTTGATATACATTCGTATCTGAGTAGAAAACTTTTTACATCGAGCTCATTATTCATTTCTTAAATAATACAATTACATAACGTCTTACATTTTTGCGTTATACATTATACTGAACGATATAGTTTTACAAATATAATGTTTAAAGCACAATAATACGTGACATTTCTTGCCTTATATTCGTGGCCTTCCATATTTTTTTGCCAACGCGATCTTGTAATGAATCTTTTTGTTATATTTTCCTAGTAGAAGAAAATTCTAATAGAATTTTGGCGCTTATATTTTTTTAGCTAATTGTATCATTTTATTGGATGAAGAGGACATTTTGCTCCACGATACGTTCTTTTCTCATCTCACTCGTGAACTCTTGAAAACTGATTTGCAATGATACGCTGTTTTATATACCAAATCTCGCATTTGATATACGTGACGTATTGAGTTTGCTCTTAGAGAACAGTTCTACAGGACATGATTTTGGCAGCTGTACATTTTTATTTATTTATATAAGTTATTTACTCATGAATCTAACACTAAGAATAATATAAAAATAATATTGAATATATTCTTTTTAAATAACAAAACTAAATTGCCAATTTTATTATACAGTTATAATATTCCAAGTTCAGACGCTCACGTAAGGAAAAGATGAGTTAATATATTTTTTATAGAATAGGAAGGCGGACGAGCATATGGGCCACCTGCTAAGTGGTCACCAACGCCCATAGACATTGGCATTGTAAGAAATGTTAACCATCGCTTACATCACCAATGCGCCACCAACCTTGGGAACTAAGATGTTATGTCCCTAGTGCCTGTAATTGCACTGGCTCTTACCCTTCAAATTACACTTACACAGTACACACAGTACAGTAGTACAGTGAATTACGCTTACCCTTCAAACCGTATCATAACAATACCAAATACTGCTGTTTTGCGGTAGAATATCTGATGAGTGGGTGGTACCTACCCAGACGAGCTGGCACAAAGCTCTACCACTTCAATTCCCATTCAAAATCTCATTCAAAGTGCTTGAGAAGCATAAACAGCATCCACAGATGTCTCTGATTTTGCAGATACTCATTTCACATCTTACTAGAATTGATGAGACAAGGCTGGTGTAAAAAAAATTAATACACTTATGTATTTATAACATTAGTTAGGAACACCTGCTACTATCCATATATCTGAAAGTGCTATATACATGTAAGTGACATGCATATTATATATATTATTATGTTTACGGTTTATATGTATGTTTTATAAGTACATTTGTAAATGCTTTGTATGTGTGTTGTAAGTGTACTTTTACAAATAAATCAATAATTATCCTCTTCATAGTTGGATTTAAATTGAACTTAACCGTAACAATTAAGAAATCCTTTATTTTCCGCAGGGAAAACGCGTTTACGCGTTTCCCCCACGTAAAGTACGGCGGTATGTGAGGCTATGCGATGCTGAAGGCGCCGGAATACCCACTAAAAAATCAGCGGTATCCTCTCCGTCTTGTCGAGGGGTGTCACGGGATCGCTTGCACATGGTACAGTTATCAATTAAGAAATCCTACTTATATTATAAACGCGAAAGTTTGTAAGGAATGGATCTTTGTTAATATTCCACGCAAATTCTAAATGGGTTTGGATGAAATTCCGAATAGAGATAGCTTATACTCTGACTTAAAACATATCTAACATCTGCCGTCTCACTCATACGCGAACGTACACGCTGGTTAAAGATGTTTTAAAATAATTCGTCCCAATTGTTAAATATCCGACTTTGGTATATTTCATCGTTTTAACGGTCTCTCGAGTAAAATGGCTATATCGTGTCGTATGTTGATATCGCAAGACTTAAGCCGCATTGCTAAATTTATTTATTTTTTGGTTAAAAACCGCACCGTATTTTCAAATCACATAATTTTTACTTAAACTTTAAATTGTGAGTGCGACACTTATGATCCCATAATATAAATACAAGATACAAGTCGATTTTCAACTCTATATTTTATTCCAACAAGCCTTTTTAAAAAGTTTGTTTGGAATACGAGCTGGTATTATCATCGCTCTGCTTATACAAATATATATATTTTAAAGTAAAGCTGTTATTGAAGGAATATAGCATATACTCTTAAATAGCAAGAATGTATCTGTGAATGTATATTACATAAATTTAATTTTAAGACTATCAACCTTCATAAAAGAGTTTTAAACTTTAGACTCCAAAAATACTTTTTTCTAGCATTACATACATAAATATGTACGTAAGCGTCTGAACTTGGAATATTAATACTTTATAATAGCAACGGCAATTAAGTCTTGTTATTTAAAAAATATATTCAATATTGTTTTTATATTGTTTACGTCATGACAATTAATTTATTTTTATTTTCAAAGGCATCCGACAACCCTACTCACACCCGGCGGAGGTGTAGAAAAATATATTTGAATTCATATTTAATGCTAGAAAGAAGTGCAACCCGCTGTTCTACATAGATAAACTGTTTTACTTGAGTTTTTTATGAATATTTTAAATTCAAAAAAAAATCCATAAAACAGAATCTTATGTAGCTGTTTGATAACATATATCTTCATAGAATTTCCATATTTAAAGTAAAAATAACTTTTCGAGAATATAATAATATTTAGGAATTTTATAAAATAAACGAAATTTATACTTAATAGTTCACCGTATACAAAATTTATCTCTACATATTATAAAACAAATTGCCCCCGCTACGACAGTCTGTATGTCTGTGCGAACGTGATAAACTCAAAAACTACCGACCGGATTTTCATACGGTTTTCACCAAAAGACAGAGTCATTCAAGAGAAAGGTTTAGGTGTGATTCATTAATTTTTTACGTCAATTGGCTGAAATATGATGATGATTGTTGAGGATATCGAAAAAAATCATGCCGACTTGTATCGCTCGACACGGGAGCTTTACTGGTGTGCGCCACGTGAACCAATAGAGTTTTACATATGTATAATATTTTGATATAAATGTTCATAGACCCTTATTTATCTGTAAATATTTAATATGTAACTAGGTATGTTTGATCGCCACAAACTAAATGAGGCATTTAATAAAAAATACTTAATAAATGCATAATTTGTTTATTGTTTTTTCTACCTGTAACTTTACCACTGTGAAGGAGAAGGTGTGTATATACAAAGTTGTTAAAAATTTAAGGCGAAGAAATAATTTAATATTAAAGTAAAAGCTTAAAATTGCTAATGACGTAAAATAGAGTATGATAGAATCACGATATCATATATAATATTGGTTTTTATATAATGAAATGTAATATTCACCAAGGTCGTATAATAATAAAATAACTAGAACATATTTATTAATACCTGCAAAATTCAAGTTTTCGCTTCATCATTGCTAACAGACAATATAAATTTAAAAAAAAAAAAAACAAATAACGTCCAAAAACACAACCCTATCATAGCTTTATTATATTCAAAACAGCTGTCAGGTGTGAAGCTCTCATTCTCGCGCTGCAACGTTATGAGACCACGTGACGAGAATACATCATCGGTTATAATTCGGTAAGCTTACATGGAAATGGATCGAGCCGAATTTATATTACCATAAGCTTTTAACCGCGACTACATCTAGGCGGAAAGTGCGATATTGTATTTATAATGACATCAAATAATCATTTTAGAAGCCAAAAGGTATAGCTATCAAAAACAACGGTGGTAGCTTCGTGCAAGCCCATCTGACATCCAACATCACATATTCTACCGGCAAGAAGCAGTACTTAGTATTATTGGGTTCCAGTTTGAAGGGTGAGTGACCGAGTGTAACTAACACAAGTTACAAAACACCTTATACCTCATTGGTATCCAATGTGAATAGCGCATTGACAATATTATGGATAACGATGGGCCGGTTGGTGTGGTTGGTAGATATTTGCCTTTCACGCCGAAGGTTTATTTTATTTTATTTTTTATTTTATTTATATTTGGGAAACATACAGTGTGTTATTACATAGAATTAAGGAATTATTACTAAATCATAAACCAATAAAGTTTCCACTTAAAAATAGTACAAATGTTAGAGTATGCGTGTAAAAAAGACAACAGAAAGAGACAAAAATACAATGCAATCTACGAGTACAATCAAATCGACTAATTACAAAGTTAAAAAAAAAAATCAAGAAGTTAAATTACAATAATATTAATGAACATAAATATAAACAATGTCATTAAAAATATTTAAATCATCAATTTATGGCAAGTAATTGATTCAATATACAGGTTGTGGGTTCGATTCCCACCCAGGACAGACATTTGTCGATATAAATAAGTAGTATCAATTGTCTGGTTTCCATAGTACAAGCTCTGCTTAGCTTGGGATCAGATGGCCGTGTGTGAATAATGTCCTAGAATATTATAATAGTTCTTACAGTGCCAATGTATTTGGGAAAAGCATCTGTCAAGTTTATATTACTTAATTATTAAATTACTAAAATTATGCCCTCATCACTAGTGTGTAAAGCAGCTCTCGTGATCTGCTTTAAGAACATCGTAGAGAAGCTTGCATGTTTGCAATGAACTTATATGCCAACCCACTTTGGAGCAACATAGCGAAATTTTATCCTTAAAAATAAACACTCACGTAGTAGTGGAATATTTAAGCTTACTTTATTAATTTAAGGAGTAAAAGAGTAGAAAATATTTATAGTAACTTATGTTTAACTCTACTCAGGAAAACCATTAATACAAATACTAGTTTTTAACGAAAATTACGATCTTGATAGAAGTTTCACATTTTTTCATTTTCTATATAAACAAAATTCTTTGCCACTTTTTATAATTTATATAGATGATGATGTCCTCCTAACCGGCGTCTTATAAAAAAGATAAGCTAACTGCGCATGACGTATTATATTATACATTATATTGCACAAGTCTGTGCGCAAACCCAGATGCACTCTCTGTTCCGTCACTCTCGTAATTCGAAATACAATCCGACGAGATTGGAAAGAATTCAGGAGCAGGACAAACAGCTTTTAATTTCCATTTTTTTGTTGATAACACTGTTGCTTGTCAATAGTTTCCAAACAAAGAAAAAAAGAAAATCGGTTGACAAACAAGACAAGGAGAAAGATATTAAGCTGTTTTTTCTTTTCCTATTTGTATGGTTATCGGTATTGTTTGAGTATGCGCATCAAAAAGCGAATAACCGTAAGTTCGAAACGAGTGAGATCATACAGAATTTATCAAGTACTGCAGTAGCGTGCAAATTCAAATGTTTTTCGATTCGAACGTTTTCACAAAAATTTGAAAAAAAAACTTCAACCAACCGTCACACAATAAGTATAATAACTTATTTTTCAAACGGCGTTGTTTGATATGAATATGGCGAGAAGATCTAGCCAAATGTACCATAAAATATTTTAATAAAAAATAAATACATTTTTGTATTGGCAAAGTTTAGGTTTTTTAATTAAGTTACTTAAATGTTATCAAATGGACATTTTTATTTTAGCTTAGTTTTACTTTAACTGTTTGGGAGCAATTAACTAGAAATGCATTTAACAATATTTTTAACAAGCTGAAAAGCGTTTAATCACTACGTTGACATCACATTGACATATTCAATAATTTGAATATCGAATAAATTGAAATAAAATCTGAGTAGTAGTGAAATTTTACTTTTATAAAAGGCTTTTTTGGAAACCAGGCGTATATTATAGAATAGATCGGTGGACGAGCATATGGGCCACCTGATGGTAATTGGTCACTTACGCCCATAGATATTGGCATTGTAAGAAATGTTAGAGATCGCGCCGCCAATGCGCCACCAACCTTGGGAGCTAAGATGTTATGTCTCTTGTGCCTGTATTTATACTGGCTCACTCACCCTTCAAATTGGAACACAACAATACCAAGTACTGCTGTTTCGCGTTAAAATATCTGATGAGTGAGTGGTAACTACCCAAAGGAGCTTGCACAAAACCCTACCACAACTATATATTTTTATACCTGGATTGTAAACGATGTTATTACATTCCTTAAGCTTGGTATATTTCAAAGGAAACGCAAATTCCATAACTGACGATAAAATAAAAGCATCAATGTATTAATACAAAAGAGATATACCGATTCTTAAATTTGAATCAGGCAATAAATTGAATGGAGGCAAGAAAAAGGCCAGAAAGCAATTTTCCCGGAACGTTATCACATAAATTGCTTTCTTCGTATGGAAAAATCTTGTTGAAGGACTTTTCCAATAAAACAGGAATTATTATTATTTTTTCTCAATCGTGGCTTTTCTTTTATGTTATAAGGAAATTATAAAGCGATAGCACACGTACTGTAATCATCTTGGCAAGTCAATGTTGTATTCTTTTATTAAAAAATGTATTAAAACTTTTTAAGAAATAAAATTCTTTTAAATTTTCCCCTTAAAAACTATACTAAAACATTATAAAAAATAATTACATCTAAATAGGCGTCTTTTATCCTATCCGTCCTATCTAGCGCGTGAGAAAAAAAACGTTTAATAAAATTTAATTATAGGATCATTCTCAAACACGATTAAATTAGACTCGCTAAGTTACACAAAGAAATTCAATTATGAATCCAAATATCAATTCCCGTGAACCATTACAGCAACAAAGGGAATATTAGAAAAGGCGCGAAAGGTACCGCCATTTTAAGAACAAAACAAAACAACGACGACTTATTATACGAACCACAGATACGGTTATGAAATAAAACTTTTCATTCGTTACTAAATTTAATTTAAAATTTTCTATTTGTGTTAAATCATGTTTAAATTAAATCCTTTATAATAATAAACAAGCGAAACCTCTTACGCCACAGACTTTTTAAATTTTTAAAAATTATTAAACTAAGCAAAGAATATTTTTGTATGGGAATGCTGATTTTTGTACGTAGTGATTGGATGGTTTTAACAAGCCTTTTTGAGTAAGAAAAGTAATACCTTTGAAAACAAAAGAACGAAAAGTTACTAAGAGATTTTAAAAAACCATTATAGTAGAAAAAATTGACAAAACAATTTTTCAAGCGATTGAATCGATTGAACAAAAATAAATAACGTTAACTTTATATCGCTAAGGAATGTAGATTCTAAAAGAAACATGATACTATTTTTACAAAGATTTTTTTTAATATATTATTTATAATTAATCTCTTACGTTCAAGTGATTCTAGATCTTTTTACATAGCTTGACATAGCTTGCAAAATTAGTAGGCTGAAGTGGCAGTGGGCTGGTCACGTATGTCGTAGAACCGATGGCCGTTGGAGCAGACGAGTCCTAGAATGGAGACCGCGGATCGGCAAGCGCAGCGTAGGGCGCCCTGCAGCCAGGTAGACCGATGACCTTAAAAAGGTGGCAGGCACCAACTGGATGCGGAAGACAGAGGACAGGGAGCTTTGGCGCACCTTGGGGGAGGCCTATGTTCAGCAGTGGACAATGATTGGCTGTTGATACGATCATGTGTAAATTTACTAACTTGATTTTATTATAAATGAATGAATACCTTGCCCTAACTAGAAATAAAATAATTTAAGCAGTACCCGATATTATCAAGTTTAATTATTGTTTCGAAAAGAACAGCAAATTTTTTTTTTTAATTTATAAAATATACCTATCGTAAACTAAAATTAGGTTCAAATTCTTGTCTCTACGCTATAACTAACTGGGATTATGTCATCCATTATTTATCTAATCATCTCAATGTGCAGCTTCCAATCTAAAGAAAGAATTGCACTGTGACTGCACAATTTTAATTGTATGTCACGAGTAAGGTCAATCACCTTTTACATCGGACCCTGCCAATACGAGACATTGTTACTAGACTGAAAGGACTCGCTTCAGTTCTTTTTCCGAGCAAAAAGTCTATGTCACATTCTGGCCTATAAACTTTCTCTATACAAAAAAATAATGTGCACAGCTCGGCCGCCCCGTGAAAGAACGATTAACCAACAAACACACTATAAAATGTATTACATTTTGTTACTCAGAAATAATATTTAAAAATTCCAAAAATAAATATTTATACTCTATATATATTTACCAATCATGTTAATTAAATGAAGTAATGAAAGTAAAAATAAAATCGCGCCAAAACCACATAGTTTCTTAAAAAACACTAGCAACGAAGCAACGACCGCGCACCATTCTGCCTATATATCATTCGAGACCGCTCCACCGCAAACCCGATAAATCTGCTAGATTTCTATTACAGATAACGCCTTGATTCTTTCTGATATTTAATATTATGTCCGTTCAGCTACTTTTAACTCTCGGCTTGTATATTTTTAATTTCCCTCATTGGCAAGGAAATGTAAGAGACTCTTTCGAATCTTAGGCACCATTTTTAATGCTGATTTCGCAATATATTTACGTTCCTCCAATACGTTAAAATATATATAATTTCACATAAATTTTAATTGTATACTGCAACTACAAGAAAGTTAAATATTTTGTCTACCATCTTTATTTATGATCTTAGTAAAACACCAAGTTATCAATGAAAGTATCTACAATTATCAATCTTTTAAGGTGAAGGTTCTCCTATTAAGCCTATTGTTCCCCACTGCAACCCAACCAGTGGAATTTCATTCAGCTCATGCAGGTCACCTCACGCACTACCGAGCACGACATATGTTATAAAAAACACAAATTTCACACACGAAAACTGACGAACTTAAACCTGCGTTATGTCATGTTTACTTAAAAACCAATAGTTTTATCCACTAAGGCTAAAACTATATTGGCTGTAATCTCACTTCAATATAATGAAAATTAAAATAATGGTTTCTGTTGTAGGATACCAGACTGTACTTGTAATTTGTTTTCTCCGATTAGCAAATAATTTAAACGTTTACATAAAACTTCACTTCCCAAAGTGGAATCTTATAAATTTATTATTTTGATAACAATAAAGGAAAAGCAAGCAATATTGTATGCTTATAAAACCCATTGAACCGTTGAATCTTATAATACTGATAATATCACAAGAAAATTGCTTCGTTCCTTATTGTCATAGTACATGAAATAACAACTTTGGAAAATATTACACTAACGAAAGCTGTATTTGGTATTTTATTATATAAATAATATTATCTTATTTAATTTTAAATTTAAACCACTTTTAAAGTTTATTCCTTTGATATTTTTTACTAGACTACTTGTTCATGTGCTTAATTTGTGTTTATAATTCATCTCATGCTTTACAGTGAAGGAAAACATCGTGAGGAAACCTGCATGTGTCTAATTTCACTGAAATTCTGCCTAATTTGTATTCCACCAACCCGCATTTGAGCATCGGCGTGGTGGAATAAGCTCCAAACCCTCTCCTCAAAGAATGAGAGGCGACCATAGCCCAACAGTGGGACATTCAAAGGCTGTTACTGTAAACAAAGATATACAAAATAATATTATTAGTATGAGTCCTCCAAATGTCATACAAATGCTATCGATTGCGTTAATATAGCATAAAAATCACTTCGTACAATTTTCAAACTAACCATTTATATGACAGATATTTACACCGTTTAGGGGATGAATTTTCTGAAAGGCTTCTTCAGAAAATTCAAAAAATAAATAAATGAAAAGTAAAAAACTTTATTTAAATAAACTTATTTAAATCCGCTAAAAAGAATAAAATAAAGTTTTCCTTTAAAACTTTTACTGTCAACTTATAACGTCATTACACAATTTATATGATATAAAAGCTTGTCGCGAGATTTAAGTACTCGTATTTATTTAGTTTGAAAATTAAAAAAAATTAAAATCTATCAGATCAAGTTATATAATTTACTTGTTTTTATATACACATGTAAATCTTTGATAGATTAAAACTCCGTTTATTATCCGTTTATTTTTCCGTAAATTTAAGCCTAGATGTATTAATAATTAACAATTTTAGTATTAGAAATCATTTTAAAAATGGGATGAGTAATTTGGCTTGAGATTTCATAAAAGTTGGATACTTAAATGGATATAATTTTGTACTTTTTCTTTTTGAATACACGCAAATAGTATACATAAGTTGGTTTTCAACATTTATATTATAATATTACAATTTTGTGGTAAACTAATAACAATATTGTATAACAAAAATACAAAATTGCTTTTCCATTCAAAAATAATTCATCCATAAAAATTTTGTGCACATTAAAAACGTTTTTATCCGACATTTTTATGAAAAATAGTGTTTCTCCTAAAATGTTCGCTACTTAACCCTACTTTGTAGCTATTATGCATCTAGCACCGACGCTTTTAACCTAACCTACATTTGGTGGATAAATCTTTATCGAGTAACATTAACATACAACTAGTAGAGAACTAGAAAAGAACAACTAGTAAAGGGGATGAATTAAAAGTTGATATGCCGATATACTCCAACATAAAGACTATACATAGATAAGAATCCTACGTGTACCTCACAAGGTTGAGTCGATTGAAGCCTGCAGAGCTATATAATGACCTCCCGGTTTGCTTTCATTTTTATTTATTCACAGAATAAACTTAGAATTAAAAAAAAATTATGTAAAAGGTGCAAACGACAGGAGGGTCTCCTGTTGGAAGTGACTACCATCGCCTATGGACATTTGCAACACCGGAGGGCCTGCAGGTGCGTTGCCGGCCTTTTAGGAATGAACAGACTCTTTTCTCAAAGGTTTCTAGATCATATAGTTTCGGAAAAACCACCAGTGAAAGCTAGTTCCACAGAGTGGTTGTGCAAGGTGAGAAATGCCTTAAAAATCGCGCTATTATGGATTTCCAGACATCGAGGTGATATTTATATAATATAGAATTCTGACGCAATGCCCATTGGTGAAATTTAGCGGCCGGTATTAATCCAAATAATTCCTCAGCGTTATGCCGACTCATTAATATTCATTATATATATAGTATACAGTATTTGTGCACAGATACAATTAGTGCATTGGATTGGTTAGAATTTATGATAATGAACAAGGTACACAGCGCTTTATAGCAATTTATACGCTTTTAAAGTCTAGCTTGTACCAAGAACCACTAAAACTAATCTCAATGAAAAGAAGAGAATGTTTAAAAAAAACATAATACTTCTATTCAAATAGGCTGTGATCTCCCTGATCATCTTTTGAATTGTCGTCTTACAAGATTAATTTGAATTTTATTTACCACTGGTTCGAAATGTGCATAATAGATTTTACTGAGAAGAACCTACTACATAAATAGCTACTGTTTTTCGCCAATTTACTTAAGTACGCTAATTGACCTAATTACACTTTATTATCATTTATATATCATCTTATAACGGGTAATAAGCCTTTTTTATGTTATAGGTAGCCAGACGGGCAAATCTACTTGCTTTTAAGTGGTCACCACCGCCCATAGGTAGTGGTAGTGGAAATATTAACCATTCCTTGCATCGCCAACCTTGGGAACAAAGATGTTACGTGTCATGTAGTTAGACTGACTCACTCACCCTTCAAACCGGAACCGGAACAGAACGAAGCCATCTAGTACTAGCTACCGTCTAGTAGCCTTATTTATGATGATTATTGACATAAGTAAGTAAGTAAAGTAATAAGTGACAGCCTGTAAATGTCCCACTGCTAGGAGATTCCTCAAACGATATTTTTCTTCGACGTCAAGCACGAGATGAATTTAAAGCACAAATTAAGCACATAAAAATTCAGCGGAGCTTAAACAAACAATCTTCAGTTGAGATGGACGTATACAACCCATCACAACTAAATTGACTCGGCGAAGTTAAAAATATCCACATATTCACACAATTGCTTAAAGGCCACAATAATATCAAAACTAACGAAAACTCACTCAAAACAAAACTAAGAGCAAATTTTAAGCAGAACAAACAAATTGTCGTAAATCACAAACAAAATGCGAAATTCGCCGTAATTTAATTCCGCGAGTGAAATACTCGGAACCGCATCAGAATCTCGGCACGAGGGTAACCAACTGGATGCGTCCATTTAGGTACATTAGACCGACCAACAACCAAATGTTTACTGCGCCTGCACTGAGGCATGGAACGCGAGCTGTGCTTACCAAAACTTGCGATGACGTAAAATATGACCTGGTTATTTCTTATTTCTTCAATACTTTACTATCATTTTAATTTTAATCAAAGAAATAATTGATTTTGAGTTACGCTATCTACAATTACGTGTATGGTTTCATTTGAAATAATAAAAGTGGACTACGCACCATTCTAAGCGCGTGTCTTAATATTATCGATAAAAACGACCCCCGCACTAGCAACATCGATAGCTGTAGGCGTTTATATTTTGATCTGATCTGCCTACATATTCCAAATTAATATAATTTGTTCAAAGTTTAGAGCTCTACCTCTATAGAGATTTTATATAATCTTGGAGGTTGATGTCAATAACTGCCACACACACTGCACATCACTAATACTAATTATTAACAGTGTAACGCGTTTGTTGCGTATTAGTGATGTTCTGAAATAAAGAAATAGTTGTTGGCCGTAGACGTCACTATTATGGGTAGCTAGTCTTCATAAAATATCGAACGGCTAAATACATCTATTATATCAAGACTTGACACCAGGAAGACAATCAACGGAATTCCATTTGAAATAATGAAGTTTTTGGACCATCGATAAATCCCTATATAAGATAATTAAAAACCCAAAGAAAAAAAAATCGAAAACGTCTAAGTAATTAACCTTTGTAAAAGAGTGAGCTACTGGACGCCTTCCAATTTTTCTCATCAACAATTTTTAAGATGCCGTGAAATTAATTGGGGACTGAATGACTCGTTACCCTAATGGAAAGAAACGGGACTACTTTAAAATAATTAAAATTACTACCTACAGGCGTTTTGTACAGAACACGCTAAGAACAGAGATATCTGTCGAGATCTTATCATCAACTAAAACAAATTACCAAAAGGATTTGTCACATTTTTCATGTTAAATTTTTTCATTGTGAGTTAAAGGGTGAGTGAGCCAGTGTAATTACAGGCACAAGGGACATAAAATCTTAGTTCCCAGGGTTGGTGGTGCATTGGCTAGCGATGGTTGACATTTCTTACAATGCCAATGTCTAAGGGCGTTTGGCGACCACTTACTATCAGGTGGCCCATATGCTCGTCCGCCTTCCTATTATATAAAAAAAAAAAATCTTTCACTCTCTCCATTTAGAGGATATATCATTGGATGTCAGCCTTAAAGCGTCCAACCGTGGTCCAAAATTTGTTCACCAGCAGTACTATTCTGTACGAATTAACTCGTGTAATTTTGAAAACGGACTTTCAGCCACGCGCTGTTTTGAATATAAGATGTTTATATTGCCGCGCCAATGCGTCAATACACTATACGAAATATTGTACAAATGCGCCAAAAAACATGAGAACTAAGAAGGTATGTACTCGAAATTTGTGCCATTTCATTCTTTTGTCGAAATAATTAATGGTATAATTATTAATATTAGCGACTAGAAGAGGTGAAACCTGCCAATGTGTTTTCAGATACTTCATTTCTATTTTTAATTCATCTTGTGCTCAACGTTGAAGGAAAACATTATGAAAGCGGAATGTCAGATGAAAAACTCACGTTAGCAAGCCATCTTCGGGTTGTTATTATTTATCAGGTATCATTTATTCATTTCTGTATTTATTGGGTGGAATTACCAAAATTGTTAACACTATGGGCAGCAGAATGACATTTAATGCAGACGACTCCACAATGATATTATACAACTTAGTTTCAACTTAATTATATAATATAGGTAAATAGAAAGTAATAAATAGAGAGAAATCATTAAAAATGTATATAATATAAACACACCAATTCCACAAGCAATTTTAAATAAATTTTATCTACGTACCAGTTACTCTGTTCACTATTTGAGAGAACCAGCTCTCAGCCAACGAGTAGGAGCGAAGTGTTTCAGACTTGCCCTTTTAACTCGAGGTATTTGCCCTTGTTACGGTCCCTTGGTTTGACATCGACACTAATTCCTACAATTACTTATTTGAATTCACGATGCGCTTCTTTAACGCACATTATTTAATCAAAACGTTATTTCAAAATTGGTACAGCTAAACTAATTTTAATATTGAAATTATTATATTTGTATTATGTTATTATTACCTTTATATATATACATATAGTTGTTGTTTCTCTGTCAGTTTGTCATTAGCTTATAAATTTTTTTTTTTTTTTTTGTGAATGAATGAATGAAGAACTACTACTCTATCAGGCATTATGGCTCACTCTACAAGGGTATCCAGACGAAAACAAATTCGTGTCGAAATATCAGCCCCGTGAGAATCGTACCCCATAATTTATCTTATAGTTAGACCCTCTTACTTAACCCTGCTTCAGACTTTTATCATATTCTAAATTTATAATATGCGTCTTTTATTTTATATGTCATAATTATTAAATTATTTTATATATATATATATGAATCTTTTATATAGTCTCTCATAATAATATACAGTTTTTAATTAAGCTAAGCTTGCCGGCCACTCCTTAATGCCCTGCGCTTATAAACTATTTTATTTATGTTGTGCAAAAGAAAAGTAGGAGATATTAACATATGATTTTTTAAAGTACTGGACCGAGGAAAGCCTGTTGCCGTTTTAAAAAAACTTAGTAAACTTAATTTAATGGGATATGGACCAAAGGTACATTTATTGAAAATATTTTCCTTCCTCATCTTAATATTTATCCGTATTTTTATTTTACAATTTATATGTAATGACATGAACAACAATAAATCATTTTGATAAAGTAAAATTGTAATACAGTTATTAGACTGAAGCCCAAATTCGATTTTATTATAATCGAATAAAACATTTATTCAAAGATTGTTTGAGAAGATATATTACATAAATAAGCTGGTGTATATAAGTATATAAGAAATCGCTACAAGGTTAACATAAGAATTATGTACATTAAGGAAATCAATAATAAAAATCAAATCAAAATTGAAAATAGTTACTGTAATAGGAAATGTTACATTCGAAATTCGCCACGCTCTCGCAATAAATTTCTGCGTTAATACATTTAGACCGATCACACAACGGACGCGAAACTTCACTTATCAATCAATTAACCTCTATTGAAATTTTGTCGATATTGTACTACCCCTCTATTTAGAGGATATGTCGCTGGATGTCAGCATTAAAGTGTCCAACCGTGGTCCAAAATTCGTTGACTAATAGTACTATTCTGTACTCGTGTAATTTTGAAAATGGACGTTGAGCCATGTGCTGTTTTGAAATGTGTTTTTTTTCTTCAGAACTAAGAAGTTATATACTTGAAATTTGTGCCTTAAATTACACTGGCTTACTCATACAACAATACTAAGGGTCGCTATTTGGCGGTAAAATATGTGATAAGTGAGCGCTTTCTAATCAGACGGGCTTGCATCAAACCTCTCGACAATGTAACCTTCATATGTAATATTTATTTTATAGTCAATGTCGGATATCACTTCGACATTTTGCGAACGTGTTCTGCGATGACTTTCGAATTTAGTCCTGCAGAATAACCTACTGAGTGATGTACTTATACCATTAGACTTCAGAAGTATATATAGATATGTATTGATAGAAATAATAAGTATAAAAACCCGACTTGCGTTCCACCAATTTTTTAACCACTTCTTTATTCCTGATTTTATCTTTGTAAGGTGAACCGAAGACATTATAAAAGATATTACTTCCTTTGAGCCTGTAATTACATTGGTACACCATCCCTTCAAATTGGAACACAACAATATCAAGTACTGCTGTTTTGCGGTAGAATATCTGATGAGTGGGTGGTACCTACTCCGACGAGTTTGCACAAAATCCTACCAAGTATCAATCAATGGATAGCCATTCGTAGTGCACTGCTGAACATAGGCCTCTCCCAAGGTGCACCAAAGCTCCCTGTCCTCCGCCTTCCGCATCCAGTTGGTGCCCGCCGCCTTCTTAAGGTCGTCGGTCCACCTGGCTGGAGGGCGCCCTACGCTGCGCTTGCCGATTCGCGGTCTCCACTCTAGGACTCGTCTGCTCCAACGGCCATCGGTCCTACGACATACGTGACCAGCCTACTGCCACTTCAGCCTGCTAATTTTGCAAGCTATGTCGGTGACTCCGGTTCTTTTCCGGATAATCTCATTTCTGATCTTATCTTTGAAGGCAAAGATACTCCGAGCATAGCTCGCTCTATAGCACGCTGAGCGACTTTGAATTTGTGGACTAGTCCCGCAGTTAGTGTCCACGTTTCGGCACCATATGTCATGGCGGGTAAGACGCATTGGTTGAAGACTTTCGTCTTCAAACATTGCGGTATAGACGACTTGAGGACTTGACGAAGGTTGCCAAATGCTGCCCATCCCAAGCGAATTCTTCGATCGGCTTCCTTCTCGAAGTTGTTCCTACCGACTTGTATTATCTGTCCTAGGTAGGTATATTCACTAACAACTTCGAGAGGTTTCCCTTCGACGTATATCGGTCCCGGCACGACATGCCTATTGAACATGACCTTGGTCTTGTCCAAGTTCATACCGAGACCGACACACCGGAAAGACTCGCCTAGGCTACACAGCATTTCGGTGAGTTGTTCTAGCGACTCTGCTATGATGACGATATCGTCGGCAAATCGAAGGTGTGAGATGTACTCGCCGTTTACATTGACTCCATAACCGTAACAGCCTGTGAATGTCCCACTGCTGGGCTAAAGGCCTCCTCTCCTCTTTTTGATGAGAAGGTTTGGAGCTTATTCCACCACGCTGCTCCAATGCGGGTTGGTAGAATTCACATGTGGCAGAATTTCAGTGAAATTAGACACATGCAGGTTTCCTCACGATGTTTTCCTTCACCGTAAAGCACGAGATGAATTATAATCACAAATTAAGCACATGAAAATTCAGTGGTGCTTGCCCGGGTTTGAACCCACGATCATCGGTTAAGATTCACGCGTTCTTACCACTGGGCCATCTCGGCTTTATTGACTCCATACCTAGTCCAATCCAGCATTTTGAAAACGTCTTCCAACGCGTTGGTGAACAGTTTCGGGGATATTACATCCCCCTGTCTCACCCCTCTGCGCAGTTGGATCGCCTTCGTCTTACAGTCCTGGATGTGGACAGTCATTGTAGCGGCGTTGTACAGACATCTCAGTACCTCGATATATCTCCAATCGATATGACATCTCTGTAATGAGTCGAGCACTGCCCAGGTTTCGATGGAGTCGAAGGCTTTCTCGTAGTCCACAAATGGCCTTACACAGCGGCTGATTGTACTCTTCGGTCTTCTGCACAATCTGCCGAACAGTATGGATGTGGTCCACGGTGCTGTAGCCTGATCGAAAGCCGGCTTGCTCTGGGGGCTGGAACTCGTCAAGTCGTCTGGCGAGACGGTTCGTGACGACTCTTGAGAATAGCTTATACACGTGACTCAGGAGGGAGATTGGTCTGTAGTTTTTGAAGAGGGTTTTATCACCTTTCTTGAAAAACAGTACCACCTCACTCCCGCTCCACGTTTCCGGGGTCTTGCCATGTTGGATGACGGAATTAAAGAGGCTTGCTAGCTCTTTCAGGACCGGAGTCCCGCCTGCCTTAAGCAACTCTGTTGTGATTCCGTCATCTCCCGGAGCTTTGTTGTTTTTAAGCTGTTCTAGAGCCGACCTAATCTCTCCTTGGTCAACGACCGGGAGCTCCTCGGAGTAATGGCGCATAAGAGGGGCGCGCTGGTCATCAATACTGATTCCCACGGGTTTATCCGATCTTGAAGAGAACAACTGCCCATAAAACCTCTCTACTTCTCCGACAATCTCAGGTCTAGAGGTAACGACCCTACCATTTTCAGTTTTAAGTTTTGTCAGACGCGGCCTCCCAAACTTGCGAGCGAACACTTTCGATCCCCGATTTTGCTCAATCGCAGCATTGATGGCACGTGTATTGGAGCGTCGGAGATCGCGTCGCGTCAGCGTTTTTATTGTTCGGTTTAAGGCCTTATCTGACAAAAACGATGGTAGTTCTCGTCGTTTTCTCATGAGCTCGAGTGTCTCAGCAGAGAGTTTTGGTGCGTTGTCTCTTCTCTGTGGCGGAAAACACTTGCGGGATGTGTTTTGCAGTATTTTGACCAGCGTGTCGGTTCTCTCATCAATGCTGCTTATGGTTTCCAACGCGGTGAATTGATTTTGAAGTTCCATTTGGAACTTTTCGGAGCCTTGAGCAGCTTGGAGCATGGTAGGTCGGAGAGTAGACCTCATCATTCTCGATCTTTCGGCTTTTAAGTTGATATTTAGAGTGCTCGAGGCACTCTAAATACCAACCAAGCGGTGATCACTTCCGGTATTAAACCTGTTGATCACTGAAACATCTCTAAATATGTGCCTTTTATTCGAAATGATAAAGTCTATCTCGTTCCTTGTCACGTTATCGGGGCTTCGCCAAGTCCACCTCCTCTGAGGCTTCTTTTGAAAGAAAGAATTCATCAAAAAAAGCCCCTGCGCTTCGAGAAAGTTTACCAGCATTTGCCCCTGTGATTTCTGCAGCCCAAGCCGTAAGGTCCGACTTTCGATTCACCGCTATCTTGTACTCCCACTTTAGCATTAAAGTCTCCCATAACAACATTGTAGTGGGCCTTCGAGGTGTCGTTGAGGGCCTTTGCGATGTCCTCGTACATCGCTTCGACCACATCATCAGAGTATGTCGAAGTTGGCGCATATACCTGTACGACCTTCAGGGAGTACCTGTCGGAAAGTTTTAGGACAAGGTATGCTACCCGGTTCGACACACTACTGATTTCCACAATGCTGCTAATGAGATCCTTTTTGACTAGAAAACCGACACCACCCTGGGAGAGGTTATCACCTTCGCGGAAGTAGAGTAAGTTACCGGACTCTAGAGTTATCGTGTCCTCCCCCTGTCTTCGGACTTCAGATAACCCCAGTATATGCCAGTTTATATGACTTAACTCTACTTCTAATTCGGCGAGGTGATGGTCCAGCCTCATCGAGCGTCCATTATACGTTGCCATGTTCAGTCGTTTTATACGGTAGCCTGCCGTGAACCGGTGATTCTTAGCACCCCCTGCCCTGCCGATACCGCGACCGCTACCTTGGTCGGGCCTAGCGGGCTTGCCGGTAACTGGGGGCCTTTTTTGGGCGCATCTGCCATTAAGGGAGGGGTTTGCCCATATTCGCCGCGCTGGGCAGGCGTGTTGGCGAGCGCAGTAGGGGGGTAAGATGTTTATGGGAGGGGGGACGCTGCTGCCCATCCCCCCTTTTCCCCGTCCCTCAGTCACCTCTTACGACACCCACGGGATGAGATTTGGGGGAGTACTATTCTAAGCCGGTACTCCACGGCACAATATGGTTATATATGTATATATGGTTATACTATGGTTAATATTTCTTAAAATGCTAATGTCTTTGGGCAATGTTGAACATTTACTATCAGGTGGCCCATTTGCTCGTCCGCTTACCTATTCTATAAAAATTATGTAATATTAATTTTATCAGTGAAAGAATCATTATAAACATTTAAGTGTTAACATTCATACATGAGAAACAAAGGAAGGTTATTGGTCACAGATCATTCATTTTAAACAATACCGAAATGCCAAAACATTGTTTAATATAATCGAAAAATATGATAAAATATGATTCTCATAATGACCTAAAAACTCCTTTTCTCTCCACCCCTAAAATTAACGCTCTGTTAACCCTTTTATATTGAAACTAAATGGCACTCGACATTTTTTTAATGGTGTCAACGATATTCTTTAATTATTTACCTTTCTCTGGGAAAATATACATTTATAGACATAATAACAATAACTTAACTATTGCATGCAACACCGGACAGCTTGCAGGTTCGTTGCCGTCAACGTTTCTGCTCTCATTGAGCCCTTGGGCCGAAGTAATAATGCATGAACAGAAAACATTACTAAGTCATAAAGTGAAGAACGTTGTTAGTTGCCACTATCATGATTATTACAGTAGTTTTTTTTGTCTTGATCTGTTTGTATTAGTTTGCTGATTTTTTAAATTAGATAATTTGCCTTAAAAAAATTGGCTTAAAAAAAACAATGCCTCATACTAATTGATTCAATGTAAATTTTAATCCCGGAGAGTTATGCGCACATCGATAACAGCAATATTTAAATTACTATATTATAAATATTTTAGTGTTTATCTCAATGATGTACAAATCTTAGCCAAAAATAGGCATCTTCTTTTGTAACGGAAACGAAACGAGTATTTTTTTTTTTTTTTTATAGAATAGGAAGGCGGACGAGCATATGGGCCACCTGATGGTAAGTGGTCACCAACGCTCTTAGACATTGGCATTGTAAGAAATGTCAACCATCGCTTACATATCCAATGCGCCACCAACCTTGGGAACTAAGATTTTATGTCCCTTGTGCCTGTAATTACACTGGCTCACTCACCCTTCAAACCGGAACACAACAATATCAAGTATTGCTGTTTTGCGGTAGAATATCTGATGAGTGGGTGGTACCTACCCAGACGAGCTTGCACAAAGCCCAGACACTTCTAAGTGGTTACCACATGCTTACAAGGTATTGTACCGCCAAAAAATAATACTATGTATTGTTGTGTTTCCCTTTAAAGGATGACTGTGACAGTAGAAAGACAGACACAACGAACATAACATATTAGATTCGATGGTTAGCACCGTACAGATATAAGAATTTGCATGAATTTCTTATATTATTGATATCTATTCACAAAAGTCTAAACTCAACTATTTCATTTTATGTTAACTTGTGTAATGTGCTCCGATCTTGACCCCCCCCCCCTCCTAATGCGTACAACAGCACGAGGCCATCTTGACTATCGTCCTCCTCAGGGCCGTTTAAAATGACGATGCCATTTAAGTCCTGGATGTCGAGCATTTGCTTAACCTAGCTTAGTGTGCCTGACACCTGGTTGGAACGGACATCCTTTCACAATATATAATTTTTTTAAATAACAGTCACAGTAAAATGAATTTAAATAATTGAGAGCAATAACATATGTACATATATACCCACAAAACACATAATACCCATACAGCTAACATACATACAGCTAAGGCGCATTATGCATGTCTATTCTGCAATAATTTACGCTTGTGAACACGTAAACTCACGTACTATAGGAGAAGTGTCGTGGCGATCGTAGTCTTTCACATATTTCGGCTTAGCTCTCAGACGCCGAGTCTCTGGAGTGTATCGTTTGTGAAAATGGATCTTTGTCAACATTTCACGCAAAACTATTGAATGGATTTGGATAAAATTTTAAATAGAGATTTTTTTAAATAGCTTATACCTTGTCTTAACACATAACACCTTCCTTTTTCTTTTTATTTCTATTCTTGGCAAAATCCTCTTCGAATACTTCCCCGCCCGGGGAGACGAGGAAGTTTTGTGTCCCTTTCGTTGCTATACGGTGAAACCACGGGAACGCTTTCGCTTACATCCGCAACTCCATCAGAAATTGTCCAATTATAGATCTCCCTATACTCTACTCTTGATGCAGGCGCACTGAAACACCCCCAACTTTTATAAGGCCTATTCTCGTCGGGCAGCAGACGTCTCCGCGTCTGCCACCAATAGGCTATTCATTAGGGAAGTAACTGTCGACGGCAGGCTAGCCGCCTACGCTCCGCTCTCTTGCGGCATATGAGCTCAGCAGAGATATCTTTCTCTCTTGTACGTCCTGCTTGCTCCTTTAGAAACATGACATGCTCGCAGTACACAACTATCGCCGTCCAGGAAGTCTTGTGCACAGCCTTCTCAATGGCTGATAGGCTATTTAATAACCAACCAACAATCACACGCAGATGTAACTGATGGCGGAAGCAAGTTTTGTATGTGTGGCAGCATAATTTAAAAGTATAGCAGTATCTCGTCTAGATACACTATTCTAACCAACTCGTGTGGTGTTATCTTAACACTATTCAAACACTGTTAATTAATATATACATTTATCCTAATATTAATAATAAATAAAGTAAACATCCTTTGTATTGCTAAGATTTATCTCATCGTTGCGATACGTCTCGATAGAATTTATTTATGGGTTGCACTTCGAGAGAAAGATAGCAAAACAACAAAGAGATTTTAATTAAAATGGCAATGAACGCTCCGAGAGCGAAGCGTAGACGCGTCGCGGTATATTCTGAGTGACAATGAATTTAACATTAAGCAAAATCGTCTTTGGAAACTATATTTAGCTGCTTTTTTAATTATATTGCTTATTAAATAATTACCGCGATTTCTCCTGAGTGGAACAATAACGTTGATGTTCTCCTGGTCGATTTCAACCAATACTAAGAGAATAGCAAACTATTGAGGAGATATTTTAGGTTCAAGAGTGTGTGTGAACACAGGTACAATCTCAATTTTCCATCTTCTAGTAGATTTCCAACGAGATAGAATAAAATAAATGTGAAACACATAATTGTACACTATAATATCTCCCTCACAATTGGCTAATCCTTGTGATTGAAAATACCGTGGCCGAAATAAGTCAGTGACATGTTTTTTTTTAATTATTTCAAATCTCATATATAGAAAAAGCTATTATGTTTTTAAAAAAATGAGTTAAACTTCGAAACTAATATATTTTTCGGTGTCGTGGTCACCATACGACTGTCACATTTAAATTAACCAAAGCCTCACTATCATTTACATTTTTCATTACCTTTAACATGTTACAAGTTTATAAGCTTTTTGTCGTTCTTTTTAAATATAAAAAAATGTTTCATATATTCATATATTGGTAGGGCTTTGTGCAAGCTCGTCTGGGTAGGTACCACCCACTCATCAGATATTCTACCGCAAAACAGCAATACTTGATATTGTTGTGTTCCGGTTTGAAGGGTGAGTGAGCCAGTGTAATTACAGGCACAAGGGACATAAAATCTTAGTTCCCAAGGTTGGTGGCGCATTGGATATGTAAGCGATGGTTGACATTTCTTACAATGCCAATGTCTAAGAGCGTTGGTGACCACTTACCATCAGGTGGCCCATATGCTCGTCCGCCTTCCTATTCTATAAAAAAAAAAAAAAAAAAAAAAACTATCGTCCTCGATTAAGAACTAGTCCGTATGATACTAAAATTATATTGTTTATTTTTAAATCATTATCACCATTATTCATCATTCATCATCATTAGTAGCTTCCTGTAAATTTCTGATCATATAACATCTTCTTATCGGCCTTCTCTCCTCTTGAGGAATATGTTTGAAACTTGTTCCAGCAAGCTGCTCCAATGCGAAAATATAAATTAAGCACATTATTTCTTTATATAAAATAGCCATATACGTAGGTGTCCCACCACCGCACGTAGACATTGGCGCTATAAGAAATATTAATCATTCTTTATATTGCCGTGTGCCATCAACTTGGGAACTGAGATTTTATTACCCGTGTGTCTGTAGTTACACTGCCTCACCCTTCAAAACGGGAAAACAACAATACTAAGTATTGCTGCTTAGCGGTAGAATAAGTAATGAGGGGTTAGCTATTCAGGCGGGCCTAGCATTCAGGGAGTCAAGGTAGTATGCGGCAGCGATCCCGTGACGCCCCCGAAGAAACGGTAAGGGTGCCGCTGGTTTTTTAGTGGGCATAACATTAAACTGGACGTTCTAGGCGCTGACGAGTCCCACATACCCCCTACTTCATGTGGAGGAAACGAGTAATAGCGATTTTTAGGAGGAAAAAACGCAGGCTTGAAATAAATATATACATTAAATCAATTGTGAGCTTACAAACTTCGGTTAAGATCACGTGTTCCCACCATTGGACCATATCGACTAATCTTCAACATTTTTAAATTTTTTTTTTTCATTTCTTATAATATTCCTATTATATTTCTTGTTAATTTAATGAATGGAATTAATTTATGTATACATAACTAACCAACTTAGTGTTTGAATATGTTCCGGGAACAGCGAAAACAGCCCTCCCCTACCCTAAATCGTTAAAATAATTAAAAAAAAACTGAAATTGTAATAGTAAATTAATCAGAGGTTCAAACGAAAAAAGCATTTACGAGTATAATAATAAAAACCAAAATCGTATAACAGCATAGTAGTTATATGAGGACTATAAATCTATCTCACTGACAAATAAAAGGTGCGTACCGTGTAGCACCTGCTAACAAAATGATGTTAAGTTGGATTATTAACTTAAAACATTTTTGATACTTTATATGGTTTTATTCCGTTCGCTAAACTGGTATATAAATAACGAATACAGTGATAAATTTTACAAAACAATATTACATTTAATGTTTTCTACAATATTTGATTACTACCAGCTAGAACATTAAAAACAAATAACAATAAAAAGTAATGCAAATAGAATACAAAAGGAAAAACGAAGAAAGAAACAGAAGAAAACATTTTAATAATGACGATGAGGTTAATCGGGCTTAATAAGAATTATTATACTATATTTAAATGAAAGTTTTTTTTGTATTAATATTTAAAGAATATCGTGATTGTTTTTTTATATAAAATTATGTTGTTATATAACATTTCGAAATTGTCGCTAAATATAGTAAGTACACATACATACAATAAATGAGGCTATTTGTTCTAGGGAAGAGTGATTAAATTATTTTTCGATCAACGGTCTAGTTTTCTGTCATGATGTATAAAAATATGAAATCAAGAATATTGCGACGGTGAGTATGAATAAAGACTTTGTTAAGGAGCGGATATAGGTAAAATGACTTCATTTTGTCATTTCTCATTATTTCTTTTTATCTGGGTAGTAATTACCTGAAAGACATAAAACATATGTATATATATACATACATATACATATGTTAATTTATATATGTATATAATATATGTATATATGTACATAATTTATGTATATAATATAATGTACATAATGTACATAACCGACATAATATATAGAATTTCCTTATTTAAAAAGGTATTAGCTGAATTTATTAGCTTTTTTATTATCTATCTCACAAAGTAACAATACCAACCTTCGGCTTGTTTATGCAAAATATATGATTGAATATTTTTAATGATTTTTACGTAATCTATACGTGCAAATCGCGATGCAGCCCCGCTATTGTCGAATAAACCAGTGCGGGACGAGACGTTGACGTGTTGAAGGGACCTGTAATACCTTTCTCCGCTAACCCAGGCCACAGGGAGTGTGAGATTTCCGCGCGGCATATTTATCGATATCAAACAATCGAGCAAGATGTACGATCCACCTCTTAAGAAAAATATTTGAGGTCTATTATAATTGCAATGGCTGCAGCAATAAGCACCAACAATCGCCTATGCATCAGCCCCTCTCTTGTTCTCATTTACTAAAGGTCATAAAATGAAGATCAGCCAAGTCCTGCAACTGATAATTATGTTAATCACAGCATAGATAAATAACCAGTCTTCAGATAGTGCAATTCTATAAGAACTCACTTCGTATCTCACTTGTGGAATTTAGAAAACTGACTTAAGGTGATATGCTATTTCGATGCTTGCATCCTTAAAGTGCTAATATAATTAACTACAGTCAATGTCACTTAACACATTATGATATTTCACGATAGTGATCTGCGTTAAGTTCTAAGTTTTTTCTTACAAAATTACTCTACAGAATATCTAATTTTGACGTAACCTATATAATTATTATGAAAATAAAAAAACAATCAAAATTCTACCAAGAAGAACCAGCAGGAAACTCAATTATTAATCTTTTTCTCAAATGAAAATCATAGTCTACTGTTTTGTAAACTTTGTTAATTATAAAAGAAAACTTACTATTTTTTAAACTTGTACATGCCTTTTCGTCAAATAATATTTACGATTAGAATAAAAACCAATAATTTATTATTATTATAATACTAGACAAGCAAGTAGATAACACATATTAATTAACGGGACAGTTAAGGACCTCCCTGTCTGAAAGTCGGTTAACTCCCATAGCAATTAGCCAGACAAATACGGTGTTTAAATGTGAAGGCATTCGCAGCATTTGCCACAATTAATGATTTGCGGTTGGCTCGCCGCAAATAACACCCAGCTGCATTTCTATATCACTTTAGCGGGGACGTTCAGTTTAGAAAATTATTAAATACTCTCTTCTGTCCAGACTTGTTCATGAATAAAACGATGTTGACATAATAATCAAGTCTGTCAAAGTATACGGCACCATTGAATTGAGTTTTTCCTCAATTTCTCGATAAGGTTTTAGAGACAGCAAAAACACATTAACAGCCTTTGTTGCGCAGTAGGAGGGAGAGAGTGCAAATCTTTGTAACATAGTGAGAGGATTTATAAATCGATATGCGTATATATTGGGTGAAGTAGTAGGTCAAAAAATTAAAAAATGCCGATATTCAAGTCAAATGGTTCGCAAAGTTTGAAGACTTCTAATATTTGAGCAAAAACTAACTATAATAATACTAGTGGTAGAGCTTTGTGCAAGCTCGTCCGGGTAGGTACCACCCACTCATCAGATATTCTACCGCAAAACAGCAGTATTTGGTATTGTTGTGTTCCGGGTGCGAGGGTGAGTGAGTCAAGTCAGTGTAATTACAGGCACAAGGGACATAACATCTTAGTTCCCAAGGTTGGTGGCACATTAGTGATGTAAGCCATGTTTAACATTTCTTACAATGCCAATGTCTATGGGCGTTTGTGACTCTGGTTCAATACGATTTCTCACAACGCTTTCCGTTACTGCCAAGTACGAGATCATTCAATAAAAATCTCTTTTATTACCATTATAATGAATATCGACTTTCTATATCAGAGGCATATTTTATTACGAACTGATTATAATCATCTGGGCCTACATTTCTGTGATAAGATAAAATACTAAGCGAAAACGTTATCAGTATAATTAAGTACTTGTAGTTATGTAATTGTAATTAACTATTTCATACATATATAAAATATATATTCCTTTATGTGTCTATTATTTGGTCGTCATAATAATTAACGCATATTACAAGTAAATCAGCGGTGGAAGCAGACGGTATCCGATCCTATTCGATTCCGATCTATATCGGCTTTAGCTTAACATCATATTTGTGTCAATGCTTTGCAAATCAAATGTGACCTCTTTCGTCATTTTATAATTTATTATTTTACTTTTTTTTTTGTGTAAGCCGAGTCTGTTCATATAAAAAGACCTCTTTTATGTCGCAGATTTTTTTTCGACGGACTAGCTGTACTATGTCATGCTACTCATGATTTTATTGAGAGATATTGCATAAACATAAACGAAGATCCGATATAGTCTAGTAAAGAGGACGAATAAATCTTAACAAGTACCACAGATGTTTTATTAATTTACTTATACTATATATTTAGAAGTAAAACCTGTACTATTTATATAATATTACCTTACGAATGATTTAAAATAACGTGCTAGAGTCGAGACCACGCTTAGGCAAACGTAGTGTAGGACGCCTTGTGGCAAGGTGGACTGACGATTTACAAAAGGTGGCAGGTTCAGCTGGTCAGGATAAGCTGAAAAAAATATGTATATCGAATAATTTGGACAAAGGTATATTGGTAAAATTAATAATAGTAATTATTTGATCATATTTTTATTATTATTGCTGTATATATTGCCTTTTGAGTAGTAAAGTAATGTAAAAGCCAGTAAACCTCCCATTGCTGGGCTAAGCTAAGGCTGCTTCCTTTTGAGAAGAAAGTTTGGAGCTTTTTCCACCGCACCGCTCCTATATGGATTGGTACACATGTAGCAGAATATTATCCGATAGATGAAGATTTCCTCACGGTGTTCCGTCACTGTTGACTGACACATAAGAAAACCCAATGATTACCGTTTACGTTTGGTTACTATCATATATAATATTATAATCGCATATTTTTTTTCTAAAAGAACTTACATAAAAAGTTAACATAATATATTATAATGTTAACTTTATTTTCAATTTTAATTTCAATGTCAATAAATACATTAATATATATTATATATTTTATTAATTAAGACTATTTATATGATTTATATAAAATATTAAGATTAATGACTTGTAAATAAACCTACAGAACTCGGCATTGTAAAAATTGTCGCTGAATTTTTTCTTTCCGAGGAAGAAATCTTACTACACGTTTATTGCTCCAACATAAATTACCTCAGGTAATTCTGAACTTGTAATAAATTAACTCTTTGATGACTACAAATCGTTTTGTAGGGTTCCCTCTATTTGGAGTCATTGAACTTTTGCTACCTAGTTCCGTATATTTAATTCATTGTATCATTTAAATAGCGAAATAATTTGTACCCTGTTACTTCATGCCACATGTGTATTCTAAACCAACCCGCATTGGAGCAGCGTGGAATAAGCCCCAAACCTTCTCCTCATAAGGGAGAGGAGGCCTTAGCCCAGCAGTGGGACATTAACAGGCTGTTACGGTTACTTACTGTTGCTTCATCTACATAACAATAAGCTTAGAATTTAATTAAATTATTTAAATAACTCCCTTCTAAAATAATAATAAAGATACCCCGGAACGTTCTAAGTTATTTCTATTACAATAAGACTCGTGTCTCAAATCCCACATTGGTATTTTTAATATCAGATATATTTCATTCTTCCGTACGTTGTTACAATCACAGAAATGCGCGCGCTACGTAGGAAACAACACCACATGAAAGGCCTGCATCGCGTCAACCGTGACCTGGCCGCTCTATTCTTGACGCATATAACATTGCTCGAACTTATTAGAACACATTGTATCTCATTTATACTATTATTATTAATGCGAAAGTTATATCACTTTAAGTAAAATTTCACAGCTAAACCTTTAAACTGATTTTGATGAAATTTAGTATGAAGCACACCCCCGAATATATAACACATACATAATACGAAAACAATCATACAAATACATAAGATGCAAACTAATTTGGAAACATAAGTAAAATTATTAACAACTACAAGCTTTCCATCAAACTAATCTATACAAGGTGTCCCTTAATTCCTCCTTTTTCCTTTCCTATCTAGCAATAAACTTAAAGTGCGATATGTACATTACGTAAACATATGGCTTCAAAGTATTATATTAACTTTCAATTTCTAAATGTACAATCTATAAAAAACACAAAATACAAAATGATAACTCTCGTCAAAATTATTCGAATGATGTTCAATACCTGTTCCATATTTAAAATAAAGATTTAAAAAATATTTTTAGTCTATTTCAATAAAGTTTAATCTTATGTAACTTAATATTAGAACAAGCATGACAACGGAATTCTACCTTCTATGTGACCGCTCGCGCTTTTCAAAGGAATTTCATTTCAACCCAAGTTACTATCAAACTATAAAATAGGTTCTCATAATATTTTATTACTTGACTTTTATATTCGTAGAATATATATATATGTATAATTTATATACATATCTTAATAGAATGATTACATAAGATTATGTTAGAAATTAAATAATATTACATATCAAGGTAAAACATTCCAAAATTATTTTGTTACGCATCTTCGTAACTTGTATTACATTTTTAGCTTGTATTATTTATTACCGGATAATCTTTCTATTAACCTGGTGGGTCCTGTGCCTGAACCCTGTCTGTATGTATCACACGTGTGCACACACACTCGTGTACTATAATTTTCGTGCGCAAATTGATTGTTTAATTTGAGAGTAACCGTCGTTTCGAAAATCGGTCACGTAATAATATAAAACAATTAAAAATATGACTCTCCGGAATTTCGAATCTCTATGTCTTATATTTTATGCTGTGTGTGTGTTCAGTTCAGTATATTTCAATTGTATCAATAAAGATTCAGAGCTCAGAATAGGTAACGCTGTTTTGTAATTATAGGTTTTTTCGTATCTATAATATTAATTGGCAAAACCCGCAGCTTCGTCTGCCTAATTGAAATCACAGACAGACACTTCTTCAATTTTATTTATTTGTATAGATTAAGTCAATGATATATTATTTCATTTTAATGTAATATCATGAAATAGGCCTAGTTAGTTTTATTCAGGTAAATAAAAAATTAAAATTGAATACTCAGCTAAGGGAGACAGATGACTGCTATTATTACGATAATATAAATTGTATTTTAAAATTAATATAACTTATTTTGATTTGAATTTTGTCATAAATGCTTATTTTATAATTAAGACATCAATTTCAATACCTGCAAGACAATTATCACCACAAATTGCATGCCTTTATGCAAAAACAAAAGGGATTTACCATCTATAAAAGGCCGATTGAAAAATGCAAAAAATGAAATCAGCAGAAATTTTTGAAACTTTGAATGCCCTATTGAGCATGACTAGCACTAATAAAAAATAATGAAATGGAATACAAATTAATTTTGAAGAAAGAAATATAGATTTTTGATAAGCTTAATTATAGCCATTTAAAAGGCAAGAATAATCTAAAATGTAAAACGAGACAATTAATAACTCAATTTAAACGTTTATAGTTGAATTTAATTTATTTTACTGTCTACATAATAGTGAATTCCAAACCAACGGGCTAGGTAAGCTATACCAAATTTGTGACGTCAGGCGGTTATTAAATTTAGAAAAATAAGTATTATATAACCCTTTTGTTACGTTTATTTACGTCTTACAAGCTTTAAATCCTTAATAACATGAAATGCCGTTGTCCTAAAACACACTTAGGTATTTAATCGCACGACGGGCTTAACGCTGAACCCTGAGAGGGTAACTCCCTTACCTCAGATGCCTTCACGTGCTCTCGTACATATACAAAATGAGAGTAGCCAGATTAAAAGTAACATTTTATATATAATATATAAATAGAATTTAAAAATTTCAATTTTAAATATCTGCTTATATTTATAAATAATAACAAAACCTAATAACATGCTTTTAAACATTTTATTATTATTTTTTTATCGTTCAACAAAAATATCTGTTTTGTTAATTTGAATTGCTTTCAGATTTAGCATTTTTATCGAATTTTTATGATGTTTATATTGATTTTTTTTTCTTTCTTGGCGTGCATTGAAGATATTTTAATTAAAAAAAAAAAGTTTTATTGTATCCGCATTTGACAGTCAATTGAAAATGTCATTGTCATGATTAAGATCCTAATATAAGGAATGGTTCTACAATAACTATTTTTCATAACCATTCCATAGCACTCAAATTACAATATCTATGCTAATAAAAAATATTATAGACAAAACTCTGTCGGTCGGCTAAGTCACTGAACCGATTTTGATGAAATTTGGTATGAAGCAAGATTGAACACCAAAGTAGGACTTGAGTTACTTTTTTATACCTAACAACAGCCCCTCCCTCCACGGCCACGGCGGCTAATCTCTCTTGAGATTGGCCACCGTGGCCGAAATCAGTCTGAAGGACATTATTATTACCATTTATTACTTATGGATACAACCTTTGGCCAAAATATAACAATTACCTTAGTAACGGTTTATAGAAGAAGCTCGTGCTATTCAATAAGTCTATCAGACTTTCTTGGTGGCTATCACCTACTTCCTAGTCATTATGCTATCGAACCGCAATACTTTGTAATGTGATCAACTTTGAGTGACCCATTGTGTTTGCATCACTTTGTCTTTGGCTAAAAAAGTGTCTTATATTTTTCAGCCAGTGTTTATTAGGGTTTTTTTTCTGGATTCATAAAATAAAAAAAAATAATTCCACGTAAAGCTTTACCATTTCCATCCTATCTAATCTGTGGTCAACCCTTTTCTTCCTTCACGTGCGTTATATAACATAACATAGGAGTAATTGCTCGAAGGAGCTGCACCAGACAGCTGTTATTAATGGCGTGTCCTTACTTACAAGTCATTAGGCGGTATGTTTGAAAGCAAATATTGTTTGCAGTGAATTTGATTTATCTAACAAGTTTACAAGTATTTTTAAGGTCATTAATTGGTCAAGGTTTAGCGTCAGACATGCCAAGTACTCAATAACTAACGACGATTATGTTTTAGACGTTTTTTTTTAATATATAACCTAGCGCTTGACTGTTATCACACCTTATGGAAAGTAATGATACAGTCTAAGATGGAGCGCGCTTGCTTAGAAGATGCCTATTTACTCTAGACTTGAAGGTACCCATATTGTAGATGGTGGGGAAAACGGAGATCGGGAGGGTTTTCCAGATATGTCTTAGATAATGTAATAATGACTTAGATACTTTGTCTTAGACGTATATTTGGTACTTTTTTTTCTAACAGCCGCTTTTCTCATCCTAGCCCGGGACATTAAAGTATTTGGGTTTTCTGTCGATGAAATTCAGTCGGAACATAATATGTAGTATATAACAAATACCGTCGTTGTTAAAATACATAGCAATGAATTTAAAAAGTTCCATTAACACCTTATTACCTCTCTACCGGTAATTCGCGTGCTAGCGAACGTAGACTTTTAATTTTCGTGTTTACGCATAATTTCCACGTAATTCGCTTTTAAAGCTCGTAAATCTGTCCGATTTGTTATTTATCTGCTGCGGCTTGTAAATGTGCGCGGTTAAATAGCAGAATGTTGCGATTTATATGACCTTTACAATTGTAACATATTGCTTAAGTCTTAAGTACCAGAAAATATTTGTTCGAGTTTATCGATACTATAAGTACTTTTTTATATATTTTTTTATGTAACATACATAATGTTTCACAATATCATTGCCAAATATTTGGTCAATTGATTATATAGATGGAGCCGAGGTGACCCGATCAGAACACGTGAACCGATGATTACGAGTTCAAACCCGTCAAGAAACTCTGAACGGGTGGGTATGTTCTTAATTTGGATATATAATTCATCTCATGCTCGGCCCTGAACTAAAACTGTTTGTGTTGGATGGAAATTTGCCACATGCGTATCCAACCAACCACCAATATTAATTCGAGCAGTTTGTTTGAATAAGCTCGAAACAGCACGTAGGGAACCCAGTAGTGAAATATTGATCCATTTACTTTACTATAAAAAATATTATGACCCATGTATAAGTATTACAACGAACAAAGTAAATAAATAAAATAGACTTGATTTATCAAAAAACATTTTACGTATTAATCGTACTATTTACCTTCATTGCTTACGCAAATTTTAGCCTGAAAATTTAAAAAGCTTACATCGTCACGATATCGTGTCGTATCCGTAAAGTCCTAGTCTAAACAAACTAGTGACGAGTAACTCTACCGCTCTAAAATATTTTTGTTGAACGTGACGCCTCATACTGAACAGCTTTTAACAGCGTGTTTAGGTTTTATCATTATTATTGAACATTTTTTAAATGTTTCGACATGATTACGTTTAATATTTTACATAAGGATTTTTTGGAAACGTTTCTAAATTTTGAATTGTTCAGTGAAAATTTAAATATGGAATGTTTAACTCATATTTAAATGGAAACGATTTTAAAAATAACAGATGCAATAATAATTAAAAATTACGTAATAGCACTTTTTTATTCGAAGGTTTTATATATGCTATAAATCCTGTCTGAATTTGGTAATAAGTTATATTTTTCTGTTTTTAGTGTATGCAGTGGTAATCAAGCTCATACTTAAGATGTTCCAGCAGTTTTCCAGTAATCGGTGAATCAACTTCAAGATCCCTAAAGGCTGAATACTTTGAACTAAGAGCCTGAAAGAAAAATGTTTAATTTAAATATTTTTACTATTTTTTAAAAGGATGTAACTGACCCAAAAGCTAATTACATACCACCTTAATTACAAAAAAAAAACTTTGACGAAAACCCGAAGATAACTTTAGTTATTTTATGTAATCGAAGTCAAGTAGTCCGTTTTCTATTACCGGACCAGTGTTTGCCGAACTAAATGGAAGCAACGAGTGTTGTTAGAAAGAACGGGCCTCGAAAAGCGTAACGTGAATTTGTTGATTGTACGTAATTTGATTTCCAATTTGTCTCTATAGGCCTTGGGAATTACAATTTGTAAACTTTTGCATTAAGGGGGTCTAATGGGATAACGAAAGAGGTTAATTAAAATAGTTCTTACTAAAAGGCTTCTCGCTCTTTCATTAATTAAAATACTTTCATATTTTTTTAGGGTTCCGAAACTTAAAAGGAAAAACGGAATACTCATAAGACCACTTTGTTGTTCGTCTGTCTGACCATTTTTCTCGGTAACGCGTGGAGGTATCAAATTATAAATACCAAATACTTAAGTCTTCAATCTCGCAGTTCAGTAAAATAACAAACATCTAAGTCAACGCAATCAAAAGATACGGCCGTTTATGGCACGTTTATGCCGCACATTTTGACACTTGCAAGGAATCAACATTTGGGGGAACATTTGAAATGTAAATATTTTGTTATGGTTTATTAGTACTCTACACTTCACGTTGACCTAGAATCACGAGATTTGCCAAGAAGAAATTTCATGTAGTACAAGTACAGCGAAAGTCTGAAAATTATATAGTAGTTCGAAAAATAAATTTGTAGTTACATCACAATTTTTTGCGATTAATCTTATTTGCAATTGGTTAACTAACCGCGATCTTTGTCGATGTATGGGAACAACAGTATTCCAACTAAATGTCCTATTTTTTTTTTTCGATTAAATTACATACCAAAACGTTGGTACGGAACCCTTGGTGCGCGAATTTTCTCGCAATAACTGGGTTGTTTTTAGGTTTCTACCAGCTTTGTGCTTTACTTTTTAATATCATTTCTGTCTATTTTGTTCGTTTGTGGTTAGAACGATAAAGAAGTACAAAAACAGGTACGATAAAGATTGCATCTAAGATTCTACGCCATTACACTGACAACGCAATACTTTAAACATATTAAAAATTGCTATATTAGCATCAGTATATAAGACCTATGATGACGAAGCAAGCACTACTTTTCATGTGCTTAATTTACTTTTATAATTCATCGTGCTCAGTGGTGAAGGATAACATCGTGAGGAAACCTGCATGCGATTCTCTGAGCGAAAATTTATATAAAAAAATATATATGTCAATTTTGTCTGAATGTTTATTAAAAAATCTTAATATGAAGTGGTATCACCGTTTATTTAGGGGTATTTCTATTCTATCCTATAGAAAAAAAACACGTTCAACCTCTTTATCATGGCCCATATCAATAGTAGAAACTTGGGACGGCAACCTAATTCGGTCGACCGCACAAATATTTATACAGTGTAATATTTTAAAAAGCGATAAAAGGATGGGTATCGCGTCATGAATACGTCCAGGATCCCTGCATCGAGCGCGCGTGACTGGAATACGTCGTATTGTTTATAAATTTCACTATAGACTATGGCATGTTATTTCCACTTTCAACTAAACTTACTTTTGCTTAAATTGTGTATTAAGGAATATCTATATAAACTTTATTTAAAAATGTATTTTATATTAGCTAGTGTGAAGTACGAAATTATTTATTCTATTTAGAATTCCAATTTCAAGTTTATATTATATGATAGCTGGGAAATTTATTTAGAAAAAAAAACGATTGTCTATCGTATCGCTGCTTCTGACTACGGAAAAATCGATATTGCGCGTTATTTTCCAATACGAGTTCCGTCGTGGCAGCAACGCAGCTCAGATGGCATGCAATATCAATGACGTGCATAGACCAGAGTACCAGACCAGATTGGAAAGCAGTGAAAAGCAACTTTAAAGAGTTCATCGATTGCTTACTATTTCTGTTGCAGAGGCATAAATTAACTTCCATAAAACTCGCAATAGTACATCGATTGTGTGTCGAACGCACTCGGCGTTGTTTTTTGTCTATATAGAACGGACCTAATACTTTTGAATTATCAGTTAACTAGATTAAATTAAGAAATAAGTTAGAATTGATTCGGAATATAAATTCTACCGAGAAAAGTCGGGTAGATCGCTTGGCTCGATACTGATTCTATTTGTTAATATTTGATTATTTAAAAGAATATAAACAAAATTTCGGCCACGTTATGTTGGAACAGCTAAGTAATATATATAGTTATTTAATGTATATAACGCTATTTAGATTAAACGCGTTAATGTTTATGAAATGAAAATTTCTTTAGACGCTGGTTTATCGTAGGGGATAGACTCTTGGCTTCGCGTCACCAACATGCCAATGTTAAGATAATGAAATCGTTGAAAGTAGAAATAATTAAGTATTGTCGAAATTAACGAGAGTAATAATGATTGAAATTTATGTAAATACTAAGTGTATATATTAATAATATAAGTGTATTTTAACTATTATTTATTTAAATTAAGCTTTATTAATATTTTGTACCAAGTTTTCGACATTACTGGTGGTAGAGCTTTCTGCAAGCTCGTCTGGGTAGGTACCACTCATCAGATATTCTACCGCAAAACAGCAGTACTTGGTATTGTTGTATTCCGGTTTGAAGGGTGAGTGAGCCACAGGCACAAGGGACATAACATCTTAGTTCCCAAGGTTGGTGGCGCATTGGTGATGTAAGCGATGGTTAACACTTCTTACAATGCCAATATCTAAGGGCGTTTGGTGACCACTTACCATCAGGTGGCCCATATGCAAGTCCGCCTTCCTATTCTATAAAAAAAAAATACTGTGTATTTTGACGAATAAAAAGCTATATAATAAAAGGGATAGAATTATTGCTTAGTGTGCCGATAGATGTGAAAATTTAACAGTTTCAAGTTTTCACTTCTACCGGCCATCCCTATGACTGGCTGTTTTTATACTTGTTTTATAATTGTTTCGGATGTAAGAGCAATTGATAACGCTAGTAAATATGAAAGTTTTAATAACAATAGTTACCGAATAGACAGCACGGAACGATGTTAGTTGTGTGATGTGTCTGATTGATGCAGTGTTCGTCACAAGTGCCGACAGTCGATCAATCATGTCGACGTCTCATTAATATCAACCAATAGAAACCCGACCGCGTTATGTGGCTGGATTTGACTTCACATTGTATTCCCGTTTCTTGAATTTAGCTTACATAACAGACATAAGATATGTTTGTTTATATAATGTAACTAGGGTCTTGCTCCCATATTTCAGTACAGTTTCGAGTTTGTACACAACTAATTCAACCGCCACACAGAAATCGTTTGATTAAGTACATTTCACACAAAAATGTCAACTCAACTATGTTTTCGTGATAATAAATATCGGATACGTATAATTAAAAAAGGAACAATGGATTTTCATCTTTAGGTATTATTATAATGCACTGTATTATATGATTTATTACAAACATAAGAACAATATCAGCAATGCTACTCGATAGGAAATCGCTTCGTGTATAACTCGTGAAATGTTGGATAACGACTTGGTGATATTTTGAAATGTGTATCATTTAATTATTATACTAATAGTAGTCATTATCGCATATCACTTTTTAACATATCAATCGCGTAATGATTAACGAATTTTATTACATATTTTCCTAGTACCTTCTTGGTTTATTTTCAGCGTAAAGGTTGAATAAGACATTTTCATTTAATATTATATTATCTTTAAAAGTTTCAGTAGATCTATTAGTAATCGGGCTTATACCAGATTTATCTTGTTAGGATATATAAAATAACTTATAAACAAGCACAATGCTTTATTTATGTTAATAATTCATCTTATGAAATTTACAGGCTCTTGACCGGAATCTTTATGTTAAGATTCGCTTGGGCCATCTCAGCTCGATTCATTCCCTTATTTCAAATACTTACTTATTTTAAATAGCAAAATCTCCCGACAAAAATATGTAATTCAAAGTTTACTGTGACTAACTATATATATGGTAAATATATTCATATATTATTTATTCATACAGATTATTTTTTTTAAAAATACAAAAAACCAACGCGCACAGGCTTAAACCATGCAGTTTTTATTTGTTTGAGAGTTACATCGTTCAGCTTCATGTATACTTGCAATATTGTTTTTAAAACTTTTTTATTATTTTTAAGCGAAACCCATTAAGTGCTTTTGGGAGTATTTAATGTGACGTATCAGTGGAGGTCTTGATGTGAAACATTTATTGGCGCACTTTGGGGTAAAACTGACTTGCCGTTACTCTCTACTCCCTTGCATGTGCGTGGCGTGAATACTTTATATATACACTAAACATTGCTGTATATTCTTGTTATAATAAAAAAAATATTTATTTCATTTATAAAAATATATTTTATTCCATATGTATTTATAGGATTTCCTTAATATAAATTTCTTCAATAAACATCCATTTCGATGTTTCACAACTGCTAGGCGTCTCGTGGCGTCACGTTGTTTTGTATATACTTAACAGTTTATATATTTATTTTCTTCCGTAATGAGCATGAGCACAAGGTACAAGCCAACGAAATGAAGATAGTTAGGATTAGCTGGAGAAATAGCTTCAAAGTTGCACCAATTGAAGATATGATTACCGAAAATCGCCTTCATTGGTTTGGCCAATTGCCTGAACCATTTACTGGTGGTAGGGCTTTGTGCAAGCCCGTCTGGGTAGGTACCACCCACTCATCAGATATTCTACCGCAAAACAGCAATACTTGGTATTGTTGTGTTCCGGTTTGAAGGGTGAGTGAGCCAGTGAAATTACAGGCACAAGGGACATAAAATCTTAGTTCCCAAGGTTGGTGGCGCATTGGATATGTAAGCGATGGTTGACATTTCTTACAATGCCAATGTCTAAGAGCGTTGGTGACCACTTACCATCAGGTGGCCAATATGCTCGTCCGCCTTCCTATTCTATAAAAAAAAAAAAAAAGTATTCAGAATTTCATGATGATCGGTTAAATGGTCTGGAGTTTTGAAAGCATAACGAACAAATACACTTTCGCATTTATAATATTAGTGATTTAGATTCGACGCATTTAAAGATCAAAATTATGATAAGTATATATATATAATTATATTGATATTAAATTATGATAAGTAAGCATAAATTTAATTATATCAAAAGACACAACTACAACAAGACACAACCTAATAAGATGTAATATTTTTTAAGCAACCTCTCTCAAACTTCCGATACAGTTAAATGTGAAACTTTATATACTCGTAATTACATGAAGCGCCCGTTCGCCACAAGTTCGAGCGAGTCAATCTAAGCAGTAATGACACAAAGTTCGAAGTATTCGCATCTTGAAAAACATAGGCAATTCAACTTTCGCCCCGTATGTGTAAGGAGAGATCGTATCAGAATCGTATACGCAATTTCTTCTGGGAAAAGGGAAAATTACAGGGTTTCAGGCGCTATTCGCGTATGATGGCAGTTACTTCCTTATCAATATTGCGTATCCGCAAATATGTCCGTTTGTTTATTGCTCTTACAGAATATATATGTGAATTTATTTATTTTGTTCTTAATATCGTTTTTTTGTGATTACCGTCTACTGTATCGTTATATTGACTTTTAGACTTTTGTGTATATTTGCTTTTTTATGATTAATAGTCCGTTTGACTTAGTCCGATTATAAAGTTTGTTATTAAAATATATTTTTTAGTTTCTTTTTAAATACAGGTATATTTTTATAGATAACGAACACGTAGATAACAAAATCCGATAAATACACATGTATTAATAATAGTCATTTCGATTATTTCATCAATTAGTACAGAAAAGTGACGTTAGAAATAACTCACTTTAATATAAATAAAGAAGAAAAAATAACATATTTTCTCAAGGTTTTTTTTTCAAAAAAACAAAAAAAAAAGTAATTTGATCTATGAATATATTATTCCTCTACAAAAAATATATATGTGAATATGACAATAATCAATCAACTCCTGAACGTGTTACACGATGACTAAAAAACACCAACAACACGGCTTCGCACGTGTAGATTTTTTTTTCAGACACCATAAACAAACTCCATATCACTACATATATATATATATATATATATATATATATATACTATATCACTACATATATATATATCACTACATATATATATATATGTAGTGATATGGAGTTTGATAAAAACCAATATCATGTAAATCTTAATATACGAGCCCTTAAACGTTGACATTAGACAGTTGAAGCTTTGCTTTTAGACAATTTATGGATATATTCCTCAAATTCGACCCCTGAACGGATCTTCGGACCCGTACTATATCATCTCTGCATCCAACCCTGTCAAGGTATTTCCCCTCGTAGCGACAGATTAATATCTTTAATATCCATTATCCTTACGGCTTCTATTTGATTATTTCACCTTTTTTGGGCAACCTTTTTAAATTGGAAACAGTAATTTTTAAAATTCGAACGAATTTCGAGTAAAACTAATTTTGTTCGTAAAAACAATATTTTGTTTTTAGTATTTGTAAGGAACTAAGTAATTATACAACTTATCTCTACTACATTTTTTTGGTGGTATGGCTTTGTGTAAGCCCGTCTGGGTTATAGCATTGACGTCAGAAATATTATACCACCACGTAGCATTAACTTGTATTTTGTTTCCTGTATTTTGGTTTGAACTGTGAATGAGTGAGTGAGCCTTATGTCTTACTTCCTTACTTATAAGCGCTGCTTAGCGACTGTTTGCTTAAATTTTGATTTCGCTCTTTCTATCATTATATTTAGTCGCTCCATCGATGGACCGACCAAATAAAAACAACTGTTGGCAGTCCTTTGCATAAATGCACGAGGCTTACCACTGACAGGGACATATGGCGCAGGCTCGTGAGGCGAATAACATCTGCGCCGAATAATTTATTTATTTATTTCATGGCGACCATGACCGCTCTGACAAGCGTGTCACGACGAAGAAGAAAAAGAATCATTATATTTCAATGATATTTGACAGAAAAATACAACAGACAACACTAATCTGGTGATGCTGAAAATTTATAACCCATTTGTTAAACATTGAGGGCAACTTCACGTTGTTTTAGACCCCTTATGTATGCTAAATGATAATTAATATAACTTATAAGATAGTTTTAAGCTTGTAAATAATACTATGGATATTTTTCTGTAAATATACATTTATTATTATTATAAATCACCTGCTAAACAACGTTTATAAGTAAGGCCGTTAGTTTCCACGGTTCCAAGTTTACAACCAATTACCCTTAAGTGACTTCCCACATTTAAACAAATATTATTTAAATTATATTTATGTTATAAGAGTACGAGTTTTTATACAGTAAGTAGCTGAGCAGCCCGTTTTCATTCGCGTTCAAAGTGGTTTTTTTTTTTTTTTATCTATAAAGGATATAGACCACCATAGAGCATATGGACCACCTGATGGTAAGTGGTCACCAAACGCCCTTAGACATTGGCATTGTAAGAAATGTTAACTATCGCTTATATCACCAATGCGCCACCGACCTTGGGAACTAAGATGTTATGTCCCTTGTGCCTGTGGCTAACTCACCCTTCAAACCGGAACACAACAATATCAAGTATTGCTGTTTTGCGGTAGAATATCTGATGAGTGGGTGATACCTACCCAGACGAGCTTGCACAAAGCTCTACCACCAGTAAAATATTTCTAATATGGTTTTAATATTTCTTAATAAACAGACGTCGTTGTAGTTGTCGTACTCTGTAGGTGTCGACTGGTACTTTCTAAAATTAACGCGTTTTCTGTTTTAAATATTAATAAATATATCAACATCAAAAAATGCTATATTATAATAACTTATATCACAAATGTACATGTTATATCAAATCAAATCAAATCAAATCAACAGCCAATCGTTGTCCACTGCTGAACATAGGCCTCTCCCAAGGTGCGCCAAAGCTCCCTGTCCTCCGCCTTCCGCATCCAGTTGGTGCCCGCCACATTCTTAAGGTCGTCGGTCCACCTGGCTGGAGGGCGCCCTACGCTGCGCTTGCCGATTCGCGGTCTCCACTCTAGGACTCGTCTGCTCCAACGGCCATCGGTCCTACGACATACGTGACCAGCCCACTGCCACTTCAGCCTGCTAATTTTGCAAGCTATGTCGGTGACTCCGGTTCTTTTCCGGATAATCTCATTTCTGATCTTATCCTTCAAAGATACTCCGAGCATAGCTCGCTCCATAGCACGCTGAGCGACTTTGAATTTGTGGACTAGTCCCGCAGTTAGTGTCCACGTTTCGGCACCGTATGTCATGGCAGGTAAGACGCATTGGTTGAAGACTTTCGTCTTCAAACATTGCGGTATAGACGACTTGAGGACTTGACGAAGGTTGCCAAATGCTGCCCATCCCAAGCGAATTCTTCGATCGGCTTCCTTCTCGAAGTTGTTCCTACCGACTTGTATTATCTGTCCTAGGTAGGTATATTCACTAACAACTTCGAGAGGTTTCCCCTCGACGTATATCGGTCCCGGCACGACATGCCTATTGAACATGACCTTGGTCTTGTCCAAGTTCATACCGAGACCGACACGCCGGGAAGACTCGCCTAGGCTACGCAGCATTTCGGTGAGTTGTTCCAGCGACTCTGCTATGATGACGATATCGTCGGCAAATCGAAGGTGTGAGATGTACTCGCCGTTTACATTGACTCCATACCTAGTCCAATCCAGCGTTTTGAAAACGTCTTCCAACGCGTTGGTGAACAGTTTCGGGGATATTACATCCCCCTGTCTCACCCCTCTGCGCAGTTGGATCGCCTTCGTCTTACAGTCCTGGATGTGGACAGTCATTGTAGCGGCGTTGTACAGACATCTCAGTACCTCGATATATCTCCAATCGATATGACATCTCTGCAATGAGTCGAGCACTGCCCAGGTTTCAATGGAGTCGAAGGCTTTCTCGTAGTCCACAAATGCCATACACAGCGGCTGATTGTACTCTTCGGTCTTCTGCACAATCTGCCGAACAGTATGGATGTGGTCCACGGTGCTGTAGCCTGATCGAAAGCCGGCTTGCTCTGGGGGCTGGAACTCGTCAAGTCGTCTGGCGAGACGGTTCGTGACGACTCTTGAGAACAGCTTATACACGTGACTCAGGAGGGAGATTGGTCTGTAGTTTTTCAAGAGGGTTTTATCACCTTTCTTGAAAAATACTACCATCTCACTCCCGCTCCACGTTTCCGGGATCTTGCCATGTTGGATGACGGAATTAAAGAGGCTTGCTAGCTCTTTCAGGACCGGAGTCCCGCCTGCCTTAAGCAACTCTGTTGTGATTCCGTCATCTCCCGGAGCTTTGTTGTTTTTAAGCTGTTCTAGAGCCGCCCTAATCTCTCCTTGGTCAACGACCGGGAGCTCCTCGGAGTAATGGCGCATAAGAGGGGCGCGCTGGTCATCAATACTGATTCCCACGGGTTTATCCGATCTTGAAGAGAACAACTGCCCATAAAACCTCTCTACTTCTCCGATAATCTCAGGCCTAGAGGTAACGACCCCACCATTTTCAGTTTTAAGTTTTGTCAGACGCGGCCTCCCAAACTTGCGAGCGAACACTTTCGATCCCCGATTTTGCTCAATCGCAGCCTTGATGGCACGGGTATTGGAGCGTCGGAGATCGCGTCGCGTCAGCGTTTTTATTGTTCGGTTTAAGGCCTTATCTGACAAAAACGATGGTAGTTCTCGTCGTTTTCTCATGAGCTCGAGTGTCTCAGCAGAGAGTTTTGGTGCGTTGTCTCTTCTCTGTGGCGGAAAACACTTGCGGGATGTGTTTTGCAGTATTTTGACCAGCGTGTCGGTTCTCTCATCAATGCTGCTTATGGTTTCCAACGCGGTGAATTGATTTTGAAGTTCCATTTGGAACTTTTCGGAGCCTTGAGCAGCTTGGAGCATGGTAGGTCGGAGAGTAGACCTCATCATTCTCGATCTTTCGGCTTTTAAGTTGATATTTAGAGTGCCTCGAACCAAGCGGTGATCACTTCCGGTATTAAACTTGTTGATCACTGAAACATCTCTAAATATGTGCCTTTTATTCGAAATGATAAAGTCTATCTCGTTCCTTGTCACGTTATCAGGGCTTCGCCAGGTCCACCTCCTCTGAGGCTTTTTTTGAAAGAAAGAATTCATCAAAAAAAGCCCCTGCGCTTCGAGAAAGTTTACCAGCATTTGCCCCCTGTGATTTCTGCAGCCCAAGCCGTAAGGTCCGACTTTCGATTCACCGCTATCTTGTACTCCCACTTTAGCATTAAAGTCTCCCATAACAACATTGTAGTGGGCCCTCGAGGTGTCGTTGAGGGCCTTTGGGATGTCCTCGTACATCGCTTCGACCACATCATCAGAGTATGTCGAAGTTGGCGCATATACCTGTACAACCTTCAGGGAGTACCTGTCGGAAAGTTTTAGGACAAGGTACGCTACTCGGTTCGACACACTACTGATTTCCACAATGCTGCTAATGAGATCCTTTTTGACTAGAAAACCGACACCACCCTGGGAGAGGTTATCACCTTCGCGGAAGTAGAGTAAGTTACCGGACTCTAGAGTTATCGTGTCCTCCCCCTGTCTTCGGACTTCAGATAACCCCAGTATATGCCAGTTTATATGACTTAACTCTACTTCTAATTCGGCGAGGTGATGGTCCAGCCTCATCGAGCGTCCATTATACGTTGCCATTTTCAGTCGTTTTATACGGTAGCCTGCCGTGAACCGGTGATTCTTAGCACCCCCTGCCCTGCCGATACCGCGACCGCTACCTTGGTCGGGCCTAGCGGGCTTGCCGGTAACTGGGGGCCTTTTTTTGGGCGCATCTGCCATTAAGGGAGGGGTTTGCCCATACTCGCCGCGCTGGGCAGGCGTGTTGGCGAGCGCAGTAGGGGGTAAGATGTTTATGGGAGGGGGGACGCTGCTGCCCATCCCCCCTTTTCCCCGTCCCTCAGTCGCCTCTTACGACACCCACGGGATGAGATTGGGGGGAGTACTATTCTAAGCCGGTACTCCACGCTACATGTTATATGTAAGTATATAATATTTTGTAAATAATGGTTTAATAATAAAAATTATTTTTAATATAAAGTTTCAAATATGCATATTGTGGTAGAAGTGAAATTATGTTTAACAAAATAACATAATCCTTTGTCATGTGTTATATAAAAATACATACATTATGTTAAAATTCAATACATAAATATTGGAAGTTAACTTTTTGAAATAAATAAAGAAAGGAATGTAATGAGTACTTTCGGCCTTACGTTTTTAGCGACTGACTGTTTAGTTAATCACTAATTTCTATCTTTGTATTCATTAATATTACATTCGAAAGAAGAAGACACAGCATTGCTTAACCATTTAAAGCAAAATTTATAGGAAATGCCGTTCATGTCTAAGATTATGTATTCATAGTATGCTCTTAAATAATATGCATCATTACGCGCATGCACTTTCCTTCAGAGGTATAAGAACCCACACGTGAACGTCGAAACGACACGTAATCCCGAATCGATACACTCGATACCTAACAAGATCGAGTTTGGAAGGAATCGAGACATTTAAGCCGGCGCGTGACTCCATTACCGCGATACAAAGGAAAAACTACCAACATCAAAGGGAGTGCTTACGAGTTAGGAATTCCTCTTTGTCGCTGCGACGTTTGAGCCGCCTCGTTAAATGTCCTAAATTGTTTGTCGGTTGTTTCTTAACGAGTAGGGGCTGACGGATTACGGCTAGGTTAAAATTTTCCCGTGTACCAATTCTTTTCAACGTTGATTTGTTATAATTGCGTAACTTAATTAGCAGTTTCTTTTAATGTCTTACACAGGTTAATTAAGTCTAATTCTATATCGTTAGTTCATTAATATGAGTAAAAAGTTAAGGAAAATATATGGTGGTATTGGTAGGTTATCTACTCATCATCTACTGGTGGTAGGGCTTTGTGCAAGCTCGTCTGGGTAGGTACCACCCACTCATCAGATATTCTACCGCAAAACAGCAATACTTGATATTGTTGTGTTCCGGTTTGAAGGGTGAGTGAGCCAGTGTAATTACAGGCACAAGGGACATAAAATCTTAGTTCCCAAGGTTGGTGGCGCATTGGATATGTAAGCGATGGTTGACATTTCTTACAATGCTAATGTCTAAGAGCGTTGGTGACCACTTACTATCAGGTGGCCCATATGCTCGTCCGCCTTCCTATTCTATAAAAAAAAAAAAATGGATTCTATCTCCACCAAACAGCAATATTAAGGATAAGTGTCACTGCAGGTACAATAGATATAACATCTTAGTTCCCAAACTTGGAGGCGCATTGCCGTTATAAGGGATGGCTTAGTGCCAATGCTTATGGGCGGTGGTAACCACTTATCATCAGATGGCCGATTTTTCAGGGTTCCTCATCAGATGTAATCTAAGCTCTATAGAAACTTTTACAATTTCGACCTACTTTGAAGCCTTTTATTCGCATCTCATCATGTAGCCTTAGAATAAAGACGACGTCACAAATTTCTTACGAAAATAACACCATTATATATGATACAAAAGAAAACTCGAAACGATATTGGAAAGCATTTATAAGAAACCATATCTATAATACATAACCAATATAAGATCAATACGCATTATATGTTATTACGCAATATCCTAAAGTACTCTATCATACAAAAGAAAAAATCTTCCTAAACACGAATGAATCGAATCAAAGTATTTTAGCGTAGAAGTTCAAGTGAGAGTGGTTCTGTTTGATCTTTGAGCCCTTTTGCGAAACATACAAAGCATTTGTCACAAAGTGGAGTCAATGATGGCATAACAAAATGTAGGGCTTTCGAGTGAACGATACGTTGGAATATGGAAAATCGACGAATTTATCTCGAGTGGAAATGTTTTAGGTGAAGGACCAGGGACGAATCACAGTGGCACAAAGCGAACAATATCATTTGATGGTTTTAGTCTGAGGCATTGCTTTTTATTTTATTTTACACTCGAAGACAAACACGGATTTTTAGGTTTCCGTAACTCGTAAGAAAAAAAGGAACCCTTATAAGATCTGTCTGTCTGTCTGTCTGTACGTCAAGACCCTTTTTCTCAAGAACGCGTAGAGGTATAAAGTTGAAATCAATACCAAATACTGAGGTCTGCGGTCCCTTGGAGTTGTAAAAAAATCAAATATGATTATTTGAGAAATGAAAGGAAAACCTATAAAGTCTAAATCTTAAAATAACCTGTTAAATCTTTCAGTATTGTGTGGTGGTACGAAGCACTCAGTGCGCGAGTCCAACTCGCATTTTTTTACAAATCAAATATGATTATTTGAGAAATGAAAGGAAAACCTATAAAGTCTAAATCTTAAAATAACCTGTTAAATCTTTCAGTATTGTGTGGTGGTACGAAGCACTCAGTGCGCGAGTCCAACTCGCACTTGCCCGGTTTTTTTTATAAAAACAACAAAGGAAAATAAAACAAAATATTTAATTACATTTTTGGATTTTTAAACACTTTAACATAGCCAAAAACTTACCAAGTCCTCTTTTGTTTATTTAATTTAAATTTTTATTACAAAAACGTAACTAGCAATTCGATTACAATGAAATTATTTCACTTGGAACTTGGCCTATCAAAAATTAATATTTAAGTAGAATAAAAATATTCATTAATTCCTAAAATATTATAAACCATTATTTTATAGAACTAATAATTAAATTATTTAACATATACCTAGCTGGTTCTAGGTAAGAAAAGTGTAATAAAGTTAAGTCAATCGATAGCCTTCTGAAATATAAAATGAAGTTACATTGGTAACTTTTCAAAATGGCGGACTAAATCAGTTCGGATACATTGACTTGCAAATTTATCTAAAACCCTTTAATTGCTCCACTTCCTACCCTGTCATTTAATTTGCGAACAATTTGAATATCTTGACAATCACTATGTTTCGTCCATGTTTTTTTTAATATTATTAAAATCAAATAAAATCATTATTATTTTAACAAATAAAAACGTGAGAGTAAATTTTATTGTTTTAAGCATTTACACGGTGGTGAGGCTTTGTTCAGGACCCAGCGTAAGTGCACAAAGGACATAACATCTTAGCTCCAATTGTTAGTAGCGCATTAACGTTGGTAGAAATTGTTATTTCTTACAGTACTAAATGGGAGGATGTGACCATTTACTAACAGGTGGCCTATTTGCCCGTCTATCTTCCTATTTTATTATTTTTTTAAACTCGACCCAAGTTTAGTGGCGCATTAGCGATTGTAGGAATTGTTATTTCTTATAGTACTAAACTCTATGTGAAATGGTGACCATTAACTAACAAACGGCCTATTTACGCCTACCTTTCTATTTTAATATTACTTAAAATGTTGCAATTGACACACTGATACTTGAAGATAAGTAAATTTTAAATAAACAAGGATCGAGCAAGAAAATATATTGAATTCTACAATTAAGCTAAAATATATATATATATTAATAACAGATTAGATATGAAAATATTTTAATAACATTTTTTTTTATAATTTAACCTTATACTCTTCCTCCCACATGCATAAACTTTCTTTTATGAACAGAGTTAGAAAATAATTAATATTCTATTCCATATTTTTTTAGATACGTTTTATTAGTCTAATCTGACAGCTCTTTTTTGTTTATATTATAAATCAATACGTTTGCAATATTGTTTTGTTTTATGATGATTAATGTTGTTGAGTGTTTTCCGTAACTATTTTTTACACAGAAAGAAACTGACATCTGACATACAGGCTCTGCTTAGTTTAGATGTGAATGATCATCGAATATTATAATATATTCATAGATAATACTAATATATTACATCAATGTTTTGGTTCTACATTTGCAAATAAAAAAACAATATATTATATAATGCTTCTAAGGGTTTGTTTACATGTCTCGGCTCATCGCTCGACACTTACCTATACATACTTGGCATTATGTTTTGTAACGTTGAGCACTAAATTAATAATAAAAAAGAAAAGCAAATGAAAAAATCAACTCACCTACCGTAATTTCCACGTGTCCATCGGCATACACTCAGTTATCCCAGCTCAAATATAGTCATATAGACACAGTATTAATATAAAAAGTATGTATAAAATGTTGATTTTTTTAAATAATATTAACATGAAACTTAACGATCATTGGGCACGCTCGTTCCACATCAAATTAGGTCGAGACGTTTCCTGCATATAGAACGCTATTACCTAGGTCTCGGTAGGTTACCTATTCACTTCCTTTTAAAATATTAAATTAAAATCTAAAGTTTTATGTTCAAATTTGCCCCCTGTTAAATTTGGATGGTTATTATCAAAGTATATTTTTAACTTCATAGAAGGAGACTATTGTAATGTGTCCGTTTTTTCAATGTTGCCATATCTCCAAGTTGTTTTACCCGCCAGTCGGATTTAGTTATCTGCATTATGTGTATATGTTTACATTATTTGTAACTTTTCGCTTTGCATATCTCGAGAACAAATAATTATATGAGTAAAGTAAAAAAAAAACGGAACAAAATAATATATCAAGAAAAGGTCTTCCCTTCTTTAAAAAAAAAACAGCTATAGAGAAGGATATGAAGGAAGTAAAGGATACAAGGCAGAGAAGAAGAACAAGTTGAAGGAATAAAACCCAATAATTGGGGATTAAAGATGAACCATTTTATTTATAAATATTATATACATAAATAAAATTAACAAAAAATACCTACTCATATTCCAGTTACTCTATTTTAGTTTTAGCCCGCAGCGTAATCGGCGTTTTGGGCGTGGAGTATGGTGTTATTTATAGAATAATAACCTATGTTCTTCCTTGAGATTCAATCTTGCTTCATTCCTAATTTAATCAAAATCGGTTCAGTGATTTAGCCGTGACAGTGTAATAGAAAGGCAGACAGAGTTTGTTTCGCATTTATAATATTAATATGGGGTTGTTACTTCCTACTGGGAAGTTTGTAGGGGGAAGCGATTCGTATATTATTTTGATAAACGTATTTTATTAGTTTTATTTTGTCCAATTCTAACATTACATGACTAAACATTAATCTAGAAAACTAATAAATAATGATGGAGCAAAATAAATAAATATACAGTTTCGTTTATAAAAATATATATTCTTATAATTATAGTAATTTATTTGTAGCTCCCGCCACGCACACATGGGAGAAGAGAGCGGTGGTGGAGAGGGGGCATAAAGACACAAAAGAAGCCTTATTTGATACGACTCATAACTCATGGTATACTTGAAAAATATATTTTCTTTTTATTGAAAATAAGAAACACGCACTCGCAAAATCAAAATTTATTTCCACTATACATCCGTGATTTGATCACAAAACTCTGTACATATAAGCCCGATGACCGTCTGTTATGTTCAAGGAAAGTCGAAGAAATAAGACTGTCGGGGTTGATATTAACTTTGTAGGGTTTAATTTCTTTATTATCAGCACAAAACAATGAAACAACACCGCCTTACCTTATAGTAGAACCATTATATTTTATATAATATTGTTACATAATGGTTATTATTATCGATATAATTTTGTTATGTATATTTTGTTTTTTTTTTAATTTAGTATATTATAAAAATGTCTACATAATTTACTTGTGTTATATAATTAAAAAATCAAAGCTTTAATTAAAAATTTAAATAATGAATATTTCTAATAATATTTCGTATAACGAATCACAAATATAAAAGTCAGTTTTAGTTTTCCAAGGAAGTCGTATTTTATTAGTCTGTTATGCACCGTACATTCATAACGTACACGGTCGTATATTCATCCAAAATTAGCAATATCACAGCAGCACGTAGGAAGAACTCATTACACAGTATATAAACCCTGACGAAATTCAGCCGTTCCAATTCACACGCCCTACACTTTAAAAAGCCCTACTTGACATTTATTTCTTTTTTATTTTACGTAATCTGCGAATTTAATATAGCCAGATGTAAAAATGTAATGTCAGAAAAAAATGACTCCGCTGTTTAATTTGAAAACGGGAGAAATGGAACGCTTATTTAAATTTCGAATATCTAACGCTTTCGAAATACTCAAAGCAATAATCACGTGTAATACGTTATATTTTATAATATTTGGAACCATAAGGTGTTAAGAATAAGGTTGAAAACCTAAGAAATGTTATGTTAGTTGAACTTTATATATTGTGTCATTTGAAGCGTCATGCGACTGTCATCGTTCCTAGCGGCCAATTAAGAAAGGCCTGTGCGTTCTTTATGCTGCTTATTTTTCATGGTTATTTTAGACTGGCGAGCTCGTTATAATTTTGATACTACGCGTGCACTAAACCATATACTTGGCTCATTAGGTCTTGATCTGGAGTTAACGAGGCGAATCTAATTGCGGGACGGAGTCGCGCGCTATAAAAACGACAAAGTATATTGTATATTAAGGGCAATTTAATTTAAAAGCAAATTTAAAATGTGTGAACGTTTGTATTGTTTAAAAATTGATTGATTGTTTGTCGAAAGTCCCATAAAATGATTATAATTGCTATCACATCACAAAATCTGATACAAGGGTTTAACAAGCACATTACGATGAATGACTTTGCAGTATTTTGTTGTTTAGTTCATTTTAAAAGTTAATATTTATCGGCCTATTCATAAACGTTGCCTCAAAGCTGTTTAGTTAAACATTGATTTTGCTCTTTCTGTCATTGTTTATTTTTCATTCGAAAGAAGAAGACACAACATTGTTAATCTAATCACCTGCTAAGCAACGTTTATTAATATAAATAATTTATAATAAAAGTTTTAAATAATATAAATTGATTCACTAACTGCAACGGTAAATTATTATCTTAAAGTGTCGAAAACCACATTAACATAATAAGATGTAGAAGACAAACCTTCCCTGCTGATGAAAATTCCATCGCGAACAAAGAAATTTGGCAACTCCTTTCTTTGTCGCACTTCCAAAAAATGGAATTCCTTACCAGCTCACGTGTTCCCCTCCTCTTACAACCCGGGTTCCTTCAAACGAGGCGTGAAGAGGCATCTTGCGGGCCGGCAAGGCGAAGGCGGCTAGTGCAGAACGTTTTTCCCGTCTGTACTGGCCGTCGTCGCGTTTGAACTCTACTACCACTTACCAACAGGTGGAGTAGAGTCATTTGCCCTCCCGGAGAATATAAAAAAAAAAAAAAAAAAATTATATGACTCTGAATTGCCTCAGTGGCCTTACGGTTACTTTATTGTAGTTTCCTACGTCTGACGTACGAATATTTAATCGGGTTAGTTGAATTTCTGTATTATATTGTATCAAATATCACAAGCACTTAATACATTAAAATCCGTATGGTACGTATCAGCTATAATCAAATGTAAAATGTCTACAAGTATAAAAATATTTTATTCTATTAATAACAAGATAATTTATCATCAAGTCCACTAACGATGAAGACGATGCTTTTTGCTAGATTTAATCTAACATGTTTTACCTCCATTACGGCGCATCCAAGATGAATAATGAATATAGTATGTATGCTAATTGTTACTTGTACAAACGACGTCCTGTAATCTAGTTTTAAAACAAAGAAAAGAATTATTTTTACATTATAACGATGACTCCGATTATTGAAATTGAATTTATTTGGTTAATTCATTCGTTATTGTAATAAAAGATAACGATAAACTTCATGATATGCAATTCAATTATCGCTTACAATTATCTTCTAAAGGCAACCACTATTAGGAAATTAGGAGAAAGACAAAATGTGACATAGTGTGCACTCACCATTAGTATAACTAAGGCATAGCATTATAAAATAAGGCGTAAAACTTGTAACTAAGCATACGTATAGGTACCATACCATATATACACATACACTGACTGCCTCGTTGGTCTAGAGACTTGATGTAAGGCCGCAGAGCCGGAGGTCCTGGGTTCAATTCCCAGGCCGGACCAATAAAAAGTTATTTGGTTTTTCTGTCAGAAAACTCTCAGTAACAGCCCGGAGTCTGGAAGTTGGGAAGTGTGTTCACTCCCGTGCCTCGGAAAGCACGTAAAAACGTTGTTCCTGCGTCTGAACTCTTTCCGGTCGTGTCGGGTTGCCGTCCCATTATGAGGGTTAGGGAATAGAGAGAGCACCTGTGTTTGCGCATACACTTGTGCACTATAATATCTCCTGCGTAGTTCGCTAATCTCTCTTGAGATTGGCCGCTGTGGCCGAAATCGGTCTGGAGGACATTATTATTATTATTACTGGTGGTAGGGCTTTGTGCAAGCTCGTCTGGGTAGGTACCACCCACTCATCAGATATTCTACCGCAAAACAGCAATACTTGATATTGTTGTGTTCCGGTTTGAAGGGTGAGTGAGCCAGTGTAATTACAGGCACAAGGGACATAAAATCTTAGTTCCCAAGGTTGGTGGCGCATTGGATATGTAAGCGATGGTTGACATTTCTTACAATGCCAATGTCTAAGAGCGTTGGTGACCACTTACCATCAGGTGGCCCATATGCTCGTCCGCCTTCCTTTTCTATAAAAAAAAAAAAAAATTACACGTATACCGAATAAACCCTATGTCCTTCTATGTGTAAAATGTAATGATAATCGGATGAGTGATTAAGTCGTGAAGGCATTACAATCAAACAAATTAAGAAACTCACTTCGCATTTATAATATTAATATTTTCCGCCCGCGTTTTCGCCCGCGTGTTAGGGGGATTAAATATTAGGTGTCCTATGTCCTCTTCTGTACCTCTGACAAAGTGTATACAAATAAACGAACTCACTTTCGCATTTATAATATTAGATACGATGATAATTTAGTTGTAATGAGCAGCTCGTCTGGGTAGTTCATCCACTCACCACCACCATCCACCCACTCATCGGATATTCTACCGCAAAACAGCAGTACTTGGTATTGTTATGTTCTGGTTTAAAGGGCCAGTAATTACAGGCACAAGGGACATAACATCTTAGTTCCCGAGGTTGGTGACGCATTGACGTTGTTAGCGATGGTTGCCATTGCTTTCAATGCCTATGTCTATGGGCGTTGGTGACCACTTACCATCAGGTGACCCATATGCTCGTTCACCTACCTATTCCATAAAAAAAATATATTTTTTATATTTTTACTCGGTAATGTTCGTGTTTATTTCGTCTAGAAAATTACCATTTCACGCAGCCCGTGGTCGTAGACCGCTTTAATTACATCCTAATTACCTTCGCTTATTAATCGCTTTGAACCTTATCTTGCGTCCACGTTCTTTCCTTGATATTACAAAGCCTAAAAAAAGCTCCTGAAAGCTTTCGTCTACCTTAACATAAGATATTTTAATTAATTATTCCATAGTGAAACTTAAATAAAGTGTTTTAATAGGGATTTTAGTACTAATCACTAATTGCCATATCGACAACAGATTAATAAAAATAGTAAAAGTGTTGCCAACAGAATTTTATAAACATCACTATAAAATTAATTTAAAATATGGCCATAAGTTAATTAACTAAAAGCTAGAACCCAGAATACAATAGCTTCATTGGCCCAAACCCAGGATTAACAGAGATTCCGAGGGATCTGCAACCGTATTATTGCACTCTTGGAGTAAGGCCGTCTCTCAAGGCCTAGAGCTTATCCATCACGCTGCTCCAAAGCCAAGTATTTATAAAACTGATGCTAACATACATATCTCATATGTATGGTATACTAATGTTTTTACTTGATCAATTATTCATAACACCAAAAGATGATTGTTAATATCGAAAATTTCTGCTTGCTTATCAACTAACGATTTAAAAAAAATCGCCTGCCCTATAATATTTTTTTATCTATTAAGTAAATGACTATCTTGGGTTATATGTAAATATACAAATAGAAAGAAATACAGAATTCTCAATTCCTTCGTCGTACTTGAAAAAGCTTGTTGGCAAAAAAAAAACTTTTTAGAAATTCGAAATTCAATTCACAACATGGTTAAAAGAATCAATAGCAGTCGATATTTAGTTTGCAATAAATCCAATATCCGAAACGGAAGAGAATGAAACGTAAAAAACGACTTCAACTCATTGAAATCAGAGCGTGGAAATAATTCAGAAACCGCCGCTCCGAAAATATTAAAACCATTCTACTCGTATGATTTTTTTTAAATGTAAAAAATAGCGGTTATCGTGTATAGCTTGTCCAATATAAAAATAAAAAAAATTCAAACTTGTGTTAGTAGTGTCGCCATGTTCAATATATCAAATTTTATGGATGACTTACCATCTGGCTCTGGCATGGTGGCTCATTTGCCCGTCTAGCTGTAATACATAAGCATATATAATATTACGATAATAAAAATATATATAATCTACAATCCGAACCGGTAGAACGACGATTCAAAAGTGCTTGAAAAGCCTTGAATAAAGTATATTTCGATTTGATTTGATTAATGTGTACTTTATATAATTATTAATTGAACTAGACTTATATAATAACTTTTGAATGCTCATGTTACAGGATAAAAATGTTTTTTTTATATATATATATATAAGAGAAGGCAAACGATTATGAGGCTCACCCGATGGAATGATGAAATATAAAGCTATCACCAATTTCTACCGAGAAGAAACGGGATGAAACCCAGCAGATACTTTATATTTTCTAAATAAAATACATACTCAATAACATTGAAAATGAAGACAAAACAACTAGTACGTTATATCCAATCTATTTTTTATTAAACATTTTTCACTACCCCTTCTGTTATTTCCGTTGCTGAGCACGACACTAGCGTTATTCGGCATGTCTCCAGTCATGGCACCAGTCTCTCCTGAATAAACTAGCAAATGAATTTCCTTAATTAGCGGATCGGATAATTAATTCTTCCCAATTGACAGTCGGATGTAATGGCGGACTAACTGTCGTGGCATGGATTTTGCGTGGCTTGTCTTGGCATGTGGCAAAACAAATAAAATTTAAAAAAAAATTATTTCTTATAAAGTATATAACATTTTTGATAATGAAATCTATACTACATACGTGACAGAACTTCGTCATTTGTTACACACTATAAAGAAATGGGTTTTTCGTATACGCCCACTCTAGCAATGAGGCATATACTCGTATCAATAGAAACGTTATTTCTATATATATTATTATATAAAGGTTATATTTATTTGAAAAATATTTTCTGTTTTATTAGTATATAATGAATTAAAACATATATACATATCCGTTACTGCTCAAATATTACTATCTTGAATAAATTTATATGCCTGGACATAAATTTTACATGCCTGCACAGATTCCGATGTATAAGGTTTAATAATTAGAATTCTTACATCATCTCGAGTGACACTCAATACAAATTTTTGTAAAAAAAAAAACAAATTGGCGGCAATATGGCAGTGGCGTTTGTTACATTTTTGTTAAAAAGTTTCAAAAAATAATTAAGAAACAACTATAAATTAAAAAGCCGTGATGAGCTAGTGGTTAGAACGCGTGAATCTTAACCGATGATCGTAGGATCAAACCCCGGCAAGCACCACTGAATTTTCATGTCCTTAATTTTTGTTTGTAAATTGAATTCATCTCGTGCTTGACGGTGAAGGAAAACATCGTGAGGAAACCTGCATGTGTCTAATTTCATTCAAATTATGCCACATGTGTATTCTACCAATCAGCATTGGAGCAGCATGGTGTAATAAGCTCGAAAACCTTCTCCTCAAAAGGGAGAGGAGGCTTTAGCCCAGCAGTGGGACATAAACAGGCTGTTACTGTATAAAATAATAATTTTAATATCAATTATAAGGACGTCTTAAATGTATTATATTTTTTTATGTGAAAAAGTCTTAAAGCAAAGAGCATAATCGAATCCATTAAGTAATAGAATAGAACATAAATACATAATGAACCACATTGACAGCTTCGTGACAATTACTAATAACTGCGTAGTTGACTGAAATGGTCTTTAAATTAAGTTTTTATTAGATGAAGACGAGACAATTTTCTGTGAACAATTTATTTAAATATTCCTTAATTGTAATGAAATTTTACGAAAAAAAATATTTTTTTTTACATTTGAAGGAATATATTTTTCTATATGTGATATAAAGAAATTATTTATAATAATAATAATATAGAATATTTATTTCTTAGACTCTAATGGAAAAAATAAAGGTTAGAATAAAAATCCTTGAGATTATATATAAATAATTGTAACAGTTAACTTCGAATAAAAAAAATTCAAATAAAATGATGATAGCTGCTTCTTAAATTGACAAGATATTTACAATGATCTACTAAGTTCTTTGCAAACACGAGTAAACTCTCTATTCCGTAATCTTATTGTCAGATGGCATTGCAATCCAACACCGTGTGGTGTTGCGAAATATAGTGATTGTGTAATCACTCTATGGAACTAGCTTTCAGTGGCGGTTTTTTCGAACCCATATGACTTGGGAACCTACAAGAAAAGAGCTCATCATTCGCACGCAACTGCAAGCCCACTGGTGTTGCAGATATCCATGGGCGGTAGTAGTCACTTTCCATCAGGTGAGCCTTCTGCCGTTTGCCCTCCTATCACATAAAAACACTATCCGAGAGACCCAATGCAAGACCAACGGCTATACGTGCTTTTCGAGGCACGGAAGTATAACGCTGTAAAATCCCCTTTTATTAGTCTACCCGAGATTTGAACTAGCTACTTTAATGACAAGCCAATTATTAAAAAGTATTTTATTTTGCAAATAAAACCAATAGATATCCATTTAAAATAAAGTTTAACACGCGTTCGATAAAATATTATAAATAAAATTCGGATACTAAAAAGTTATATTAAAACAAATTTACAAATTATGTGTAAAATATCGGAAAAGAAAATTGGTAATATAGAAATTGAGTTGAAAGTAAATATTGAAAGATATGAAAGCCTGCTGTTAAGCCGCGTTAGAGCAATGCGGCGGAACCCAAACCCTCTCATTAATAAAATACCAATATGTATATATCAAAGGCACGTTAGCAGTTTGTTACTACGGAATTATATAACGTTTCAACTTATATTTATTTAAAAGTAACAGTAACAGCCTGTTAATGTCCCACTGCTGGGCTAAAGCCTCAAAAGATATATATTTAAAAGATACTTTATTAACTTCAGACACGTATTCGTCATCGCACATCGTACATCGCATGCTTGTTTTATTCCAGGATATTAATAAAAAATTTTGCGAAAGATACCCGTTGATTAAAATATGACATTGGGATATAGTAGGTACCTTTCCTTTATACCGATGATGTAAGAGGCAATGTAGGGGCTGAGAATTGCCCCACGATTGCGTGAGGGTGGAATCTGCGCAATACACCTTAACAATATTTATTCTTTTATATAGATAACTTATATATTTAGATAACTATATAATAAAACAGTAAAATACCGAAACATGGTAAAAATACTTCAATATTTCCTGTATTTCCAATAATATGGTAATAAAGGAGTGGCAATCATTTGTAACTATTCAAATCGTCTATTTGGCTTTTAGTTGTACTAATAGGGCACATGACTGCCTCATTGGTCTAGTGGCATGATGTAAGGCCGCAGATCCGGAGGTTCTGGGTTCAATTCTCAAGTCGGGCCAATAAAAAGCTATTGGGTTTTTCTGTCAGAAAATTCTCAGTAGCAGCCCGGAGTCTGCAAGTTGGAAGTGTGTACACTCCCGTGCTTCGGAAAGCACGTAAAGCCGTTGGTCCTGCGCCTGAACTCTTTCCAGTCATGTCGGATTGCCGTCCCATCGGATTTTAAGAGTTAGGAAATAGAGATTGCACCTGTGTTTACGCACACACTCGTGCACTATAATATCTCCTGCGCAGTTGGCTAATCTCTCTTGAGATTGGCCGCCGTGGCCGAAATTGGTCTGGAGGACATAAATTAGGGCACAGATTATTTCGCCAATGTCACGTAAAATGGGGAAGACACGAAGAAGATCATACGGTGCGATTAAGATTGCAGAATCAAATAAATGTTTTTTTTTTAAGAAAAATAAAATGATATGAAAGAACAGGATAATCTATTAACGATTATGCTTACAGCTTAAATTTATTATATTTAATATAGTTACATAAAAATAGACTAAGCACCAACGTGCTCTAACAACACTACATTTATAGGGCGAGGGAGTTGAGCAGAGAGAAGCTTATGGATGGGTTGAAGTAGTTTCGGAAAATCAAACAGGATATAGCGGTTATCTCTAAGAATATCATGTCAACTTTGTCAAAACATAAGCCCTTAAGGATTACCCTATTAAACACTCACACACACACTGGGAGTTATTTTTAACTAAGAGAATCATTGTAACTTTTATTTTATGTGATACATCTCTAGGCGCGCCTAGAGGGTACCAACACGTATGCCGTAACGGCAAACGACATCATGTTCTCTCTCTCTACTCTCTAGTGTGTGCGTGGCAAGAATACTATATACTTCGTTACTATATACTAATACTAAGAAAAGTATAACTGTTTTATTACTGAAATTCTATGTTATTTATTTTACTCCATATTTATTTATTGGTTTTCTTTAACTATTATTTAATCAATGACCATCAATTTCGGTTTTGCACATCTGCCGGGCGTCCCTCGGCGAAATAGTTTTAAATATATACATATTGTGTACATGTTCGAATATCTACCAAATGTTTTTATATTGATACGTGACCATAAAAAATTCGTAAATTTTAAATATCTTTTTAAAAAGTATTATATAAAACTTATATCATTAAAAATACTGTGTCATCGATAGATATGTAAGAAAAGTTTAGTCCAAAAATAGTCTAGCGAACTTCGATCACACGCGATACTAGGATACTATTACAAACTCGTAATATTTTTTCCGACTTAAAAAGAATCAGGATACATTCGATGCGGTCGTATTTTTTTCTATTTTAATCTAAAATTAGAGTAGTATGTAAACATACATAAATACTACCAAAGTTGACAGTTCTACTAACTCAATAATAAAGTAATAGATTTCTCCTGCGGCTTTGTCCACGTGCTTCGGGGAGGGAGGAGCAAGTATGAGGTAAAAAAGTAGCCTTTGTAGTAGGATACTAGCTTGCTCCATACCAAATTTCATCAAAATCAGTTCAGAGATTTAGCCGTGAAAGCGTAACAGACAGAGATATAGACAGAATTTATAATATAAGTATAGATTTGTATAGATTAAGTTACCATAGCAACGATGGCATCTATAAATTCAATAGAGTGAAAAGTACCTTAAAACATTAAGCGGTACGAGTATGATACAAAGGAATCGTTCGCTCGCGCAAGTGTATTCATCCTTAAAAATGACAGATAAAGCCGAGACTTCCCAGACCTTCTAAAAGATACGCCTGAAAAAGGCAAATGAGTTTTGTTATACGTTCCATAAAAGCCAGGTTATTATCCGAAAATGTTCACTCACAATGGAATGACAAAACGAGCAATGCGTCATCCGGCGCGTCTTCGAACAAAACATCAAATGAGTCCATTCATCAAAACAAAAGTTGCTTGCAATTCATCAATCGTGGGTTTGACTGTGAAATACAAATTAATTAACTTTCCCGTGAACCTTTTCCAGTAGCGACACGTAAACGATACGATATATTAACGTCACTATAGACCTCATTATTATTACCACTTTAAAGTTAATACATATTTATAACTAAAATCAAAACTATAATAAATAAGAGTTCTAAAAGTAATACAAAATTCCGAAACATTTATAAAGAAGCCTGCTTAGTAGTTATTTATTTACAAAATGTAATTGCAGTTAATAAATCGTCGTTCTAGATTTAACTTTAATTACATTTTATTTATGCTAAGCATTAATATTTAAGCGCCTGTAATAATTTAACAAACACTAAGATTACCTTTCTCGAGGATCTACATGATAAAATAACACCCAAAAGCCTAGAACCACACACACAATAGCTTCATTGGCCCAAACCCAGGATTAACGGAGATCCCGAGGGATCTGCAGCCTTATAAGATAGCCCCTAGACGAAAGTGGCAAATACAAGTGATGACATCATTTAATATCGCCAAAAACGTCAACAGGAAAACATTTAACTAGTCTAGGCACAAAAAAATCGGCAATATTTAAGTCCAATAGTTTCCAATAATACATCTCTCTGACACACCGATATATATGTTAAGTGGAAAAATTCGATAAAAATTTCAAAATAAGCCCGCATAACTTTACTATCCGGAATATTTACAATTGAACAATGGAAAACGTAAATGTTTGCTACGTAAATCAAGTTGTCAGTACTGCGTTATAAATTCGCGGACCGTCGACGTGTAGCACACCTGACGCTTCTCGTAATAATACCTTGATTACTAACAGACGCACAAACCTGACTCCTTACTGTGTACGCTGATATACATGCTCTTATTGTTATGCAATTATTATTATTATTAAACAACTTTATTGCACACTCACAAGGAAAAAAGAAAAGACAAACACAAGTAAAAACAAAAGAAAAACAAAAGTTCAAGAGAAGCTGTGCTATATAAATAAAATTGTGGACCTCAACATGATGCGTGCAAGGGCGGTCTTATCACTCAAGTAGTGATCTCTTCCAGACAACCCTGCATTAAGAGGCTAGCAGGACCTAACGGGCGAGTGCATTTTATATACATATATATTAATGTTAATAGCTCTAGCTTGGTGTCTTACTGTGTATAATAAGACATTATTCGATATATTCAATTGAAGTTATATGTTTTATTTTCCTTATAACAATCTTTTGTGTAAGTTAAGATTATTCAGTTGTGAAGTCCAGATTGGCTAGACAATACGAGAGTGATAACCTCCATTTGTGCAATAAAGTATATAATATATTCATATATATAAATATATGATTTTATATCGTGAACATATTATTATATAGATGTATAGTGAATGTAGAGAGCGACACGGCTTAAAAATAAAGTTGCAAACGCAAAAATTTAATGGCAAAAAGGAAAATATTAACGCTATTAATTCAGTGAACAGGCAGCATTGAATCGCGTTTTAATTTGCATCGTCCGCTAAAACACTAGTTTTCACCATTTCCAAAAACAAAACGAACTTCCATTCCTTGTTTTTAAACAAGAGTGAATACGGTGGGAAATGGCAATGAATTTTATGCGCCAACTTGCTCCGAACTTTATAAGTCCATCTCTTACAAAACTTACCTTTTAGCTTTCACGTTTTATAACTTAAGCGTTGATGAAATGTCTTAGAGAAACAAAATAATAGTACTATTTGAATTTGGAGCTTCAATAACTCATAGTGATGTAAGTCTCAGCTACAATGTTGACTATGATAGGGCAGTTTAATTATCGACTTTCGTATCCTTAGTCGCTATTTTTTACAACAACGTTGATAAGCCCTAGTATTAATACTTAGCGTGACATATTTTAAGAAAAAGAATAAAAAAAATCTTTTATATTGAACACGATAAAAAAGACTTAAATTTTTCTAAACGAGAATTTCAGAGAATAAAAGTGTTAAAAATTTCTCAGATTTTTTTAACTGAAATCTAATTTTATTGAATGTTGCATAAAACTTGAAATGCGACAATTATTATTGAATTATAATAATGTAGTTGCAGAATATCGATTAGCGATTTAGAAATATTTGAAGTCTAAATTTGAGTAGGTACCGACTATTGTAACCTTAAAATATCATTCAAAGAATATATCGAACAAAGAATCATAAGTATACATTTAATATTTTAAAAAAATAAACACTACAAACAAAATAAGTAATAAACATTAAACAAATCTAAAATATTTAAGTATTATATATGTGATTAATTAATATTTACAGTTTAGCTAATGTTTCTTATGTAGTGTGATAGTGCATGCTATATATAATTTTTCGATATAATTTTTTTTTTCAGTCATTAGGCCACCACAGCTTACTTTTTTTCAAATTATTTTTGATATTTTTCAACTAAAACAATTCCACGAAACAACCTTAACCGCTACGGCGCATTGTGAAAACGAAAAGACAAAAAAATTAACACCGATTGTACGCTTAAAACAGGCAACGAACAATGAATTAACAACGCAGGACAATACTATAAAAAATTACAAAAAAATACATATTTTCTATGTAGTATGTATGTATGTTATACACCTTATGCCTATAATTACACTAGATCACTCACCCTTTAAATCGAAACACAATAACGAAAAGCTTGCAGTAGAATAATCAGTGAGTGGTACCTAGACGGTCTTAATAACTACCACCACTAAGATGTGAAACTTTCTGACTTAATTAGGTATAACTTCCTTTCCAAAGCAGAAAAATCCAGAATGATTAAATAAACTACATAATGGAAATTGAACCTTCGATCCTCGATTGCATTAAAAAAGGTTTCTTGCGTCATACGATCCTAATAGTACTCTATGGTTCGACAAAACGCCAAGACCCGTTTATTGTAATCACCAACAGTCAAAATTGCAAGTCAAACTGTAACGATCAAAATATGTTTATTTATTTTTTTTAAATCTACATAAATTAAGTGTTTCTATCTTTAAGAAAAAAGCTTAATCTTTATTAAACTGTATTTCCATGTATGCAAATAAATGAAGATATTAAAAATATTACTACCTTCCCGAGAATATATTGATTACCTATTTAATATAGAGGCCAGTTATTCGTTTACTTTTTTTTTCGTATTAATGCAAAAAAACTAAAAGTATTTATAACTATTGCGTAATATATGAGTTGCTTACTGAGTGGTTAGTTAAACAATGCTGTCTTTTTCTTTCGAATGTCACATCGATAATAACAGAAAGAGCTAAACAGTGTTTAATTCAACGGCCGCTTAAAAAGTCCGTATTACGAGTAAATAAAATAAACCACACACACGTTTAAACAATTTACTAGGCTAAAGAATAATAATAATATCCTGGGACATTTTACACACACGGCCATCTAATCCCAAATTAAGCTTGTACAAAGCTTGTGCTATGGAAACCAGACAACTGATATACTAAATATACTACTTTTCTTTTGTAAATACATACTTATATAGATAATTACACCCAGACTCAGGACAAACAGACATGTTCATGCACACAAATGTCTGTCCTGGGTGGGAATCGAACCCAAAACCTTCGGTGTGAAAGGAAAGTATCTACCAACCACGCCAACCGACTCAAATATATACACCTACGTCGATGACAATATTATTTCAATTAACTATAGAAATTGTATGCTATAATACCAATATATAAATAATATTACGGTTCAAGAATTTCACATGGAAACTCAATTAACAAACCTCTGCCCACTTTTAGCCTTCAATAACAAATATTAATCCTTAACATCATTTCAACTCGACTAGTTTATTTGGTTGATAGCTGTATTCAATAATCCCGGAAATTGCGTTAGCTGGGAAACTAATATTAACGTTTTACGCTCTTATAATATAAAATATAAAATATTTACTATCCAACGTCAAAGTTACGTCTAGTTTTTAATAACATTTTATAACTGACTGATTCTCTAGGAGATTCATTATATCTTATTTAGTTATCTATTACTAAACAGTTGGCTGTTCGCATTATAAATTATTTACATTAGAATGAATAACCAAAAGGCGTTTATATTTATAAATGAAAAATAGTTACAATAATCGTGACCGTGTGAAAAGGTGGCAAGAATATTAGCAGCAGTTCCTCATTCCTCTGGGCGAAAAATGAACCTAAAGGGGTAATGTATGTTTTATAAAGTATTGGTATTGTATAGCTGTTTTCTGGTTTGAAGTATAGCTCAGTGTGATTACTGGTACAAATACCTACATCTTAGATGCCATGACTGGCATTGACGGTGTCAGCACGTGTCAGTTATTATTTATTAATATTGGCAAAATTAAAAATAAACTTAAGTAGAAAATAAAATATTTAAATGCATTCTTTTTTTTTTTTAATATGCAACGATTATATGTTATGCGATACTAAATATCCAAATGTGCTTATAAATTAAAAAAAAAAAGTATTATAAACATGTATTATTTATTCATTAAACGTTAAAATATAATACACCATATAATTTAAACTGAATTTAGACAACAATTCCTTCAGCTACCAGAATTCAGTTTGCTATTGAGAATTTCTTGACCTAATATTTTTGCTAAACTGGATTTCAGCTAGTCCAATATAGCCGATATTCAGAAAATCCTTAGTTTCTATGTTTTAGAAGCAAAACCTCAACCTTTTCTAGCCAATATATCCAAGAGGCGGTTAGTCGAACACAACTAGAATAAAAAGATCATTGTTGTCGATATTTGCATATAAAATCCTTTACTTTTTATATTTATGTCTTAGTAGAAAATTGACAATAATATGAATAGATACAAAAAACAATAAATTCGGTAAATCATACTTTTGCATTAGTTTCTAAATTTAATTTTTCAAGCTTTAAAATACAATTTCTCGTCTCGAAGTCTGAAACAATACCCCAGAACAATCGATACTTATAAAATTCGAATAACTATGGTCACAAAACGCATAGAACATTAGATAAACAAATTTAGTCTTGAATACTGAGAGTTCATGGGATAACTTATAGACAACACGCAGCACTAAAGTTGTGCGAGAGTTCCAAGCCGTATAGTTTGAGACATCGAGCCACTGAGTTATAATGCACCGATTACATGATATTTATTTGTTTATTTATTTATTAAGGACCAGCAATCACTACACTTACACATGTAATAAGGAAAACACATTCAGACTTAACATAACGTGCGTGACGGTCACAACATGCATTTTTAAGGTACTGTTCACATATATATATTTATTTACATATTTATATTACTTAAAACAGATTATAACATTGTCAATAATTTTTAAAATACTATATTTCTATGAAAATTGATTTAAAAAATATATTAATGACATTGGAAATAAAGTAATAAAATATTACATATAACGAGTGCATTAATTTCATTTATCACATTAATAACATATAACAAAATAATTTAAATAAAAAACAATAAATAGTAATGAGTTAACATTTTAAATTAAATAATAATAAAATATTATGATATGATTGAATATACTATTGAAAAACCTTCTTTTTACACGTATATTATCGTTTTATTTTCAAGAATAACTACAGTGCACAAGTATTTGCGCAGACACTATACTATATTCACTCTCAGGATCCGCAAATCTGACACGACCAAAAAGAGCTTAGGCACAGGGTCAAAGTATTTATATGGTTTTTCGTGTATCGCTTACTTTTTCAGTGATGTACGATGTTCCATTTACACCATATTCCATGTAATGAAGAATGAAATATTGTTGAAACAATATGTAATTGTATGTACAAAAGTATAGTATAAGGATATAAAATAATATAGTGTTTGGTACTAATATCAATTGTATGTCCTTTATATTTGTAGATCCATGTGACGCAGCCGGTACGTCGATTCCTAGGCGCTGTCTACGTCGTCAATATTGGTTAATTTGCTACCAGTTCCTCTATCTACTATGCAGGAAACTTGTCTCATATTCATGTTACATCTGCTCTACCAGTAAATTTTTACCAAGACATATTCAAGACTTCATTCGTTTGGACTCATCGTTAGTCGGGTAACCATTTCACACTTCCAATTCTAGACAAAGTCGTAGATTTTATTCCCGGGACGACCTTTGTTCTAGGTCAAAAATAAACTACCAAAAATGGTTTTGCTTACTTTGTTTTATTTTGCAAGTACAGTGTACAGTGTACAGTCGCGTTTGGACTTTACTTCACGGCAAATATAAAAAAATATATCGATAATTTAAATTTTATAATAAATTAAAATTATATTTTCGGACAGGGCACCGGATCCTGGAGTTTTTATCCTTTAAACATTAAAGAGGGAGTGAAGGTGGTCTCGTAAGGCGAGCATGCCTTGCAGTAGATATTTCATATCAAAGTATCCAGGCTTACAATAATATTTAGTTTTACAATTTTCAATGTATGAATGAATGTTATCTTGACTGGTGTATAATTAATTTAAAGGTTTTATTGTTTTAGGAACATAATCTGTTTCATCAGATAGACCAACCAGCTTGTGGTTGTATAGATCCTACAAGCCTTTTATCTCATTTAATTTAAAAAAAAGAAAATGAGCCTTATAATTTTTTGCCTTGCGACGTCGACGGGTAATATCGGTGTCATAAACGGTATTATGTCAAAAAAAATACGATTTTTTAACAACCGACCACTAAAAAAATACTTTCATCGTATTTTATTTAAATAAAAAGTTATAGCTGGTTACTGGATGTAACCCATTTTAAACTAAACGCTTTTAGTATTAGCACAAGCTACTATTGAATGTGTGTATTTGTCACAGTTTAGGCGGAAATTGTTTTGCTAAAAAATTCAACAGGACATATGGGAGCCAATAGTCGAGAGAGGACACATTAACCCAAAGTGTTGTTAAATTAATTTAAACTAATTTAATAAAAAAACCATGAACTCATTTGTAGTCACAGTTACTGTTAAGTTAGCCTTTGAATGATGTCCACTGGGATGCCCACTGCTGGGTTAAGGTCTCCTCTCCTTTTTTAAGAAGGTTTGATGCTTTTTTTATATAGTTGTAATGGAATAGGCGTTTATCTTCCATCTCACCTGATGGAAAGTGTAGATGAAGACGAAGGTGGTTCACGCCCATCCAAAAGAAACCTATTCACTCTACTCTTAAAGGTTCCAGAGTTCAACTTATCAGGAAAAATAGACCCAGGCAGGTCGTTCCAAATCTTGGAATCTTATTCCACTAAGCCCCAACGCATGTTGATGGAATACACATATGGCAGAATTTCAGTGAAATTAGACACGTGAAAGCTTCCTCACAATATTTTCCCTCACCGTCAAGCACGAGATGAATTATAAATACAAATTGCACATGAAAATTCAGTGGTGCTTGCCCGGGTTTGAACCCAAGATAATCAGTTAAGATTCACGCGTTCTAACTCACTGGGCCATCTCGACTTCTACTGAACTTATTTAATCGATTGGTTACGACTGTTTTATTAATAAAACAATTTGTCGGATGTATTAAGCTCGTAAATCACAAAATCTCTACAAAGGAAGTAGGTTATTACGATTATATTCATTTCGATTTATTAATAAGGTGTTATGTAGCAAGTATAATTCACTCCGCTTATCGCATCGCTTATAAAATAACTGCAGTCTTATTTGCTTGTGACAATAATGCCGATCACGCGGTGGATCGAAAATGTCACAAACAGTTTCTAAAACGGGATTTTTATAAATTTTTCCTAAAATTTGCGGAGCCCGTATTTTATCGTTCTTTGTTTTACTGATTTTGCATGTGAATTTTATAAATACGATCGGTTTTTGTTTTTGTTGTGCAACCGAAGACTGCAACATAAAATGCGAGGTAAAAGCTTTTTTTCTTTAATTTTTGTGATGTCGATTTTTCGGTTAATCGATTTTATGATTTTAAAACTTTATTTTTTTTCTTATATAATGAGAGTAGAATTGATTTCTCGATAAATTTATTCCTTAATTGTATACTTTTAGAATTGAATCATTCTGAGGCGAGATATTTCATCTCTAAACAATCCTATTGTAGGTTTCGATTTATGCTTATGATCTTATAATATGTATTTAAATGAATACGAAGCAAAATATTTCGTAAAATTTGTATAAAAATATAATACTCTTGTTTGAGATTAATAGACTTCGACGCAGTTTGACCGATTACCATGAAATTTGTCACACATTCGTATTTTTCCCAGAGAACTTTTTTATAGTAGTTTTTTTTATAGCGCCACTCAATCGCACTGCAGCCCTTCAAGTTTATTATATAGATATTTTAGCATGTTTTCCATTCTGTTTATGTACAGCTTACTTTAGCTTAATTTTTCATTGATGGATAACGGCTTCTTCACCACTTAAGAAGAAGGTTTGGAGCTTACTCCACCACGCTAAGATGTGGATAAATACACATGTGTCAGATTTTCAACCGATAAAACTGTCTCCGTGATATTACCCCGAGCTATCCGTACTATCGAGCACGAGACGTCTTTTGAAACATAAAAATAAATTAAGTACATTCTTAGATTTGCACTCGCAATACAAATATTCCATTAATGTGGCCGTCTCCGAATATTTTTGAATATACTAGTTACATAACTAACTAACTAACTTTTAATAATTCAAAGACAGTATATTATCAATATGAGTTTGCTGAGACACGGATACAATATACATTATCATAAATTGATATACCAAATGCGCCAATAGCGGTCTAAATCAAGATTAAACTAGGCAATCAGTCGCATGCTGTCACAACCTCAAATGGAATTTAATAATAACGGAATTTGATTATATTCGATAATAATGTAAGATTGCTAATTGGTAATATTGCAGGACTCTTGATATTGATTTTGTTGGAAATAATTCCTGATCTAAGCCAATTTATTACGATTTAAAATATTGCTTATTCTTTCTAATGTACTGAAATAAAAATGGATATTTAACTTTTGCCTATTAATAAGTGAAAATCGTCTCTTACGAAAAAAACACTTACTGAAATAATTATAATAATGTCCTCCAGACCGATTTCGGCCACGGCGGTCAATCTCAAGAGTGATTAGCCAACTACGTCCGACACGACGGAAAGAGTTCAAGCGCAAGACCGACGGCCATTGCATATATGAAATACTTCGCCTGGTTTTAACGCTTTGAGGCAGACGCGGCAAGCACCTGCACGTGATGGTGCTTTACCTGCCTCACTAAAAAATATAAAAATCGAATTGTAAGGAAACGTTTTTAGGAAACATAAGCATTATCTATGATTTTGTGTTTTATCTGTGTTGTATTGTAAACAAAGACACAAAGTAAAAAAGTATGATACGGAAATACCGTTCAGTCTTGGTCGGTTGTGTAACGGCAGGTGTTTGCTGGACGGGTGGCGGTGCGGGCGCAGGCTCCGGTGCGCTTTCCGTCACTACCGTCCGCGGTCCGAGCTTTGTTACTATGAATTACGTGCTTTCCGAGGCACGGGAGTGTACACACTTCCAACTTTCAGACTCCGGGCAGCTACTGAAAATTTTCTGACAGAAAAGACAGAAAACCCCAATAGTTTTTTATTGACCCGACCTAGGTATTGAACCCAGGACCTCCCGGTCTGCGGCCTTGCATCAAGCCACTAGACCAACGAGGCAGTCATTTATTGAAATACATAGGTGTTAAAAAGCGTGGAATTCGTTTTCTTTGATTTCCATAGTATAAATAATATAAGTACATAGTTTTACATTTAACATTTGAATATGTAGAAAAAAAGTAACTACTGAGTTTCTAAGTCAGTTGTTGTCAGTAAAATTTACATGCACTTTAATCATTTAACTTGACGAATCAAAAGTGCCTTCTTGAATATAGATTACTTTAGTTTGTGACTTAGATAACAAAGCAAGTATTTCAATTAAATTATGTGAGCTTTTGTACAACAATAATAATTGATTCATAACATACTTTTAATGGAGGCAGAGACGTGTCATGTCAGCATAAGAGAGCGTCATGCCGGTTGCGGTTACGATATTCGAGTTAAACATTTAAAATTTGTAACGTGTTCTATTTCTAAAAAAAAACTTTACAAATATACAGTTCTATTTCTAAAAAAAAAACTTTACAAATATACAGTTAGTCTGATTTTTGACAGAAAGTGTTACCATTTACCACCAAGGTACAAAGTTTAGTACGTAACCTCGAGGCTTGGTTTCTTCACGGACAGACAAAGTTGGTCTCGAATATTAACTTCGGAGAATAAATAGCATGTCTAACTCTTATTAAATTAATCCGTTTTATAAATAAAATACTTTCTTAATGGCAATTTTAAGGTCTTATTCATTACTTTTCAGTTTCAAGTTAAAATTAAATAAGAAAAGTGTTCATTTAATTATTTTTTATTTAGCTATTCTATTTAATATACCTACTATCTATATTAAAAATAATGCTGAAAGGAGTGAAAGAGAATATTACAAATTACACTACTTAAAATTGGTAATGAACTTGTAAGTATATTTGTTCAAGATCAAATGACATTATGCCAAATAATCATTTGATTTATCATTTCGTCAATAGATGGCGTTATATGTATTTTACATCGCGCTATAGAAATGTTTTTTCTAAAGTACAATACAATTTTTGTAAATTCATAAAGTGAGAACAATTACACTATCTGACCAGCAGTACATACTCGGTGGTTTTATTTTGAAGTCTCACAGTACCAATACTACCGGGTAACAACTCTAACATTGGTCCTTCGAGCCGGATAGTGTTTTTTGTGAGCGGTGAAGCCGCTTCCCCCGTGTCTCCGCAGTGAATTGCTGCAGTAAGGAAACACGCATCAGAGGCCGCAGCAGCGGGACCCCCAGCCGTGCAGTGGTGGGCGGACGGAGCAACTGCAGCGGATTAGTTCAGTGTCGCCACCTACAGAGGGCGCCACTTACACCAGGTCAACAAATTGTGTGAAGTGCAATCCTGTGAGTACATTATTTTCAATATTTATTGGTGAATAATCAAAAGTGAATAAGTTAGCTTTCTTTTGAACTTTGAATTTCTAATAATATTTCAATTTGAAGAAATTTTGAACTTTGAAAATTTACGAAGAATTTTAAACTTAGAAAATTTAATGATTAATTTAGATTTATTTTATAATTTTAAGCATGTTAGTTAAGGACTTAGAATAATTTATAAAAAAACGAAGGAACGGGGAACCTATGCCCGATTTCGAAAAAAAATTTCAAAACACTTGTAAAATTTTAGAGATTTGATTAAAAAAATTAATACTTTTATTTAAATTATCTTAATTCATAATTTGGATATTTTTAAAATGGAAGGTTTAATAAATGTTTTAAAAGATTCGCAAAATGTAATAAAGAAAGGTCTAATTAACTTTAAAAAATGTAGTAAAGATAGACTAACAGTAGAATATATTGAAACCAAGCAAGAATTGTTAGAAATGGATTGGTCTATATTTAAAGAGAATAATACGAAATTATATGAAAGATTTAAATTGGAGGACATAGAACAAATGGTAGGTGATATATATGATTATGTTGAGAATACTTATATAGTTTATAAAAGTCTTATGAAAACAACGCTTAACAAAATCTGTTCGACAAAGGGATCAGTACAAAATGAAAACACTTCAGGTATGTCGAAGCCAGTTACTCCTTTTGTTAAACTACCAAAGATCGCCATCCCTATATTTTCTGGTAAATACGGGGAATGGACAACATTTCACGATCTTTTTACATCTTTAGTGCACAAAAATGATTCATTAGATAATGTACAAAAAATGCATTATTTGAAAAGTCACCTTTCTGGTGAAGCTGAACAGCTCATTCGCCACACTCCAATAACTTCCGCTAACTATAGTGAGTGCTGGGCTCAATTAGAAAAAAGATATAATAACAAGAAATATCTGACTAATTGTATTTTAAAAAGATTGTTTGGTCAAAAACGGATAAATGTCGAGTCAGCTTCATCGTTGAAAGAATTATTAGATACCACGTGTGATTGTTTACATGCACTTAGAAACTTAAATATTAACGTAAATACATGGGATATTATTATCATACACATTGTTACTCTCAAACTAGATAGTGAAACTCGTAAACAATGGGAGTTAAATGTTTGCGCCAGCGATTCCAATAACGATTTGCCAACCTTTGAACAATTCAAACTATTTATCGAAAATCGTTTTCGTGCTTTAGAATTTTTAGAACCAAAGGTATCGATGGCTCAGCAGGTAAATAAAAATTATAACTATAACAATTCTCATGGTGCAAAAGTAATGTTAGCCACTAAGTCATCAAGTATGCGCTGTGAATACTGCTCAGAACCGCACAAACTTTGTTTTTGCAAGAAGTTTACTAAACAGCCTGTTGAAAGTAGACGAGAGTTTGTGATGAAGAACCGAATATGCTTTAACTGTTTAGGTAGTAATCACACCGTATATGATTGCAAAAAGGTTACCACATGTAGAGTTTGTCGGAAGCGCCATCACTCTCTTCTTCATTTTAATCCTCAATCAGAGCAAACCACATCAGTGAAGCCTACGATAGAAAATGTTAATTCCTCAACTAGTTCTACTCCGATAGTTTCGTGCTTGTCGACAGGAAGGGTGTCAAAGCCAAGACAGGTTTTATTAGCCACTGCGCTAATCAAAGTCGAGTCGAAGAATGGCGAATATCAACCCGTCCGTGCCTTACTTGATCAGGGCTCCCAAGCTTGTTTTATAACCGAAGCAGCAGTTCAATTTCTTAGTCTAAAAAAGACACCTATACAAGGAGTTATATCAGGACTTGGTGAAAATAGTTCAACCATTGCTAGATCTATGGTACATTTAAATATAAGATCAAGAGTGAATTTCGACTTCGTGTATACGGTGAAAGCATACGTGTTAAACAAAATAACATCCTACTTACCTGAACGTAGCGTCAACACTAACTTAAATTGGCTAAGTGTCACAAACCTGTATCTTGCAGATCCAGGATTCCACACCTCCAATAAAATTGATATTTTATTAGGTGCTGACGTTTACAGCCACATCATTACTGAGGGGATAATAAAAAATCCTGCCTGCAATTTAATCGCCCAAAATACTACCTTAGGATGGGTCATCTCGGGTGTTGTAGATAACGAAGATAAAGAGAGGTCAAAAGTTATCAATGTATTACATGCTCAGGTAGATAAAGAAGATGATATTTTAAAAAGATTTTGAGAAATAGAAGAACAAACTAGTACAAAGCAAATATTTACACCGGAAGAGAAAGCATGTGAAGAGTTCTATAGTCTAACTACTAGAAGAGATGAAAGTGGGAGATATATTGTAAGGTTACCTTTTCGTGAAGAGAATACACTATGCATGTCTGGAAATTCACGAGATATAGCTGAAAAAAGATTTAGGTCATTAGAAAAAAGATTAGGAAATAATAAAGAACTAAAAGAAAAATACGTAGAGGTTATACAAGAATATTTATCATTAGGACACATGAGACCAGTAGCAAAAGATGATATGAAGAAAGATAAAGCTTTTTACTTACCTCATCATGCGGTTGTACGCGACGATAAAACTACTACAAAAGTTCGAGTAGTTTTTAATACATCTCAGAAGAACAGTAACGGAGTTTCTTTAAATGATAATCTTATGGTAGGACCGAAATTGCAAGCTGACTTAAGGCACACCATATTAAGATGGCGATTGTATCCCATAGCACTGGTAGCAGATATAATTAAAATGTATCGTCAAGTCAGAATTGCTGAAGGAGATGCAATGTTCCAACGCATACTTTGGCGTGATTGTCAGGAAAAAGAAATTGTTGACTATGAACTAACGACAGTCACCTTTGGTACAGCTTCTGCACCTTATCAAGCCGTTCGGACGTTACACCAAGTTGCTTTTGATGAAGGAGACAACTATCCACTTGCAAAAGATAAAGTACTCAATTGTTTCTATATGGATGATCTTATGACAGGGTGTTACGAAGTGGATCAAGGATTAGAAATATATACACAAATAACAGAATTATTAGGTAAAGGTGGATTTAAATTGCAAAAATGGAATTCTAATAATCAGGAATTAATAGAAGAAATTAAGGAAATGGAGAATGAGAAAGATCAAGGACAATTATATATAAATAGAATAAACAAGGACATAATTTATATGGACAACATAGACAAGGTTAAAGAAATATCACACAAAGAAGTAAAAGAAGTAGAAATCAAGATAGATAGTACAATAAAAATATTAGGACTTACCTGGAACCGCAGCCAAGACACCTTCCAGTACTTAGTTAATCTTCCACCGCTGACGACTGCATCTGCAACTAAAAGATCAATAATTTCAAATATAGCACGGCTATTTGATCCTTTGGGTTGGATAGCCCCAAGTATAGTACTAGCAAAGGTATTCATACAAAAGTTATGGCTTACCGGCGTTAGTTGGGATGAAGAACTAAACGTGGAGTTAGTAAAGGAGTGGATTGACTATCGAGAGCAACTGTCACTACTTACCGACGTACGCATACCTCGTTGGATAGGCACAAGATTGAATCAGAAGCTGGAACTGCATGGATTTAGTGACGCTTCGAAGACAGCTTACTCAGCCGTGATTTATTTGAGGACCATTGACCTTGAAGGTAACATACACGTGACACTTATTGTTGCAAAAACCAGAGTAGCTCCTGTAAAACAAATTAGTATTCCACGGCTAGAGTTGTGTGGAGCAGTTCTTCTGTCACAACTTTTGATCGAAACATCTAATATCTTGAGTATTCCCAAAGATCAAATTAAAGCATGGACCGATTCCACAGTTGTACTAGCCTGGATAAACGACCACCCAAGTAGATGGAAGACGTTTGTAGCTAATCGAACATCTGAAATACTAACGAACATGAAAGCATCTCAATGGTTTCATGTTTCGACAAAGGACAACCCCGCAGACTGTGCATCTAGGGGAATATCGCCGAAATCACTTCTCACCTGTGATTTATGGTTTTCAGGACCATCATTCCTGAAAAAGGACAATATATCCTATAACAGACCAGATAATTTAGACAAATTAAACTTGGATTTAGAAGAGTGCGTTAAATCTTATGTAACGGTTGTTCCAAATAATTCAATTTTCGAAAGGTATTCTACATTAAAAAGGTTAATAAAAGTTGTTGCATATTGTCGAAGATTCCTGAAAAATAACAAAATATATCGTGGAATGTATTTACAAAAGGTGGAATTAGATGCTGCGCTGGAATGTTGTATAAGACAAACACAAATAGAAATATTTACAGAGGAATATACACAATTACAGGATAAAGGCTATTTACAAATAAAATCAAGTGTATTGAAGTCACTTTGTCCTTACCTTGATAATAAAGGAATAATAAGAGTTAGAGGCAGATTGGAGAAAGCTCAGTTGAGTGAACAGACCAAACATCCGATTGTACTACCACGCTGTAGTCCAGTTACTCGACTTATAATAGTAGATGCTCATGTCAAAACGCTGCACGGAGGTCTTCAGTTGATGATAAATTTTTCGAGGACAGCCTACTGGATAATTGGAATTAGAAACTTAGCCAAACACCACATATACAAGTGTGTTAAGTGTGCTAAGCAAAGAGCAAAGATAAATAATCAATTTATGGGTTCATTACCGTCCGTTAGATGTACTCCAGCTCGTCCATTTTTACATAGCGGTGTAGATTACGCGGGACCCATAAATCTTAGAACAACGAAGGGTCGTGGGCACCGTTCGTACAAAGGCTATATATGTCTTTTTATATGCATGGTTACTCGTGCTTTACATTTAGAAGTAGTCAGTGACATGAACACGCAGGCATTTTTAGCAGCTTTCAGACGTTTCGTGTCTAGACGAGGTCACTGTGCTAAGTTGTATAGCGATAACGGTACCACTTTTGTCGGTGCCGCAAGAGAGTTACAGGAATTAGTATCAATTAAACCTTCTATAGCAGAGCATTTAGAATCGAATGGTACGGAGTGGCACTTCATACCTCCGCACAGTCCCAATTTCGGCGGACTGTGGGAAGCAGGGGTGAAATCAACAAAATTTCACTTAAAAAGATTCATAGGTGACTCGACTCTTACATTCGAGGAAATGACCACGCTTCTGACCCAAGTGGAAGCTTGTTTGAATTCGCGACCCATGAGTGTTATTCATGTCGGTGATCCTGGTGAAGCATTACCTTTAACACCTGGACATTTCCTAGTTGGCGAACCGTTACTTAATGTACCGGATAATCAATTTGAAAGTTCAAGGTTGAATCACTTATCGCGTTGGCAATTTGTTCAGAGAATGGTTCAATCGTTTTGGAAACGTTGGTCAAACGAATACCTGTCTAATTTGATGAACCGGTATAAGTGGTCTTGTCAAGTTCCTGAACCATCAGTTGGTGACATAGTCCTGATAAAGGAAGATAATTTACCTCCAAGCCGTTGGTTGTTAGGTCGTATATTACATAAACATCCTGGTAGTGATAATATTACCCGTGTAGTCACAGTACGGACTAAGTCCAATACAATTAAAAGACCAACGTCTAAAATTTGCATTTTACCAATTACCGAAGAAAAGAATGTTTAATTTTTGTTTGTGTGATTAGATCATATTATATTCATGTGTTTTAGTTCAACTTTTGTATTATTATTGTTATGTTTTTCATTATTCTTAAGACAAATGCAATTGTATTAGATAGGGAGGCCAAATAATATTTACTGTTGCCAAATGTTATTACTTTAAATGTACCTAGCATAAGTATAGATTTATTTTATGTTTTATTGTTATTTAATTTAAGGTACTTAGTATTTTTAAGTTATTATTGTTCAGTTTTAAGTTTAGTTCAAACCAGTATATTATTGTATTAAACAAAATATTTTACCTGGTTTCTTATTATATGTGTACAACTTTTAAGTAAACTCGGAAAGGACGTTCCTTCAGTAACGTCCTTGGTGGGCGGTATGTTCAAGATCAAATGACATTATGCCAAATAATCATTTGATTTATCATTTCGTCAATAGATGGCGTTATATGTATTTTACATCGCGCTATAGAAATGATTTTTCTAAAGTACAATAAAATTTTTGTAATTTCATAAAGTGAGAACAATTACACTATCTGACCAGCAGTACATACTCGGTGGTTTTATTTTGAAGTCTCACAGTACCAATACTACCGGGTAACAACCCTAACAATATTTTTTAAACTTAGTTAAGTAAGTGTTGGCAATAAGCCCTGACTCCCAATTACATTTCTAGGTCTTACAAATGTACACCACCGATCGAACTCCTTACTTAAATTTTAAATCAAACGAAGTAAAAATATTGCAATTGACAGAATTTGGCATCGCGACCTGCCAAGCACGTTTCTTGTGAATCGAATTTGTCGTACAGGAAAATATTGAAGATTTTGGTAAATGTTATCAGATTATATACATAGGTAGTTAAGGTTGAACTATTTTAATAAAGTCATATTCTTTAACTTCTAGCACAAGAAAATTCATGTCTTTCTAAACATTATTGCACCTTTATACTGTATTACTTATTCATAAACAAGACCCTTTTTGTAAGAGAACTGATGGATAAAAGATATGATGTCGTTAACATAATTTGAATATTAAATTTCATTTAATTATTCAATCCAATCAATAATTCAACTTCATTCGTTCACCGTTACACACGAACTGATAATATAATTAGAAAGTCTTGTATCAAATATCGATAAGGACAATAAATATTGCAGCGTTAGAAATAGATTGTCTGGCTATAAATATGCCAGAAATGATAGACCTAATAATAGGCCATAACATAAACTATGTGATGTTATTGCGTATAAAAGTTATTCTATAAATAAACCACAAATAAGTGTCTGATTTTATTTTATTTTTGTAAAATGTTTCCCCCGTACAAAATATAGCAGTACTAATAGAAATTTATAAGATGATGTTGACTTGTTAGACGCTTGTTAAAGCAAGGACGTCTAATGCTCTCATTACGAGACTTTTAAAAAGTCTTCTTCAAAAGACTAGTCCACGGTTCGCTGCACTGTTCTCCTCTCACATGTTGGTAATAAGATGAAAATTAAATGTTTTTTTTATTCTCACTTTATAAAGTGTGAACATGGATAAAACAAACAAAGCTTACCTCTTTATAACATTATAAACGCGAAAGCAACTCTGTCTGTCCGTTATGCTTTCACGTCTAAGCCAGTAAATCTATATAGTTTATTTAACTGGTTTAAGAGAAATAAAACTATACCAACTTTTTAAATTAAAAAATAATTTCATACGTACGTAATTTTAATATTCAATTTATTTGTAAAACTTTTTAGTTAATAATTTTATTATAACCTCAAAAGAGTTTTACTCCAAATTTAATCAAAGAGAAGAAGAAATGTGTCAACTAAATTAATTAAGCGTAAATACAATACATGCGTTTACATGCATTTAATATTTTTAAATATTATAGACGTAAAAAGCTGTATCTGTCAAATAATATTAATACCGTATTATATTTTTTTGTATAAAAAAAACTATGGTTAGTCTAAATCTCAACAATAATTTTTAGTTTTGTCACTACACTGCAATACTTTGATTTTTTTTGCAAAGCCTCGTTTATCTTGTAGTAGTTATAGGGGGCAGATCCCAAGATTTGATCCCATATTTTGATTCAAACGTTTAACTTATTTCTGATGATGTTTGTACCATCTAGATTTTTACGTGAAGGTGAATCGGATGACACTTTTTTATTTAATATTTTCTTTTATGACTTCAGTTGCAATGGTGGGAGTGCCTTCTTATGGCTCTGAACATCTTCATCGCTTGTATTTTCCTTAACTTCTTAGTAAAGAAAATTAATGGTGACTGTGTATTTCTATTTAATTAATGTTGGTAGTTTAAGTTTTAACATTGTAGCACTGCACCCCTTATTTCTATAAGGATATTGCGAAACTAGCAGAGTAACATCTCCATAAAGATTAAAATCATTTTAGAAGAATTAACAGAAATGTTGTTTGAATATAACTCTTTAATTAAATTAAAAAAGATTAGCGATTCTAAAGTAGAATCTACCTTAAAATAACGCTGTCTACTTAAGCTAGACATTCTACAATGTAATTCTGTTACAGAGACAAAACTAGAAGAGAGATTAACTATGCTCCTACACAAAGCATCGACAAATCAGTCCACACAAGCGCAGGAACCTTCAGCAATGGAACCGCTCACATTAGGAACCGACCAATTATCATTAAAAGGAATTTCATTTGTGTTTAACAAAGAAGATAATCTTATGACCAACGACAGAGATAATTCAAATATTTCGAGTATAATATCTTCCAAACATAGCTCGAAATTTAAGTTTTTAGGTAAAATATATAATGACATGAGAGTATCTTCTAAAAAAAGCGAGGAAAATATAACTAACGGCTTCAACAATAACCGTGAGGATTTTATAAAAAACATTCCTAACCAATTTAAAGAAAATACTTTGTCCCGAACTAAGCAAATATTAAACCTTGAAAGTGATTTAGATTTAGAAACATGGGTTTCAGAATTATTAATTAATTATGTGATGACAAATTGGCGTAGTTTTTAAGCTGAGATATATGTATATTTGAATACTATTATTTTGTACTCCCAAGAGAAATACAAGTAATTCTAAGTTATGTGTTGGCTTAATTGTTTACTTATTTCTTAAATCTATACAGTAAAATCGTTTGTTCTGACTGACTATCAACGCACAGACAAAATGAGAAGGCCATAGGATCATGATATAAACATCCGCTAAGAAAGGAAATTATAAAATTCATCTTTATTTATTTCATTGCAAATATAATTTTAACTTTACCCGTAAAGTGTAAACATTTTATTACCAAAAAAGTAATAACCCTAGTTTTTATTAATTAATATGATTAGTATATAGTAATAACTATTATTATTAGCCGTTTCCAAAAAAATTGTATCAATAGTTTCATAAGTTATCTGTCACTATTCGTCTGTGTTTTACTGTTTGAGTACCTATCTGCCTATTTGTCAAATTGACAGTAATACGTCAATTCAAGTGTTAACTATCAATGAAAACCAAAATAAGCGGCGTCGCGCGAATTACTATATTATTATTTTAATATATTTTCTAGTTTACAAATAATCATTAAAAATCTGTTCTTGTCTTTTATAAGACAAATCTTATAATGATATTAGTATAAGCAATATATTAACAAAACAACAAATACTATAACTGAGTATCATGACTTCTATCATAAAATTACATTGTCTCTCCGGAGCAGGAGACGAATCTCCTCCATGTTATGTACTCCAAATAGACGAATTTAAGTTTCTTTTGGATTGTGGATGGGATGAAAAATTTGATATGGATTTTATAAAAGAACTAAAAAGGTAAACATTTAAGGTTATGTTTATTAAAACAAAAATATAAAGACAATATTCAAATTAACCAATATTCCTAAATATTTTTTTAGACCCAGTTCATAATTTTATTACACTTGAAATCAAAAGTCAATTGAGGAAGTTAGTTTATTTAAACAAAATATAATATACAATACAGAACAAATTCTTTTTCAGACATGTTAACAGTATTGACGCAGTGCTTTTATCTCACTCGGACCCTCTACATCTTGGTGCTCTACCTTATGCTGTTGGTCAGCTTGGGCTTAACTGCCCCATATATGCTACACTACCAGTTTACAAAATGGGGCAAATGTTCATGTATGACTTGTACCAGTCACATAAGAATGTATCAGACTTTGATTTATTTACATTGGACGATGTAGATGGAGCCTTTGATAGAATTACACAGTTAAAGTATAATCAGAGTGTTGACATGAAAGGTGAGCCATATATATGTAATTACTAACAATTTCAAATGTGCACAAACTTGTTCACAATGTTAAAAAATTAACTTTGGACCATTGAATATTCCTCTTACAAGAATTACAAAATGTATCATCCATTTGTATTCATGTTTTCTGTAATGTTATTTCTAATAGTTTTGCTATTTATTTTTACTTTAAATAAATCGTACTCTATCAAATACAAAACTCACTTAATCATTTAGGACCGGATTATTTGTAATTTACATTCAGTTCGTACATACCTCTTTTCCTTTGGGGAAAATTCATACTTTATAATATATAAGGTATCTTATGTGGTTAGGGCACTTTTTTAATTAATCATAAAACTAAGTTTTGTACATATTCCATAAAGTAAACCAAATAATAAAATAGTTTTTTGAGTATTGTAATGAACATGTAACTGAAAAGCTTTTGATAATTTTAGTAAGATTTGAATTGGAATGAAAATGATTAATGGCCAATATAAATATCATTTTCTAATTATTTATTTTTATATTTAGTCCTCTATAATTGTATTTTTAGTAAAATTAAAAATGCTAATTAATTTTAAAGGCAAGGGTTTAGGGCTACGTATAACGCCCCTACCAGCTGGACATCTGCTAGGTGGCACCATATGGCGTATTGCTGCTCCAGGGGAAGAAGATATAGTATATGCACCCGACTTTAATCACAAAAAGGAACGACATCTCAATGGTTGTGAAATAGAGAGAATTATGCGACCGTCTCTACTCTTGCTGGGTGCTATGAATGCTGATTATGTACAACCTCGTAGGAGATTGAGAGATGAAAAACTTATGAGTAAGTAGCATTCAAAAGAATGAAAAGTAAATTGAAAGTTTGACCCACAGGTTAAGGCTTTTCGCAAGCTCGTCTAGGTGGGTATCACCTACAAATCAGTTATGCTACTGCTAAATATGAATACTGTATTTTATATATGTATGTGGTGTTTCTGTTTAAAGGATGTGTAAGCCACTGCGATCACTGTTGTTTTATTACATAAGTATTGTTCAATTTCAGCAACAATCCTCAGCACTCTCCGAGGTGGTGGTTCTGTGCTGGTCTGCACAGATACTGCGGGTCGAGTGCTGGAACTGGCCCACATGTTGGACCAGCTATGGAGGAACAAGGACTCTGGTCTTTTGGCCTACTCTTTGCTTCTTCTATCTAACGTCAGCTACAATGTTGTAGAGTTTGCAAAATCACAGGTAATATATTTTTAAGAAATAATATATCTGTTTGTATTCTATTTTACACACAACAATTAAATACAAATAAACAATTTTTGATATTGATTTGAAGCAATATTATTGGTGGATATCTTTAATATTCATTATTAATTTGAGACAAAATGGCATTTTGAAAGTATTATATCGATATAAGTAGCTAAGGTGAATAATGTTGTTTCATGAATAAAGAAGTATTAGTAGCCGGCTTATGATAGGGCCTGCTGCTTATTTAACTATAATGTACAAATTAACCCAATAAGCATTTTACTTACGATGTTCCGCTCCACATTATAATCACATTTTAAGACGGAAATTTTAACTGTTTACTTATATTTGTATTTTATCTATTCTTGACTCTAAATGTTAAAAGGTTTTTACGATAAAGTCCTATTTTATTTTGTCTGCCATTTGAAGCGTTTATTATACATTATCTACTCTCCATTTCACCCAGTATTGAATGGTAATATCTCATAAAGTCTCATAGACATCAATTCCAATGGTATATAGGCCTGGATAAGCAAAAATCAAAACCTTAATCCAAAACCTTTTGCTTTGTATATTACTATACATACTAGCAAATATGGTAAATATAAATGGCCATTATGACGTAGAAAAAACTAATTTTTTTGTTTTTTTTTTTAATTTACAGATAGAATGGATGAGCGACAAATTAACGCGTGCATTTGAAGGCGCTCGCAGTAACCCGTTCGCGTTGAGACATCTGCATCTATGTCACTCAGTCGCTGAGGTCACAAGGACCCCAGGACCCAAAGTTGTGTTGGCATCCTTCCCGGACTTAGAGACCGGCTTTGCGAGAGATCTGTTCCTGCAATGGGCGCCGCATGCACAAAACTCAATAGTTTTAACTGCCAGGTACATTCATATGACAACCTTTTCAACTATATTTTTTTCCAATGGCAGGTAGGACTACAGATAAAAAAATCTTATACACAGCCCTAGATTTTTGCCTAGGCCTACAAGTCGTCGCCCTAGGGACTCGGCCAGCCAATGAGGCTAACCTAGCCAAAATAATATAATGTACTCTAACCGCTTTGGAGTGGAGGGGCCTCAGATATCAAAATGTCTAGGGGCCTTGGATCTCTAAGTCCGGGCAGGCTTATATATAAATATTCCATGTGATTTGCTTATAGATATATTATGCAGTATTAATCTGACTGTTCCACTTTACCACTGCAAATCAGTACATGTAATAGAAATTAAACCCATTCACATAAAACAAGTTGTTTAAATGTATTTTTGGATGTAAAGTAATTACATACAAAAATGTTTTACTGAAATTTGACCTTGAAGTCTTTCCTCAACGAGTCCAAAGAATTTCTAATAAGGAATATTACTGTATTACAAGTAATATACATATACAGAAAACTTGCACACATTTTATCTTGAAAACAGCTGGCTTTTTCTTTACTGTTAGACAAAACCCTGCCGTCCTCTCTATCCTAGAGGTGTGTCATGCTCGTATTCCCAAATGCCCCGCATGTGTCAGGACGTCCCCCGGCACGCTGGCGCGCGAGCTGGTGGAGCGCGGCGGGGAGCGCACGCTGGAGCTCACCGTGCGGCGCCGGCTGCGCCTCGAGGGCGCCGAGCTGGAGGACTACCTGCAGCAACGGAGCAGGGTCAGCAGCAACGTCAAGTGAGCGCATTTCTCTACCGTAGTGTGTTTAAAAAAAACAGTTACTTCACTGTCACGATTTTATTTAGAATGCCACTAAAATTTATTTATTTGTGATGTGATATAATTTATTTGTGAACTATCTACAGATATAGATCTTCTAGACTATGTTATAGACAAAATGATATCTTTTTACATTGAGCATTTCTCTTATAAACAGTCTGTGGTAAGTTCTTGCAGAATAGCCCTTCTGATATGCACATTATTATATACTCATCATAATGTGTTTCATTCAGAGAAATAATATACGATCGCCATTACCATTTTATTACGAAAACTGACACATTACTAACTATTTATTAATTGCCAGTGCCGGCAATATTCACGTACATTAAAATATGTATGAAACGTATAACTAAAATGACACGCGCTCGCGTTATATAACATGGTTTTTATAAGTAGTTTGGTCGCGCAGAGAGGAGGCGGGCGGCATCTCGTCGGACTCGGAGTCGGACGGCGAGCTGGAGATGTACGTGGTGACGGGCCGCCACGACATCCCCGCGCACAGCGACGCGCGCCCCGCCGGCTGCTTCAAGAGCAACAAGCGCCACCACGCCATGTTCCCCTGCCACGAGGAGCGCGCGCGCGCGGACGACTACGGCGAGGTCATCCGGGTGAGCGACCCTAGCGCTGGCGTGTAGGTGATCCACCTGGTGGACAATGAGCACCCTCGCCTGTAGACGTTGCCGCCGAAAGAATTAAACATTCCTTACATCGTCAATGCACCACCGACCTTGCCACTAGATGTAATGTCCCTTGTGGCTGCAGATCCACTCACCCTTCAAACTGGAACAAAACAATACTTAGTACTGCTGTTTGGCGGTTGAATATGAGTCGAGTGGGTAGTACCAACCCAGACGGGCTTGCTCTGCACAAGGTCCTACCATCAAGTGAAATGAAATTATAAAATTAAATTATTCTTGCAGCCAGAAGATTACCGGTTGGCCGAGATTGTAGACGCAGAAGGAGAGATCCGAGACGTGCCTCCAGCACCGCCGCAGAGGATGGAAATTGAAGGTAGGACAACACTGACATACCCAATTTATTTCATTTCTTGCCAATAATTTTGGTTATGACTATATTTGGAACCGGTTGTAGCTTAACATTTATTACAATCCTATAAAATGATTCAAAAGTGTTGTTTGTAAAAGCATTTAGAATAAAGTATATTTTTTATTTATATAAATTTTTAATGGGAAATCGCATATCATATATTTCAGAGGAATTGACCGAAATACCGAGTAAATGCGTGAGTTCGGTGCGGCAGGTTCAAATCCGAGCCAACATTCAGTACATCGAGCTGGAGGGGCGCTGCGACGGGGAGTCGCTGCTGCGCGTCGTGGCGCACGCCAAGCCGCGCGCGATCGTGGGGCTGCGCGCCGCGCCCTCCGCGCTGCGGACCCTCACGTGAGACTGTTGTGACGAGCCTCCGACTGCCTCGTTGGTCTCGTGGCTAAGGACGATCCCGAGGGCCTGGGCTTAAACCCCAGGTCGGGCCCATGAAAAATAATGGTGGTTTTGTGTCGAAAAAATCTTAGCAGCAATCTGAAGTATGGGAGTGTCAACGTCCCGTGCCTCGGAAAGCACGTAATGCCGCAGGTCCTGCGCATAATAGAGAGTGCACCTATGTTTGCGCCATACACTTGTGTCCTGTGCAGTTGGCTAATCTTAAGTCTCAGCCTCAATAATCATTTAAAAATTGTAATAGGTAACGATATTTATTTCAGTAAACACTGTGAAAGTGAAGGTATTGAGCAAATATTTACACCAAACCGCGGGGACATCGTCGACGCTACCACCGAGTCCCACATCTATCAGGTACCACTATTTGTTTATTTACACTTCAATTCAATTTTTGATGTATTTAAAAACATATATTTACGTAACTTGTGTATATAACCCAAAATAAAATGAAATTCACAAAACTGAATTTCTTACTAAAAGCTTTTTCAGAAATACTACTAATATATAAACTTTTTACCTTTATAAAGGCGCTCATCAAAACTGATACAACGACCAACGACAATGAATAATCTTCGCCTAATAAACATATTTTCACTACTGTGTCGCTATATGCTTTAACAATATTGTATCGTTCCCGTGCGCGTTCCAGGTGAAGCTGACGGATGGGCTGCTGGCGGGCGTGTGGTGGCGAACGGCCGGCGACGCCGAGCTCGCCTGGCTCTCGGCCGTCGTCACCGCGCCGCGCGCGCGCGAGCCCGCCGCCGGTACACACGCACTCGTGCACGCACCCATGCACGCACCACTCGTACACACACACGCATATGCACACGAACATGAATAACTTATCCTAAAAATATTAAGAATTAAATGCATTAAAATGGCTATTGTTAATAATAATAAATACATCATGTGATGCTAAATGGTATTTAAACATGTACATTGTAAAAGGATGTTTTGCGATGTTTTGTTATATATAATATATTTTTATTGCAAACGAACTCACTGGACCTATAGGTAATCTGTTACTTGTGTCGACTATTTCCGCTTTTTTTTTTAGAATAGGTAGGCGGACGAGCATATTGCCCACCTGATGGAATGTGGTCACCAAAGCCCATAGACATTGGCATTGTAAGAAATGTTAACCGTCGCTTAGATCGCCAATGTGCTACCGATCTTGGGAACTAAGATGTTATGTCCCTTGTGTCTGTAATTACAGCATGCGGGCCATGCTAGTAGTATAGTCTACTTGTATGCGGTACATACATCCACCCGGATCTTACATCCCTAGCCAGATTTTACGCAGTACAATAAAGTTACCAGTTTAAAGTTTTAGTTATTTTAAAGATGAGACGCTAAAAATGTGAACAAAAAGCACCGTACTGTAAAATATTGCATTGATGTTGCATTTTTTTTTTCTCACAATACCTCAGATCTCATATCTGAGTTGTTTTCTCTTGTGTCTGACACTGGCTCACTTACCCTTCCAACTACGATAGAACTCCCGAACAACCGAACCAATCATTCAGAGCAGAACCGGCAAGTAACGCTTTAGTTATAACTTGATTAATGAGTTATGTTTGTATACACAGAAGAGACACCGAACGACGAGATGATGTCGCTGGAGGCGGGCGGCGGCGCATGCGCGCCGCACACGGCGTCCTTCGTCAACTCGGTGCGCCTGTCCGAGCTGCGGGCGGCGCTCGCGCGGCTCGGCCTCAACGCGGAGTTCTCCGCGGGCGCACTGGAATGCTGCAACGGAACTATCGCTATAAGAAGGGTATGTTAAAATATTCGATTATATTTTATTTTTCTCAGAATAAATTATCGGTCTTTCCGGTTTCTCTGATATTTGCCTTCGTAAACTAACTACGATTTTCTAAAATCATAATATATAATCATAAACGTTATCGATTTTTAAATATAATATTAAACATAAATGTATATTTATCAAACTAACTTATAAGGATATAATAATAATAATCTTTATTCACATAAAAAGTAACAAATTATAATGAAGTCCCTGATTTCTGAGCTAGGCTCAAAGACCTGTATTACAGAAATCGTATATAAGTATGCATGTCGCAGAGTGAACTTACTATTTAGCTGAAATTGGTCAGTGATATTATATGAGACTGATATCGACGAAATCCGTTTAATTGTAATATTACAAATGAAATATAGAATAACAATGGTTTTACTCTACAAAAATATGAAGAAAGTGAGCATTATTGATCACAAAAGTAGGTAACCTAACAAGTAACGAATAACGGATTAAATGTATCATTACACCCATATAATATCTATTTGTTTATTACGTTTTAACAAACTAGATTAATTATGTATAATTCTTAATTTGTTTCAAAAGCGATATAATCGATTTTATCTTTTCAATATTAACTATTAAATTCATAAGATCTCTTAGGTTATCAACGTCTTCGTTTTACATATACCGTAACCGTAACAGCCTGTGAATGTCCCACTGCTGGGCTAAAGGCCTCCTCTCCTCTTTTTGAGGAGAAGGTTTGGAGCTTATTCCACCACGCTGCTCCAATGCGGGTTGGTGGAATACACATGTGGCAGAATTTCAGTGAAATTAGACACATGCAGGTTTCCTCACGATGTTTTCCTTCACCGTAAAGCACGAGATGAATTATAATCACAAATTAAGCACATGAAAATTCAGTGGTGCTTGCCCGGGTTTGAACCCACGATCATCGGTTAAGATTCACATGTTCTTACCACTGGGCCATCTCGGCTTATTATCGGTTTTACATATACGACTTTTCAAATATTCATTTTGCATTTACGATTTCTCAAATATGTTTGTTTTTGTATAATGTTTTGTTTCGTCTTTGTAGTTGGAAAATGGACGCGTTGCTTTAGAAGGCGTTCTATCTGAAGAGTACTTCAAAATAAGGGAGTTGTTGTACGATCAATTCGCTATTGTATAATTAAAAGGCTGATTAAATTATCGTTATAAAACCATTTGTTTTATTAAAAAAAACTTAATTATCGCAGGCAATCAATCGATTTTAATATACTTTTACGTGGGTAAAATAAAAGAAGTATTTTTCATCATTTTATAATTTATGTCACATTATCTCCAAGACCAATTCATATAATCCAAATTACTTCTTGTAACCAAACATACAATTCATTCTTACAAATAAAAGACAGTTTTAAGTCCTGTACAAATAATATAGGTCGGTCATGTCTATCGAAATACATTTGCGCCATCTTGTCCTCATATCAACAAAATGGCGCCAACTTTTTAAATCGTAGAAAAACATATAAATATCATTTATATTTATTTGTTTGATAATTCAAAGTAAATAACTTAATAATAATGGTGCCAATTCTTTTGTACACAATTTCTTAAACTAAACTAATTTGACAGTACTAAAAATATTGCTATATTTTTCTCACGTACCTTTAGTCTCTTAGATCTGTCAAATTATTGTAGCTACACTACAATATTGTGATAAATAGAACAACACCATTATCTATGAAAAACTTGATCAAATTATATTTAGTAGAATATTAATTGTTGTTTTTTATTTTTCATATTATTTCGATAATACTAACATGCCGTGGAAACAATGAAAAGAAAAACTTAAAATCTATTCTGGCACATCTCACGTTTTGTACATCTATCACACCGAACGCTGCATCAGCGAGAACATTACAAATTATAAATAAATCGAATATTCTTAACATAAGAATAACTACAACAGGACGCTTTAAATAATTCACTGGAAATAACCATAACCGTTTTTAACGAGGATAAAGTATACACACAGCTATAAAATTCGTCAAATTAAAAAGAAATATCAGCTAAGCTAAAAATAATTAATTGTATAAATATATACATACCTTCTTAAAATGCGAAAGTGTAAAAACGCTTAATTCTAAAATTCATTAACTATATAACTATACATTACTTCATTTTATTAAAATTACATAAGGAGATGTTTCAACAACCAAGCTGTTACAATAACTTACTAAATTACAAACAAGAAACCAGATTAAACAAATTAAACCTTTTTCCGGACATAGACTAAAAATATATTGTGATACAAATTTTATGAATAAAATTTAGAGTATGTCAGGTCCAAAGTGATTATTTGACGAATTTTATAATTGTATACATTAGCTTTTTACAACGATCAGTAAAATCTCTCCAATTTTACATAATTGACAATTATAATAATTTTCAAAAAAAAAAAACATTCTATTTATTGCATTACATTTTAGGTACATAATTTTCCGTCAAACGATACCTATTCAATATATAATAGGAATTTAAAATATTCTAGACTAAAATTTCAGATCATAAAAAGATACTTTACCGATCGCGATAAACTCCACTTATTTCATAATTCATATTTACTTCATAAATGACTGAATGGTAACAGATTATTGAGGTATTCAGTATTATAATACTGTTCCACTTTTATATACTCTTAAAATACAACATTTTTATGTACAATTTATTTTTATATTCAATTCATACAAAGATGATAAAACATTCGTTTACAACAGTCCAAAAAATACTCTATAGACATCCAAGGTATATATAAATCGTTAAGTGGAACAGTTCTAAAAATATATTGATTCAGTATAGACTATAGTGATTATTTTATTCTTTATCTGTGATCGCTGTTTTAACCCGCCAAAAATTAAGTTCTTTTTTTAAACCGGTGTACATATTTTAAGTCAGGTTAAAAAGTATCATTACAAAGTCCAGATTTGATGTATTAATCAAACCGCAGACATCGACAACAGTGAATAAAGTGTAAAACGTACTTCGTACGAAATAAACGATAAAACAAATAGAAAAGCCGAATACGGCTACCGCGTATGAAATTCTCAAGTAATTTACAGTCGGGGAAAAAATGCCACTACATTTTATAATATATTTATGTATATATTTCGGCTTTGCCACAAAAAGGTTATACGACGAATTATTTACACGCCCCGCACTTCGAAAGGCTTCAATAACATTACTCGTTTAAGCAGTTATCATCCAAACTAGTCCGATTCTTTCCTCGACCGTATTTTAATCTCGAAACTTCACCAAACCGTAAAACTAGATATACTTTTAATATTATACAAAAATAGTAACAAGTTTTGTACTAGATCCGTCCATCATTTTGTACATAAGACGCGGGGACGCGACGCCGTGCAACATCAGAGAAAAGTCAGAATTTCAAAAATTCCAAGATCCGCCACTTCACAGCCATAAAACAGACGTCGACCGTCGAAACATAAATATATATACACTATCACATCACGTCCGAACCGCTAAATGCAGACTTAAATATGGCAAACGAATCCATCGACGACGCCACTGTGATATGTCGGTGGGGGTGGGGGGCGCCTACCGCAGGCACGCCTCCAGCATCTCCACGAACAGCTTGTTCATGGGCGCGCGCCGCTCGCGGTGCACGCCGGCCCAGAAGCGCCGCACCGACACGTCGGCCAGCCGCAGCGCCGGCAGCACCAGCAGCAGCTGCTGCATCGCCGTGTTCGCGTTGTTGTACGGCCTGCGGGCGACATTTTTTTTTTATTGAATATGTAGGCGGACGAAAACAGGGAATGTCATTTTTATGGGCTCATATTTTATTTGAAGTCGTTTTTGGTTTTTAAAACACATATTACGCACCTTAAATATATTGTCAATATATTAACAGATATGTTTTACCAGCAGTCGTATTTTTTTCAGGATAAAATACCCTAAATAGGCAACGCAATTGTCAGGCTTATCAAATATAAACTTTTTTTATATATATATAATAGGAAGGCGGACGAGCATATGGGCCACCTGATAGTAAGTGGTCACCAACACCCATAGACATTCGCGTCGTAAGAAATGTTAACTATCGCTTACATCGCTAATGCGCCTTGAACCTCGGGAACTAAGATGTTATGTCCCTTGTGCCTGTAATTACACTGGCTCACTCACCCTTCAAACCGGAACACAACAATAACAAGTACTGCTGTTTTGCGGTAGAATATCCCAACACAGATGTTATGTCTCTCTGTGCCTGTTCTGTAATACAAATATTAACGTTTGGAATAACTGATGAGTGGGGAGGTATCTAGCCGGGAAGCCTTGCAGTTGACTACCAGCAGTAATAAAATTTATCAATGATATCAATTTAGTCTACTTTTTTTAAGGATATCGAACAATATTAAAAAATTAAAATCTGTAAAAACGATCACCCACTCGGTGATCCGGGTGGGTGTACGTGTGCGAGCGTGTGTGTCACCTGAGCGCGGAGACGGCGTCGTTGAGCGCGGCGAGGATGGCGTCCCGGAAGCGCTTGAGCGCGGAGTGCTCGTCGATGCGCGCCTCGGAGTTGGCGAGCGCCAGCGCCTTCAGCAAGTAGCACTCCTCGCGGTGCGCGCCCGCGCGCTCCAGGCGCCGCGACACGCCCGCTATCTGCGGGCCACTCGCGCTTAGCACACACCGATGGCCTCGCCAGCCTCTAATTTGAGGCTTGTGACAATCGGGTCGAATACTTCATTTCTTTTTTTTTTATTACTAAAATTGCATTGTTAATTTTTATTTCAAATATTGTCATTGACTCATTATAAAATGTTCAAAGTGTACAGTTTCACCAGCTTGCCGGCTCTTTATTTCTGGAATTTGCATTATATACACCTCATTTATTTTTATTCTCTTTCAACTTCAACAGTAACCTGAAGCGGACAGCGTACCTGCAGGTAAAGGTCATGTGCGCCGAGGTCGCGCGCCTGCTGCTCGTCCAGCGCCAGCTCGGCCGCGAAGCGCAAGCGAGGCGCACCGCCCGCGCACATGGAGCGATACGCCACCATCAGGCTCAACATCTCCGCCCAGGTGCTCTGCAACAGCCGCATCTGTGGACACCATGCGGGAACGTTACTCGACCATTTGGTACGGAATTTGCTAATCAGTCAAAACTTACAGTGTTGTCCTACATATATTGGCATATTTTTTTCTATTATATTGATATATTAAAGAGCGACATAAAATGTTTTGTCGGTACGGTTGACGCGAAAAAGCATTATGAATCCCTGATCTCCTGAGTAACAGTCCACATATCAATGGACCCGGCGAAAAAATAGTGAAGTTATTTATGTTATACATGTTTTGCAAAAGATAAATTAAACATATAATAGATATTTCTAACACGTTTACACAAATCTATCCGGATCACCTTGAAACTAATATTCTATTTCGTTTATAATCATACTTATGCACATATAACAAACTGCAACAAAAAAAATTAATCGAGTCCTTGGTTTACACACCTGATCGTTGAGCGCCAAATCCGTGAAGCCGGGAATCTGTTTCGCCCAGCCGATGACACCCACCAACTCTCTGTCGTAGATGTCCGCCAGCAGCGCCAGCGTCCGGGCCGTGGGGTCCGACACGCCGGGCGGCGGGGCACCACATGTCAATAATTCTGGCTCGTAAGACGACAGAGCTTCTAACACCTGAAATTACCAAAGACATTAAATATAAATTACTACCGAAATCTCATGTCTTCACTCTGTAACAGGCTGTGAATGTCCCACTGCTGGGTTAAGGCCTCCTCTCCCTTTTTTGAGGAGATGGTTTGAGCTTATTCCATCACGCTGCTCCAGTGCGGGTTGGTGGAATACACATGTGGCAGAATTTCAGTTAAATTAGACACATGCAGGTTTCCTCGCGATGTTTTCATTCACCGTAAAGCACGAGATGAATTATAATCACAAATTTAGCACTTTAAAAATTCAGTGGTGCGTGCCCGGGTTCGAACCCACGATCATCGGTTAAGATTCACGCGTTCTTACCACTGGGCCATCTCGGCTAGTCTGATATACATCTGTTTATATATCTCCATCGAAAACCGCCATAGAAAATTACATAAATAGCTTATTCCACAAGAGGAGTAAAGACAAACAATTTTCGATATTAAATTGACGCAATATCATTCTTGAAATCTTAATAGTCTATGATATTCATTATGGATTCGCGAAAAAAATTGAAAGTCGACGAAGTTGTTATGAGAACTTTGGAAGTAAAGTCGAAGTATATCAATTTCAAACGGATAATTTGTTAAATTAATTTGTAATGTATATTTTGTTCTTTTTATATTAATTTTGTATTTTATAAAAATGTCCGTACATAAATATAAATAAATACTTCGATGTTCTTTAATATATCGAAATAATAAAAATCGAATTATACACATAATATCATCGACACTACAAATAACAATCGTATGAATTCAAATAAAAAATTACGTAGAGTTGAATTCCGTCGTGGAAAAAAACGTATCATAGTTTTTAGTAATCATTTAGTTTAAAATTAATCGTAAATAATTTTTAATTGATTTCTATCATAATTGTCCAGTTATAGAAGGCCAAAGAGGAATCGGTACCTAAAATTAGAATCGAATCAATTGATCTAAGTCAATACGATAAATATATGCATTTTTCGCTATCGTAAAGTTGTGTCCGAGGTCTCGTTTGAAAACGAGGTAACGATTACGTATCAATATTATAATTTATTAAGATATCAAAAAACTACCGCATAATATGATAATTACAGTAACAGCCTTTTAATGTCCCACTGCTGGGCTAATGCCTCCTCTCCCTTTTAAGGAGAAAGTTTGGAGCTTATTCACACTGCTCCAATGCGGGTTGGTAGAATACACATGTGGCATAATTTCAATGAAATTAGACACATGCGGGTTTCCTCACGACGTTTTCCTTCACCGTCAAACACGAGATGAAATTAAACACATGAAAATTCAGTGGTGCTTGCCCAGGTTTGAACCCACGTTCGTTGGTTAAGATTCACGCGTTCTAACCACTAGGCCATCTCGGCTACTATGATAATTAAATCTGATAATTAAAAGAATTCTAATGTACAAGTTTACAGTTATATAACTCACACACACTTCTAAACATATTTCTAATTCATCAACTTTAAAAAAATGAAGAATTCAATGGCAATATGGATTTATTAGGTAATTTATATAGTACGGGATAGTCAATAGGCCAGATTACCGAGGCTGTTCACCTGAATGAACTTGGCCACTGTGGACTCTTCAAAGCCACGAGATATTATAGTTTACATATGAAATCACAAATGCAAATGCACGCTCTATTCCCAGAATTTGGTTGCACATTAAAAGGGCTTGTTAATTATCCTTACAGTGCCAAAAGTCTAAAGTATTGGTGGTATGTCCACTTCCTATCAGGGGCCCCTTTGCCAGACCACTTTTGACCTTAGCTTCAAAACCAATTCGAACAAATAAAAAAAATTTTAATAACTGTTCCATATTTAAATTAAAAATATTTATAATATTTAAATCGGGGATTTTATAATAGTTTTAAATTTTTTGTTTGGTTCAATCAAACTGTGTGGCCTTGTATCAACTTCCTGGCGAAATCATTTACGCTTTTGTTTGTTCATAACCTAACTCAATCCATTCTAGACGAGGAACCTTGAAAGTGTAACATTAAATTCCCGCTACACTCGCTGCGCTGGAGATTATAATTAATCATGACAAAAACGTATGTTTCGTTTTATGTTAAAGTAACTTAATACAGTTTTATTATTATTTAATTTGAACTTTGTAATAATAGACAAGGGGTTTTTTTATTATAACCCACCTAGACGTTAATGTTATGAATTTCAATTTCAGAATGCCAAATTATTTTTAGGTCCTGAATTTAAATAATATCTGTATGAAATTACGTAAAATGTATACGCGTAATTTTTTTTTTTAATCGAAAATGTCAAATAATGTAGGCATAAGTCGTGACTATAATGGGATCAAATTGATAACATCCCACATGTTATCAAACCAAATATCATCCGATTTTTTTTGTATTCTATAATAGAACTTATAAAAGAAAAAGTTTGTCAATGTTCTACTAATGACCAAAGGTATTTTCTCGTCATTCTGAGAAGGTTTTTGAAGCTCAATCCATCACGCCCACAATACACACGTGGCAGAATATCCTTTTTTACCAACTATAAAAGGTTTCAATAAAAGTTGACAGTCGAGTTATTAGAATAATAGCATAATTAGATAGTGTTTTACTACCTACTTACAAGAAATAAATTATAATACAACGCGCACTTATGTCCTTCCGCTTATAGAATTTGAAGTGTCTATTGTAATCTGGGCGGGATGAGATGCAAGTCGGATCGGTGGGGGGCGAGGTGACCGAGTGGACATCATGTTAACCGAAATAACCTAGTGGTGATAATGAAATGAACACGTGCCGAATAAGCCGAGATGGCCTAGTGGTTAGAACGCGTGAATCTTAACTGATGATCGGGGGTATAAGCCCGGGCAAGCACTACTGAATGTTAATTTGCGTAATTCGTGTTTATAATTAATTAATTAATAATCGTGCTGGACGGTGAAGAAAAACATCGTGAGGAAACATGCATGTGTCCAATTTCATTGACATGTGGCAGACCACATGTGCACTACACAAACCGGCATTGGAGCAGCGTGGTAGAATGAACTCCAAAACCTTCTTCACATAAAGGAGAGGAGACTTCAGCCCAGCAGTGGGACATACACAGGCAAATTGCGGTTTAAATCATAGCAATTTTTAAATGCTTAAATTGTATTTATAAATAATTTCGGAAATTTACCATTCTTGTTAGAATAAGCTTCAAACCCCGAGGCATTAAGACCTTAGCTCAGCAGTGAGACATTTACAAGCTGTTATTTACATTTTTTTTACTTTAAGTTAACATCGATAGAAAGAAACTGTTTCGAACCGGTTAAACAGCACAGTGTAAAAATACAAAAAAACTCATTTGAAAAAAAAAACCGTTTCTGGAACATTCTGTTATAGATCTTGTTACAAACTTTCGAACTCGTTCTTTTACCAATTAACATGTACAATATCGAAATTTAAACAACTATCATTATATATTAAGAAACATACGAGTAAATGTTATAATTGAGGCTGACATGTTCCGTGGGCGACGTCTAAACTTTCACTAGTCTAACCTTGCTTGTTAACTACATCTGTGACCCAATAATCACAATTTCAGAATATAAAAATCTAAACAATATTCGTGCCAGACCACCCAGATGACATTCGAGATATAGTTCGTTATGTAAGCTACACGAAAAAACTTGTTATATCATAATATTGTATGCGTAAATAACTATTATTTATGTATGTATCGAACTAATTACTATTTTAATTTTGAGCTTTCTTTTATGGCAAATTACAATTCACTATATTAAATTCCATAACATAATCGATGTATCAAATTTCATTTTGAATCTGTGCAGCCATTTTGTTCGACAAGTTAGATTTGGTTAGATGAAAAATTTACTGCAACAAAGTAAATCCAATGAAACTCCTTGGTGATAAATTAAAAACACTTCATTTGCTATTTTCTCTTTTAGTCAGAATTTTTATATATATATATATCAATTAAATAAAAATTTCATAATTAAAATAATTGAAATTAGTTTGTATGAACCACATACACACATATACTTACTTTATTCCGCTCGCATACACATTAAAATTAACAATGTTCACTTGTACTTGTAAGAAGAAAATTATAATAGTATGTAGGTATATTTTGATTATTTACAAACAGATTATTTACTTATTGACAAGGTGCCACATTTAAACATTAATCCATTCCATAATATATATATTAGTCAGCGTATCACATATAAAAACACGTAAAATTCAGAGATATTGTGGTGTCATTGTACCGTCAATTCAAGTCATTTTTCTACGATAACGTCCTATGGACAAAATAAAAACCTAGATGGTTGCTAACTACTACAAGTTCGAACGTAAAAAATATAGTTTATTTTATTACCATACCAAATTCTAGTAGAGCGATGTATCCATATGTGACGTTTGATTAATGGAAATGCTTTGACGCAAATAGGACAAGGTCAGGCGTGTCCTTACTTTGATCTCGTCGAGCTGCGGGCGCGGCTGGTTGGCGGCGGGCTGGTCGGGCGCGCGGCGGTACTTCTGGCGGCCGCCGCGCACGCGGTCCAGTCGCACGCCCTCCCGCAGCATGCCGGTCCGGAGACACTTCCGGAACCGGCACGCCTGGCACGCCTTCCTCCTCCGCTTGTTTATCTCGCACTCGTTCGACGCCGGACATGTGTATTCTATGTTGCCCTGGAAATTAACTCTCTAAATCAAATAAAAATTACTATTTCAAATCTAACAATAATACGTGCAATAAACAGTTTATTCCAAATTGATAAGTAGTTATGGTACTTGAAAATATTTAAATCGACACGTGATAGGGTCGCGGGTTCAAACCCTAGCAAACAGCAGTGAAGAGAGAAAAACATCATGAGTACAAAGTTGACAGAACACATTATGCAGACGAACGTCGTCAAACACTCTGCCACAAGAAACCAATTCATTCTGGAGCGGTGTGGTGCAATGACTTTCCCTCAAGAGTGAAGTTTTTGTATTATAGAAAACCGTCAATTTTTACTGTTTTTAATTAATGAAATATTGCTGACCTGTATGGTTCTTTTAAAAAACGCCTTGCAAGCCTCACAGCTGGCAACACCGTAGTGGAAACCCGAGGCCACATCACCACATACGAGGCACAGTCTGCGGGGCGCGTCATCATCTCTGGCGCCGCTCGCCGCTGCAGCTGTTGTTGACGAACAGTGTTGCTGTTCCGGGCTCGTATTACCCACTATACCACCCTCGCCGGGCGACACACAGAACCTGACTTCCTCTTTCGGTTCTAGTTCAAGCTGAAACATAAAAAAACGACAATAAAAATTTAAAAATCGAATTAAATTCCGAATTATAAATGAAATCTTAATAAATTTCATATAAATCCACTACAATATCCTACCTAATAAAATAAGCAATCAACGTCATCGTTTTAAAACTAGAATTGACGGTGAACATGTTTTATGTGACATCACATATTTATTAATACTTTTGCATTAAACAAATGTAACTTTCGCAAAAATAATATTTATTATTATCAAAACATTATTAATAATGTTTATACCTATTTATTCGTACAACAAAATTAAATTGCACATAAGGCCGGCTTAATGCTACTTCATTCTATACCAGTCAGTCAGTTTACTGGTGGTAGGGCTTTGTGCAAGCTCGTCTGGGTAGGTACCACCCACTCATCAGATATTCTACCGCAAAACAGCAATACTTGGTATTGTTGTGTTCCGGTTTGAAGGGTGAGTGAGCCAGTGTAATTACAGGCACAAGGGACATAAAATCTTAGTTCCCAAGGTTGGTGGCGCATTGGATATGTAAGCGATGGTTGACATTTCTTACAATGCTAATGTCTAAGAGCGTTGGTGACCACTTACCATCAGGTGGCCCATATGCTCGTCCGCCTTCCTATTCTATAAAAAAAAAAAAAAAAGTCAACCCCAAGTCTTACACGAAAGACTATAGTGTATGTGAATTATTGAAGATTAAAGTATCCAAAATTCTACTTCGGCTATTTTATCGATATTTCTTATATATACAAACTTTTTCAATTTTTTTTTTATTTCTTCGAAATACACACTTACATATATATATGGTTATTTGTGTATTTGGCTATAGGTAAATAAGCAAACAAGTTCCGTACACATTTTCTTCTCCGCTTGTCAATCGATTTTTTTTTTGTTTGGCAGCTATTGACGAGCTTAAGTGTTACCATTTAATAAACATTCGGAAATAACTGAACGAAAACTAGTATATAAATAATATAGTATAAAAATATTTGTCGCCTGTTTAGATCATACATATGTGCATTCGTCAATACCGTTACGTATAAACAGCTAAACGGATTCGAATTAAATTAGATTATTGCGGCAAGTGAAAGTCTTTGTTCATCATACTCGCAATACAAGTGAAGTACATACAACAAAGTATGTAATTTAATAAAAAAATATTAGTGCTTATTACGCATGCTCGCTGACACGTTAAAGAATACCTAATGAGTGCAATCACGTTTCTGTACGGAAAGTTCACACAAAATCCTATAAATAATAATCCAACTTACATTACACGGCTCCAAGAGCTGCATGGGTCTGTGTTGCTCTGTGGGAGAGTATTGTGGCGGTGGCTCGGCTTCCTGCTTCACTCTGCGTAACAATGGATCCCCGCTCACCGCCGACATCATCTGTACCTGAGACAAACATCGGACATGAGAAACATATATAAAATCACCAACTTACGGTACATCGTAAGTTTACACCGGAAATGTTAGTAATTACTCATTATTAGTCATTAGCTTTTAAGACTGCAGGTTCTCGAGTCAGGATCTCGAGAAGCCTTTTCGAAAAGAGGGTGCAAAAGCCTTTTCGAAAAAAACAAAAAAAAATCGGTTCAAACTTGGAATTATCTCAATAGTAGTAGTAATTAGGCAGTGTTTCCACTCATATGCCTCTGAAAGCTAGTAAAGCCTTTGATCTTGCGCCTGAACTCTCTCCAATCGTGTCGGAATGCCGTTCGATTGGATTATGAAAGTGACGGAATAGACAGAGTCCAGTGACCACGAAAGGTGTACTCTGCCGAAACGTCGGGCATAATAATAAAATAAAATCTATCATAGATATAAAAAAACTCTTAAATAATAAATAAAATAGAACACATAAGTACAACCGTGAAAGTTTAACGCGTACATAACATAATTACTACATATTATATAACAAAGTCCTATAAATAAAAATTAAACCAATCTGTTAGTCTGTGTGACCGCTATTAACTCCAAAACTACTAAACGGATTTCCTTCGGTTTTTACCAATGGTTGGTGTGATTCATGAGGTTGGTTTAGGTGTAATAATAACAATAAGATTTTGTGTAAATTGGCATAATTATCATATAAACGTTTCATTTAGCCCGTATTCTATACCTGAGCGAAGACGGGCCGGGTAGCTAGTCACAAATAAACTTTAATCTAAACGTCACAAGATCTCGACGATATTAGCGATGAGAAAATCGTAGGTTCAAACATGACACGTTTTCGTACACACTTCTAACCGATAAACTTTACCCTCCATTGGGAGAAAAAAGGAAAATCAGCAAATCGATAGCAGCCAATGAATGCATAGAGTTCAGATTAAAGCGAAATTAGTTCTAGCTAAAAACTGGAGGTTAATTTATGACAGGCGATATATTATTTAGATAATATTGTACATGAAGTAAAGCAAAAGTCATTCGTAACAGACTAGAATCCACAAAAATAACAATTAAAGTTGATGAAGCAAAAACCTCTAATTGCTTTGTCTCATTCTCGCTTATTAGATGATAGCGTGTTAGCGAAGACAAAACACGGTGATTGATTACTGCCACTATAAGAAAACCAACTTTCTAAAAACGAAACATTAGACGCGATTGGTTATTAACATGTATGTTTAATATCAAATACAAATGATAAGGTAGATTTCATAATACTAACGCAAAATTCATAGGTAATATGTGAGTAATATAATTGTATATAATGTTCGTTGTTCCAAATTCAAACAAAAAAAAAATTATTTATATAAAATTGATTGAGAAAAAAAACAAATTATGCTTTTATGAAATTAAAATGGCGAAGCGATATGAGTTGAGATAATATGCACCAAGTTGGATAGCGAAAATAAAAATTATCTATTTACGACAAAGTTTTCAAGGATGCGATGCGAGGTTCAACGCACTCTTGACATTGTCGGTTTCCGATAAAAAAATATATCGTGACGCAATCAGTAGTCTTATACAAAGTACTCGATCACGCAAGACCTATATAATGTGATAAACGCCGTTTCATAAATCGCGTACAAGCTACATTATTCCAAGTTTAAATATCGAACCAAGTAAATAAGGTCCAAAATTTAAAATACCTAAACAGTAATCGAGAATAAGGTTAAGACAAACAAAAACCATATAAAATTAAAAATAATTATAGAAAGTATTATATTTAAAACATTAGGCATCGATAATTTGGTATCGTTTTAATGTATTATATGTAAACATAAATTTAAGAGATCAATAGGTTATGATAAATATTAATTATAATTACAAGACAAAAATACAATTTCAATTCGTACTTTAAAATAAATTCATACTTGTACACAAAATAAAATATTATCCGATGAATCAAATGTTTCGAGAAATATTTTAAAAGTTCCCGTTTTTAAAACACGAAGTCTCCGAAAAAAAAGGCCTTGGTCTTATTTTAATATCTACTAAATAATTGTATAAATTATGACGCACGCGGCACGACTAAATATGTACGGATGTATTATGAGTTTAGACTAGACGCAGTAAGCCTATCCCAACAGCGGCGTCGTTGCGAGTCTGAACATTAGGCCGCGGGGCGCGGAGGCCGGGGCACCATGTTACCCGAATTGCCATTTATCTACGAGACGCCAAGGTGAGCCCACGGACATACGGTCGATGAACTGAACGCTTGTTATTATGAATATCTATTTTGCGCCACACCGCGCCGAAATTCTCGTGCTTACGCGATTTATATCGATTTCAAGGTCTCCCATTCTACCATTTTTTGTTCGCAAGCCAAATTAAATTACAAACGCTCAAGAGATAATAAAAGTAAAAGTGGCTCAGTAAAGTCGAGATGATAAAATTTCAAAGTAAAGGAAACTGATTCTTATAACGTTGTTTATTGAGTTACTCATTTCGAAATATAATTTAAATTATCTTTACTTTTTGACAACTGCAAAACATATATAATTATATAAATCGCGACATATAATATTTTACAAAGTATACAATGTATAAATTGATTCTAAAATTATTAATATACCCGAATATAATAAGCCGTGAAAAATATTTAGGTTACCATGGCCAGTCCGGCCAAAGCAAAAACTGTTGGATTAAAAAAAGACTACCTCAATCCGTGACGGGTTGAGTACAATTGTGTATAATAATTTCGACAATCAAGGAGCTATTTAAATGTTGATTTCAAATAATATTAATAGTTTATAAGGTAAAATATTAATAATATTTCCTTTTTGGATACTAATAAATTGATGTGATTTTATTTCTTTCAACCGAAGTATAATTGGTACATAATAAAATTCATCAATAAAGACGTCCAAAATATTTTTGGTATCGAAGTTATATTTCATTCAAACATTGATTTTATAGGTAATTATTGTACATTAGGACGCCTTCATAATTATCGTTTTAATTATTTTTAAGTTAATCGGTATTTTTTTTTATACTTGCCGGGAAGGCGAATTACTACTCCACCTGATGGTAAGTGGTAGTAGAGTCCAAACGCGACGACGGCCATTACAGTCGGAAAGAATGTTCTGCGCTAGCCGTCCTCACCTTGCCGGCCCGCAAGATGCCTCTTCACGCCTCATTTGAAGGAACAGATCATACATCATACAGGAAGGTATGATGATACCACGAAACATAGGTATAAGTTATAAGTCGGCTTCACTAGGCGTAAACCATAGTGTATTTAATTTAAATTGTATGCAAATTGTAATAAATAAAACACAATCATATTCGACTTTTTCACTTCGATGCTAAATTTCAAATTGGCTTATTTCAGTCGTTCAGGCGTTATTGTTTAATAGAAAGAGTAAATTCTTTTTATGGCTGCCTCGTTGGTCTTACGGCGGCATATTGCGAGTTCGTAGGTTCAAATCCCTGGTTGGATCAATAAAAAGATTTTCCAACAAAAAATGGCAAGCCTAATCTTAACAGATTATGAGTTAGGGAATAGTAAATACTTTTACTTTTCTACAGTATCACTGAATATTAGCAATAAAATATTAAGTACATTACGTTTTATTTCATTTCAAGATATCCTTTTAACACAGTATCAATCCTTAAATTATTCAACCGTAACGTCATCTGGATTAAGCATTCATGATATTACCATGACGATAAGACGGGTATATCAATGCTGATGGCTATAAATGCATGTAACGTTTTTTTTTATATTTTACAAATAAATATCGATGGATTTAACGGAACAATGAAATGCCTTGCCGAAGAACCTTTTTAGTACGTAGGTATTATTTTTTGATATAACGATTTACATAACTTTAAACAATTAATTTTTACGTTAATGGGAGCTTTATAGGTATACGAATATAAATCGCTCTTAGAACCGACACCGCACTTAGGTCAGAACAAGTAGCACATTGAATAGTGGGCAGGCCCCCTACAAGGTGGACCGATGATATTGTGAGTGTCGCGGGAAGTTGCCAGATGCGGGTATATAGTTAGTATGAATGATAATGGCCAAAATTGTTGATTGGAAAAGGCAAATGTGCAAATAATCAGGGACAAAAACTTGTCTTCCAAAGCACGGGTAGTGTCCACCGAAAATCACGATTCAAAAGTGTAAGAGCCTTCTGTAATCAAGTTATGATTTGTTTTGAACACGTCTAAATAAAACTGTACGCTGTTACAATCGAAATAGGTATAGTATTTGCTAATAAGACCACGTAACGCTGTAATAGATGCGGAAAAAAATGTAAGCGTCGCGACGGCCTATTGCTTATGAAAACCGGACCTGCCTCAATACGACGTTTATTAGAACCGTGCTGTATTTTTCCATACTTATCATTTATTGTCTTATCTTTTTTTTTCGTTACAAATCTTGCAAACTTTTGGCATGTGATAGACACTAATCAGTTGCCACGCTGTCTCAAATATATGTTTTTTGATTTATAATCACATTATTGTAGGTATTATTGATATCAATACAGTATAACTGTGTGTAGTTTATTTTTTGTTTCTCAACATTTACTTACGTGCTTAATTAAATTTAGTCAAGACTTAATGTGTATGTTAATACATTAAAACTTAATTGATTTATATAATTCTTAAAAACATAGAAATTACTTTAATCGACCAAAAAAAGGAAGGAAGGAGAATTAGTGATATCATAATTCTTTTATTTCAAGATAGACCGATGACCACGGACAGTGACGCACCACGCAGAGGCTCTTCCCACGGCGCGTGTCGGTCTGTGTAAATCTCGAGATTCAATGCTATTTTGTTGTTTTTTTAAAGAGATCGTATAGCTGCCGCTGTGGCTCTCGCATCGCACCTTTTAACTTATCGACTCGATTCGTCTGGATTTTACAGACGCTATTCTTACCATGGGCTAGTCAGCGTCCGTGTGTAAAATTACGCACCATGGAAAGCCTTGGTTTCTGGTGACTGCCACGCCTTTCCACTGAGTTTTGGTGTAACTGAAGGTCCCTTACAGACAAGTTCGCGCTAGCACGGGCCCAGACCGTGGACCGATAAACCAGCTTTATGTACCAAATTATACCTGAAGACTTAAATATAAAATATTTTTTAAATCTATTTGTTAATGAATACTATAATATGGAATAAAGCGTGGGTTGCAAAATATTTATCTTATAGTTCTCACTAAGGATTCAGAAATTATCACTACATACGTTTAACATATAATATAAATAAAGGCTGACTACTACTTCCTCGCTAAAAAGACCTCCACCAGTTTTTGTTCGCATTTTTTTTATCAATTTTAAAATGTAATTTTGGACAACTTGATTTATACTCCACGAAACCCAATTATTACAGAATGCATTCGTTCAGACGCTCCGTATAGTTACGAGTCTGGTTTGGTTTTATATTAAAACAGTAGGTATATATTTTGCAAGTTTATTTCAGATGACTACACGGAACCTCATTATTATTACATTATTAAAAATAACCCCAACCAAATACTGCAGTAAAGGAGTTTATTTAAACAGATGGCAATGTTGCCATATCAGCGTCGACGATTTGATTATGCATTATCGATTAGATCAACAGTCTTCGAGCTGACACACTTTAAAAAACCGAATGAAATTTTAAAAGGGCTTATGACAGCTGCAATCTTTTTCATATATTTATAATCTCAACGATCTTATTAACACAGATACGCAATATTTGCGTGTGGTCTGTTGTCCAAGGTCGGCACATTAGCTATTCGCCGCCGGTCGCCGATGACTTCACTACAACATTTTTATCAAAGCGCTGTATCTTCGAGGCAGTTGAACAATAGACGACTCTGTTCGATGATACAAAATAAATTAAAAAAAAAAACAACGAACGTTAATTTGATACAAATTTTAAATTTCGAACCACATGAACATTTAATTAAACTTCACAAATAAAATAACACGCGAAGTTACGAATGACTCACCTAATAAATTTAATATTTAATCAACATATACATATTATGTACATAACGTACCTATTATGTAAAAATTCAATGTCAATTGTTGTAAGGTTATTCACCTGTAAAGGTCCCGGTATTACTGAATAGAAATGGGTAAAAACAATAACAACGTTATCAAATGTGTTGCTAATGTCGAAGTGGAATAATAAGAAAGGAAATAAATATCAACAAAAATTTATTTTTTAAAAAACAGATTAATTTAAACAAAAAATATTTTTGATGGTATCACTTCATCATAAATCACAATTCGTTCAATTTGTTATATACATAAGTATAAGTAGTAAGTAGGTATGTAAGGATTTATATAAAATCCAAGGCGTTAACAACGTGATTAGAAGATAATTCCTCCATAACAGTGATATGTTTCACAAAATCTAGCAATAATTTTACGTCATAATCAAAAATTATCTTAACCTAATGAGCAAAGCGCAAAATCTAAAAAGCATAAATCATTCCATTTAAATACAGTTTCCAAATCATAAGTATAAGATAAAAAAACAGGCTAAAATTAAAAGGTTACGAATACAATTTATTTTTAAGTAACGATTATAATTCACAAACGATTACTTTTGGTTAATAATTCATCAATGTCAAACCGCGGGGCATGAATTGGACGGAGTGCATAATTAATGTCAGAAACATCATAGACATAATGGGTGCCTTTGTTCGAAGCAAATTAGCTAGCGCAAAACCGTCATATATAGCGTTACGTATGGGTAGGTCAGGTTCGCACGCCTACGAAAAGCTTCGCCCAGGCAAATTCGGCGGCGGCTGTGAGGTAAAAATAAATAGTGGGGGTATGACAAGCGGGTTTAGAAGCTGGGGTGGCGGGGGGAGGGGGTTGCGTCTAGACTGCGGCCTTGACCGCGCCTGTTTCCGCGCGATCGAGGCCGAGTCGCCCCTCAGCCCACAGACCGAGTGCGAAGCGATGGCGGACTGAAAACGGTACACGGTAAACCATTCACCGTTCTAACATTAAATTTAGACAAAGTATTAAATAAAACTAAATACTTCGACTTCGAAATCTTAGTCATCGAAGTAATTCAAGATCCGCTTTAGTTTTGCCAATGATTGGAATCATTTGAGAATTTAAAGGCATACCGAATCGAGAATAACCATTTTTTTGTTTATCGTAATTGATTATGTTGATATAAAATGACGTTATCCAAAAAGAAATAAGGTAACATAATGCATTTAATCGATGCGAGTGCTTAATAAATTAGTCACGATCAAAACTCAAGCAATGAGGGACGATAAAAATTAGCTAGAACACGGCGGTCGGTAAGGCGCGAGTCGGCGTCGCGGTCTGTGAACTCTAGCGATTCGACATTGCGCCGACATTGAGCCGAGCTAAATAATGCAGATAGCGGAGGGTTAACGACCGACAGCACCCAGTATCAGCACGCGGACGAACGTAACATTCAAAAGAACCTGAAGATAGGGAACGTGACGCATGTTATGTAACCACGTTGTTGCGACCTACCCCAAAAGCGGCCCAACTTGACTTACTCGTAGAAGCTCAATTAGCTCCACGCGTGAGACACGAGTTCCGGCCACAATGATATCTATAACTTCTAAATAAAATAAAATAAACTTTTTCATATTGAGATAAAACTAATACTCTTTGAATTTAGAACAAAAAGTTTAACAAAGAAAATGAATCTAGTTTTTATTAGAAAAAAACAATTCTTGATCTGTAATATTTTTTTAAACTTTTTTGTATTTACTTTAATCGATGGTGATTTCAAAATAGTCGAAATCTGAATTTTTCTTGATAAAAAAATTTTTGGTTGGTTTATTTTAACGAATCTTAAATAAGATAAGAGGAAAGTAAAAGTACAAAGGCGCCGTACAATTGCCATTAGGAAATTATTCGAGGGCAGTTGATACACGCAGACTTAGCCGCAAGGCCCCCTCGCCTAGGGGGCCGTGGAGGGAGGGGAAGAGGAGGAGCTCAACGGGTGACATTGCGCGGGCGTCGACACCACGCCCGACCTACACCACGGCTCGCGACACGCGTGTCGCGGAAAACTACGTCTCTCTTTACGATATCTAGACTTTTGGAATAAAAAAATGTAACAACCCATTAAATTACGAATTAAAGAAATTTAAAAGGCTCTTCAATTCTACGTTTCAGAAATTATATATGTAAACTTTCAAGAATTAAAATCAATAATATTGTGATTGATGTATCAATAATTACTTTTTAATAGCGTTAAGATAAATATAATTTACCTAATACAATAAAATTTAATGTTTTAGAAATTCATTCGACTCCTGCAGGATTTCTTTATTGTTGAGTTTAAGCCATTTAAATAATCTGTGGCCCTTGTCTACGAGCATTTCGGCAACCTGCCAACCAATCAATATTTTTCGTGTATCTTCTCAAACGGAGGCTTTTGCTACCGCCATTTTTTACTATTATCATGTTGGTATTAACAACCACAATTAAAAATCTTAATCCTTGACGTAATATAATGTATACTCGAGGCTTATCATGTCATACTATTTTTAGCATCAGCGAATCTTAGCACGATATAAAAAAAAAACTGAATATTGATACATCATGCATATTATTACTAGCTGGTGACACATCTATACTCGAAACTGAACTGGCAATACGTTTTATTATGTCCCCTGTTTTTATGTAATCTTCGAGTACTTAAACCTATACCATACCTAGAATGGATTTTTCATAAACATCGCTTTCTTATGGCGGTTTTACATTTGGCGTATCAAATTGCATATTTGCGTTGATTGTTTGCTCAGTATATATTGACCTGCTGTTGCGACATCTTTGCATATTTGATTTATTTGCGAATTCAGTCTATGTATTAATACATGTTAGTAATATTTGCAAACCAAATATTTAGTTAAACTACCGCAATAACGCGAAAGCACTAAACCAAGTTAAGTGGGGTACTTAACAGTTTAAAAGCACACGAGCCGGCTAGCGATACGAAGGACTGACCCTTGGACTTCTGTTCTGTACAATAGGGTATAACGAAAGCATATCGCTCTAAAGGGTATAATGTACCCATAAATATAGATCAAGCTTATTACACAATACATGAATATTTCGATAAAAAAAGACGGGAGTTAGTATTCGTTGATATTCATGCAGGATAAATAAATTCAATTGCACCTTCCTATATACATGTTACATTTCATTTGAGAAAAAATTTAATCTACTTAGATTATTTCTTGTTGGTTATCGCTGTAGGATCGATACATCGAACAGGCGGTAGCTTAACATTCAACTGATCCCATAACAAGCCGATTAAAACGTGCTTATAAAAGCCTACTTGAATAAACTATATTTAGATTTCTCACAGAAATCATCATCACGTAATAGATATAATATTAACTATATTTAGATGTAGGTATGTTACGGTAACCCATAATTGGAAACTTTAAACAAAAAAACAAAGTCATAAATGGAAACTACTATTAATAGGTATGATTTTATAAACATTATTAGGCATTTTACTGGTGGTAGGGCTTTGTGCAAGCTCGTCTGGGTAGGTACCACCCACTCATCAGATATTCTACCGCAAAACAGCAATACTTAATATTGTTGTGTTCCGGTTTGAAGGGTGAGTGAGCCAGTGTAATTACAGGCACAAGGGACATAAAATCTTAGTTCCCAAGGTTGGTGGCGCATTGGCTGTAAGCGATGGTTGACATTTCTTACAATGCCAATGTCTAAGGGCGTTTGGTGACCACTTACCATCAGGTGGCCCATATGCTCGTCCACCTTCCTATTCTATAAAATATATATATATATATATATATATATATATATATATATATATATATATATATATATATATATATATATATAATTATAATTATGTTTATAACAATCCAAAGTTTTTATAATATGGACCCTGAATATTTACCTACATCGTCCATTGTAATGTTAATAAAGCAATTAATAATTTTGTTAATGAAGATATGAATTATGGAAGATTGCAGGATCTCTTGAATTTTTAAAATGCATAAATAATAAAAAAACGAACAAGTATAATGCAGTTCGTTGCCACCAAATAATTCGAGTTTTGAGTTTTTTGCATAAAACATAGACGGCAAAACCGGTGATGATAAATTGAATATGAAGGCCAAATGTTGAATTAATTATTTTATAACCATTAAATATTAGTTGCAAGACATTGAGTGGAACAGAGATCGCTAATGGATAACGAAAACGTTTTGAAACAAGTTCAAAAATATTTATGTCATACAACGAGCCTGTTAATAAGATTTGTATTATAAAAAAACACTACAAGATGTATTTAAATAAATTTACAATTTAAACTAGTACGCAAACATCTCTTTTCAAGTGCTTCCCTTTTATATAACCTTAACTTTTAGATAATAACGATGTTCGTTGTAAGGAAAACGTTTTGTAAATAATATTATCTAAACGTCGAATATATAAATGTTTCTTTTTTACTCACGCATTTCTTTTTGTTCCATCGCACTTTAAAAGAGGTAATGGGAATATTCCATTTTACATCTATGGCACACATTGTTACTGTCATTTTGAACTAATTAAACACTGTGTCTTGAAGTTGTTTACCAACGCACATACGTTTTCCTCCTTCGGCATTTGAAATGTGTCAGTTTTAACTGGTAACACCCAAGTCGATACAACGCGCATGATAACTGAGACGACAGTTACGCACTGCGCTCACGCATTGCGTACGGTACGAGCACGCTCGCCCCACCGTACCAGCGCACGCGCCGCCCCACGCAGCGCCACGTGCTTTTAGCCTTTCAGATTGGTCCCTTCGACTGCGAATGATCACATGCAGCGAATGAACGCCCTTCGAGTCTGTACCTTTGTAACAACGACGAATAAACGCGCCGCTATAAATTTTCCTGAAGCAACGCCAACTACAACGAGACGCCATTGGTTCGAAATACGTTTCGTGTACAGTAACTAATGATTCGCTCTGTAAAGGTTCATTGAGTTCGGAGTTATGTATTCGTGGTTACAGTAGTCGCATTTTATTTTCTCCTTTTTCCTATATATTTAAATAATAATTTAATCGTCACAACTTGTACACCTCTTCGCAAATATGTTAAGCTCAATAGCCGTTTGTCAGTTGTAAATCCAAGTAAATATCGCAATATTAAATATAATCCAGTATCAATTAAGTATAAGAACATGATGATTAAAAAAAAATACTGTAATGACAACGAAGTCATTCATTCTACTATATATATTATATATTATATTCTTGTAATATATTATAAGTAATACTAACAAACGAAACTAACTAAAGACACATTAGATACTCAAATTGGTAATAACACTACCTTATATATTTTATGAGTAAAAAATTTCTCTGAACTTTCTATCTAACTATCTATGACAAAGTTTTAATGTTTCAGTAGGTACTTACTTGTCAAACAAACTTTAAAATACACAATGAACACGACAAATACTAAGTTTATACAGTACCTACATATGTTAATAAGGTACATAATTATAATGAGACATTAAAAATTCAGTGAGGTAGATCGATTTCAGATAAAACTCCTAAAGCGCTATTTGGACAATCGAAGGCCAACATGAATATGACGACAGCCTTCGCAACACTTATCTATGCATATTAAATTGCATTAATTTACTGCCGAAGTTCAAATTTTGCATTTGATATATATAAATACTAATATTACATAGTACTTATATCCAATACAAGTTATTTAAGGTAAAATAACTCGTTGAATTTCGGTAGTGACGTATATCTGACCTTGTTTATTTTCTTTTAAATACTATCTGTTAATTGATTATGTTAATGTTACAAGCAGAGTAGAAAGTAGAGCCAAATGCAGGACCAATAATAAATAATCGAAAAACACCTATGATATTACAAAATTCTCAACAAGAGAGGCGTTTGTTTAGAAGTCGAACATTTATCTTTAATGATTGCAAACGTGTCCAAATTTGTGATCAATTTTAAATGTCGAATGATTTTTTTTTTTTTTATAGAATAGGAAGGTGGACGAGCATATGGGCCACCTGATGGTATGTGGTCACCAAACGCCCTTAGACATTGGCATTGTAAGAAATGTCAACCATCGCTTACAGCCAATGCGCCACCAACCTTGGGAACTAAGATTTTATGTCCCTTGTGCCTGTAATTACACTGGCTCACTCACCCTTCAAACCGGAACACAACAATATCAAGTATTGCTGTTTTGCGGTAGAATATCTGATGAGTGGGTGGTACCTACCCAGACGAGCCTGCACAAAGCCCTACCACCAGAATGTAATTACGTACGATATTTAACCGTCAAAATTGTATTAATTTTAATTGTAATTGTATATAATTAAGAGCGCGCCTTAGCTCACGACATACGATATCATTTCTGTCAATGTCGAGCAGTAATGTGTTTAGTTATTTTGACACACACATTTTACAAATTATTGTTATATTCATATAAATCTTTCGACTAAAATATGATGATTAATACAAAGCATAGTCTCCTTGTCTAAGCAACGCCGCTGTTTCTTAAATCAGATTTAAAAAACAAATATGTTTGCAGGATGAGGGTCATGCGGCAAGAGATGTTGTTTTAAGCAATTAGGTACAGCCAAGCAAAAGTACCTAGTGGGATACGTACCAGTTATAATAGATAGCGAGATAACATATTAGTACGTGTCTTTCAAAAATACTATTACCTATCATAATACACACAATGAATAGTCTGAGCAATAGCTTCACATAAACGACTTTCAAAATAGAGGCAAAACCGATGTCGCATCTAGATCTCTCTCAAGCTTTGCCGCCCGCTCTTAGTTGAAAAGTTCCATTCTCTAGGTGCATCTAATCTTTGCTCATCATTAACGCCTGTATAAGAATCAATAATCAAGAACAGACGCTTTTGTCAAAATGAACAAAAATACAGGTGTTCAATTGTAAATCGTAATATCGACAATAAAAAAATTCATCGTATGAGATATTAGCCCTCCCTACCTAGCCAATGTTGTTTGAGAATAAAACGCAATATAGACAGACAGACGACGAAGAACGCGATCTTAAAAAGAGGGTTCTTTTTAGATGGGCTTATTTTGATGGACTATAAACAAGTTTACTTGTAATAATTCAAAATCTCTCATCTCATAGAACGTTCGAAAGATCACTGATTAGAAAATAAAATAACGGTAAATACATACTACATTCCTAAGTTATGATATAGTATAGTAATTATTTAATATCAGCTGTAAAAACTTAATCAACGTTTTGAAATTTTCGTTTTTCAATAAAACCAGTTTGTTTAAAATAAATAAACTCAACGTCTATTATTAGAAAAACCTATGAATTTTAGTAAACAGGAAAGTTTAGTAGGTAACGATATATATAATTAAGGTGAATGAGGCACGGATAATGAACGCAATATAAAAAAAATATACAAGTCTTTCGTTGCTAAAGAATAATGAGGATATCATATATACTGACCTAAGAAAACTTAAAAATCATGCACATAAAGCTGTTACAAGAGCTTTTAGAACCAAAACATATAATAAAATGGAGAACAGCTATGAACCTGAGATTGTTATTTAATAATTATTTAACGAAAAACTTGAATGTAACATATATAATTTACTAATAGGTTTATAGTATCCTAATGCCTGAAATAAAATGCAGACGGACAAAAACTAACACGGTCAGACACAAGATAGCTAGCTATATACGAAATACCTCAGAAGCATCAGCCAAAAACCTAGTAGGTTTAACAAACTATATCTTATAAAGATTATGGACAATAATTAATACATTATTTCAAAAAATATAGAAGAAGTACCTAAATAGTTGTGTAATACTAAAAATTACCGAAAAAAATTCACAATTATACTAACGATCACGCTGCACTGCAAGTGTTCATGTCCATATTTGTATAACTAGGTTTGATATTATTGATAACGCAGCTCAAAGTCTTGGCGATTTTATTTATTAACAGTAGTATTATACGTACAATTCTAGCTAACGAAATCATCTAAATAAGTATCAACTAACTCGAATTCGTGGTCATTTTAAACAATGACATCTCTATTATAAATAATAAAGTAGGTATATTTTAAAAACGGAACTGGCTGAAAACAAAAATCTCAATAAGTCTTAACATAATACGTACACAGCGCATGGTTTAGAAAAAAAAACCGTGCATAAACGATTTGAGTCTGTATTGTATTATTGAAAGGTAAAAGAGAGGGGGTGCTTGGTAACGAGATGGTCCCTTACTATTTTTTTGGCGTGAGGTTCCTGATCAATAGGAGGTTAAGAACCACTGATGTATACGTTGTGTTAGGGCAGGCACGCGGCGTCGGCGCGCCGGGCCGCCAGACTCGAATCGCTTTTTTGGCCATAGGGTTGTCGCTTATCGCTTATTTATGAGACTATTACGAAATAATGGGACCTACTCAGTCGCCATATTAAAACTTTATTTATAACACAATTTGACGTTTTATAAAGAGGTATATCTGCTAAATAATTAAGAGACAATAAAGAAAAGGAATTTTCTATTGTTTCCCTATGTTATGTTTGTTTTTTCTTTAATATCGTTAGTAAGATTTTTTGAAAATTTGACATTAAATGAGAATCTAAGGTTGAGCTGCTAACTGCACTGTATTTTATATCAAGTTTAGCAACAGGATCAATTATTTAAAGTAAGTTATTTTTATTCCTAAATATCCACATATATCACGGTATAGACATAAAAATAACGCAACCCTATGACAAAAATAATTGTGTGGGAGAGGCCATTCGTGGAATAGCTCTTTCTAATATGTGTGCGTGTTGTATAATATGTACATAATCGAAGCAGTGTGCGCCGCCGGTTCATTGTCAAGGCCAACTGCCAAATCTCCCGCTCGAGCCCCTTCCCCCCACACTCCTACTCCTTCATGTCAATTATACGATTTCAACGAAGCCAGCGAGTTGCCGACTAAGTATTCCTCGGGCACTGAAGCCTTCTCCCCATCGGCCCTGAGCAAAACAGCAATACGTAACAAACAATGAAATTAGTTTGAACCGATATAATTCACTCTCGATTTCGATTACAGGCTAGTAGGCATCGCTGGCCGCATCGCATCATATCGCATTCCATTTGTTTTTAATACACCCGGCTTGTTTTATTTTTATGATGATCATAGCAATGATATAAAACATGGACTATAATAAAAACAAAAGTCGGTCAACATATCAGACATTGTACAAGTAAATCACCTAGCATTAAGTTATAATTGTTATAGTTGAACTCTAAATAATTATGTAATAAAATAACAAAACGTATCTAATGTAGCTTGGCAATAGGTATCAAGAATATAGACGTACCAATAGCAAAAATACATCGAAAACTTCATAATAAAAACAACGAACCGATAGAGCCGCGAACATTTCCAACAGCTTGTGATAAAAGGTCAAGCAAGCGTCATGCATTTCAAACAAATTAAAGATTGAAGTCCGACTTTTGATGTAAGAAATTATATTTTATCTAATATAGTAATATATATTTATTTTAAACGCGGAAATAGTACTACATTTGAAATAGTTGCATTCGTATCAAAGTATGAAATGTCCATGACCATAGTTTTCTGATCTCGTGACCTAGTTGATACAAATATCACTCTGCACTTGGTGCGAATGATATGATAACGGAACGTACGAATTGAACTATTACACTTATGAAAGAAATTAAAAATCACTGCGTTGGTTTCGTCGACAACATTTAGCTATTATTTTTACGATAAATTTAATTACTAAATCAGGTTCTGATCTCGATACTTATCCCATTCAGTTGTCAAAAGTAATTGAGAGAAAGTTCAGCGTATTTTTTTTAATACCTTAACTATAACAAATTGAAATTTAAATTACCTATTTATAGATGTTACGTAAATATATAACAAAATGAATGGTTACTCTCTATGAATCAACTGAAACAATTTTAATGACAATGTTGATCACGACACATAATCGTGAACATATAAATACTTACAGCTCTTGGATTTAGGCCTGCGACGTTAATGAAAAACTATGTGATATTAAAAATATCGAAACGAAGAGCTAAAAAACTGGTTGAATTAAAAAAAAAAAACATGTTCGCTTTAAAATTTTAATCGCTTGGTAATTGTGAATTTTTACGACGTTTAAAAAGTTGTTATAAATATATTCGAGTTCGTAAATTCTAGTCTTCACTGTCATCCATTATTTGGAGTATTATAATATTTCGAAATAAGACAAATATATTTATGTATATGGACAATTATGTTTACTGTTTATACATACGTACTTTATCCGGTTATTAATTAAGGAATTAATTGATTACGAGATTCATTATGTCTGAAACGATTGAATACGCTTAGTTTTATTAGATAGGTACTCTAGTAATAATAATTTTGTAAATCGTGACAATGTAACACTTTTGCACAATAATAAAATGCGTCCTTAAGGTTTTGTTTTATGTTTGGTAATAAAAAATAGAGTTATACGCCTGATAGCGATATAATCGTTGAATAATTTCGGATCTACAATGTAACAACGTGGGATATCAATTATTCTAAATTATATTATATATATATACACTTATATAGACAAAACGGGTAAGCTAAATCATACAGACATAACTTATTCCAAAGCCATTTGAGTTTGTCAGAGTTTTGAAATTTATAATTTTGAGAATTTGTGTGTTTTAGAAATTGATATATGGATATGTCAGTCACTATGTAAGTATTTTCTTTAACGTTATTCGGCAACGCATATCTTGAGGACAAAGGATTTTAAATAAAGCTAATTTAATCTGTACTATAATAACATAAGAAACACATTAATGGCTTTTTATTACGTTCGATTCCATAGGTTTATAACAATAAATTTAATAAGAAATAGATAAATATCATCCAAAAAATTAAAAAAAAAATAAATGATATGGGCAGAATAAATTGCATCTAAACCATATTTTTAACTTTTTCACTACCATTTTTTTTTTAATCAAATACATTTCAATATAAAGGATGAGTATTAACCTACATATTATAACATATCATTTATCTTCATATTAGCATATGGAAGTAACGCGGTATTTTCGTATGTAAGATAAAAAATCAGTCAAGGCCATGTGTTCTTTATCACACGAATTGTGCAAAGTAGATTAGAAAGATAAACAATCCACTTAATGTAAGTCCGTTTATATTAAAGGAGAAATTTTAATGAAAATTAAAAAACTATTAATTACATTGCGTGTTACTTAATTACGTAGGCGCCAATAAGTGTTGTGTATGTGTTAGCATTTAAGGTTTACTGACTATCGTTTTTAACAATCACCGTCTAGCCTTTTTATGATATAACTAATATCACGTAATACACACATCGTAAGCCGCCATATTAATTAATTTTATTGCTATCTAACGAAACAAAAATTTCTTCACATTTACCCGACAGTTAAAAAAACATTATCGAACAATATATTTATAGATTCAAACTTGTGAAAAATTGATAACATCGTGTAAATAAATCTTACCTATATTTACGAAAAAGTAAAACAAAATAATATAAATAATGTGTCTGCAAATGTCCACGAAAAAATAATAATTGTGCATTACGAAATTTCGCATCTCTTTCATTAAAATTTCTAATATCGATCGCCCCGCGGTTTTCAAGATCGCGTTTTTAATGTTCAGTTAAAATCGAATAAACTTTCAAAAGTCGACCTCGAACGAATGCATATTCAATAGCACGTCTGAACAGGTCGCACGACGTCTGGAGGTACTAAGCAAATCAAATAGGTTGGGAACTAAATTGTGTAATAAGAATAAATCCTTGGGAAGTCTAAGCACTAAGGCACTGGCGTCGCGTTAAATAATAAAAAACTATAAGGGTTGTCGCTCACGAATTCACGATTCGATCGTGTATATTTACAGATTATTGTCGTGTTTTTTTTTATATAACTTTAAGCGCAAGTGGGACATTTTTAGGTCGAATTTGATCACAACGTTGCTAGTGCGTAACGTTTCTGACGCGAAACTGTTTTACTTCTGTCACGTGTTTTGCATATACTAGTAGCAATTTGACAATGAATAAAATGGTTACCAATGCCATAGCTTGGTATTTTTCGGTTCCTTCGAATTTTACGATTGATTTTCCTTGTCTTTAGATTTTCATAAACTATTCTATTGAATTGTTTATTGATTGGGCACTTGTATTGAATTATACTGTATTTTTTTTACTATGATAGATATTATAATAAGGAGTTAACAAAAGATTATGATAATAGTTGTTTTATTGTTTTTATGACAATACCAATTAAAATGATTTTTAATGAGATTCTTTTAATTTCTACTTATTTAATATTTTATTTAATATATATATACATAATTCAAAGACGAATGTAATAATTATTCATTAATTCATTATGATAAATACATTAATACTTAAATTTATGTCAGTAAATACAGGTTTTTTTTTTTGCTTTAAGCGTGTACGACAGCCTTTATAGAGGCTTAGCGCTAGACACCGATATATAGCCGGCGGGCGATCGATCATGGCGCGTTGGGGCAGGTCGGGTACGCGCTTTGCGTTTCGCACGTGTATCACCGGCGTATGAGAAAATAGCGGTTATATTATATTAACCGTGTAAATACGTACCGTTTCGCTTTCACGTGGTTTCATATAACCGTTTCGAATATATCAATATATAATAATAAAATCAATTTTTCTCGGTACGTAGGAAACGTGAGCGTTTAGAGGAATACTGAACAGCTCTATAGAATAGATCGTTTAAAAGGACTTCCGCGCCGACGTTACGAGGCAGAATAGCGATCAGGATCTAAAAGTAATTTTTGGACAAGCGAATCAGTCAATTGTTAACCACTTGCGAATAATCATTCATTGCAATTTAACTTTAGACAGGAATTTGATCTAATCTAATTTAAATTTAGACATGAATATTATATACAAACGTATTTAACTAGTAAATACTTATTTACATGTTAATTATTTTTTTTTTTCTTAATTTTATAAAATCGGCTAAAATGTAATCATTGAATCTGGCTTGACTAAATTATAATTATAACACTTAATTTTTAATTACATTATTTTTTCATAAATGCAATTTAAATGTTTTAAATAACATATACTCAGTAATTGCAAAACAATGTTTAGAATATGAAATATTTTTGATAAGTAATTCAAGCGTCTACTGTGTGTTGATAAAATGTTAGGATAGGTCATGGCGCAACGCGTTCCGAATAAAAAAATACAGACAACCGGCCGGCTAATTCTTACATTTTCATGTCAAACATTGAAATGTAATTAAATTGTACGAACCACGTCGTCCATCTCCATCCAGTCCATGACGGCTTCTATCAGGTCGACTTAATATTCGGGTGCAATGTCACGTTAGAGAACTGCGCGTCGCGACGTTCGACACACGAGTGCAGCGTCGTGTCGTGTGTTGCACCGAAAATTCGTTCCCGCGTGCCTTCCCCGCACACCCCGACACCTCCTCTCGCGAAATTTTTCGAATCGTACAACGCCATCTATGGTCGATCGGAAGCCCACTCCCCTTCGACGTAGCCTTGAACTTGACAACACATCGCGAGCGACCCAGTTTTGCGGCGTGTCCCCCGCCCCCGCGCGCGACCGTCGCACATTGTCGCGGCTGCGTCAGCTGAATGGAACCGAGTGCAGCATAAAGAATATTTTCGCGCCACGCTGCAACTCTTGCTTTCATTGTATAATATTACATCACGCACTTGCGCACGTATTTACATCGACTGATTAAAATTCCGACTCGTTTCGGACTTAACTTTATACGTTTTGGAATGATGTTGACATCTCGCAACGTTTGTATTTGATCGTATCAACAATTGGATATTCTTGAAGTATACATAACGGGTTTTCATCTATTAAACCTAAATTTGCCATTAAGGAATACATTTAAAAGCGTCATTATTATAAATGGTATATTTTGGTCCATAGATACACAAAACACAGACTATGAAGTATCATAATAATTCATTTAATACCGAGTTGTTAATGTTTTATTACCTTTATGTACAAGCAAGTTTAAACTTATGAAGTTGACTTAAATATATCCATAATTATTATCGCCCATTTCAAAATAGCGTTTTATTTGCAACGTTACGAAACTGTAAATCGAATAATTATTTAAATAATTTATGATTTCATACAACAGATAATAAATGTAAAATAATTGATACTACTGATATTGTTTCACGCGTCTATAACATATTAATATAAAAAAAAACGATTTTAATTGAAACAGAATTAGATTATATAAATTTTAGATAAAAATTAATAAATGATTATTGATAATATGTATTTATAATGCTTTCTTCGTTTATTGAATATTTATTACAATAAAAATAATGTTATTTTTACATAATTTATAATAACTTGTAATTGATAAAAATTAAAGTAGCTTCATTAATCTTACTTTATACTTTATTGTACACCACACCACAAAGAGAAAAATACAAAACATGTATGCTGCCTAAATAAATGTACAATTATGGCGACCAACGGTGTAAGTAATTACAGATAGGATATAAGGTAGGTGGTGGTATGAATAAAATAATATATAAATATTTAATTAAAACAAAACCAATAAACAAATGTAAATACAAAATACACATATTATGTATCAATAAATAAATTATATTATCAATAATCTTATTAAAAACTAAAATGTTTCAAACATAAAATATATATTATAATTATTTTAAACAATTTAACACGATTGTAGATGTTTTCATTTACTTGGAATGAAAAAATTAAGTACCTAGATATTAAAAATAAAAAAATCATGGTTCAAAATGGAGTTAAAGTGAAACACTTTCGTAATGCAAAAATATAATATTTTGAGTATTTTATTGACACTTTACTGGCATGGTACGCTTTCTTTTCAAAATCGATTTATATTTTAATGTTTATATATAGGACTTTTTATTTTTTCTGTATAGATAACATAGAAAGTTCTATTTAAACACTAAATAACTATGAGTGTATTTTTTTTTTAATTATCATTTGAATTATAGTTTAAGATCAGAAAACGTTTATCTATTACGTAAACCGTTCGCGTGTGCAGAAAATAAAGTGCATAATTAAAGATGCGAACATCCTGACCGGCTAAACGAAGACGTCTCGAAACCATTGTGCATAGAATGAAATACGCTGTAACTAGAGATTTAACTTTTTGGACTATTATTCTAATGTTTGTTACATCAGAACTCCGTCACTTATGAAACGATTTAGAAAATTATTTGATGTTTGGTAATGAAAAAACAGGGAATGTCATTTTTATGGGCTCATATTTCATTTGAAGTCGTTTTTTTGTTTTTAAAGCAGATATGTATTTTTAACGTACATAAATCATAAATATATTGTCAATATATTAACAGATAAGCTTTACCAGCAGTCGTATTTTTTTCGGGATATAATACCCTAAATAGGCAACGTCATTGTCAGGCTTATCAAATATTTACTATATAAAATGCGACGTTGATCTGTTGCGCCATTCTTACATATACAGTACAGTACAGTGCAGTAACAGCCTGTGTATGTCCCACTGCCGGGCTAAGGCCTCCTCTCCCTTTTTGAGTAGAAGGTTTGGAGCTTATTCCACGACGCTGCTCCAATGCGGGTTAGTGGAATACACATGTGGCAGAATTTCAAAGAAATTCGACACATGCAGGTTTCCTCACGTTTTGTTTTCCTTCGCCGTCAAGCACGAGATGAATTATAATAACAAATTAAGCACATGAAGATTCACGCGTTCTTACCACAGGGCCATCTCGGCTTTATTCGCGTAAATCTTAACCGATTCCTACGTGTAATAAGAAAACAAACACACTTCCACATTTAAATTATTATAAAAAGAATATTGAATAACCAAAAGTAAATTGTATCTATTTTGTCATAACTGGTGTTGTCTCTATAATTAATTTCTTAGGAATGTCATGAAAAATGTGCTTAATTTATTTAATACTGTTATTAATTTTTTATTTGTATGTTTATTGATTAAATGAACCGAGGAAATGTGGTGTTATGTTCCTATTTTTTATTATAAATCTTGTTTTATTAAGCTTAATGAATTTTTTTACGGATAATACATAATACTACAACACAATCGATGACATAACATAGTATTTGTATATCAAAACCACGCCAATAAGTTAAAATATTCGCAAAATAAGAATTGAAATTTGTATAAAATTACAAATTTGTGACTTATCACGTTTATCTATACATGTTTTCAATTGTTCTTGTATACAATTTCGTCGCCAGCATTCGTAATGCACTGATGGTCTAAGTGGTTTCCGGATTCTGGCCTTCTGGCAAGATTTTCGCAAATAATCAGCAAAGGCCATACATAACAAATCGTATAAATATTATTCGATTTGTTATCTTTAGTAGTTTCTAGTTTCTTATTAGTTTAAATGGATTGAGAAAATGATCCGCGTCTGAGCTATAGATAGGTTTAAAGAAATTATTTTCTTATAAGAACTACAATGGAGCACTCCATTGTAATAGCTTCTAATAAGATACAGTTTAGTTTAAAGTATTAGTATAAACATGTTTTGTTTCTGAAGTTTCGAAGGAAAGCTGTATACGATTACAATGCCACTTCATAATTTCTAAGTTTATTTTTATATATATTCATTTGATCACAATTTCATCTCATCCGGCAGTGTTGTTGCATGGCTGTGTAACAATAACGTTTTTTTACCATAATTAGTCTGTAGAGTTATTAAATTTAATTTATTTGTGTTGCATAATAAGTGCATTATTGTTTTTGTATGTAGTTTTATGTCTTATTGTACAGAATATATTAAGATTTTTTTTATATGGAACACAAGCATGCATTATGTATATTCGGCGCCGGAGAGTCCCACATACTTTACTGGTGGTAGGGCTTTGTGCAAGCTCGTCTGGGTGGGTACCACCCACTCATCAGATATTCTACCGCAAAACAGCAATACTTGATATTGTTGTGTTCCGGTTTGAAGGGTGAGTGAGCCAGTGTAATTACAGGCACAAGGGACATAAAATCTTGGTTCCCAAGGTTGGTGGCGCATTGGATATGTAAGCGATGGTTGACATTTCTTACAATGCCAATGTCTAAGAGCGTTGGTGACCACTTACCATCAGGTGGCCCATATGCTCGTCCGCCTTCCTATTCTATAAAAAAAAAAAAAAAATACCCCCCACTTCAAGTGGGGGAAAAACGCGTAAACGCGTCTTGCCAGCGAAAAAAAAAAAAAAAGCATGCATTATGTATGAAGCTGTTTAATATTTAGCATTTTAATATTTCTAGCATTTAATTGTAATATATAGTGCGATAACTAATTTTGTATAACTGCCTATACTATACAAGGGACATAAGATAATAATTCACAAGGTTGGTGGAACATTGACAATATGAGGAATGATTAATATTTCTTAGAGCTCCACTTTATCTATGGGCTTTGATGCCCATATACCATTAGGTCCATTCGGTCCATTTTTCGTTCAAGGTACCTATTTTTAAAAATATTTATAATAATTATAATTTTGTGGAAAAGCCGAGATGGCCCAGCGGTAAGAACGCGTGAATCTTAACCGATGACCGTGGGTTCGAGCCCGGGCGAGCACCACAGAATTTTCATGTGCTTAATTTGTGATTATAATTCATCTCGTGCTTTACGATGAAGGAAAACATAGTGAGGAAACCTGCATGTGTATAATTTCACTGAAATTCTGCCACATGTGTATTCCACCAACCCGCACTGGAGTAGCGTGGTGGAATAAGCACTCCTCAAAAAGGGAGAGGAGGCCTTTAGCCCAGCAGGAACTTCATAATATGCATGTTATTCAGTGACTTTATACCACTTCGCTTTCTTTATATTATTATTAAGAATATATTTTGTGATTTGATTATCTTACCTTCCGAGTCACTTAAATAAAGAAAAATCTCAATCACCTCATCTCCTAAGCCTAACTTAAAACTTGAACAGTCAACACCCTCAACATATCAATAATAATAAAGGCTAAGAGTTTAAAAAATAATATCAGTTATAACAACTTTTTTAGTTGTTTTACAACTACATCCGCCATCTAGTGTCAAATATGAGAACTTTTATATGTTTTTAATTTACTTATTAGATTCTCATAACTATTCTATAAGTTTTGATTGACTTCAAATTTAAAATTTATTCATACACATATACCACATTCTATTATATACTATACTTAAAAATACATCATAAATACTAAAATATTGTAAAATTCAATTGATTGAATTTCTGATGAAATTATTGAACACAAAAAAATATATATTACTCAGCAGGATTCAACCTATCTACCATTTTTATTCAGTTTATACTGAATGGTTATTCTTTAAAACTTTAAAATTGGTTAATTAATGATACAAGTAACCCGTAAACTTTTAATAGAAATTAACATATATGTATAATAGAACCCAGTTTGAAAAATGGAAATGTATAACTTAAAAATGTAAATGTATAATCATAAATACTTGTCAATAAAAGTTAACATACCTTATTTGAATTTGATGCAACTTGTAACAAGTAGAATATTTACACATTTTATCATTATTCAAACAATTAAACATCAATCCTCTATCCTCAGTATCCAAATCATACAACTGTGCAATATCACATTGTTTACTTCTGAACCTGAAATTTTAAAATTAAAAGTTACAAGTTACATTAGGTTGATATTTTTGTTAATTTAGGAATATTTGCTAAGCTGAAAGTTTTCTGTGTTTTTGCATAATATGAGTAGTTAAAGAAAAGTCACTGCATTCATCTAATTGAAACTTTAGTTTAGTCATATATAAATAAGCAGAAAATTTTGAGGGAACAACACTTTCTTACAATATGTTTTTTAGATATTATGAAAGTTAAAATACAAAAGTTTACTGTGAATTTATATGATTACTCAACTCATTATGTAAACAATACAATATATTTATAGAAAATTAAAGTTACTTACTGAAATAAAATTATATAAATCGAAGTTTGTTCCACATCAATAACACCACTAACAATTGTTTTAAGTGCAATTATTCATGAAATAAAAATATCTTATCACTTGTCAAATTCACTTTTATAAACATTCCAGACTTTAATAGATTAAGTTTAAAAATTTGACCGTATCCATATATTTTTCCAAGTTTTATTTTCTTAAAACAATGGAAACACAAAGAACATAATACGAAAGGTATTTAAAAGATACGAAATTCAAAATTTCCATTACCAAACAAGGTTAGAAAATTTGACGTTTCATAATATTTTTAGGTGCAACTGCAAGGCCAAATTTTGCATCGGAATCTTTACGTCACTTTTACACATGAGGCTTAAAGTTTTTAAATTGTTTATAACAAAGAATAGTCACTAAGATAAATAATGCTGTAAAACAAGCCCATTGTAGAATTTAAATACAAATTAATTATATTGAAAATAAATAATTTATATTTGCCGTTACTAAGATATGCTGGATATTATATAATATGTAAGACTGGCTTTATTATATTTAGACTACTAGAAGTATTACCTATTAATTAACCTAGTCGAACAATATTGTAAAGAGTAACTAAGTTTTCGTTTGCTTATTTTATCCTAATTTATGTAGAACTCAGATTTTTGACTCAACATTTATTGAATTTCAATATATGTTTTTTTATAAATCTTTAGGTAATTTAAATTAATAATACACTAATAAAATATTCTTAAAATAATTTTTGACATTACCCAAATTAAATTTTCATAAATGGCAAAGTTGGCAACATATTTGAATGCTATTTCATGAGTGCCGACGTTTCTCTTTTTTCGGGCCAACTCATCGGTCTATTTGACACAGGATAATATGTTTGTTTTCACTTCGATAAGTAATGATTTGTGACTTATTTATTGTACAGTAATAAAAAATAGTTAATAATTAAAACATGGAGGTGCAATATCTCATATTATTTTTGAGTATTTTCTGGCATGGGTGCGATGCTATAATGTGGAGTTTAGCACCGAACACACAAAAGTGCTTGAAAGAGGAACTTCATGCGAATGTACTAGTTGCCGGTGAATATGAAGTTTTAGAAGTCAAAGGGCAAAGAATTGATTATATTGTAAGTTTGTTTATTACTTTCGAGCTTTCAAACATCAAGACGTTACTTGTTACGTTTCTTCATTGAAGTATATTTATTGCAATTACAAAAAAAGAAAAAGCAACCTTAAATACGTGGATAATAACAAAAACCCAAACGTCACTTATGTTTGATTTGATAAAATCACTTATTTCTACTTTACATTATATTTTTTTAAATTTACCTACTAGAATTAGTTACCCATTAAAAATTAAATATATTTAATATTGAACTTTAAATTGACTCCCAGACTTACAAATACCCAATAAATGAAATAATATGGACAAAATACATACATTACAATCCCCATTGTTTTCAGGTACGTGATTCAAAAGGTCACATTCTAGCTCAGAAAGATAGTATTGTCAAAGGAAAGTTCACATTTGTAACAGAGACATATGACACATTTGAAGTATGCTTCATATCAAAAGTACCTCCAGGTAAATATAAAAATAGTATGAATTGCAATATATTTTTTCTAAATATATATATTTTGAAAAAATAAAACATTCAGCTAGATATTAGCTAGATAATAGGTATTGATTTATCATGAATGGATTAGTGTTAGCTTCCAACAAAGTTGAACCTGCAAGTCTTATAAAGAAAACTTACTATTCTTTGTAGTATTCATTTGGTTTTAAATGCTTATTTAAAAAAAAATCGTCATTTATAATTGAGTAAACAGTGTAACCTTTTTTGAGTATTAGATGGCATAAACTTTAAAAAAAAATTTTTAGCAGCTTCAGATGTTACTATTATGATATCTGAAAAATTATCAGTACTTTGCTCATAGACATTATTTGTTATCACAATTATTTTTGATTTATAAGATAAAGTATAAATTTAAGTGTAGTATTTGTAGGATATTGTAATACAGGCTTACAAGAAATCATTAACTATATCATCAACTTATTTTTAGGATTTTAGAATATTAATTGATACATAATATGATTTTACACATTTATCATACATTTATATTACATAATTTATATTAAAATAGTACACAAGCATAAAATTTCAAAATAACTATACAATGACAAATGAATAACTGTTAATATCACACTGTTGTGTTTATAATAATAATAATATCCTAATTAATAATATCCCAAGAAAAAAGAAAAAAAAAGAACACACAGCTATCTGATACCAAAGTAAGCAGAGCTTGTACTATGGAAACCAGACAACTGATATATTACATATACTACTTTTCTTTTGTAAATACATACTTATATAGATAATATACTAATAAGATACTCTTATTAGTATATTATCATATAGACTCAGTACAAACAGACATGTACTTGCACACAAATGTCTGTCCTAGGTGGGAATTGAACCCACAATCTTTGGTGTGAAAGGCAAGTATCTACCAAACACACCAACTGGCCTGTCAAATTCAATCATTATTAGCTATCCATGAATTTTCACTGTAAGCTGACGATACAGACTATATTTTATTATTTGTTTTACTTTTAATCTAATTTTAAAAAGGATTCTTCTGTTTCTTTTGTACACAATATTAATTTCAAAGTCTACACTGGCTTCTTCTATAGCCCACATGTAAAAATAGATGGACAATGATTGGCTGTTGATTGATTGATATGTAAAAATAGGATAGAGAAAATAAAGATATTAATGTAATGTAAGAAATGATATATCTGTTTTTTTTTTATAGTATAAAGTATAAAATAATTTCAGAACATCGTGGTATTGCACAAGATGTTAAACTAGACATCAAAGTTGGTATTGAAGCAAAGAATTATGAAGGTGTAAGTATTTTAAAAGAACCTAGCTTAACAGTTTATTTACAATATTATAAATGCTTGTTTTAAATTATTAGAATTCTTTTACAAATGTTTATATTGAAGTAAGATTCATAAATATGCTTAATGCGGGTATTACTTTTAAATGTCTACACAATATTTAATTTTCTTTTTATCGGTGAGCTGTCTATGACATTCTGCATCTTCTAGAATTCATGGGTAATAATAAAGTGTGTGTTTGATGCTTTTCCCCATCAATTAATAATTAATCTAGAAATATTCAGCTGCTGCTCAGTTTCTAACGTTAATAATTAAATCTCTACTTTTTGAAATTAATTAAAATGAAAATGAAAATTTAATCAGATTTAATTGTGAAGTTATTTAAGTGTTTTTTTTTTACATATATCCATTATCCAATACTAAACATATTATATTGCACTTTCAAAATTAAATAACCTAACTATACATTTTATATAAGATTGATTAATTTATATCATGCACATTAATAACATGGATTATTTATGGAATTATATAAGAACATTGCATTACATTAAATAAGTTATTAAAATTTAAAAAACTTGTACAAGAGTTCATAGTTTTTTTTAACTAATATTACAAATGCATGGTTATATCCACTGTGTGTATTTGGTTTCATTATACTAAGATACCTTTAAAATTGGCAAAAAATAGTACTTATGTTATTATAAATATAATAAATATTATTATTTTCGATTAGACTTGCTATTAAAATCTTTTCCTTATTAGCATGGTCTCCACAATAGTAATAATTTGTTTGTTACAATTACTGAATTTTACACTATTTTAATAAACAAAAAAAAACTTTAATTTTTTATACTTTTTACGATATAACTTGCAACGAAAAATATTATACATTTTGCTGTCCAATTCCACAATGGTTGTGTAAAAAAAATACAAATAAAACAATCTTTAAATTTGACCATAGATTGGTGAAGCGGCTAAGTTAAAGCCTATGGAGCTTGAGTTAAAGAGATTAGAAGATTTATCAGAAGCCATCGTTCAAGACTTCACACTCATGAGGAAAAGAGAGGAAGAAATGAGAGACACAAATGGTAAGCTTTTATTTCAACCTGGTAACCAAGAGCTTAAAATGTTGCTCTTAGAAGTCACACTTTATTGTTAAAATTAATACTTGTATCTACTCAATAAGGCTTTTTTACAAATTTGTATTAGTTATCAAATAATAATTATTTAACAAATTTAATTCTATTACAAGACTGTATAATTAACTAACTGCTTTTCTAACTAAGGGAATTTGTTTTAACCGTCGCGTTATTTTATTGCAGATTGTGTATATACTATGACATTTTAGTATGAATATAATTCAAGTTCTAGAACTATAATAAATCTAAATCATACAACTAACATCCAAATTTTTTTCTACTAGTAGGAACATAGCCGGAATCTATTAAGCAGTATAGACAATTCATTAGTCTAGTTTGCCTGTACTGCCCAGTATGCAAACTAGGTGCAGTATGGCTAACTAGGGGCATTATAGACAACTTGGTGTACCATATCGACAAGCGGCCTCTAGATAGATTAATAATTGAGAAATAAGTTTTTAAAATTGTTGAAAATTTTTCTCCTATTTGTAAATATAAGTGATAGCAAACTTTCGTAATTATATTGTAAATAAACATTGTATATAATACGCATTTTTTGAGAGGGTAAAAAAGGGTAAGCTCGTCTGGGTAGGTACCACCCACTCATCAGTCACATCATCATTCACATCATCATATTGTACCGCAAAACAGCAGTACTTGGTATTGTTGTGTTCCGGTTTGAAGGGTGAGTGAGCCAGTGTAATTACAGGCACAAAGGACATAACATCTTAGTTCCCAAGGGTGGTGGCGCATTGGAGATGTAAGGGATGGTTAACATTTCTTACAATGCTTATGTCTATGGGCGTTGGTGACCACTTACCATCAGGTGGCCCATATGTGCGTCCGCCTACCTATAGTATAAAAAAGGCCGCGTGACGTGCATTGCCTAAGTGCTGTTTAATGGCTAATTAGCAATACATAGAAAATGTGTGTTCACATGCGTGAACATATTTTTACGAATACCCACCAAAAAAAAAAAACCTTTCCTGTCGGAGTACGCTTGTACGATATCTTATCCTTTACAAAAAAAAACCTAATTACGACTAATGTTTTGTTTATTGTTTCAGAGTCAACAAACAATCGCGTGCTGTATTTCAGCGTATTCTCTATGGTCTGTCTCCTAGGACTTGCTACGTGGCAGGTTCTATATCTACGCAGATATTTCAAAGCCAAAAAACTCATTGAATGATAATATATTTTTTTTTTATATTTCCAACGTGAATGTAGTCACAACTAGATCGATATAATATTTTCATGAGAGCTGTTTCTTATCATTATACCATAATAATAAATGTAATGTAAAGCACAAACTTCGAACAAAAAACATCTCTTTGTTCATAATACATTTTGATCGATAAGCAAATATTTCTTATTTTAATATAAATTTGAATGTTCTCAATCCATACGTGTCCTTTACTTTTGCCAGCTTCACTTTTGTCATCACAATTGACCGGTTTGATTATATTAGTTTGTTTAGAACTCGTGGCTACCTCACGACATATTATTTAAATAAAACAAATTTCTTTTACTTAAAAATTTTAATTAAATAAATGTTTGTTGTATGTATATGATCGATTTCTTGTCGCTAAGGATTTAAAGAAAGATTTATTTAAAAAAAAAAAAGTTGTTTCATTTGTATTAACTGCTCCAAGCCTATATTATAGATACCAATCAATTTATATATATTGGTGTCTAAGAAATATATAAATTTCGCCTAATACATAATTGGTTTTTCAAAATTAATTTACAAAATAAGATAAATGCATTTGAGTTTAATTTTTGTAAAGAGCTTTTTGAACATTAAGTTATGTGAAGTTTTGTTTTCTTACATTGCAATTAACGATGAACAAAAAAAAACCGAATTCAGGATATAACGGAAGAGTATTTCTATAAAAATGTAAATAGGTTTTAATTTATGAGTACTAGGAAACTATTCTATTACATTTTTTTAGCAGTTTTTTCACAATGCTAGCGTTGATAAAAACGAAATTCGGCCTACGTTTTTAATGGTAACATTTAACTAATCTCAATATATACGAAATAATTAATCTTCACCGAATAATTTTCAAATATAAAATACAGTAGAAGTATCAACCAAATCTTTTTGATTTTTCTCTTTCAAATTATAGATAAAACATTAAGTTCTTGGTTATTAACGTTTATTTTCAAATAACCTTCATTGAGAAGTAAATTTTTAATTAAATATAAATGGCATTATTTCAATACTGTTTTAAAAAGGAATGTTTTAAATAAATTGTTTCTTTTAATAAAATTGAATTATAAAAAAAAATATAGAAAATGACAAATTTAAAATACATATATGAATACATTTTTTATAAAACTTTTAATATTAATACTAAACACCTACAAGTTACTGAATGTGTTATCGTAGAAAAAAATGAAAACATATCACAATATACAACTATATTTGAAGTTAAAATCCACGATGTTTTTATTAGAATAACTATTTTCACACCCTGAATATTATTTGAATTCTAAGACAATTTTGAGACATTATTACAATATATCTATCTAACGTATCTAAAAGCTTTGGAAGCTTTATTGGAAAACACGGCACGATTGGCTGAACGTCATATAAACCTATTAAAATCCGAACTATCTTTAGTAATTGCACATACAAAATAAAAAATATATGTATATATTTTGGTATGCTTCGTTAGCTTTTAAATAAAATATTGACGGCAATTTAAAATGCGATTTAACGGGACACAAATTAAATTATTTTCCTTATATACAATAAATGTCCACTCTGTGGTAATATGTACATTTGTGATATATTACGCTCTTAATCAAAGCGGGGAGTAGTCTAATTGAACTGTTAGGTGTTTCACGCCTGCTTCTCTGAATATCCTCGCAGCTTGATCGGTGACATAACGTGGATCAACTTCCCTCGCGACCTCGAGTTTTAACGCGCCAACGTGTACGTCACTGCAAAGAGTCCAGAAATGCGGCTCTTGAACCGCATGTACACCCGCTAAACCTACTACCCTAGTATATAAATTCGGAAGCGCCCGTTCGAGCGACGCTGGAGTCCGTTGTAACAAAACAGCACCAGAGTCCATCACTAGCGGGAACACACTCGCTGCTATAAGCAACGCTATAGCCATTGAGCAAATTGGATCTGCTCTCATCCAGCCAAATAACTGCATTAAAATGGCTGATATTATGACACCGACAGAGCCGAGTGTATCGGCGAGAACGTGAAGGAACACTCCGCGCATTATGGCAGATCCCGCACCGGTGGGAGCTTCGATGTCATCGTGCGAGTGACCGTGATCGTGGTTGTGCGAATGACCGTGACCACCATGTGAATGACCATGGCCGCCATGGCCGTGGCCGTGGCCGTGGTGGAAAGCGTATATCCCGACGAGGTTGACTAAGAACCCAAGTATGGAGACGACAAGCAATCTTTCATGTTTTACCTGAAAAAAAAAAAACTTTAATTGTCCTTGTCAATATAATATTGTATGAAGATTATAATTATTGATTAGGTGTTTATTTACGTTAGCTCATTATGAACTTCTGACGATAATCCGATAAATCATTTATTATCTTGTCTTCCTGTCTGATTTCTTAAATATTTTCTCTAATACCAGCGTTAATAAACTGAGTGTATACTTGAAAAAGCAGGGCTTCCAAGTATGAGTATTTAAAGATACCAAGTTCGAAATCCAGGTTTTAAAATACTCTGAAAGTATTTGTCAAATGACATTTGCTCTGAACATTGAAGTTGAAAATTGGACAGGAAATCGATTTGCGTATTTTTATAAATAAGTGCACAATCGTATTTACAAAAGAAATACATAGAATTAAAATATATATTTCCTAACTTATTTATGTGTCAATATGGTTTCGTGGATATTAAAAGTATTTTAATGTTATTTATATCAAAGGTGTTTTCTAGCTCTGCCCGTGCTCGATATGCAAATACATTCATTCTTGTAATTCCCGTCTACACCAGAGCGCCGTACTTCGAAGTGTACGAAACCCCGGTTTTAAAATCAGTTAAAGGAATTACTTCTTATCCCTTATTATAGTTATGTAACATCACATTATAATTTAAATATCGAACAATAATCTAAACGATAACTGATCGGAAAGTACGTGCTCGATCGACGGTGACAGAAACGATTGAGTAACAATTCAAGAATTTTGTTAAGAGTAGAAAGTTTTAATAGATTACAACAGTGCTTAATTTAGTTTCCGATAAAGTCAATATATAATTATAATTACGTGACTTTATGAAAGAATTACGTACGTCGCAATAATGTTTCGTGTTTTTTTTTTTTTTTACACAATTTTTTTTTTAATTTTTCGTTTTCGTATTAATTATTATTATGCCTAGTTTACAGAGCAGATAATAGTTAGTTTTTTGCTTACGGATTATTAAAAACTAGCTGTTTCCTAGCTGCTTTGCTAGTTGGTCAAAAAATCCGATACCATTATTGAATTAAAAAGATATTAATACAATAAGTCCTATAAGACATACCTTTTCTAATTTTCTATTCAATGATGTAATAAACATTTATTCAATGAAATAATATGAAATTTACAGTTAGACAGTTCCAACTGCCGATGCTCAAGCATAATTGAGTAACACAGTCCAAAAAACAAATACATACTCATTTATAATATGAATAAAACATATTTTAAAATATTGTAACATTTTTTTAAATATTTTTTTTTTTAATATTTACTCTTCCCAAAGTTCTTTCAACAATAAATAAACATATGTTAAAAATATAATTATTATATTTCTTTCTACTGGTGTTGGATTAATAATATATAACAAGGAAAAAAGATACTCAGTGACACCATAGGAGTCTTATTTTTGATAACAAGTAAAGATTATAACCCAAACATTTAAAATAGTAAATTAATTATAATTAAAATTGATATAAAAGGTTTTGGAAAAATTTAACATATTTGATTACCAAAAACATAAATAAAATTTCATTACCTCAGGTGGCTCAATAGCTCTTTCCACTGCCTCCTTTAGGATAAAAAATGAAATGAAGAGCAAAAAAAGTCCATTTACAAAGCCTGCCAGCACCTCGGCTCTTGCATAGCCATATGAGTAGCGTTCATTTGCCCTCCATTTTGATACTAATGAAGCTGCCAGTCCAGCCACCAAACCCGTACAGTCAAAGAACATATGGAATGCATCAGAAATCAGACCTACAAAAAGATACTATTAGTAATTTCAAAAATATATATATACTTTTTTAAATAAGCATTGCATTTTTACTCACCCAAACTATTTGTCCAAACTCCATAGAATAACTCCACAAACGCAAAGGACAAATTTAGTAGAAGGAAAAGAAATAAATTCTTGGAATTTTTGTCGGAAAATATTAATCTCAGCCAGTTTTGAAACTTTTCGGGAATGCCCGAAATGGCACCCCGGGTCTGTCGGGTGTCCTTTTGTATGAGAGGTAACATTATATTTATATTGTTAAGCACTTATCTCACGTCATTTCAAGCCTAAAATCTCACAAAAAACACGCTTTACACAAGTATCACTGCATACGTGTACTCAATAGCGGTTTATAACCTTACTCGGAGACAACTGTTAAAGAATTATAGGAAAGACTAAAAAATAAGTGGGATTTCACTTGAAATTTGCATTATTTATATAAAACATGCATTTTTAGTAATGTTATTACAAAAAAGTAAGTCTACTAATTCGTACGAGGACTAATCATCATTTGCTGTCGACGCTGTCGCCTGTCGTCAATCAGCAATCTGTCAATGACATGGTTTTCAGATTTGAGTTTTAGCTCGATGGTTAGGCCTAAGTAACAGATAGCAAAAGAGAAACAGACTATATTTTGAATAAAATATTAATATTATAAAGCACTTAAATGCATATTAAGTAAAATTCATGCATATAAAGTAAAACAGATAATTTATTTTAGTTGCAGAAATGAATATTATTATTTAATTATTATTATATACTTTTTAAATATTAAAAATGTATACATAATGATATATTTTACTTCATGATATATTTTTTAATAAGAATAATATTATAATTTCATAAATAAAACTATTTGCTAAATCATTCAAGTGATGTCAATAACACTTAATAATTTATCATTAGAAAATAATAAACTGAAATAAATGGATCAATCAATGAGATGTAATTATTAGAGGAATTTGTAAACGAAACACTGTTTTCGATGATTCATAAGCTTTCAAACCGACACTCATTTCCGGAAAAGATAATTCTTTTGTTTATGAAGGAGTCATTTATTTTGTCTCTGGTAGACGAAACATTTTTACGTATTTTTTTTGTATTCAATTAAAAAGGACATAATGTACGATTTTTATTTTACGTATATGTAGAATAATATTACTTTAATATTTTAAGCAATTCTAATAAGTAGTTTTTAATTTTATTTTTTTTCCCTCCAAATTTTTGAAATTATTTTACCGGAAATTCGCCTATAGATGCGTTTGTTTCCGAAAAGTGAACGTTTCACGAGTCAACAGCAACGTTTTTCGAGAAGTTCTAGGCGCTGTTTGCGACATTTTTCTTTCTTTTATCCGTCATCCAATGTTTAATGTGATGAAATAACACGTTGATTAGTGTGTATTTTCAATATTAGTGTTCATAGTCGTAATAAATTAACCGCTAGATTACGATATAAGCTAATATGGGCGACGAAAGCCACCCGAAAACTCTCTACGTCGGTAATTTAGACGCGAGTGTGACAGAAGATTTCCTATGCGCGTTGTTCGGACAAATAGGCGAAGTTAAAGGCTGCAAAATAATTCGTGAGCCAGGTAATGATCCATACGCTTTCCTCGAGTTTACAAATCATACAGCGGCGGCTACGGCCCTGGCCGCCATGAACAAACGAGTATTTCTCGACAAGGAAATGAAGGTTAATTGGGCTACGAGTCCTGGCAATCAGCCTAAGACGGATACGAGCAACCACCACCACATATTTGTAGGTGATCTATCACCTGAAATTGAGACTCATATATTGCGCGAAGCTTTTGCACCATTTGGTGAGATATCAAACTGTCGAATAGTACGTGACCCACAAACGCTCAAATCTAAGGGGTACGCCTTCGTTTCGTTTGTTAAAAAAGCTGATGCTGAAGCTGCAATTCAAGCTATGAATGGTCAATGGCTGGGGTCGCGATCTATACGGACCAATTGGTCCACACGTAAACCACCAACCAAAGGGCCTAATGAAGGAGCGCCGAGTAGCAAGCGAGCTAAACAGCCTACATTTGATGAAGTTTACAACCAGAGTTCACCGACGAACACAACCGTATACTGTGGAGGTTTCACTAGCAATGTAATTACTGAAGAGTTAATGCAAAGCACATTTTCACAGTTTGGACAGATACAAGACATAAGAGTTTTCAGGGATAAAGGATATGCTTTTATTAGATTCACAACTAAGGAAGCGGCGGCTCACGCTATAGAAGCAACACATAATACAGAAATTAGTGGTCATACAGTCAAATGTTTCTGGGGTAAAGAGAATGGAGGCACTGAGAACCAGGTCAGTTGATTCGGTCATAATTATTATAATGTTTAAGGTGGGATGTGTTTAATATTTTGCAAACCTTGCAGAGTACGAACAATCCACCAGCAGCACCCGCGCCAATGGGAGCACAAACGCAGTACCCCTATGCTTACCAACAAGGAATGGGATATTGGTATGCTCAGGTAAATATCAGAACAGGGAAACAAACATGGGAAATCCACTTGTAAAATATACAGATAATTGATTATAGGGTAACTTCGACAATGGTGTGAGTCAATTTTTACTATTATTAGGCATATAGTATTACTGTAGTTAAGGTCATTTGGATATTTTGATGTCATATAATAATTATGAATGTAAAGTTTTTTTATGTTAATATGAAAATAACATATATATTATATCCTAGTGGCAATGATCCAAATCCTCTCTTATAATGCTTAATTAAGTAGCATTATAGTTGCCAGGCTTATGAAATTCATTTACTTGTCGTTTATAATGGTTAGGCTGTGCTCATGACAGTGTTTGCACGTTTGTTTGTTTATATCTGAACACCATGCATAATTAGCCATGACATATTTCTTTATTTTAATTTTGATTTACTATTTTAAGACAATCTACACAAAAAAGTAATGTATTATCTATTTTGCTTTTAAACATTCCAGTAGATACTAAATTGATGGTTGGTCTCCCGTAACAAAGAAATTGTCTTTGCCCACATTACTTTTAACCATCATTACAGTTTCTCAAATATTTGTTTGTCAATATATGAATATTTTATGCTTACATATTATACAATATACATTTAATTTACTTAATTAATACAAACATTGTATTTAACAATGTTCCTTTTCATAAATTAATATTTAGATTGTAGCAGTAACAAGTGTCATTAGACATTATTGTCGATGTAGAAGAAAAAAATATCCAAATTTATCCATCAATTTGAACTCATGTGATACTAATATTATTTTAATCCATCCATATTCATTATATAGGTTTATATGTAAAATAGTTTCTACTTTTTATTAAATATGTGGGCAGATCGGCTAATGGGCCACCTAATGGTGGAAACCTTGGTGCTGCAAGAAATATTAATCACATCAATGCCCCACCATCTATATCTAAGTTTATAATTATAAACAAATTTATTATTAGCAAAGTGAATAGACAAAAGATTCAATAATTATATTTTCAAATATTCGATAATGTTAGTTTTTTAAATTAGTGCTTTATTAAAAACACCTGTTCAAATTATGTACTTAATAACTATAATAGTTATAAAATTAACTTTATACACATATTATAAGGCAAAATCATTACCTGCACAGCCTCATACAGGTAAACACACACTGCGCGCACCTGAATGAGGCTTTATATTAAAATAAAAGTTAAATGGCTTTACTTATAAATTTTCTTAACAACTGTTCAGTTAAACACTGATTTCTCTCTTTCTATCATTATTTATTTGACATTTGAAAGAAGGAAACAGCATAGTTTAATTAGTCACCCGCTAATAATAATATCCTGGGACATTATTCAGCCATCTGATCCCAAACTAAACAGAGCTTGTACTATGGAAACCAGACAACTGATATACTTCATATACTACTTTTCTTTTGTAAATACATACTTATATAGATAATTACACTCAGACTTAAGGCAAACAGACATGTTCATGCACACAAATGTCTGTCCTGTGTGGGAATCGAACCCACAACCTTCGGCATGAAGGGCAAGTATCTACCAACCACGCCAACCGGCCCGTCGCCGTGATGTTCATAAGTAAGGCCGATAGTATGTGCATATTACTTTACTATAGCTTACTCCATCGGAGACGAACAATATTGGTGGACGACTATTAATACTAAAAATTTTATTTCAAATTCATTAGTTTCTGTATATATGTACATTTATATAAACAACCTTGCTTGGGTTTTATGATTTTTTCCTTAAAATCCCTTTTTATGATAATTAACAAAATGTTTTCATAACTTTACGTTCTTATCAGTGAAAAATTTAATAATAGTGTCAGCAGTTTTTTGTCATACAAATATTTTTAACAGTAACTATTGTTTTAATAGCAATATAGGCTTGTAGGTTAATTGCATAGAATTTTACTTGAACGATATTCTTCTTTAAATAAAGAAGTGAATTTTAAATAATTACGGTTCACGTTTCATTATTTTTATACGCCAATCCAATATTTATGGTGATCGTTTAAACGGCATAGGAGTCGATAAGCTACAGCGCTGTGTAGCGGCTAGTTATAGCAAGGATAGTAAAAAAATCTTCTATGAAATATGCACGTTTGCTAACTTTCTAGTCTATAAATCTTATACAGATATATATAACAACATTCATTTTTATTATCACTGAAATATTACGAAACAAATACTCGCCGCGTCTGTCTGTCTGTCTAACTCTATAAATTAAAAAACTACCGAACGAATAATCATACGGCTTTCACCAATTGACGGAATGTAGAATCTATAATATATTTTATAAGGAATTATGTAATTTGAAATATGATGTCGATAGTTGAAAATAATGCCTCGCAAACCAATACGTTTATATTATTTATAACGTTATATATTTTTTATGAAGAGCCTTATTCTAACCGCGCGAAGCCGGGCCGGGCAACTCGTATAACATAAAATAAAGTTAATATATAAAGAGAAATCGATAAATGAATGTAGTTTTTTTTTTTTTTTTTAATAGAAAAAACTAACGGATTCTAATCTCTAATCTAATTTCACTTTTTTAAAAATATTAAATAATCATTTGATTTCAAAACTTTTTCGTTTTGTGTAACAGGGTGGATATTAATATAAGTTGTAAAGTAATAACTTACGTTTAAAATAAATCTATCGTTGTTCCTACACAAAGGAAATATGAAAAAAAAAATTGTATAACTTAACAAAGACACAGTCGTGAGTTCTGATAAAAATTTACTTAAAATTCTTAATACAGAAAATATAGAAATAATAGTTGCCGTAATTTTATTACATACTCGAAAATTTTTAAAGAAAACAAATGTTTTACCGTTTAAAGTAATATCCAATTGTTAGTATGTCTGTATTTTATCACGATAATTAGGTCAGTTACACAAGGTCATGTACATCTTTACTCGAGAGTAGTTCATTGTACGGTTTTATACGGAATCGTAGAGATTCAATGAGTTCGCGGCGTGAGTACTAACTCTTTAAAATAGTTTAAATAATAAAACATTCTATATTGCTTTATTTTTGAACGAATTTTAAACAGTCCTCATTGTTTAAAGTCAATTTAAATACGGCGGTTAATGGCTTCGGCATGCCGCTATAAATTGTTTATAATTAAAATTTTATATATCGTAAGTACAATATTTATTAAATGTTAACTATCAAAGATTAAGAAAATATATACTATATACTACGGGGAAGAACCGGCAAGAAACTTAGTATTGTATGGTGCTTATAATATATGAGATAATTTTTATTTATTCCTACCTATTAATAACGAATATACGGTTGATTTTTTTTATTTCAAAATTAATCACATCCTTAAACGTTATAAAGTGCAAATCACCGCTTGTAATACCTAAACAATATTTTGTCCTCTTCTTTCGAATGTCGAATCAATAATGTCAGAAAGAGTGAAATCAGTGTTTAACAGCCGCTAAGCAATGTTCATAAGTAAGGCTCATAATGTCCGTTATTATCATTACTTAATTCTCTATTGTTTCACATCTGGCGTCGATATCCGCCTGCAAAAGTTATCGCTTCGCTACACGACAATAGAAAAAAAAGTGAAAACTGTTCTGAATACACTTTTTTTCTTAAACTTAACAAAAGACTACTTTCGACTACCCAATTTTTAATAGCGGGTTATATTTATTCATATTTGTATTGCGGTGAAGTTTTTTTTTTGCTGCGCGGGCGCATGAAATAAGTTGTGGTATGATTCAGCGGATATCTCAGACGCGCTCCAAGAACGTAACGATATCAAGCGACATTATCCACTGTGTAACATTGTTGCCATATTTAGATATTGTCTTGCTGAATACGCTTTGTTACTCGCCTGTTTCGCTGAGTTTAAATTTTTGAAAATTTAAAATGTATTGTTTGTATATGACTAATATACTTGGTCACCGTTTGATGGATCACCTTAGTCACCTAGAAAGTTGGCACATATATTATGTACTAGCTTTCTTCCGCGGCTTTGCGGAAAGGATTTTATTTAACTTGTTTTCATTTGGCGCTACCACTATCTTTATATACCGTTTAAACTAATTGTCATTACATATGTGAAGGACAAGCGTGGGTTTTAATAATATGATATATATACTTAAATAACAGTATCGTATGTTCGTTTTTTTTTTGACAACTTCTAAAGAATTAAAATGGTATCCGTTCACTCAATCAGATTTGACTGAATAACAATTACCGTATACGTAAACTTTCGTATTTATTATATTAGTGAATATTAAGAAATTAAACGTTTGACAATAACTAGAATTTACGTATATATGTACGTAATCATTTAAGCATTTAAATAATTAAAAAATTAAAAATACAACGATAACACATTTGCATACATTCGTGATGTTTGTTTGTGTTACTAAGCTCGGGATTGATAAGAGATTTTTTTTTAATATTGAATGAAATAAAAAAAATATAAATTTTGGTTTCAATTCAATACTTTGAATTTATCGTAGTAAATACCAATGATAGTAAATAAGCTATTTTTATTTATAATTGCAGTTTCTCGCCGGGTCTTCTTGATAGAATCTATATTTCGAACCGGTGGTAGTGTTAGTAAGAGCATTCTATAAAATACTTCGATTTGATTTGATTATGGCTACATTACGTCTTTAGTAATAAAGCTGGGTTTACATATGGAGAAAATTTTAATGATCAAGCTGTATAGCGTTGGGGTTAAGAGCGTCAGTGACGAATGTGATTTATAATAATAATATCTTAGGACATTTTTCACCCACAGCCATCTGATCCCAAATTAATATTGTACAGAGCTTGTACTATGGAAACCAGACAACTGATATACTACATATACTATTTTTCTTTTGTAAAAATACATACTTATATAGATAATTACACCCATACTCAGGACAAACAGACATGTTCATGCACACAAATATCTGTCCAGGGTGGGAATCGAACCCACAACCTTCGGCGTGAAAGGCAAGCATCCTCCAACCACGCCAACCAGCTCGTCACTAATTTTTTGTCTAATTAGCGAGTCAAACTTAATGTGAGTGCCTTCGCACTTGTCTAAATGCTATAATTTTAATTTAACTTCACTTGTTAGTATGTCACGTGTTACAACTTATTACTACGAACGAACACATTGACTGTTCAATCTAACCGTTGTTTATTAAATTTAGTTTATGATATATTTTTTTTTTAATAAGTATTATTTATTTCAGTCAATGCATAGACAATACATGTTGCAAACATGTAATGTCTATGCATATATATGCACGTATACTTTAACGGGGAAGTGAGATTTATTAGTAAACATGTCTCCATGGTTTTCATAAACGTCGCTGACGCAATTTTTAGGGTCACGGTCACGTCAAGTGATTTATAATATAACGCTTACTTTTCACAAAATGTTTCGTCGTGTCGCCTTTATTAATAACGTAACGAAGCTCGTATTGCATTTCGAATATGTAAAGTTTATGACGTAAATACGTGTCAATTATGTTACGTGTAATATGTTGCACGCGTTATAATATGTATATTTATTGGATTTTGTGTAATTTTAATAGCGTGCGTTATCTACGTATAATTGTACCTTGAAATTTAATTCTGAAACGGTGTAAGTGACATCTGTAAACTGACATGTGTCGTAAGGATTTTAAATATGTATAAATACATATTTAAACATACGAACGTTGTAATTAATAAATTTTCGGCTTTTTTTATATAGAATAGGAAGGTGGACGAGCCTGACGGTAAGTGGTCAACAACGCCCTTAGACATAGGCATTGTTAGAAATGTTAACCAAGCGATGGTTCACCAATCACAAATGCGCCACCAACCTTGGGAACTAAGAAGATATGTCCCTTGTACCTGTAATTACACTGGCTCACTCACCCTTCAAACCGGAACACAACAATACGAAATACTGCTGTTTTGCGGTAGAATATCTAGGCTTAAATTCGGTTCTAAATAACGAGTTCTTAATTCAAATACGTTCGTATGTAAACTATGATTTCGTAATGGTATTCTCAACCCTTACAAGTCGAGTACTTTTAGTTAACCTTTAACTTAACAGTTTTAATTTTCAGTACGTAAACGTTATATAAATTGTCCAGTTAATAAAAATACGAACTGATTAACTAAGTTCTCTTTGAAGTCGATCGTTTTTTTTTTTAATCTGGGAACTTGTGTGAGTTGTTTAGATACATATACATAATACCTATATATAGGCTACCACTACAGGGTAGGACGTTCGATATTTGAAAATGAGTATTGTTGCGTTGCTACGCTCATACCAGCCTCATTGTAGTCTAAAGATTTCAACTACGCAATTCTATTCGAATTAACTTGTGTAAGATACTTTCGAAACGTGACCATATGTATTTTAAAATTTTGCCATAGTTTATAAAGGACAGTTATTATTTAGAAAACAATATATGAGACCTCATTATCTATTAAGTTTTATCAAACGTGGTAAAGTATTTGCATAATATATTATTGTGAATATTCTTTTGAAATTTGTCTCACTCGAACGCTGACACTTAAAAATGCGTAATATGATAGGTATAAAAAAAAAAAACTAATGTTGCGTGTAAAAAAAATTCGATCGCGCAAATTCCTAAACGCACTTACGATTAGTGTGTCGTATAAAGAATTAACATTCCTTTAGAAAGAGTTTGTGTCAGCTACGTTTATTATAAATATTACAAGTAACATCTGTTTTGGTCGTGTATTGCGAACCTAACTTTGGGAAGGTTGGTAGTGCGGACTGAGATAGGATATTTATATTTTAATAGTAATAAATATTAATGTCGTAAAAACAAATGTTATAAAAAAAGCATTATAAAGTTACAGAGTAAGTATGAATAAAATTAAAAAATAATTAATCTATATTTAAGAAGGTTTTAGGTCTTTTACAAAAAGTGAAGCGTATCATCCTTTATGAGTTATCACTCTTCGCCCGCATGTTAGGTAACGCGGGAGATGTTGGTGTCGGGGTACGGTTATAAAAAAGTAGCCTATGCCCTTCCTCAGGGTTCAAGCTTGCTTCATACCAAATTTCATCAAAATTCGGTTCAGTGTTTTAGACATGAAAGCGTAACAAACAGACAGGAGTAGCTTTCGCATTTATAATATTAGTATATATATATTCGGTGTTAAGGATGAGAGAGCCGAGATGGCCCAGTTGTTAAGAACGCGTGAATCTTAACCGATGATCGTGGGTTCAAACCCGGGCAAGCGGATTATAATTCATCTCGTGCTTTACGGTAAAGGAAAATATCGTGAGGAAACCTGCATGTGTCTAATTTCACTGAAATTCTGCCACATGTGTATTCCACCAACCCGCATTGGAGCAGCGTGGTGGAATAAGCTCCAAACCTCCTCCTCAAAATGAGGAGAGGAGGCCTTTAGCCCAGCAGTGGAACATTCACAGGCTGTTACGTTAAGGATGAGTAGCCCATCTCCGATGGTAAAATTAAAATTGACAAAAGATACATGCAAGTAGCTGAGTAATGTAAATAAACGAAACGAAAGTAATATATGAGCGCTCTGGATAAGCATGCATGTGTATTGATATTGAGGGATTGGAGAGTACATCTGTACTCGTTACTATTATATCTTATGCGCAGTTGGCTAGTGTCCGCTGTAAATGGCCGTCGTAGTCGAAATTGGTCAGGAAGGATATATTACTATTTTGATATCGAGTCATTGCAACGTTGTTACAACGTTCGTAAATTCGATTCCAATCGTAACAATAATTACGGACTATTTATGAACTACGGTTATTTATTTTTTTTACTTCTGCTCTAACATGTGATAGCAATCACATGTCATATAAATAGTTTTTTTTTTTTAAATTAATAATAGCTTATAATTAAAGCTAAGGGTACAATTACACGTAACTAATGAAAATGCTTGGAATAATCATTTCTTCGATCTCGTGTAGCATTTGTTTATATAATAAAGTAGGTATCTATATACTACTAAGCTTTTCAGTAATAAGAACATTCTGAATCGACGAACAGTTCACAAGATGTTATAAAAACAAAGTCCCCCCCCCCCTCGCAGCATTTTTCTGTACGCGATAGACTTAGAACTACCGAACAGTTTAAAAAGTACGATGAACGGATTGACTTATGATTGATAAAGAGTATATATTCGTTAAGGTTTTGGGTGAGTTTGCTGAATGTTCCAAAATGTCGGCTTTACTGTTCAATCGACTTAGTAGTTTTGGCTGTGCGGTTGATAAGTCAGTCACGATAAACGAATTATAAGTGTAGTTATAAATGAAATATATATCTTTGAACCGTTATCCCATCGAAAAGTTATTTGACGATTTCGTCATCGTTTCCAGGGTTACCCCGCGCTACAAGGCTACATGGCGCCCGGGTACTATCAGCAATACGCCGCAACCTACAGCACCCCGCAAGCCGCAGCAGCTGGTAAATATATTATATCTATATGCGCTTAGTTAATATTAACGGCCCTTTCAAAGTCAGTTTGGCTTTTTTCGGATTTCAAAGGGATCTATATCCCTCTACATACATGACTTTGGCTTAGTCATCTAATAGTTCAACATAAGAACGCGAACCCGAGGTCCTGGGCTTAAACCCCCAGTCGTCTGGTTTTTCTGTCGAATATTCTCAGTGACAGCCCGGAGTATGGAAGTTGGAAATGTGTCACTCACTCAGATTGCAGACCTCTCGAATGAGAGTGCACATACAGCTTATTTTCATATTCGGCTTATTTTTTCTTTACTAAGAATACATTAAGTTAGCTGCTATTACATTATTTTTAATTGAATATGTAACTCTCGAGTGTAACGTTGCTAATAGAAAAATGTTTTGTTTCTACCATTTACATTTTCTTGAAGTAAATTCAAAGATTATTTTATGTTTTGATAAAATTAAACCGTCGATTTAATACTAACGACCTTCCTTACTTACATATAAACGTTGCTTAGCGGCTGTTAACAGTGATTTCGCTCTTTCTGACATTATTAATTTGACATTTGAAAGAAGGAGACATCATTGTTTAACTAATGACCCGCTAAACAACGTCCATAAGCAAGGCCGTAAGAAATTCAAATATATTTTTTTTTAAAAGGATAGACTGTAAATCGAGTTATTGTTATTATAGGTGTAAACAATATTTGTATTTAGAATGAATTAACGTAATAAAAAATTAATTTATATAAATAATATTTAATTAACGAAATTAAAATAGTCGTTGTATTGTTTATAATATAAAACAATATTTACATATATTTTTTTATTTAATTTAATATGTATTATAAGTGAAACTTGTACAATCGATGACTTGCTATTATATACGATGCTTAGACTACTAAAAAATGTTGCAACACAGACGATATAATAAACGAAACACAATTTATATTATTATACATATATATATAAGTTTTTCATATCGTTAAAAGTAAAGTTATGTTTTCATGTGATAAGTTATTTGAAAATGTTTGTTAGGCTTAGAAAATAATAGAAAAAAACCACAAAGGACCGTAACATCCTTTTAATAGTTCTTTTATCATTGTTTTTTATCGCTTGTTATCTAACACTGTTATCAAAACGCGAGTGCATTGTATGAAAATATTCAGAATGTGAATAATACAAAATATTATATTTAAGGAGGCCTTTATAGTTTTCATGTGTATACTTGAGAAATACGTTGTGTGGTAAAGTTTTAAATTTAAACATCTCGGTACTCAAACCAATATTGATATTGCAAATGTATGTAATTTCTTCATCATTTTTTTATTCTTGAAACGTACATTGTGATGCCGCCTGCCGCAATAAACATGCGCGCTCATTAAAATAACGTCAATAAAAATTTATAGTTTCATCTCGTGCTTGGCGATAAGGAAAACACCGTAAGGAGACTTGCACGTGTCTAATTTCACTGAAATTCTGCAATATGCGCTTCCACCAACCCGCATTGGAGCAGCGTGGTGGAATAAACTCCAAACCTTCTCCTCAAAAAAGGAGAGGAAGCTTTAACTCAGCAGTGAGACATTCACAGGCTGTTACTGTAAGATATATCCAAAGGCCCGAACAACACGTCTGTGCAAATACAAAAACAAGGAAAAATACATAAATGTATTATACATTTGTCTGTATTATCTAACCTAACTGTTGGAAGTTAAAAAAGAAGTGACTTTTATATTAATAATGAATTAGTTTAAAATAATCATAACTGCTTAGTTTCAGTTTTTCAGTGTTGCTATTGCAAAAAATACTATTCACTAAAAAGTATCGTTTATTATTTTAAATTTGTTTAGATTATGTATAAAAATAGTTGGAAAAAGATAAAAGGAGCATAAAAAAATTATACATCGTCAAAATCTAACATCAAATACGTTATTATTAATAATATTATAAAGATAAGGTTCTATCTTTGAAGGCCAATGAATTGCTAATGCGTTTAATATTTTATGAGTACGCACATTTTGAATTTTGATTATTCACAAAACTGCGTACTGAGTTAATAAAAACTAAGATGCCTCCTATCTTTTTTTGCTATAACCCTTTTAATGTTAACCTCCCAGAGGTTTTATTAATGGAAGTTTGTATCTTCACAATTCGGAAGGGTTTTTAGAGGATAGTCTAGAAACAATATACACATAACAATTGTCAAATTAGTTTACTTTAAATTAGATATAATATGATATTGATAGTTGTAAGCATTTTTATACTAAGACGATTAGGCTATAGAACTAAAGTGCCATTCCTGTTGCAGCCGGCTACCGCATGAGCATGCCGGGCGGCGGCGCGGCGGGCGGGTCGTGGGGCGGCGCGCCGCAGCCGCTCATGTACGCGTCCGTGCCGTCCGCGCAGTACCCCTCCCAGTAGCGCGCCCGCCGCCCCCCGCATGAGCCCACACCGACACATCATGTAACAATAGATACCGTCGACGCGTGACCGACTCCTGCGAGAGGTCGCGCCGTCCCAGGGAACGCTGTACTGGAATACCTCCGGTCCGAGTACGTTCTGCGATGGTGCTGAGTTGCGTTTTGTAATCGTAAATACTTATATTACGTGAGTCATGACGACGTCCGACCGGGAACCCCGAAATGTAACACTACACCGTCTAATGTTTTAAGTTTCTTTGTATGATTTCTTTATTGCATATTCGTGTAGAATGTTTTTCTTTATTGTATCCTTATTCTAATAGCCAAAACTTTATTATGTACAATCTGTGAATATACATATACATATACATATATATATATATCGATCGATAGTAGTCGGGAATGTAATGCTACTCGGAAGTTTCTCGGTTCCCTCGTCCGATCGGAGATATTTCACTACAACTTCAGCGACAACAGTTATTTGTCGATTGTATTAATATTTTTATCGCGAAGTGTAAAATGATACATTCGACAAATGGATGTATTTAGTGAGCGCATTGCTGGTCAATGACAACAGCACAAACAGTGTTTATAATTCAGTTTTCGTGGGGACGGCTGCTTTATGCGTATCCTATCAGCCTTAAATGACTGCCTTTAGAAGATTATGGTACAAGAACTTGACTTTATACAGCGAATGTTTGTTACTGATTACTGATATGTTATACCGATTGTTATAGATAAGAACATTTTGTCGTAACCGAATATATTTCGTCCAGTTCATTAGCGACGGTAGAGCCATGTTACTCACATCTGGTACAAGTCGACTTGACGGAGACGTCAGGAGTCCCTATAAAACGAAGCACTGGTAAGAAGAAACTCATGCTACGGGTGGAAAGTGACGAGTCGGTCTCCGGACGCGCAGCGCCCCGCTGTCGATAGTCGATCTACATAGATAGGACATAACGAAATAAATTATAAATTTTTAAAAAAAAGTTATAATTATATAGGGGGAGTAGTGTCGCGAGTGGCCTCGTGTACATAAGTTGATATTTATTGGCGCCCTGCGCTAGCAGACTGAGCTGTATTCCCGATCACTCCTCGACGACGCACGACGCGCCAGACCTTACGTTGACGTATTTATAATTATTAAGTTCGGCACATGTTGTTTTGTTTGACCTGAATTGTTATGATTTTATTGTATGGAAACACTGGTGAGTCAATAAAGCAGTGGGTCTGGGACACCGGGTGTTTGATTTGCCGTCGATTATAATATATTATACTTTATCGTGTTTATTTCTGGGTCCAAAATTGAAACGTTGGCAATTTTCTTCTGTGATTGAAGTCTGCGTGTACACAGCCGGTTAAATGAAAAATTATTGTAAATTCTTAACGTCATTTTGTAAAAGGAAGGAATAAATAGTTTAAGTTTAATAATACTTTTGATTATTGTTGTATTATTGATGTTACAATAATTGTGACAATAACCCCTTTCTAGAATATTGAAATTGGATAATAAATAAACACGAACTGTAAATAAAATTCTACTCTGAGATTTCTTTTCTTAAATCGTATTTTTACAGTCAATTATTATATTATTGGTAACATTTTGGATTGAATTTTATGCTCAAGAAGTTTTGATGTCATTAAAATAATAATTTGTACAAGTAAAAATAAGATTTCTTACTTTCATTATAAATAATTATTCGGATTTTAACTTTGTCTCATTCATACATCCAGTTCATACAACAAGTTTTAATTACATTGAATTGAATTTAAATAAGACCATATATATATATATATATATATATATATATATATATATATATATATATATATAATAAATGTAGTATAATAAGCTATAAAGTTAAAAAATACTTACTAAACGAACCCTTACACATACACAAAAGTTTTTTTTCCCTATAAATGAAAATGATATTTACACCTTGCAGTAATCTATAACAAAGATTAATCATTACCGTAAAATAAAAATACCAGTTGGTTGATTACTTTTTTACATGGAACCTAGTGAGTAGGCAACGTAGAAGTTGACCGCGGTCGATGACCACACAACCACGCACTGCACCAACGCACCTCGAAGGTGCGGTGCGTGTCGGTCCTAAGATTTGAAGCCATTTTATCATTCCAAAATAGCAAAGTTCGCCATTTGAAAAAACAAGCGGATCCGACACCGCTATGGATTTGTCTACACTTACGCAGACGATACTCTTGCAATGGTGGATTTTTGCGGGCTGGTCCGTGTTCAACCGTTTTATTACGCACCGTGGGTAGCTTTACATTTGATACCTATACATTTCGATTGTATCGATTCGATTATGAGACCAATTGGTATGTAGCATCGATTTTGGCTGTTGAGTAAAAAATAGTGCGGTTTCTTAGCTTTTGTGTTTATCATACCAAAACATTGCTACTTATTTAACTTTAAATTACATTTTGTGGGGTTTTATTTTGACGCTATTATTTATAGCGTAAAAATTATCCACTTTTTTGTCGTATGAGATGTATATATCATAAGTAAAAACACTTAAATATATGGCTTAATACAAGGTAAATATTTCACCGTTTTTTCTGCTTAACATATTACAAAAGATTTAAAACAGAATAAAACATTAGGACATGTATAGTGAAAATGGCTATACGCTTAATATTATTGAATTAGGAAAATATTTGGCTTTCGACATTAGAAAATTTAGACGATGATTCATCGTCCAGCGAAAGTCCCATTTCATAAGATAGTTGTTTGTGAAGGATATATTCTGTTGTAAATGTAATGGTAACAGTGGCGTAAGTAGACGGTTAGGGTCCTGTTGTGTGGGTCTTTGTCAAGAAATAATGGGGCGGCACCTTTCTACGGCGGTACATATTCAAAAGTGAATTTGGTAATCATAGAAATAGTAGATGACCTTTTTGCTATTATTTTCTTTTGGCTATTACTTAAATAAATTTCAAAAATATTGCATACCGACAAGTCACATGCTAGTATCGTAATATTCTCATCTCATAATACTCTCATCATATATCTAGTTTATTAAATAAGCGTTACAATTGTTCTTTTTTTAAATGTTGTTCTTTGGGAGTTCTATTCCTCTATTTGTCGCTAAATGTTAATATAACATAGAATTTCTCCGCAACACAATATTTAATACAATCAGGATAGCGAGGAGTATTAAACGGATGCGCGCAATAATCTTAAGAAATTAAGGTAAGGAGTAAGTATTTAACCTTTTCTTTTGGGTTTGGGGTTTAAGTGCAAGAATAGAATATTGAATAAATGGCAGTAAATAAAGATCAATTTATTTCTGATTAAGACTGCAAAAAATAAGTTGAACGAAAGAATTACATTTCTGAGATTTAAAATACCTACGTATTTTTATATTGTTAGGAGATTCCTTGATCTTATACAACAGCGTTGTAAAAAAAGTCGCACGCTAATTTAAAACCGCCATTTTGCAAGTGGAAAAGTTTTTGAGGCATTTTATACTCATACAAATCATACTAGTATATAATACCATTAAAAAATAAATACTTTTTATCGCACCTACTCCAATACAAAAAACAATAGAGATGAGGGCCATGTACCAGACTTAGTTACGTCATTACATTTTCAGTTAACTTTTAAACAAAAAGTCGAGATGGCCCACTGGTACGAACGCGTGAATCTTAACCGATGAACGTGGGTTCGAACCCGGGCAAGCACTTCTGAATTTTCATGTGCTTAATTTCTGTTTATAATTCATCTCGTGCTTTTCGGTGAAGGAAAACATCGCGAGGAAACCTGCATGTGTCTAATTTCATCGAAATTCTGCCACGTGTATTCCACCAACCTGCATTGGAGCAGCGTGGTGGAATGAGCTTCAAACCTTCTCAAATAGGGAGAGGAGACCTTAGCCCAGCAGTGGGACATTTACAGGCTGTTACTTTTAAACAAAAGAAGTAAATAATCCGTTCGGAAATTATGAAAATGAGTAATAAATCTTTTTATATTGTATATGAAAATAGTCTATATATATACTTATACATTAATCATCATCATCGATATTACGCCCTGGCACTCTTTTAGATAGATAAATTATTTATCAGCTTGCCTACAATAATATTCCCCTATTGTACTTTATATTAATAATAATAATTTTTTGTTTATTTCTTCACAAAAGTTGAAAAATTTACATAACATTTAAATATCAACTAAATAATGTGAAGACTGGTGCTTGCAATAGTGTATTCTACAAGACACCAGGCCTCCAATCCCGTTTACATGTACAAAAAAGAAAAATATCGTAAGTAATTTGTATTATTAATAAGCTTACCACAATCTTGTTAAATGTAACGCTTCAAAAGCATCGCTAATATTGCAAGAATTATGTTCTTTCATATACAAAAATCTATTTTTATCAAAATGGTAACTACTTTAATTATATATATACCGTGTAATGTGTTTAATGACAAGTATCATATCTTGATGTTTGAAACATCTGCTTATCGATACTTATAAATCATTTACGACTGTAAAATAAAACCTAACGTTTCGTCTAGTTCGTCTATTTTCTCAGAACGTTGGGCAATTGAATATTGTTTGTGATTCATGCGTGATAAACATACTTGGTTATTTTGATTCAATCCATGGTCTTCCATTGCATTCCACAGAAAGTATGATTATCCTTAACCCATTTGTGACATCATATGTAGATATTTTATAACACTAGCGTAAAGTTTGGGAGGAATGACGTGAAAATTGCAATGACAGTGATCTAAAAATAAGGTCGTTGGCGTGGCGCGGCCGCCACAACGCGCTCCGCAGTCGAGGACCAACCGTCGCGAGTTTCAGACGAACGATCACGAGCAGCAACCATGGTTTACGAGAGTGACTTCTACACGACGCGCCGGCCATACCGGCCATCCAGCTACAGCGTGTCGGTGAGTGCGCCGCCTTCTAACACCTACCGAGCGTGCACCTCGCTCCAATCTTTTCCCGGGAGCCGGACGCCCTCGCACCAAGTCGACCCTCGTCATTTTCATATATTTCGCTAAAGTAGTGTCTTAGTGTAGCGGTCGTAGCTTACAGTGGCAATAGTATTTATTAATTCAATTCTACTCATGTGTTGTCGGACAGCGATCTATGTCGCTTATAAACATTATTGCTTTATACCTAAGTACCAATGTCCAGCCGCAACGTATTTCGTTCAATAGTGTAGGGTTCGATAGGACGTCGCGGTAGCTATCCGCAAGTGGGTCAGATCGAATCGAGAAACAAAGATCGGTAAGCGGAGCTACCGGGCGCGCCAAATATAGCCGCGGCTGGAGCCGCCGCCCGCCCGACTAACGGCGACTTCTCCGCTTGCAGCGGGTGGGTGACTGGGATCTGGTGCCGTCCGTGCCGCGGCCGAGTCTGGTTCCCGATCCCGTGACTGCGTACGGCCGGCGCTCCAGGCCCGGTGCTCGCGTCTCCATCCTCGACCCCGTCGCGAGGCAGAACATACCGCCGAAACCGGAGTCTAAGCTGGCGCCGCTTGCGCCGTACGTTTCTCCGCGTGACCAAACACGAGCGCGCGTTCTGTCCTCTGTTGGCCAGCACGAGCGCGCTTACGCGGCGGATCCTCTAGGCACGCCGCGCGATCACATGGACGTGGTGCTGGCACAGGCGCACGGGCGGCCTCTGCACTCGGCGCACCGACAAGTCTTCTACAGCAACTACGCCACTTATTGAATATATCGCAGTCGTTTCGTGTGTCGCTTACGCTAGTCGGGTCGGTCGGGTCGGTGCGAGGGTGCGCGAGAGCTAGCGGTGCTAAGGGCGCGGTTGTTGCAGACGCCGCGCCACTACGTGGTGGTGGACCGAGACCCGCTGCCGAGGCGCGCGGAGGAGCAGTACTCATACTCTTACTCGAGCACGTCGGAGCGGTCGGCGGGCAGCGGACTGCCACAGCGCAGCTCGTACAGCAACACGGTGGAGCGGCGCTCCGCCAACGGGCCTGGTGGCTACTCGTACACAAGCGAGCGGTCTAGCAGCCTCGGTGGTCCCAGCGGATACTCCTACTCGTCGTCCACAAGCGGCCGCCTGCCCTACGGCACCACCTATCGCCACTACTCTTACCGCGTGTAGCGCCCCGGCTCCCGACCTCCCGACCTCCCGTCCTGTCGTCCTCCCGTCCTTACACCCTTAACCCTCCAAATATTTCCTTGACTTAATCAGTATTCGCTAACGCAATGTGATCGCACTACTTTATGTTTCGTTACAAGTGGTCGTGAACCTTAATAGCTTTTTATGTTTTTAGACTAAATTTTTCTATTTAAACGAATACTTTTGTGATTTAGACTGAATTTTTAATAAAGCTTGCATTTTTGTAATTCTATTTCCTTTGTTCTTACAAACCCAAAGAATATCGATGATGAGCTCGATATTTTTATTTACTAACAAACAGAAGTTTAAATTTTAATAGAATCTGATACATGAATATTAATTTATATTCTTTCAGTAGGTAGTTATCTCTATCGTCTATTCTTGAATTAGAGCCAAATATAAATATTACAGATTGTCATAAAATCTCAAACAATAATAAATATCTAGAAGACTAAAAATTTTTTTTAAAATGACCTAAGAAATTATTTTCACGACACTTTGCTTTTATAAACAAACAAAAAATTAATAAGCAAATTTAAGCGCAATTTTTGAAATTGATATTAAATACATATAATGTAATCAATTTCATTTTGACACTTGAGCATCTATTATCTCACTCAGTATTCAATAAAAGGAATCAAATCGGCTTGAAGGACCAAACATTATTTTGCTAACTTATAAGAAACAAATATATTTATAATTTGAAATAATTTTCCATTTATAATGTATTTAAAAAAAATTAATTGAAAGTGTAGCCATTTATAATAAATAGTTATTTTTTTCTATCGATATTATTTTAATTAATGAACAAATAATCGATTTGTTTTGTTGTATAATTATAAAAATTATTCAAATCAATACTTATATTATGAAGAAATGTCATTTTGTTTCTAAATAACAAAAACGGTTAAGCCGATTTTGCTTTTCAATATACATACAAATTTCACACACTTAATACTTACATATTTAATGTCTGCCTCGTTGGTCTAGTGGCTTGATATAAGGACGCAGACCCGGAGGTCCTGGGTTCAATTCCCAGGTCGGGTCAATAAAAAGTTATTGGGTTTTTCTGTCAGCAAATTCTCAGTAGTAGTAGTTAATCGGTCTGGAGGACATTCTTATTATTATTATTTAATGTCAAACAAATGTAGGATAATTTATTATTATTAATTGTGCGATTATAAATTAAAGGTTGAATATTAAACTTATATATACATATTAAGATTTGATAAATTCCATTTTCATTATGACGCCGCTGCCGACAGCCGTTGACGTCCGTGTACTATCTCTCATCCCTTCTACCGTATTACAATATCCCGTATGTAACTTACATACCTAAGCTGTCTCAGGTGAGTGTGTGTAAATCGCAATTGAGTTACGCATTCTTTGTAAATACCATCAAGCACAGAGCTTGTATCCGCCTCGTGTTTATCACAACACATCGCAGGTGCACATTTAACAGCTTTTATAAGTTTTTGTCATAAGTAGATCACTCATGTCATTCGCCATTGTTATTTATCTCTTAAATAAATTAATACGCAGCTCGTATGGGGCGACGTTTTTATTTTAACGGAATAAAATACCACCGTGCGGTAAACGGTTTGAGGCTGGACGTAATATTACGCCAGCACGCATGGAAATTGTTGTTGATTTCAGGCACCTAAGTATGAGTATAATTTCGTAAATGACGCTTAACAGTTATTTGATGTTAAAAGATGACAATGAATATATTAGCTACACTTCCCAGCTTCACACGGGCACAATAAGGGTCTACATAAATGTTTATATCGATATACATATAATTCTAATAAGTTACGCGGCACACGTCAGCAAAGCTCCCATTCGACACGATTTTTTCCGACTTCTTCAACATTGTAATATTTCAATGAATTTTCACAAAACCTTAATAAATTATTTATATGTGACAGACGCAGCGGGGGACTTTGTTGTATACAGTATTTTTAACATATAACTTTAAGTGTATGTAGAAAAATTAAAACACAAATTTTAGAATTTTATATTTTGGATTAATTTAATTTATGAATTATCAAATCTATTTAGGCTGAATGGCAAATGAGTAGTGACAAGATCAATCGTCACTATAATACATAACTTGGCGCAGTCACGTGCAATAGTTTTCACTACCGGCCTGCGAGCCAAAGGTTGATTAAAGCATCCTTACAACATGCTGAAGATTGGACGAGGAATACTCATTCGTTGTATTAATAGAATAGGATGTAATTTAATATTAAAAGAAAAATCTTTATTTGATTGGAAAACGATAAGCTACGTCATAAAAGCTCTCAATATTTCATCATATCAAAGTTTTTGAAAAGCCAACTTAAGCCACATACAGGATCTTCTGGAAAATCATAGAAAACTAAACGGCAATAAGTTCTGGCATAGAATATATACAGGGACATAAGCCGTTATTTTTTTATGTTAGTTCTTGTTTGTCTGTAAATCCGATTCATGAAAACTTGCACACGACACTGAAAAAAGGGGTGAATAAACTTTGATATACAAGTATTACAACTATTATTTGTCGAACACATGCAACTAAATCCGTATAAATAGAGGCAAACGATTACTTATTCGACTTAAATTGTATGGGATAACCAATAAGGTTATAAATGCGAAAGTAAATCTGTCTCTTTCTTGCCTAATTACGACGAAGCATATTTTATCATAGAGATAAACTGGGACCTGAATAAGATCATAGGCACAGGTTAGCTTTAAGACTTGGCTCCTCGGGCAGAAAAAAATTACGCCCTTTAAATTTAAGGTAAAAGATATTGAAATAATTTTAATTATTCAATAATTAGATTATCGGTTAATTAGGAATAGGTATTTCCTGATAGGTACAATGTTGGCGTCTTCAAATCCAGAGTAAACAGGTTTCTTATAGGCAAGCGTGCTACATCTTAGACCGTGTCGATGCTTAACATCAGGGAAGTCAACGGTCAAACGCTGGCCTATTAATTGTAAAATAAGGGTAGGTAACTAATAATGACTTTTAGAGTATTTATGTGATGTTGATAAGGTTTTTGTAGTTCCTTAAGAAAAGTCAAATTAAAAAGTAACAAAAAATGGGTAACGATTTAGAAAGGCACCGCCCGAGAACGCGTCCCGTTAGCTACAAGGTAGATATGCCACTGAGCATATGTACTTACGGGCTTACGGAAAAATACCGGGTGAACGGAAAACAAAATGACGCAAAGGATATCGCAGTTAGAAGTTAGAACATTATTAATTACTTTTTAATACCGTTGTTTATTATTATATATATATTATTATTATTTTCGATGATTATAACTGTCAGGTAATGTTTAGTTGGTATACAACATTGTTTATAGTGTTGATAGATGCAATAAAATAGGTATATATAGGTAATAAATAAATACATTAATATATATATAACAGCCAAAAAATATTAATAAAAAAATGTGATTCCGGAATGTTATTACATCTTTATACAATACAAAAGAAGTTTTACAGTCTATTGAAATAGCAGTAACGTGAGTTGTTGTTATGGCATTACGCCAAATTCAAGAACGAAGTTTCCAAATATATCTAATGCGTTAATTGCTGTGTAATTTCTATAGAAACTCGTATTACACAAAAACTTATTACTCAAACAGAACTATGTAAGTGAAATAATTAATTACCAATATTATATAACTTAAAAGTTATTATATCAAGGTATTCGATAAATTGTATTTGAAATATTATTGTACAATTTGATTTTACCGATGTTACTTACGAATCCCGTCCGAAGCCACTATTTAAAAAGAACTAAGTAATTGTCTATGGGATAGTACAGAATTTGATTTGATCTATCAATATATATTGACTATATGCCAACGGGATATATGAGTAGGGTCTTTACCGGATGCCCTTAGTTAATATGTAGGTAGGTATCGATCATTAATGTATCACAAACAAAAGTCTTTAATATGACATATACGAAACTTGTGATATTAGACTCTATTAGATCTGTGTGGGTCAAAAAAGACACCTACTTAAATAAAGCAAGCTATATCGAATGTCCAATTGCACTCGCGCTGGATTTTTTTTACTTTTGAAAATATTAAAAAGTATTAAATACAAAATATTATATAAAAAATTCCATTTAGTGTTTCCTTAAAGTATATTATTTATATATTACATATAATCCTGACAATGACCTTGCTGATATGCAAAAGAATAAATTAAGTAAACACAACTTTGCCACAAATTAGCGTTTATGTAAATAATTGGCCGGATGTCTAATATCCCGGACTAAAAACAATGGCGTTGCTGGAAATTGATCAAGGGAATAGGTATTGGCAGTAGACCAAAGGCCAAGTGAAAACATCTGCGTATTACGAAAACTAAACAATAAACATTTTTATGTCGTGCTAAATTATTGCGTTTAGTTTACTTTCAGCTAATGAGGTTTGTAGCTAAATACATGATTTTGAAATCATTTGTAATTTAATTCTTATTATCGAGGAGTGTATACGAAAACAGTAACATACTGTAATTATTTTGAATGTTTTAAAATAATAAATCATTTTTTATTGTAAATTAATGAAATATAAGTTCAATAAATCAGTAATTAATAGTATATTTAGAAATCAGTTCATTAGAAGAGCATGGTAGAAAATTGTTGAAACCTTAATCAATAAATGAATTCAAAGCAAATATTCGTTTAAGCGCAAGTGCGCGTTAGTGTAGTGTACGTAATACATTTCTTACTATTATATTGTTTGTTATATAATTATGCTTAAAACATATATTTAGAAATTAAGTAGCTTAGCCATAAAATATTCACGACATCGTAATAAATCCGGGTAAGATCCTAGTATCATGTGGAAAAAACTATTTAAAAATCAAATCAATCACAAAAACCAAACAAATATATAGAAAATATAAACATTGGAATATTTTCTCCGGTGTTCTATACCACGATACAGCGGCGAGTTGAGTTTTAATCTAATTTTGTCCCGACTCGAATCGTATAAGCTGTGACTCACAGGGCTATTGATATCGTGTTTTCTTATAAAGTTATGTAGCAGCTATAAATATGTTTTATAATCAATTATATTGGATGGGAAAGAGATAAGAGTTAGCAGCCTAGGTAGAGTAAACATAACTCCAGGGCAGTTTAAACAGCAGCTAATTCATTGAAAAAAAAATAACTTATAAGCACCTCCAGTATTGCCTTCAGAGTGCGTCGTACGATCCGTACGGATACCGTGGTTCTTAGGACTAATATTATGGAATCTTATTATTAGGAATATGTTAAATAATTACCGTAACCGTAACCGTAACAGCCTGTGAATGTCCCACTGCTGGGCTAAAGGCCTCCTCTCCTCTTTTTGAGGAGAAGGTTTGGAGCTTATTCCACCACGCTGCTCCAATGCGGGTTGGTAGAATTCACATGTGGCAGAACTTCAGTGAAATTAGACACATGCAGGTTTCCTCACGATGTTTTCCTTCACCGTAAAGCACGAGATGAATTATAATCACAAATTAAGCACATGAAAATTCAGTGGTGCTTGCCCGGGTTTGAACCCACGATCATCGGTTAAGATTCACGCGTTCTTACCACAGGGCCATCTCGGCTTCGGTTAAATAATTAAAAAGCAATAAATTGTTTATGGTTTTATCCTAATATCTTTGAATAAATAAGTACTGACAGAACGCATCAAGGCTACGCGTGCGTAGGGTTTATACCAGATAACTCTGTCATAATAAACAAGTAAATAATGGATAGTGAAATGAACAAGACAATACATATAATGACAATAATACACTTATAATTTAACCAAGATCTATTTATCGAGTTTGTGAAGTAGCTACCTGCGTTCAAAATAATTCGATTTGTAAGCAATTGGTCTGATCGGTGAATGTACAAAAAAAAAGTACAAACTAGAGGATTGTTATTCCCTCGGTTAAAAGCAATCCCACCCAGGAATTACCCGTAGTTTTGTTAAACATTTGTTTTATATAGTAGATTAGAGAGCACCAATGTTAAGTTTTTGCTCGGGCTTAAAATCATAGGTACTACCAGAACTGAATACAGGCCTTGCTTAATACATTTTTGTGTTCTTTATTAAAACGCGTAAATTATCTGTTATTATTTTTTCTCTATTTTCTTTTTTTTTTCAATGTTATTTCATTACCTACATCTAATAATTCACAACATTCCTTCAAGACTGTATGACGATAACATTTCTAAATACAACTCATTTCAATTGAAACTTAAATGAAATTATTTATACCTAATTAAAAGAAGAAAAAGTAATTTCAATTATTGTTAAAACTGCAGTTTCTATTGAAATGACACATTTGTGCCATTTTTGTTATCAGCTCATAGACAAATACATCTGAGCCAAGTAAGTACAAGATATACATTAAACTTATGCATGTGATTTTATTATTAATCTGTTGCGTTATTTAAAATATCTCTAAATTTTAAACCATATTTTACTGCGTTTTAATATCATCTAACAATTTCTTACTTTAATAGGACTTTTAATTTATTTTATAACAATATCTTGATCTAATTCCTATAACTGTAAGTCATAATACATTAAAGTATATCTAGCATAACACTGATTAAATACTTTTTTAATTTGTGTTTTTGATTTTAGAATCAGTATTACAGTGTGGTATATTTCCAGGATGAAATGATATACCGTCCGACATATCGCACTGTTACTCGACTCGTGACGTGCCCTGAAGCACCCCACCACATCGTACGTGTGCGCGTTCGCCCGTCTATCATCTTGAAGGAACTCGATCGCATCGCATATCGCCGCCGCCCAGCTACTGCTATCTCCGCTATCGATGACTACTACAGATCGGAATCTACTAGAGTAAGCTGCTAAAGTTATTATAACATAAATGTCACGGGCAACAGAAAATATATTCAGTACTTGTCTGGATCATTTTAGATGTTGTAAGATTATTTTGACAGCCGTGCAAAAAGCATTATCTCAGTTTTCTTTAGTGATTAAAATTATATATACAGGCAGGCACAGCAATAAATAATATCAACTACAAAGAAATAATAATAATATTAACACAAACACGGTAAGGCTTAAGCTTACATTTCATGAAAATACATAAGCAATTAAAATGTATTCAATTGCTAAATATATCAAAAGTCTTTCTGCAAACTATTGATGAATACACCTAGTTAAGTAACAAACCATTGATCTGGACTCTGGACAAAAGGAACGGTCTTCCCTTGTTTTAAGAAAAATATATAATGCTACGCTGTTCTAGTGAGCGTGTAAATTGTATAATGTGGTAAAATTCATACGCAACATGAAGGTTTCGTCACGATGTTTTCTTTCACAAAATGAATTATAAACACACGAAAAACATTGAATGTGATGATTGATATTATACAAAAATAATTGTCGGAGCGACCTCGAAATTATTATGACAGGAAAATGCCCTTGGCAAAGATCTTGTTTGATAATTAAGTCTCAATTTTCATTTAATTGTATCGTATATTATGTAGCAATGCCAAATGATATGTAAATTGTTTTAATTACTTCTTTCTTAAAAAATAAGTGATTTTAATATGAAATCCTTTAGATCCAGAATCAAAGCAAGTTTACAACGATATTATATTTCTTGACGTTCAAATACTAAAATAATCTAGACGCTCTTGACCCGTTTACATTTGTTCTTGTGCTGAAATATTACTATCTTCTTAACGTATTTATTAATAACGATTACACTGTAGAGTAAGATTAGTGAAGTTTGTTGGGAATTTATATTTCAGTTATATTTAGGTAAAGTTGCATAAAACTTTTCCTACATATTCATCTAATGAGTGGATTGTATAAAAAGGAACGTAAAATTATATTGATTTTGTATTAAACTTAATTTATTTTAACGATATCGTTGATTTGTGTCTGCAAGTCATATAATCGTGTCGGTCCAATAAATGGTTGTCGGTTAAGACATCCCAGAAGCAGCCCGGGACTCATGCAAGTCCTTTGCTCATGTGCTTTATTCCTTACGGAATGTGACCGATTGCTATCCCATTTGACTATGAGGTTACGGAAAAGGAGCTAGTGCGCTATTTTTCTCTCTATATCACCGAAATCAATCAAGAAGACATTATCCTCATAACATTTTTCAACATTACAGAATTTCGAAGATGAAACTCGTCGTATACGCGCCGACACTGCTTCGCTGCTGCAGCGCGCCCGTTCTGTGGTTCCACGCGCAAAAACCATGGCACCACTCGACACTATATACTCGTGAGTTTGATAAAACCTACGCTAATAAAGTACTATGAACGTAAATCAATTAAATAAAAATGAAAGTGTCCATATCAGTTATAAAAAATATTCCTATATGAAAGGTATTGACAACTAAAGAACTTACTATCCGCCGACTTAGTAACCCGTACCAAATTCAAATAAAATGTAAGTCGATAAAACAATCCCTGTGACCTTTTCGATTACGCCCTTCGCTATTAGGATATTCCTTCATTATGAAATTTTGTTAATTTTTTTGGCATAATTAATTTACAATAAACGTAATTTCATTCAAAATTATGTTTTTAAAAATTCCAATTAAAACTGTATATAAATGGATTCCTTCAGTTAATTATAGAAATGATATTAATTACAGCGAAGTAACATGCCAAATCGAGGGCTCATTCGGACATGGTTGAAATCGAAACACCTGACGTAGTTTCATGTCAAGTTTTTTTGGCATCAACTGATGTAACGTTTTAAAAATAGTCCACCCATTGATGAGTCTATCAGACGCTTTGACACTGACATTGTCTTTACACATGCGTCGAACATGATTTTGGCAATGCACCACAGCATTGTAAACAATACACCTTTGCATAAAATGATCCATACACTTATAAAAGGATTTTGTTAAGATATTACTTTGAATACTGGCAGATATTTCCAGTGTGGGTGTATGTTTCTCAGCCAAGATTATCTGCTCTTGTGACGTGCAAGTTGTACTGCTCGATGGTTTAATTATAGCAGTTTTAAATGCCAGTGTTTATTGCTTTCAGTTCTTATCTTTTTTTATTAGTTTTTCATCCGATTGTAATTACGTCTTCGATATGTGATGGTATTTATATCAGATGCTATCTAGGAGATTGAATAACTTTGGCCACGTCGACAGATACTCTTACGGCGAGCCGATGCCTTACCGCTTCAGCAATGATGCGTATGTTGCTAAGTTACTGTTGCCTTTGCGCAGCGTTTCAGACAACATTCATCACATTTCATTCTACGCAGAGCCCGCTAAGAAGTTTACAGGTAATAAAAAGTTTCAGAGGACTACGAATTTTCTATTAACATGAATATCTTACTAAAGCACTAAGTCAGATGGGATTAAATGGCGTTGCAGTTTTAAATAATATATATCTTTGTGTTTATTTTTTTATCAAATATTTATGTCAATCCGTATCGTTGAAAACCTATCGGAATTAACTTAATGTCTACCTTTCTTCCTCCTTTTGGTCTATCTAACAATTTGTCCCAGTGTGCCCCTTTAAACCGAGGTGTTGCTCGCCAGGACGCGGCCACCTCGCGTGCGTACACTATTCCGGTAAAAAGGCCTTCTCCAACCGCAGGCCTCTCTACAAGGAACTTAGCATCAGGGACGACGTCAACCTTCTCTCGTTTTACGCGAAGAACAGATTGGCGGCCGCGGGTTTGGCCGTAGAAACGGCCACAGGTACTACATAACAGACGCCTCGCTAGCGCTCGCTTACTTTCCGCATAATTATAAAATTATAATTAAATGTAAAATGGAGCGCAGTGAGCAACCTCGTAACTCGTTGTACATACACATTATCGAGTGTTTTATTTACAGTTTAGAAAAAAATCATCTAACTTTATAAACAGAATCACTCAACTATAATATATAATAATCATAAAATAAATATATATATAAATAATATATAATAGAAATAGTATCTTTAATCAAGTAGGTATCAATGCATTTAAAATAATCTTTCGAGATTTACTAGTTCTATTAAATATCTCATCCTTGTATATAAGACTTTTAGATAAATACAAATAGTTACGCTTTATCGTTAGTAAGCCTGCGCCTATATACCTACAACAAGAAATAAATATATGGCGTCACTCTTAAAATTAACACATTACACGAAAACAAAATGAAAAATAATATTTGTTTATCGTCGCGGTCGAAGCGTTTTAGTTAAATAATCTATTCTGTTATAATCTAAACGGCTAAATTTGAAAGTTTTTAAAAATACACTCATAGACATATTTATAAGAACCCTAAATAGGTACAGATTAGATTAGAATACTTATGACCAAAAATTAATGTAGATAATAAAAAAAACGAATTTAAAAATTTAACCACCAGCTCTATAGAAATTCAGTACTGTTATCATCATGAGGTAAATCATAGAAAAAAATTATTTTGTTTTAAAAGGGAGACATTATTCTACAATTTTTCTAAAGTTCTCGCTATGTACTGCCAGGGGCTCATTTTATACCATGTAGGTACAGCACGCTATGCAAATGTCTCCCCATTTAAGTCCATTATCACGAGTTGATGATCATCTATTTTATACTTTGCGTATCTTTCTCTGGACCATCTTTATACTTTCAGACTTCCACATTTTGATTTAGGATAAAATTACTTCCCACATTTCATCATACATGTTTTAATTTAGACCATGCGAACAAATTCAGACCGAGCTTGAATTAATTTACTTATTTTACATAAGTAAACTTATTTAAAATAGCAAAACTTCTGGCATGAATTAAGTATTTTAATTAAATTAAATACCTACTACAGCTACAAAGAAATGCAACTCTGAAGTTAAACGCGGCAAAAATTTAAAAAATAAAATTAAAATTACTATTAATTTTTATTTGTTCTTATGAATACTTCTATGAGTGCGTTCCAGACAAGGTTACGAGGCCTCATTAGCGTGTTCGTTTCTAAATTATGCTTACCAGCTTCGAAGTGTAGTCGTATAAAAAGAGCAATTAAAAGAACAAGTATAAAATCAGTGTCTAACACTGGGTGTGGTGTCTCTTGCAGCGGATGATGCGCCGGAAAAGGTGCCAGCGGCGCAGTGCGCGTAGCTCCGCCCACTCCCTCGCCACCGACGCGGCGCGGCGCGGGCGCACGGCCCCCCGGCCTGCGCCCGCGCCGCGTCCGCCCTTCGCGTCCTTGATCTCGGTATAACACGACCCGACTAATCGATCGTATACATATATTTTTAATATTACTACTTTTACACGTTTCAAATCTATTTTTGTTATCCATTTACAAACGTTTGATTTAATTGTACACTTCTAGTCGTAGTCGTGGTAGTGCGGTCCGCCGCCACTCGGTGATCGAGACGTCTCTTTCTTACTTAACAGAACTGATTTTGTTTAACAATAAATATTTTACCAGTCTTAGTTGTTTTAATTAGTTTGCACGATAGATACCCTAACCTTCATGCTTAAAGTACCCGGGCTTATGCGTAACGCTTCGCTTTCTTAAATAACAAATATATAAAAGACATGCATTTATATTAACCAAATGTAATATAAGACAGATATTTTTTGATCATTAAAATATATTGTAAATATTTTTCCTCAGAATCATAGCTATGTTATGAATTGTAAAATAATGTCTCAAATCCACATTTCATGCAAAACTTATTATTAAGAATTAGTAATTTGCACACGGCCCGAACACGCTTTCACACGGATCACAGCATGAGGCAAATCAAAGATTAAAACATCTCGACGATTTCCATTATCCATTAAGCTTCAAAGCCCGGATCATGGCTAATAGCACTCACGTTGAGAGCGTTACGAGCTGTGCTGCTGCGCTTACTTTCCATTTGTGATCATTGATGCAAAATGACATGCTTCTGCAGTCAGCTGCTAAAGCAAATCATTTCACCAATGATCATGGGTACCACGTGACCACTTACTGCAATGCAGTGAAACTCCTCCCGTGGAGGCCGAGCCGCAAGTTCCAAACTCCACAGAAGATGGAAGACCCTGATCTTGAAATGAAGGCAACAAAGGCCGATCGTGAGGCAAGATTTCGGGCTACAACAGCTGAGCCAGTCCTCACACCAGCGGCTGATTTAGCTGAAATTAAACGAAAAAGGCAAGAGGAGGCTCGGGCCGCAGAAGAAAAGTAAGTTTAATTTACAAATAGCCTTATAAATGCATATTTAAAAACCTTACAAGTACATTTAAGTAAGAAAAAAATATTTTTAAGGACAAACATTAAAAAGTTAAAATAGTTAATTACTAAAACTTTCAACAGATCTACTACAATAAATAAAATACCTTAACACGTAGTATCATTATATTTTTAACGAAATTTTAAAAATAATATTTTTAATTTCAGAGCTTTGAAAGAAGAAGCCAAACGAGAAGCTGAGCGCAAAGCGCAGGTAAACAATATAAAACTGTTAATTTTTACATACCAATTTGTGAGAAATAATAATGAAACTGTTTATAATAATTCACTTGTTATTTAAGGCTGAACGTGAAGCTGCAGAAAAGAAAAGGGCAGAAGAAGAGGCACGTAAAGCGGAAGAAGCCAAACGTAAAGCAGAGGAAGAAGCTAGAAAAGCCGAAGAAGATGCTAGAAAGGCTGCTGAAGAAGCAGCTAGACAAGCTGAAGAAGCTCGTAAGGCAGAAGAAGCTAGATTAGCTGAAGAAGCGCGTAAAGCTGAAGAAGCAAAATTAGCTGAAGAAGCGCGTAAGGCTGAAGAAGCTAGATTAGCTGAAGAGGCTCGCTTAACAGAAGAGGCAAGATTAGCTGAAGTAGCTCGTTTAGCGGAAGAAGCGAGATTAGCAGAAGAAGCAAGGCTAGCGGAAGAAGCTAGATTAGCAGAGGAAGGTCGACTGGAAGAAGAAAGGTTGGCTGAACAACGCAGGCAAGAAGAATTGGCAAAATTAGAAGAATTTGAGCGTCAGGCTCAAGAAGAACGTGAAGCAGAACTTGCAAGACAGGTATAGAATCGATATTTCTAGCAAAATAAATGATGTCATCAATAAATATTTATTGTTTTTGACGTTCTACAGGCAGCTGAATTAGCAGAAATTGCAAGACAAGAATCTGAATTAGCAGCTGCTCGTTTAGAAGAACTTTCACACAGCGGTTCCGCAGGTGACAACATAACTGCTGCTGAAACTAGGTAAATTAATCATCGTGTAAAAGCAATATTAGAAACATTTTTCAAGTTAATTATTAAAATACTCGTAGATAATATATATTAAGTTAATCAAACACCCCATCTGGTGACGTAATGAATTACAACAATTTGTTATAGTGAAGTAGCAGATGAACCTATCGTAGAAGAACCTGAAAGTCCAGAAGTTGTTCCTGAGACGCCCGCTGAATCCCAAGAAGTTGTAGAAGTCAGCGAAGATGAGAAAGCTGAACCAGATGTAACTGATGAAGAATAAGCCAAAGCTATGAGTTATCTTAATTCTATCTAACATTTTACTGCAGTAACGAAATACTATTACGTTCTTCCTATTTTTCTTCACAGAAAAAAAACTCGGTTATCAAAAACATAAGGTTCGACATTGTAGACTAGATTTTTTTCTAGTTATGCATTTCCGTTAAGTTTTATCTTTCTTGTTTATACTATTCGTTATTCGTTTATATCCAAGGAAGTGTAATTGAATAACGTAATAGTAAAATGGTGGTGCCACAATAAGTAACTATTTTCTATAAACTTTCATTTGCGTAATACAATTACGTGATAACGAGAGAATTGATTGATTTGTTTTATTGTGATTATTACTACCATTGTTAACAATGTTACGTTTCTTTATTACTGTTTTAAGCTAAGTGTTTTATAATGTTATATTTTGTTAAATTTAACAATAAAAGACAAATTAACAAATAATACTTTTATTTCAAATCTTAAATATTTAAAGTTTAATATTAAAACCTTCATTCGACTTGTTTTATTTTCATCATGGACTAAAATACAGCTAAATCATTTAGCTTCAACTCGTATTGCTCAAAAAAATCAGTGATTACTTGTCATTTAATAGACAAAAACATCCTTATATAAATTTTAATTAAAATTCTTTTAACGTCTTTCATCAGAGGACTCAATAATTGGGACAATTTATCAATTAAGTACCTTAGTTGTAGGTTTTTGTATCAATTTTAAGAAATAATTATCATACTATCCGATATGTCAGCAATACAATTTGTTACATATCGATTCTTGTTTTTTTTTTCATCACATCAAACTGACAAGATCAAATAAATTGATTGTTAGTAGTATAATTACATTAGACTAAATTTTGCCCGTGAGATACAAGAGGGAGCGTGTTCATGTGTGAGGTATACAAAAAGAAGCTTATTTAATTAAAATCGGTTCAGTGGTGTTAGCTGTGAAAATGTAACATACAGACTTACTTTTGCATTTATAGTATTAGTATAATAATAGTAGTATGGGTAATAAGTAAGGTACTACTATTAGTAAAATAATAGGTAGTATAGTAAAATTTATTTATTGTTAATTTAAATAGTTACAATGTATATTTGGACTCTTTATTCATCCATCCCTTATTTTAAGCTTAATACTAAATAACAATGTAACTGTCCAATTATTCCGTTATATATCCATTTTCACAATTTGATCTACTGCTGTTGCTACATCTTCTTTAGTAATATTTTTGTCCTTTTTCTTTTGAACAGGCTTAGTAACAGGTTTATCAGTTTCTTGTTTAGGCTTTGGGTTGTTTTTGATATCTAAGAACTCTTTATCCATATCTACAACTTTTTGTTTTAACTGTAATAAAAAAAAATGAATAGAAATAATAAATAATAATATAATTGAATTTTGATATTATCTCAGACTTGAATGACATTACAAACAAACATTATAAAAGCATGTGTTATTTTTTAGTGTAGCAATAAGGAATTAAAATAACATATAATAGAAACAATAAGTATATAACACTTTCATGAGCCGTAAACAATACAAAATAAATAAGTAATTGTTCTAATATTTATGGGCATTAACTGGCCCAGAACATGTTTTATTTATGTAAAACTTCATTAGTCACAGTCTTCACAATTGAGTTACTTGTACTGTACTCTATGTCCTACTGGGCTAAGGCAAATTGAGGTTTGGAGCTCATTTCCTACTTTGCTGATATGCAGGTTGGTGGATACAAATGTGGCAGTTTTTCACTGAAATTAGACACATGCAGGTTTTCCCACAATATTTTTATTACCGGAGCACAAGATGATTTATAAACAAAAATCAACAACATAAAAATTTTATTTTGCTTGACTGAGTTTCTAAACTCACAATAATCAGTTGTTTCAACTCATCATTTGTTTTTTATAGCTGAACCATGTTGGCTCACAAGTTATGTGTGCTTTAAAATTGCATTTAATGATTATTTATTTATTTAGTGTACAGGAAACAAACAGTGAAATAATTACAATAAAATAAAAAATATAAAACAATTCATAACCCAAAACAGTTTCCATTTATAAATTAATCATAAGTAATTACAAAACAAGACATTTTTTATATTTAATAGGTGCATGAAATTATATAATTCATTTATATAATTTAATTTAATATAAATTTAATTTTTAAATCAAGAAAACATAATTTAATAATAAATAATCAATTTATAATTAATTAATTAAAAATGCATGAGTAAATTAAGGCTCTTGAGAGTATAATATTTCTTTTACTTGCAGTTTGAATTTTTTAAGGGAGAGATGAAATATATCACATTCAATAAATGTTTTATTGTACTGTTTAGATGATCTATTAATAAATGCATTTGCTGCATATTTAGTCTTTGTCAATGGAAAATCAAAAATAGATTTATTGCGACTACCAGAGCGAGGACACTTGATATTTATTTTAGAAAGGAGATAAGGGGAATCAAATATGTTGTGGATCAATTTATATAAAAACACCATATCACGTTCAAGTCGTCTCTGTTCAGTTGTCGGTATCTTTTCTATTTGATTCAAATTATTTATAGACGCAAATTTTAAATATTTTAAAAACTTTTCCTGAATATTTTCGATGAATTCTATATATTTACTATACTGTGGATTCCAGACAGTGCAAGCGTATTCTAGAATAGGTCTCACAAATGATTTATATAAAAGAGCAAAAGTTGAAACACGCTTAAACTCTCTGGAAATCCTCAGCACAAATCCTAGCATACGAAACGCTTTAGAAGTTGTGGAATTTATGTGTTCATCGAAAAGAAGTTTAGAATCGAGTGTTATTCCAAGATCTTTGACCACTGATACACGTTTTATATCATCTTCCTTAAATCGGTAGTTGTAAATGATCACTTTTCTTTTTCTGGTATATGTTATACAATTACATTTCTTTATATTCAAAAACAGCGAATTGGTAGTACAATAATCGCTAAGTAAGTTCAAATCTTTTTGCAGACTAATACAATCATCAACACTCTTAATAATTTTATAAGTTTTTGTATCATCAGCATATAATAGAAATTTAGAAGATGCAAATACCGAAACAACATCATTTATATATATATTAAAAAACAGTGGTCCAAGATGTGAGCCTTGAGGGACTCCAGATGGAACGGGTAGAAAAGATGAGCAATATCCTTTCACAGTTACGGCTTGACTTCTATTCAATAAATATGACTTGATCCATCTAAGGAGGTCACCATGTACACCGATGAACTCCATTTTTGCTATTAAGATAGAATGAGAGATTTTGTCAAACGCTTTGGAGTAATCGGTGTACACAACGTCCACCTGATATCCTTTGTCCATTGCAGTCAAAACATAGTCAGTGAATTCACACAAATTAGTTTCAGTTGATTTCTTGTTAATAAATCCATGCTGCTGGTCAATAATTATGGGACGTATGCTTGGAAAGATTTTGTCATTTTTGATATCATGTCTATCTCCATTTTTAAAAATAGGCACAACATAAGACTGTTTCCAAATTGAAGGCATAGTACATGTATGAAGGGAAATACAAAACAATAAATGTAAAGGAATAGATATAGTCATATAGCATTTACTTAGAAAAAGAGGTGGTATACCGTCGGGTCCGCTACCTTTTTTAATATTTAAGGTTTTCAAATACTTACGAACATCAGCAAGTGAAATATCAACAGATGACAAATTAATTGTATTAGCATATCCACTATTATTTTGACTGTTACAGGAAAAATTGTTAAGATGTGTACTATGTTCAAAGGATGTATAGAAATATTCATTAAATAGATTGCTTATTTGCTGACCGTCACTTGTTGAGATATCGTTATAATACAGCCGCTCAGGTATGTCATTTGTATTCTGTTTGGTCTTGACAAATGTCCAAAAACACTTAGAGTTTCTCAAAATATTATTTTCCGCAAAATCAAGATAGTTATCGTAGCATGTCTTTTCAACCCTTTTTTGTCTATCACGAAGTAATTTAAAAGTACTGTAATCACTGTAATTATCATACATTTTCCATTTTTTGTGATATTTTTTTATTTACTGGCTAACCTAATAAAAATATAGTATTTTTTCCTAAGATAAAATGGTGTTTTTAATTTTAAGTGTAATTTTCAGAATTAAGTTCAAATAGGATGAAAGACAAAAATATGTAGCTTATATAATGCAGCTACTTTGAGTAAAGTTTATAAATTTAAAATAACTTAAAAGTAATTAAATATAGAACAGGATAAACTTTAAATAAGTAAATAACGATTTGGTCGGAGGTATGTATGTCATTACACATATTTACAACTTACGGAGGAGAGCAGGAAACCAAGATGGCCCAGTGGTAAGAGCGCGTAAATCTTAACCGATGATTGTGGGCAAACCCGGGCAAGCACCACTGAATTTTCATGTGCTTAATTTGTAATTATTATTCATCTCGTGCTTGACGGTGAAGGAAAACATCGTGAGGAAACCTGCATGTGTCTTATATCACTGAAATTCAGCCACACATGTATTACACCAACCCGCATTGGAGCAGCGTGGTGGAATAAGCTCCAAAACCTTCTCCTCAAAAAAAGGGAGGGAGCTTAGCCCAGCAGTGGGACATTTACAGGCTGTGATTGGAAGTAAATAACATAACTTAACATTTTGACTTTAAGCACAACTACATTCATTAACTCTAGTAAATAATAAGAAATAACTCACGTTTTTTAAACCTAGGTTAACTGCCTTAGCTTTTGTTTTTTTTAAACTTTTAGCACCAGCTACTTTAAAAACATTTCCCTTTATACCTTTTTTCTTATCTTTACCCATAATTTTCGTTAGTTTATACCTTTGTAATAATAGTGTTTACAAACAACATATAAATATGATACACAACAGCTTGAAATCAAATACTGAATTCTTGAATAGGTAGCAATATTATTGGTACTTCGCAATGTGAGAAATTAATGACATTTGCGAAGTGTCAAGTGACATTGAAATTGGCACTTCTTAATTCATATTATCCTGTGGCAACAGAGAATGGAATCACTACGTTTTAGCTTACTTTTTTTGGCTTACAATCTGGGAAGAAACAATTTACAATAATTTGTATTAATTATCACTATTCTAACGGTTTGTTAAAATCATATCTTCTTGATACATATAAGACAAATTATACGTCATTTCTGTAAATCCAGAAGTCTTGAATCATTATTTTAATCATTTTTTCAATTATATAAGTTTTATAGTAACTGGTTGTTCAATTAAGACCCTAAATACCTTTGTTTCACTTTCTTTTTTTACTTTTTTTTTTAAATCTTCTGGTAATGTGTGATTGTGTTGCTTTCTTTTATCGTTATTATTGCATCGCTGAATATGTTCAATGATGCAAGTATAATATTAAATATATTTGGATATTAAGGGACTATCGACACAGGCTGATCGACCCTATTTTTTTCTATAACCAATAGAGGTTTAGTCGTTTATTTGTTGTTAAATCTCTAAATAGGTTTTTGATAATTAGAAAAAATAAAATTGACTATATTTTCAACTCTAAAAATCCATAATTCCTATAAATCCCTAAGTCCATAAGTTTTTATCAAAAAAGTACTGAATTAAATTTTCAAGATCTTGGAACATTATGCTGTAGGTTGAAACTTTATTGTTCGTTTTATTTCTAACATATTATTAATTAGAACTTTTATAATTAACCTCTTTTCGCATTTCAAAGTTAAAGTTTAAGTGAATTAGTGTGAAAATAAAATATAACGAATCTTAGTGGAATATAATGATAGCAGACGACAAATTATGATAATTAGCTATGTCTGCTACTGCTATCTTAGCAGTAGCAGACATAGCCACAAATATACACATTAATACATGTTTAAATTCTTTGCTTAAAGAAAGATAGAGATAAGGAGTTTTTTTGTACTATAATTTGATTTCCTTTCAAAAATATATTTGTGCTTATTTCTCTCATTGCTTAAAAGAGAAAATGTGGACTTAAGCCATTGTTCGAATTAGACCATCTATTTATATTATTTTTCTTTTTTTATATGGCGAATTTATTGACTTAAAAAAAATGTTTTATTTAATAAAATTCCATATTACCTAATAATTTTTGTTTATAAAGATTTTGAATTTTAATTACAAAATTTAACTAAGATAATATTATATTTGCAAATTGCAATTACGATTTGAATAATCTCCTGTCATCAACTGACAAATGGAAATGTAACAGATTACAGATTGAGAAACAGAAAGAGTGCATTTTCAAGTAGCTATTAATTTTATACAAAATCCATTCAATTTAAATTTCTCATATCAATTATTGATTTAATTGTTGTGTAACATCGCAGTCAAGATAAATAATTTAAAAAGTTTCGTTAATTATTTAGGAACAAACAACAAATTTGCAAAAACAACATATATTTTATTTCTATACGGTATATTTACCGCCGCCAAAATTAGTTACTACTCTAAATACAACGGAAATATTTCCACCATGGCTAAGGTATGTATAATAATAAACAAGATAAATATTAATGGATTAAATCTAGTTTTATTTGCATACTCGTTCCTTAGTATTAATTTTCTTGGCCTCTTTCGACCGGTTTTTGTATTCATAGTCGTATTTAACTATTATTTGTCTTCGATACTTCGTTAACATGGGTGATATTATTGAAGAAAAGGTTAGTCTTTTAAAAAAATAACATACCCAAGGTGTTTACATTTTTGTTATAATTAGAAAAAAATCCTTTGCCTCTCTCACAAAAAAAATCACGCAAATCCTTCTTGTCTATCATATTATAATCTTTAATCATTGAATTAATAATTGTATAAACTTCAACAATCTTCAAGCAAAGGTTGAAAATAATATTTGTAATATTCTTCTTTCAGCCAGTATTATATTCCTACTGGCGAAGCTCTTGTTCGTGGCGTGTTAGGATTGCCTTGAACCTAAAAGAAATACCATATGATATTAAAGCAGTAAGTCTGATCAAAGGAGGTGGAGAACAGCACTGCAATGAATATCGGGAGGTAAACCCTATGGAACAAGTGCCGTCACTAGTTATAGGTAATTTTGTTTTTATAATATGTAATTATAGACATAATATGAAATTATTACCATCAAAATATTTATTACATATATAATCTATTTATGGTAGATAAAACTAAATATTTATATTTATATAATTCAAAGTCCTAAATTTTTATTTCTCAATAAAATGTTCTTATCTGTCTTGTTTTAAATGTTTATAATTTAACTGAAAAATTAAGATTTCATCCTAATTATTCAGTTAAATTATATTTTAATAATAAAAATATATTAATGAAAATAATTTTCTCTTTTCAGATGGACACACATTTGTAGAATCACTTAGTATAATGCATTATTTAGAAGAAACAAGACCTCAGAGAGCTCTTATGCCTCAAGATTGTTATAAGCGGGCGAAGGTTCGAGAGATTTGTGAGGTAAATTATGTTATAAACATGTAATAACCATAACTCAGAATTATCTAAGTTCAAAAAATATCTCAAAAATTTATTTATCAATATTATTTGTCATAATGTTTTTTTTTTCTAGTTTTATTACAACTTTCTTTATTTTCGTTATAATTCCACAATATGATGTACTCATAAGTGTGTATAAAATGATTTATAAAATATGTTAGCAAATATAATTCTAAAATAACAGTTAGATTTATTCCTTAAAATATGACTAAAAGTAGCAAAAATAAATTAAACATAGAACATATAGAATATTATGACTCATCAAAGATAGTGGTAGTATAGAAAAGGTATGCCACTAGAATAGAAGTGTCCTTGCAAAGTTTTAGTTAAAAATTTTTTTAGTCTGATAGCATATCCTATTCTCGTAGTTATTTTCACAATACAAGACCAAACTATGTTAATTTTCTAATCCTGTGACTAAATGTACTTATCAGACACTGTAATCAGTACATATTGTATAAATAATTCCAGGTCATATCATCTGGCATCCAGCCTCTACAAAATTTAATTGTTCTAATATATGTGGGAGAAGATAAGAAAAAGGAATGGGCCCAACATTGGATTATGCGCGGTTTCAGAGCAGTCGAAAAGCTTCTATCGTCCTGTGCAGGAAAATATTGTGTTGGTGATGAAATAACTCTAGCTGACTGTTGCCTTGTGCCACAAGTGTTTAATGCAAGAAGGTTAGTCATATTTAAATATAGTAATGAATTGTATTAAACACCATCATAACAGTGTTATTTATTTTTATGGTATGAATACAATCTAGAAATGTAAACACTTAATATTTGTTAATGGAACTTAATTCATTCATCTTTTAATCAAATTGAAGTGTACATTATCAGATTTTTACAAATTTATTTGTTCTATTCATAGCACAGATTAGTTTAATAACTACTGAGTTAAAGTTCCTGAATTTTAATAATATATTATGTAGTTTTCTTTTGGCAAATATGATGTCTGTCTGCCGTTTGAAACAGTCAACACGGCTTAAGCAATGTCACATTAAATAGTTAACATATCATAACCAGTTAATTATATAATACAGTATTTATAAAATAATAATTCCAGATTCCATGTTGACCTTCGTCCATTCCCAATAATACTTCGCATCGATCGTGAGCTGGAGAATCATCCGGCTTTTCGCGCCGCGCATCCCTCTGCGCAGCCCGACTGTCCACCGGAAGTAGCCAAATGAACCTACGCCTGCGAACATCACCACTCCCTAGAGTGGATTCCCATACACTTATAAACATATTGTAAACCTTGACATAATTGTTAGCTATAGTTTTTAATTAGGTTTCTTCACAACCATGTATGAACCCTTTAATTTTGATAGTTTTTGTAGAAAAATATTTTATAAACTCATGCTTTATTAATAATTAAAAATAGTTCAGCTCAAATCGCCTATTTGCCAAAATAATATTATCATATAAAACTACTAAACTTAACAATAGTCTTCTAGTCAAATTATTTGACTTCAAGTTAAATAGTTGTGATATTTGAAACAAGAAATTGGTTTAGCAACTAAAATATAGTCTTAACTATTTAGATTCTCAATATTTGGGTACATCTTTTAAAAAAAAAACAGGTTCACACTAGAATAAATATTGGACAATATGTTTATACAACAACTAAAATCGGCACCAAAATAATTAATTGCAATATCGAAATATATATTCTACATTTTTTAGCATATATTTTAATTTACTACACTCATTTATAGATTCAATTAAAATAATAGGCTTGTCTCAGATAAGTGCGGAATAAAAACAATTTATAGTTTTATAATAATTATTATAGAATTATATTTTTAATTTCTGTTAATATTTTTGATAGATATTTTATTTGTTAAGTGTATTTTGCTTAGCATATTTTAATCTAGTCTTATACTAGTTATTTATACATTTTAAATGGTTTTACAAGGTTTCACTGTCAAATCCAATATGTAAAAGGACGACTAATGAAATATTAGGAAGTAGTATCTATAAATAATCATAATTTTGTAGAACAGAAGTACCGCGGGTATATTTGGTACTAGTAGAGATTGGGAATAAGAAGCAACTGCGTTTTTCGAATAAAGTTATAGAGTTAATTGTGTTACTTACAAACCAATGATTTGATCTGTCAGTAATCCATAGATACTAAATCACTAAGTCTCATTATTACTTTTCCATAAGTGAAAGTTTTATTTCGCTTTTTAATTGTATTCTAGTGATAACAATTCCAAATTTCGAAAAAGATTCTACTTGAGAAGTATTTTGTACCTGTGGATTTCTGAGTTATTCTATCAATTTTCAATAAAATATATATGTATATTATTTCGCAGTTTTAGATAGTATGAGATTATATTACGTTTTTTTTTTGAAAGGCCATATTGTCGTATTTCCTGAGTTAAATTATGCTTAGTTTATTCTTATAACATTCCAAGCGTAAAAATATATGTCTAAGATTTTATTCTTATTGTTATTTTATTATATTTGGTATGTGAATCTATTGTAGTGATATGTAATTGGTATGTGATCTGTTTATATTCGTTTTTTATGTGCAATTTCAGTAGGATTCAAAGCCTGAACTAGATATTTTTAAAATATTTTTTTTTTTATCATTATATACAACTTTTATTGTTTTCCGTTTTAATAAAATATAAACAAAATTATCTTTTCGTTTTCTTCATTTCATCTTCCCATTTCATAATAATGTTAAACACATTACAGCCCGGTCCTTAAAGATATAATATGACCATACCAAACTTAATTAGCAATTAGCATTTTAAGAAATGTTAACCATCGCTTACATCACCAATGCACCACCAACATTGGGAACTAAGATGTTATGTCCTTTGTGCCTGTAATTACACTGGCTCACTCACCCTTCAAACCGGAACACAACAATATCAAGTCCTGCTGTTTTGGTGTAGAATATCTGATGAGTGGGTGGTACATAACGCAGCTTACACAAAGCTCTACCACCAGCAGTAATTAGGTTCTTGTGCTAAAGAAATGTCTTTTCAATTTTATTAAGTCTCAATTGACATATTCACACAATGGTACATAGGCATATGTAAAAACAAGGATCAATAATAAAAATATATAGTTTGGGATATATTTTATGCATTAGAAAATTATATTCAGTTACAATATTGATCACACAAAGTGTCAGCAAATAGTGCTGTACATTGTCAGCACTATTTGCTACATTTATGAGAATGTTAAAATCACGTTAGTGCAAACAACAGAATTAATTGTGCTAATTTGAAAATATAGTACCTTTATTGCTTTAAGTTACAGTATGGACGATGAATCAAGCTGGTTTCACTTGTTTACCGAATAAGTAGAACTACCCGTAAACAACTGTAATTAAAAAATATTAAATAATTTTATTTATACAAATAAATACTTATCGATGAAATTAAATTTCTGGGCACGGTTAACTCTGACGTAATTATTTTCCTAAATAATCTTATATTTTTTTCTTTAATTATATTATTTTTTAAGTATTTTTCATTAATGCAATAAAACCATAAAAACTAACAATAATGCTCGTTGGTGGTAAACTTTACTATTGTAGGCAACACTCGACTGGCATCTGTCAGATGTATCGAACGCCGCTTTCATCCGTCGCCGACAAACCGATAATACCAGCGCCCAGCGCAGTATGAAACTGTACTGAGTATTGTTGTATTTGTGTCGGGGTCGGTACCCTTCTAGTTCTGTGGTAAAATAAAAATGATTACAGTGTTATGTTTAGTGATTAAATAATAATGTAAGTTGAAAACAACTCTTAGTGCTGTGCTGTGAAAGTTGTACCCAGTTGTGTATTGTTGCTGATTTAAAATGACCGAGAAAAATAAATCCGAAAAGATGACTAATACGTCGAAACCTGTTCCCATGAAACTTTTTGCCGCCTGGGAAGTGGATAGGACACCATCCAACTGCATCCCAAGGTAATTTAAAAGCCTATCAATATTTATATGGTTTAGTTCTTATACGATTAAGTTAAGATTTTGACGTGATTTTACTACGCTGTTCCTGTGTGCCCAAGCATTGAACATTGTCTGCATCAATTACGTGCACGATTGTGAGTAATGTTATTAAATTGATGTATAAACAATTCCATGAATACGATAAAAAAATAAGATATGTCAATTCATATACCAATATAGCGTTTAACATTACGATAGTCGCGATATTAGTTTCGCCGGCTGATTAATCGCTATCGTTTCTCAATTAATCATTTGGATATTAATTTTTTTAGTATTGCAAACTGTGTATCTTAGATAATAAGATTATAATTAGTAATCTGGTCACTTCTATTATAATTTATTATGGGTACTACAATAGTTGTAGATACTTACCTAAATCTAGTATAGTGTAGTTTTCCATTATACATAGTTGAAAGTTATCAGTAGTATACTTTAATTAACCCTTTATTATTTAAATTATTGTTAAACAATAAATAAAATAACATGTTTGTTTTTATAAAGTTAAATAATATATGTTCAAATGAAAAAGCATAGATAACAATATGCATTTGTAACAGCTAGATAATGAGTTATTTATTTAAATATGGAATGTTAATAAGTCTAAGCTAAATAATTTTATTTTTATACAAATTAATATAAAGTATGTTTATTTCTTCATCTCTTATGAAACTACAAGTCATTGAACATGGTTTAGATTTGTCTAAACTATAAAGTGTTCAGTGTATTCATATTTTATTTTTTTATATTTTACTTTACAAAGACTTCAGGTTATACTTTTATATACATATAAACTCCTTGATTTGTTTTTTATGCACAGCTATCAGTATCATTTGACTGTAATTGTAAAAGTTATTTAAATAACAGTGCAAATACCTATTGTTATATCCTGCTTATGCTAATTATCTGTAAATATAATTAACATTATATGTCTTAAAGTAAACTATTTCTAATTAGCTTATGATATGTTACATTTATCTTAAAATGCCGGTATTTATATTAATTAATATATATTTAGAACTGTGCATTAAACACTAACATATTAAGCTTTATCAAGTAAATTATATTATCTTAAAATTTTATTTTGTTGTCATAGAGATGTAGTACAATTAATGATTACATTGAATACACCATTTATACCAAAGTCAATTATTTTTGATTGATTAGATTTCTTTGAAGTGAAATACAAAAATTACCATTAAGAGTTCTATTAAAAATTAACTTTACAATGCGCATTATAACTTTGTTATATTATTAAGGTATGATACAGGTCTTGCATCTCTCAACTTTTGGGTTGTTATAAAAAGAACACATATAATGTGTAATAAATAATCATTTAGTATTGATTGAGATAATTGTGAATGTCAGTTAGGATGTGATTGGAACTGAATGATGGCCCATAACTACATCTGTGACATGAGTGGGTCAGTTTTACCCATTTGCTTGAGCTGAACAAATGGCCTGATTTATCAGGCTTACTTATTTTTAAAAAAGTCTTTTTTAATTTAATAATAATAAATAAAAATTAAATTGAATGATTTATTTAATAGAAGCTCTTACCTACTTCTCTAATTAATTTAATATTTGTCTGAATATAAACTGACACTATTATCAAGGTCTTTTAAAATTACTCCGGTAGTTATCTCATTAAGTGTGCACAAACAAATCCAATTATAGTAAATGATTCTAAACATAGATAGGTTTAAATAATGTATACTTAATAATTTTCAACTCCCACTATCACAATACATATTAATTTTAAAAGTATTATAAAGCTGGCATTATTAGGATTTAAAGGCTGTATTGATATTTTCAAAGATCAATAAACAATAGCATTGTAGAGACAAACCCTTGTCGCCAACGTCAGGGATGTGATCTCGCGCAATAGCCGGCTAAGTCCTTTTTCATTCCGTTAACACCACGCCAACATTTATATGTGTATTTCGGCAAGCGAACGGTTTTCCTGTTTTAAACATAAGTACGACTATTTACATTAAAATGACTTATGAGACATGTACTCGTAATGTCTCGATTCGATGTTTTTGACGGATGTAACACAGACGGAAAATAGTCTCGATCGACAGTTTAAGTAAATTAATTTGACGAGATATTATACTAATATAATTATAGTCTCGTCTAAAAAGTATTAGGGGAGAATAAAATAAAGTTTTAGGGGAGAAGGGCGTATATTAGGTATAAAAAAAGTATTATATGTCCTTGTCATACGTCTTCGGGCTTCAAGCCTGTTTACTACCGAATTTTTTCAAAGTCGGTAACAGATAGACAGAATTACTTTCTTATTTATATTAGTATAGTTTATATATTCAAATACATTAATACTTAAATTGCTAATGTTATATTAAACCGTAGCAGTTTTATTTTTAACTAGCTATGCTGTATGCTCATCGTTCGTTCCAATGTCTCTATTATTTTTGGTATCCTATATGACTCGCTTTCCACCTATTTTGTGTTTATGGTAAAAAGTCTAAAACCTTCGGGGCGATGTCTACAAATTTACATAGATTCAGCTCAATCGGATAAATGGTATAAGAACGCGCATGGGATAGAAAAATACTGGAATTTATTTATTTAAAAATAATGCCTAGTATTTACGTTTCGAATTTGTTTGCGTCGAATAAATACTTCGAAGTCTATTCTAAGTTTTTTTTTTAATTTGGCGACTGTCAAAACCAAAATACTCTTTATTCGGAGTCATGTCGTCGTCGTCGTCATGTTACAGTATTAAAAAAATTTTAAAGCTAACATCTCGAGGCCAAATATCAAAAATGAAATCATTTCTGATATTTGCTGTAAAATTTTACCTAAATATTTTTTTATATCATACATATGTATCTAAAATGTCATATAACATTTACCATATTGTATAAAGTAACAAACAATAAGATTCAATTCTATAGAATAGCAAAAAAAAAGTCCATTGTTTTGCTTCGAATTAATAGCTATGTTCAAGTTAAACACGGAATGTGCATAGTTATATTTGTATAACTTTGATACAGCACAAACGTATTGTGCCTTTGTTACAATGTGAACAGATGAGCGCATGGGAAAACATGAAAAAAAAAAATATGTTAATTATAACGGAGAATATTATTGCATTAGTTGTCTTGAAAATGACGATTGTAATACTTCTATATATTGTGTGTTCGGATTTCGCTTCGGGTGTACATGTTGTAGCACGTTGGTTCGTTTTGATTATTATCAGAATTTGCAGTTAGTGTTTGTCTCAAGAAATCCTGAAGCCGTACGTGTAATTTGTTTTAGCATCACTTTATGATAGACTTAATGATTCAACCTGTGGTAAGGCTATTTGCAGACTCGTCTGAGTACCCACAAACTAGTTACTCTAATAGCAATACTAAGTATTACTTTGTTACGGTTTGAGAGGAGAGTTAGCCAGTGTAATTATATCTTAGATCTTGTGGTTGGCGCATCATTGATAATAGTAGTAGTTTACATTGCTTACAGTGCAAGCGTCAATCGACAAATTTTCCCATCAAGTTCAAGTGGGACATTTGCTCAACTTCGCTTCCTTAAATATATGTATATTATTAACTATATATCGCTTGAATATAGTAGAAAATTCTTTCAAAAAACCAGGAACTTATGAATATATTTTAATTTCAATTATTAGCAAATTCTGTCATCATTTATATTAGTCGTGGTTGTATGTTAATATTATTCGCTTAAATTATCGATTACTACGAAATAATAAAATAGATTATTACCCAGTTAAACTGTTCATATATATCAATGTTGTTAATTTTCTACGAGTAATTACATCGCACCTTGCGGACCTTGTAAAAGTACTTTCCGTAGTTAATGAACTGAATCGTAGCGATAAAACTAAAATTATATGTAAAGGAAAGCGAACGGCACGCATGATTCACTCACACAAACACCGGTTATGCAAATGCAGTAATACCATAGAGATATACTTACATACCTAAGGAATCGCCTTTGGACCGGGGAGTGGTATAATTTATAAGAATTAATGTAAAATTAAGTAGAGTGGAATTGTTATAAGCAAAATATAATTTATCCTTGAATTGAATTGAATTGAAAGGCTATTTATTTTTCTATAACAGTAACGAAATCAAAATTATAACAAAGTACAGTGCGCGTATTACATAAAAAATATAATACTTAATGTATTTGATTTATATTTTAATGATATTAAACTTAAAATAATAAAGTTTCAACATATTTTCTGAGTGTCTATTTTTTGGGCTTGGTGCATACTCTACCAGATCTAGAGATTCGTATCAGATCGATCGATCGTTTTCCTTCACCGCCGAGCACGAGATGAATCAAAATTTAGTTCTATTATATTAGTAGTATTTAAATTTATTCCCGATAAGAACCAGCGATAAAAATATTTATATAAATATTTTATAATGAATATTTTTTATTGCTGTTAACAAAATAGGTTTTTTTTTTCATCTTATCGAATTTTTCAATATAGGCACCCGAAGTTTTGCTAAATTGAGTTGATTTATAACGAAGTTCCGTACAAAGGAAAAAAAAGAATAACAATTTTGACCGATTATGTTGTATTTATTTTTTATAAAACACTCGTTTCTTATCACTTGTATTGTATGCGCTCGCGCCAAGAGGGTGACCGCAAGGTCGCCTTTGTCTTGGAGGGTGACACACGAGTGCTTGGTATTGACTCACAGTGGCATCTGATAGGCATGTGCTAAATTTTAATGCAGAAACGATAAAAAAAAAATCGAATCTTAAACAAATCTAGATTAAATCGCTCTTTAATTTCTGTTTGCAATTTATCAGCTGCTCTACAGGGAACATTGTGAGGTGAATTGTTTTGTATTCTTATTTGTGGGAATGCATACGAGTATTTTTCGCCTGATTGCAAATGGTAACCGCCGGCCATAAACACTTTCAAGAAGTATAAACCACTCTACACAGTCGCGTAACTGTCGACAGACAAAAGTCGACATTTTTAGATTCTAGAACAATCTAAATCCTATAAAATTATTGTTATCTAAATCCTATAAAACACATAATCACATTTCAAATCTGGCGTAGGAGTGCGAAGAATATTTTCTAAGAGTCCAAATACTTTGCGTGCAGTTCTATTCACATTCGAAAGTGAAAAGTCTCTCATTGAACAGAAAAGATGTATTTATTAAAAACTGAGGTATATTCGTACCTAAGTAATAATCATCATTAAAATACGATTTTGAGACTGGCTTGAGTCTCGATCCGTAAGCATCGTGACAATAGACTAATAAATCTATAAGACCCGAGACTTTGAGACACGAGACCCTTAAGTTTGTAATAAAATTTATTCACTTAACCCTTAAACCCAAAACACAGCTATAAAAATTGTTGATGTTTGATCCACCAAGACAGAGCAAGAACTGTCAGCTGTGAAAATGCTGATATATATATATATATATATATATATATCCCAATGATGATAAGAATATAATGATAAGAACCTAAGTTTCACATCTTCCTCCTCAATTTGATTGGTGTGAATTGATGGTCATATACATTGATTTATTTTACAGTTAAAATTTTATATTTCAACCGTAAGTGATTCATTCAACCGTTACATAAAACGTATCTTTTTGCTTTTGAATGAAGTACGTAAAGACGTTGGTCCTGCGCCTGAACCCTTTTCGTGTCGGAATTGCCGTCCCACGGGATTATGAGTGTGGCGGAATAGAGGTTGTACCTATGTTTACGCACACACTTGTACACTTCTTTGCCGTAGCCGAAAGCGGTCAGGAGGTCATCATTATCTGCTTTGAATTGTAGTATAAGTTTTATTAACTTAGTAAGAATAAATTGCAGACATAAATCATGTTAATTTCGCGGTATTTTATTTATATTATAACATACATTTGTTACTTATTGATGAATCAGGTTTAATTTTTTAGATCGCTTGTGCGTGTTTTTAATCAAAACAAAGGAAAATCGCAATCGGCTTAAAATAATCTTGGTAGCAAAAAACATACATATATATAAAATTAATATACTGATATAAATTATTTTATTATTAGTAAAAAAATACTTTTTGTTTCATTTTGTATTTTTATAAGATCAAAATGTCACTTTATGGTTGTTATTATAATGGGAATTGGTTATTGCCCGTCTTGTCATTATTTGGGTTTGTTACTTTAATGCTTGTATAAGTAAATCATAAATAGATTATTCAAAAGGGCTCTTATCTTGCGAGCACTTTAAAAAATAAAACTACTATCGCTTCGGAATTCTACCGAAAAGAACCGGTAAAAAAGTCGGTTACTTTTCATCAATCTTATACACGTAATAATAGGAGTAATAATAGGAAGAGAGCCGAGACGGCTCAGTGGTAAGAACGCGTGAATCTTAACCGATGATCGTGGGTTCAAACCCGGGTAAGCACCACTGAATTTACATGTGCCCAATTTGTGATTATAACTCATCTCGTGCCTTTCGGCGAAGGAAAACATCGTGAGGAAACCTGTATGTGTCTAATTTCATTGAAATTCTGCCACATGTGTATTCCACCAATCCGCATTGAAGCAGCGTGGTGGAATAAGCTCCTTCTCCTCAAAAAGGGAGAGGAGGCCTTAGCCCAGCAGTGGGATATTCACAGGCTGTTACGATACGATACGAATAATAGGAGTAATAATTCCAACTTCCAAGCAATATACTAATACTATCGAATTGACAAATCGAAACGGACATAGAAACGATCACTGCTTTTATTATATTTCCTATAAAAATATATTCTATATTCCTAGTTAAAGAGTTCTGTAGAGCGCATCGAGGTCACGGTTGAATATTATAAACGTCTAAAATTTTACAACATTTTCAAGGTCCTACTTGTTTTGATGGCAGTGCATTGCCTTGTTAATAAAACGCATTGTGTTTCACGAAAACATTATTGTTACGTAATATTAATATATTTCTTGTTTAAAGTTTAATTAATTTTTACTGTTTTGTTGAGTTTGCTTTTGGTTTTATTTTTATTGGTGGATGGCTTCGGTTCTTTAACTTTGTACTGGTGTAAGACTCGTCTCGGTCCACCTATTTAACTGATTAAAAAACAACATGCTTGACGCGCATAGTTTTTTTTTTTTTAATTTTTATTATCTATGTCAAAGATCACTTAAACAAGCTAGACTGATTTTAACCATTTAAACTTTATTCTATTGTGTAGGTCCCAATGTAATTTTCTCTGACGTATAATATAGTTTCGATCGTTTAAACAATTCTTTATTTAAAAAAAATATGTTTTTTTTTTTAAAAATGAAGTATCTTTCATCAAAATCAAGACAAGGTCAAATATTTTGAGACACGATTTAATATATATTTGAGAAATAATACTAAAATATAAACTTGTTAAAAAAATTAACTTTATTGATAATTTCATCACTTGATTTTTTTTAATGGTTTTACATGTAATAAAAAACTGTCTGATGTTGGTATTGGAATAATGATTTCTACGTTTGTAAACTTTAATTTATTGTTTATAATATTACGTGTGTCTAGTGAAGAAATTCGGAGAAGATTTTAAGTAAATAGACGAAAGTTCCTGCGTCGAAATACGAAGGTGAAATTTGCGGGATTTACGGTAAATTTCGTTTGTTATGTAAATTTAATATTATTCAGGTAATTTCAAAAGATATTTTTTATCATGTGACAGTAACACATTTCATTTATTATCAACCACTTTGTGACGATAATAAATTATCGTGTTAACATTAAAGTGTCAATTCTTTACAGAACCTATTAGCTTTCGACGTAGCCTTCATAGTTACATAGAAATTCATGTTACAAAATAAACTATTTATATAAAAAAAAACAATTTAAAAATCTTCGTTTCATTGATTATTTAATCTTTATTCGATATATTTATTTACAGAAATTGCCCCTATCCATATCCATGTATATTCTTGGCCTTCCAAAGTCACGTATTGGATGTGATATCGGATTTGGCGTGTTTCCACTGTGAACTTAGTTCGAGATTAATTGTTGAAAGTAAAATAGATTTGTGTTAAAATTGGGTCACGTAATATATATGTCAAATATGTAATGAAAAAAAAAGTGTAATCGTGTTAACAACGGTGCTTCTCTGTGAGAATTTACTTCGTATTTCGCTCGTGAAATGTTGTATGCCTTACGTGATAAGCTATTTTGATGCGCGTATCCTTTAAATGTCATAAGTGTTTTAATCAATGTCGCGTCGAGTCGAGTTTCGAATTTTTTCTTATAGAATGGCTGTACTGCTGTGCTTTACTGTGGGAAAACAATTCGTATTCCGCCCGTGAAATGTTATAAATCGACTTAATGATAAGCTATTTCGATGCGCGTATCATTTAATATCATCATCATCAATCATTATATTCAATGTTGTCTGCTTATATGAACTTTTTTTATTTTATAGAATAGGTAGGCGGACGAGCAAATGGGTGGCCCCTGATGGTAAGTGGGCACCACCACCCATAGACATTGGCATCGAAATAAATGTTAACCATCGCTTCCATCGCCAATGCGCCACCAACCTTGAAACTAAGATGTTATGTCTCTTGTGCCTGGCTCACTCACCCTTTAAACCGGAACACAACAATATTAAGTTTTGCTGCTTTGCGGTAGAATATCTGATGGGTGGGTGGTACCTATCCAGACTAGCTTGCTCTTGGCCTACCACCACCAGTATCGCTGGAACAAATAAAAATAGCTACTGTACAAATCGTGACCGCGTGAAGAATGCTAGCAATGCTTTAATGAATCTATTAGTATCAACTTAGGATTTGCAAATGTACTATGTATATAAATAATGTTCAATAATTCCACATATCATGTATCACAATGGGCATACCGATTCAGCTCGTATAGACCGGATGTTTTTAACGTAATGACTGCGTCGTTGTTTATCGCATAGTATTGTTCAAACTTGCATCCACTGCGCCTAACTTTAACAGTCTAATATAAGCATAGAATTTTATAACAGATCTATTCACTTCTGGATTATGGTTGATAGAACTAGCGTGAATTTTTTTGTTCTATTTTTTGTTTTGAAATATACTTTAATCAATTCTAGAACAGTTCTAGAAGATCCGGCAAAAAATTAGTGGATAGTTACTCTTTTCAACCAATTGAATTATAATGGTATGCAATTGAATATATATATATATATATATAATCTTGCATGAAAATAATTAACTGCGCGCATTTTATAAAAATAACGTCCTCCATAATTTATGTAACTAAAACTGCCTCGTTGGTCTAGTGGCTTGATGTAAGGCCGCAGCCCCGGAGGTGTTGGGTTCAATTCCCAGGTCGAGCCAATAAAAAGATATTGGATACTGGATGAAAATGTACCATATGTGAATGGTAAGCTCTAAACTTTCTTCTTAAAAGAAGAGGAGGCCTTAGCCCAGCAGTAATTAGCAACAGTAACAATTTGTTACTTTACAATAATCAAATGGTACCACCACATAAATGCGAGTGTTTTTTTCGTTTTCGATGCGTCATCTGTTGAATAATCACAATTACCATTATATATATATATATATATATATATATATATATATATATATATATATATATATATATATATAAATAAATAAATAGTTAGTAAATGAGTTAGTTGTAATAAATGATTTAATTTATTCGCGGTCCGTAAACAAAAACAAAGATAAAAAGTTTCGTTATTTACATAACGAAAGTCCGACTAATTAAGAATAATTAACATATTAATGTTCAATAATATTTACCTTTTATGTTTAAGTATCAATATTTTAATAGGAGGAAGGAATAAAGATAAACAAACCTTAGATTTATGTATTCCATGCGATTAGGTCTGCCAATTATGTTGATGACGTCCTCACCTGACCAATTTCGGCCACGGCTGCCAGTCTTAAGAGAGATAAGCCAACTGCGCAGGGCATATTATAGTGCACAATTGTATGCAAACACTCTATTCGATCCCTTTCATAATCCGATAAGACGGCGGTCCATCACGATCGAAAAGAGTTCGGGCCAACGACTTTACTTGCTTTTCGAGGCACGGGAGTGTGTGTGTAGTGGAAACACACTTCCAACGTCGAGACTGCCACTGACAAGTAAGAAGTCCAATAAATGTATGTCTGGTATATACTTGGATAAAATGTGCAAGTGAAGACGGAACAGTAATCATATATGCGTTGTAAAGCGGTGTAAATAATTACTCAGTCTGTTAATCGTTCTATGATGAAGTAATTTATAGCGATTTTCCCTAGCGAGCAGAAATCATCTGAACTTGTTTAAAGATGGTGCTGCAGAGGGCAGACTTATGAATAGGTAAATGTAAAAGACTTGGACATTTTGTCATTTATCAAAAACAAAGCGACGCCATTCACTAGTTTAAAAATAGAATTAAAACATTTAATCAATAAAAACATTTAACAACCGGTCGTAGGGAATCGGATTTAAGTTTATAAATTTAAACTTAAAGTACCTAGAATATATATTTCGCTATCTTTGCGAAACGCCTTTCGTTAATCGCCTACAATGATGATCTTATTATATTTTGCATTATACAATTTATGGTAAACAAACAACTGTCGCGGAATTTCTGAAGATTTTGTTGAGAACTACAAATCATTCATAAGAAGTATTTAAATATATATCAGGTTGAGTAAATCCAGATAGAAACAAACACAATAATAACATACACAATAAGACAAAACGCCGCTATTATAGTGTTGGGTTTCTTGCCGGTTTTTTTCGGTAGGATCTTCATTAGTTTATCTATTACCGATTCAGAGTGAAGTTATTATATATACTACATATTTTGATGTATTATTTAATATTATCAATTGATGTTTTCTACGAGGACATAGCTCGACCTAAATATAAACTTTGGAAGCACAAAAAACTTCGTTTATGTTATACGGATTTCAATAAGATTAGTCAATGTCACATCATTATAAACGTTTTTTATGTGTCTGTACTTTTAGATACAAAAACCGATATTGAAGTAAAAACGACAATAAATTCGTTCATTGACCATACGAAAAGTGGTTCGATCCGTCAGTTCGTTCATTGCTAACGGTATCGAGATAAGGGGCCGCGAAACTGTCGACTAATTTCACTGATCCACTTTTTACAATAAACAAATCGATACACTAAGCTGTATCAGAATAAAGGTTATATTCGCTTGAAATAGTTTGTTTCTTTGTTCATTGTACAGGTAACAACCAAACGGCCTCAATTATACTACTAGATATAATTAATATATTTTTTTGTATCTTGTGTCAAAGAGTTATTGTGGTGATTCCGTTGCTTCTGTTTTTTTTTTGTTGTTGTGTTTTCATTTAAATATTAAATAACACGAATAATTATAATTCGGAATTATTTCATTTATATCATAAATAGTTTCCATTTGAGAAGGGGGGGGGGGGCTGTGTGCGAAGTCTATGTAAGGTATAATTATAAATAAATAAATGTGTATTTAATGAAATATACATTTTTTCATATTATTACAGCTATATATTTTTGTGAAAACAAAAAAAAAACAAGGTTTTAATAGATTTAGTAACTAAGTGCCAACCCTAACAAAAATGGTGACTGACACTTTCTAATGACGCTATCCAAGTTACTTTCTAGGTAACGTTTAAATTGTATTAAATTAGGTTTATCACAACATAACATTTACCGAAACAATAAAATCAAATCAAAATAATCTTTATTCAAATAACCTCGCTTAAGACAATTTTGAATAATATTGAATTACAGCTATCCACCGGTCCCTGTGGCTACTTTACATAAGGCATATTATTCTGCACAAGATTATATAGATGATGAAAAAGTTTGAGATAATATTCATTGATTTTCATACAGGTTATATAAATTTAAATGTATATATGACTGTTATTTGTATGCGATAGATGATAAAGAGTAATATTTAGTAAAACTATATTAAAGTTACTTTTAAAAATATTGTTGATTCCTATTTCTTTTGTTTTATAATATCCTGGGACATTTTTCACACACGGCCATCTGATCCCAAATTAAGCTTGTACAAAGCTTGTGCTATGGAAACCAGACAACTGATATACTACATATACTACTTTTCTTTTGTAAATACATACTTATATAAATAATTACACCCAGACTTAAGACAAATGTCTCTTCTTAGTGGGAATCGAACTTTCAACCTACCAACCACGCCAACCGGCCCGTCAAATTTTTTTTTTTGAAGTTTGATATATTTTTGTAATTTTGTAAACAATTTTCCGCCCGCGGCTTAGCCTGTGTGTGACCGGAGGGTGAGGTGATAAGTAAAGTAAACTTTTCTGACAACGTGTATGCAAAATTTCATTATGATTGGTTGATTAGTTAAGACGTGAAAGTGTAACAAACAAACTTACTCGCATTTATAATATTAGAAAGGTTACTTATTATTTCTATTTATTATTATGTAAACTTATGATTTATATTAATGATTTCATTTGATTGGAGTTCGAGAATCGTCATGAGATATAAAAAAGACGCTTTGAACTCATTTTATAAAAATATTGTCTGTTCGCATTTGCACTTATTATTTCAATAGGATCGATTTTGATTAAACTCAGTGTGTCGATGCGATAATCTCATATAAAATAACACGTTTGCTCTAACTTAACTTCCGTTAAAACTGAATTACTTGTCAATTAAACGTACAAGTCATATCCTCATGTGACGAATTATCAATTCAGTTCAAGTATCAAGACTGACATCCTACGGTACAGAAATACACAAACGAGTTTCACTTAGGAAGTTGTAGTGATTCAGAGTCGATTTCCGCGAGATGAACGTGAGTGAGGCTGACACGTTTCGTGACTCATCAGTCATCACGTCTCGTCTTGTACCGTGATCATTGTCTAAAACGTTCTTGCTTATGTAATTTATTTATCTATTTAGTTTACATTACATTTTATATATACATACAATTTTAAAGAAGCTAATGGTATGGCCCTTTCATAATATATATAGATTTACCATATATATATAACAATTAGCACAAACATAGAAATATAAATTAAGTTTGGCGGATATATTAAAAAAAAACCTTGCGATACATTTAGCTTACGTTACACCCCCTCTCAATATTTGATTTCATAATCTCGTTTGACGTAATTTTTTTTTAGCAAACATGTCGCTCTGAGAACGGATTAATATGTATTTTGGAGCAGCGAGAGATTGTGCTAGGTTTTGTACGTCACAAGCTTTAATACCAAAACAGTTTTTTCGCATAGATGGTAGATAATATTACTGATTTACTGGTGGTAGAGCTTTGTGCAAGCTCGTCTGGGTAGGTACCACCCACTTAGCATATATTCTACCGCAAAACACTTACCATCAGGTGGCCTATATGCTCGTCCGTCTTCCTATTCTATAAAAAAAATATTTTCACGAATACTGGCTTCTTGCACAATTCTAATTTCAAAGTATTTACAACTTTACCTATAAACGTTATTAAACTAGAGATTAGTTAAACAATGGTGTTCTTCATTCGAATTTTAAATAAATGATGATATAAAAAAAAGTAAGTAAAGTAACAGCCTGTAAATATCCTCTGCTAAGGCCTCCTCTTTTTGTGGATAATGTTTGGAGCTTACTCCACGGCTGCTTCAATGCGGCTTAGTGGCTACATGAAGCAGATTTTTTTCCCCGAATGCAAGTTTCCTCACGATGTTTTTCTTCATCGTCAAGCACGAGATAAATTATAAACGCATATTAAGCACATGATAATTAAATGGAGCTAGGCACTTTGTTTGAAATCGTCAAATCTTTGGTTAAGATACACGTCTTTTAACCACATATATTTCTATATAATAATTGTTTAACTAATTACCCATTAAACGACGTCCGTTCCTTACATTTGGTGTGAACGTATAAAGAAATATATAAATTTCAAGCAAAAAAATACGGACTTTATTGTCTGAGTGTTTATTGTACAAACAGGCCGTAGCGTGATTCTCCACAGTCCCCTGTCGGATATAATTACACAGATGGTATCGCAATGTGGATGTTATTTAAGGTAATTTCCCGTTGACACATCCGAATATTGTGACAAAAGACGTCGTGAAATGTGAAACAATATCACAACCACTTACAACAAAATTTGAAGCGATTCCCGTCTTTATAGTTTTCTCTATAAATGTCATATTTCCTTGTGATATGGGCAGACTATTTCATTTGGGAATAGGACTCTGTGCAAGCTCGTCTGGGTAGATACATCAGTAATTCTATTATCAAATTTATGTTTATGTCTTGGATTTTTAAGTTGCCGAAGTTGAAGTAAGCCTATATAATTAGAGGCAAAGGTTAAAGCATTTTAAATATCATGTTTGGCAGTGCATGATGTAAAAAATGCTATATAATTAATTTTGTGTCTCAATCTCTACGCCACTTAGTATTAGGTCGCCTATTTGTCTGCCTACAAGCTATAAATAAATATGTACTTTGTATGTTATATTTTATCGGAATCATTCAAACAATATTCGCGAGTTCGCTGACAGGGCAATTTGGCTTCTCATTGTGACTCCATGGCCGAGGCTTTCATATCAGTGAATTTATTATGTCAAGAACAAAAGAATTCGCTTTTAAAAACGTAACATTTGTTAATGAAAATGTATTATTGTTAAATGAATAATGTATGCTCTATTTAAATTTAGATACAAAGGAATAATATCTCGATTGAATAACGTCTTTTTTAATTCAAATTTGCGTTTATTTTAATCACTATATAACATATTATAAAAAAGTGTCCCGACGCAGCTTTCTGTCTGAATGCGATAAACTCAACTGTAGAACGGATTTTCTATGGAAGGTATTGGTGGTAAATAGAAGGCTTAGATGTATAAAATAATGCTTTACGTAAATTGGCTAAAATATGACGATGATTGTTAGATGTCGAAAAAAATCTGGCTTTACTGGCGTGCGCCACTTAAACCGATAGAGTTATGTATATAATATTACGATACAAACGTTTTACATAGGCCCTTATTCAACCCGTGTCAAGCCAGGACGGGTAGCGAGTATTATATAAATGGACCGTTCGATATGTTTTTCATACCCTTTTCATTTCGATATATCACGAAGTTCAGCGTTTGAAATTAATTAATATTCATTTTTGAATAATTGTAAGATTATATAAAAAATAATAATATACGGCATACCATATGATAACTAACGTCACTATTATATATTTAAGTTAACATATACATTTATATAAGTTAGTTATATAACTAATATACAAAACAAAGTAACCGTAACAACAATATTTAATTAGAACATGCAGAGACATAAAATGTATGTTAAATTATTCCATAAATGATAATTTAATTCGAATTAATTGTTTTATTTAATTTAGTTACAAAGTAGTGAATTTAAATGATGATTCCTTTTCGTTTGATAGAATCTGGTTTAAAAAAAAAGTTTTCATTGTCATATTATTAATAATTTTTCGATTAGATTTTTTCTAAAGCTTTTGTGTCAAGGACTTTTAATCGATGGGTAAGGGCGGCAGCGTTATGCCAATGTGGTAATCAGTTACTGCTCTTCCTATGTGTAATTGTAAAAATATAATGCATCATGTGTGCTACATTTTGTCGACCGTTATGATAAAAAATAGAGTAAAAAAATGTTTTTAAAAATAACCTTCGTTTCTTGTTTTGATTTAAAAAAAAGTAGTTAATACTTTTTACTTTAATATATAATGCCAGTAACATATGCAAAGTTTATACGAGACACGTATAATACGTATATTAAAACGATCTACCCAAAATTATATGCTAATATTAAATTGAAAAATATATAATGGAATCGAAATATATTTTGCTTATACTTTTTAGTAAGTTCTTACACTTTTAAGTCTACAGATTAAATTATTACTTAAAAGCTACGGTTGTTTTTATATACTGTATAAATAATATATATATATTTAAACCATGGGAGCTTTGGCGCACCTTGGGAGAGGCCTATGTTCAGCAGTGGACAACGATTGGCTGTTGATTGATTAATTGATTGATTGATATTTAAACTAAAATTTAGTTATTTATTTTATTTTGTTATTTTTTAAAAATGTATTTGTTCGGTTTTTCGTCTATTAGATTTTTTTTTTATTTTTGATTGTTAAATTAGCCTATATTTTGTTAAAATATTTTTATACATGCAATGTTTTTCTGAAGATATTTATTTATTAATAAATAAATATGGGTTTGGGGAAATGCTGAATTAGGTACTGGTTTTCCTTATTATAATTTACATTCAAATACATAGACTAATCAATGAATATTTCTATGAAGCAAAGTATTGTAGGAACACATCGAAAGTCTCCACAGACATCTCACGAAATAGTTTTAATGTAATAAAATAAATGTTGACAACAATTATTAACTCACCTAGTAAAGATATCATATATTACAAGTATGCCAACTGCCAAGTAATATTATGCAACGATGAAATTGAATATTCCGCTGTTGACGTAACTTGGCAGGGACGGTGACTTTCACTGCGCAACTTTCTTGTTGTTTAGGTTTTAAAATAAAATACTTTGAAACCAGTTTTAAATAATGATAAGCTTTAGGTTAACTTCATGTCATTATAAATCTGGACTGGCTCTGCTTCTTAAAATAAATATCTAAAATAACAACAATGTGAAATAAATTTTAGTGTCTCTGTGATTGCTTAATATGTTTTTAGATAACGATCCCTAATCAACTATCTAGTAAGTTCAGATTTAACGCTAGCTGAAGCTGTAGTTGGTAACATATTGTTTTATTTTAAATAACATTTATTCGCTAATTGTATATTTATTTTATTAATATAATAATAAACGAGGCCTGAATTTCAGTGCGCAATCACAAATGTAATCAATATTCCCTTACTCTCGGTCAGTCAGTCAGATGTCAGAAGAGTCAGGTGGGATGGATTATCCGACTAAACATTCTGTTGAGAAAATCTTAGAAGCAGTATGTCGGAAAGCAAGTAAAACAGTGGTATCGTGCCTAATCTTTCTACGATCCAGTAGGATCGAACTACGTTTGTAAGGAAATAGTGAGTGTGCATGTGCTTGCAAACATACTTGTCCACTTTAATATGTCCTGCAGCAGTTGGCGACGACGAGAATAGTCGCCATGGCCAAAATCGTTAAAGAGCCATCACATTATCTATATTTTTATTCTACAGACAATTTTTTTTTAAAGTAATTTAAAATACATTAAATAATATAAATGAACCTGCAAAACAAATTATGATGATAATACAGCTGTTCAAACCCCATAAATAAGCAGTAACAGTAATAAGAGTTCATAAATTGATATTTAAAAAAAAAATTAAGCATCGTAACTGCGATAATTAACTTTAAATTTATCGATATATTGGATTTGTTTGTAAGAACAGATCGATATTTCGATTAAATCGATAAACATCTATCGACTATCGGCATGGAACATCTTAATCGTTACTTATACGTACGTTGGTAAACGTAACTGTTGAACGAAGAACATTCAACAGATGTTCTTTCCAAGTCTTCTAGAAACTTTAAAATGACCGCTCTGTTGCAACGCTGTTTATAAAACAACGGTTTTAACGTAACATGGTTTTTTTTTTTTTTTTTTATAGAATAGGAAGGCGGACGAGCATATGGGCCACCTGATGGTAAGTGGTCACCAACGCTCTTAGACATTGGCATTGTAAGAAATGTCAACCATCGCTTACATATCCAATGCGCCACCAACCTTGGGAACTAAGATTTTATGTCCCTTGTGCCTGTAATTACACTGGCTCACTCACCCTTCAAACCGGAACACAACAATATCAAGTATTGCTGTTTTGCGGTACAATATCTGATGAGTGGGTGGTACCTACCCAGACGAGCTTGCACAAAGCCCTACCACCAGTAAAAGCCCTACCACCAGTAAAGCCCTACCACCAGTACAATCCATGGTACAATCTGTGCCCGACAGTTAAGTGTTTATAAATATACATTAAAAGAAGCGATCGTATCGAGCTTGTTCATTTGATTTTATTTATGTGGAAAAAAATTAGTTTTTAATTCTTTCAAAATTCGACGCTCAATGTTATTTAAGTTGTTTGATCTGTCTTCTATATATAAGATGCGAATTCAAAACGTTTTTCTTTTTTTTATGTCATAAAATTTAATTCACATTTAATTTATAAGTATATAAGTGAAGCCGAGATGGCCCAGTGGTAAGAACGCGTGAATCTTAACCGATGAACGTGTGTTCAAACCCGGGTAAGCACCTCTGAATTTTCATGTGCTTAATTTCTCTTTATAATTCATCTCGTGCCTTTCGGTGTAGGAAAACATCGTGAGGAAACCTGCATGTGTCTAATTTTACCGAAATTCTGCTACATGTGTATTCCACCAACCCGCATTGGAGCAGCATGGTGGAATAAGCTCCAAACCTTCTCCTCAAAAAGGGAGAGGAGGCCTTAGCCCAGCAGTGGGACATTTACAGGCTGCTACTGTACTGTACTGTTAATTTATAAAAAATAAAGAAGCTATTTAGCACGTGTTATTGATTTTAAATAAATATTTTTCATTAATATATGTACAGTGTACATTGTGTCATTGTTATGTTAACCGTGAATTTATTATCTGAACCAAAATTGTATGCAAAGCTCGTCCTCCGGAGGGTTAGTGATTAAGTAATCAACGCGTCGAACAATATGGCTGTGTATACACAGTAATTGCGCGGTTTCAATAGTTTCCATTTGTGTACTAGAATAACATGTATGGTTGACTCTTTAGGGTCGAACACATAACATCGCAAAGCTAAGCGAAGCGGAAGCGAATGCTACATTTCGAGCCTAGACGAATTACACGTGACTGGCAACTTTGAAGAAACATAATACTACATAGAAATTAAAGAAATATTTAACATGACCCGTGATCAAAAATATATACGCATATAAAATGATAGAAAATGCGTCGCCTCGAATTAATTTGTCTTCGAAAGTGAAATAAAAAGTAAAAGTAACAGCCTGCAAATATTCCAGTGCTGGGCCAAGGCCTCTTAAGGTGCTTGGCGGTTTAAGAAAAATCGTGAGGTAACCTGCATGTGTCGGATGAGTATCTACCACATGTGTATCCACTAACCCAGACCATCCACCAACCATTGAAGCAATCACTCTTCTACTAAACACGTAATCAGTGCAATATACTACTGGTGGTAGAGCTTTGTGCAAGCTCGTCTGGGTAGGTACCACCCACTCATCAGATATTCTACCGCAAAACAGCAATACTTGATATTGTTGTGTTCCGGTTTGAAGGGTGAGTGAGCCAGTGTAATTACAGGCACAAGGGACATAAAATCTTAGTTCCCAAGGTTGGTGGCGCATTGGATATGTAAGCGATGGTTGACATTTCTTACAATGCCAATGTCTAAGAGCGTTGGTGACCACTTACCATCAGGTGGCCCATATGCTCGTCCGCCTTCCTATTCTATATAAAAAAAAAAAAAAATATGCCAATCGTTTTAAATTTCAATACAATTGTGATTGCAATTGTTTTCAATGACGTCTAGTCCTTTAGACGGCGATCTATTTCAAAGATTAGTATGCAGATATTATATTGCATAAATGTTTCCATAAGTAGAGCTGTATTCTCTTTTTCCTCACTTTTATATTCCGACACGATAGCATTCCGAAATTGAAAGACGGAGATAAATTTACTGGTGATAGAGCTTTACTAGTGGTAGAGCTTTGTGCAAGCTCGTCTGGGTAGGTACCACCCACTCATCAGATATTTTACCGCAAAACAGCAGTACTTGGTATTTTTGTGTTCCGGTTTGAAGGGTAAGTGAGCCAGTGTAATTACAGGCGCACGGGATATAACATTTTAGTTCCCAAGGTTGGTGGCGCATTGGTGATGTAAGCGATGGTTAACATTTCTTACAATACCAGTGTCTATGGGCGTTGGTGATCACTTACCTGATGGTAACGAGCATAAGGGCCACCTGATGGTGGCCACCTAATGGTGGCCGTTATGCTCGTCCGCCTTCCTATTCTATAAAAAAATAGATTATCCGCAGGAATTCTACTTAGAGTTTTAGTGTTGCTATTGATAATTTCTTAACCGAAAATGTTAATAAGTTGCACTAGCCTATCTCGGGATTTGAATCCGCGAGACAAAAGAGGCAGTTCTAAATGTGTGTATGTGTGAGTGTTTTTTTAAGTGTTTCAATAGCTTTCGCTTTGCATGTCACGTTTAGTGTATGTGATGCTTTTTACTTTAACGAGTAATATGAATCACGCTAATGATATTTTCATATGATTCTATATAAGTTAACGGTACGACTATTTATAAATTGTTTATGAGATATGTCATATGTAGTTCTATTGAATGCAAGGTATATAATGAAATATGCTCGTCGTTTAAAGTGACAGCTCGAATATTAATGCGTCGATATTTGTCATGATTAATTAATTTACAAGATAGCCTCTAGAAAAACTCCATGTAATGTGCCACCAATTATTCTACCACCAAATATTAATTTGTTATGCTGATATTGTTTCGATTTTGTTACGCTTTTCATACAATACTTGAGTACTGTTTATTTCTTCATTGTCATTATCAATGGGACGACACGACTTTAGTTTCGAAGGTCGGTTGCGCATTGGCGATGTTAGCAATGGTTAATATTTCTTTCAACGCAGTTCTCTATGCCATATTACCTACATATTTTAAATAAAAATAAAAGTTAAATTTAGTTAATGGTGCTAATCATCAACTGTACCTAATAATGGTAAACATAAGATAAAATATCTAAATATTCTATATTTTCGTGATGTACTAATTCGTTATGTCAATATTATCATTTTAATCACATTATAATTCTATAATCATGCGTTACTGTATTTATGTCACGGTGTGCCTTTATCTGTCGTGGTGGTGTAGTATGTTCATTTCTCTCGAGATATTTTCGTGATTAAGTCGTTTTATACTTTGCACTGGTATAAAACGACTAAATGAAAAAAGTGTCGATGAAATTATTAAATGCATAATATTCATTATGCAAATATAGGATAAAATTAAAGTAAAGCTAACCTTCGTTCTGTAGACTCCGAGAATGGTATTTATCTTTTTTACTCATATATACTTGTAAATTTATATATAAGTAAATACTTATTATTTATGAGTATGGTGTATAATAACAAAAAAAATACATAGATTAACGAGATACCGTACAGTAATAGCCTGTTAATGTCCCACTGCTGGGCCTAAGGCCTCCTTTTCCTTTTGAGGAGAAGGTTTGGAGCTTATTCCGCCACGCTGCTCTAATGCGGGTTGGTAGAATACAAATGTGACATAATTTCAATGAAATTAGACACATGTGTATTCTCACGATGTTTTCCTGCACCGTCAAGCATGAGATGAATTATAAACACAAATTAAGCACGTGAAAATTCAGTGGTGCTTGCCCGGGTTTGAACCCACGATCATCGGTTAAGATTCACGCGTTCTAATCACTAAGCCGAGTCGGCTTTTTTTACCGATACCGTACGGTAGGCGTCTTTTGTTTGATGTTGATAGCTTAAGTCCGCGTAGATAAGGCCTCAATGTCTGGAGCTTAAAAGATAGGGCGTGACCCTGGAGCCGTGGACGCATGAGGTGCTGGCCTCGCGTGTCCTGTTTCAAACGGCCCTGAGGAAAACGGACGAGACTAGTCAGGAATGCGGGTGGGTGTGATCACCTTCGTCCCCTTAGGAGAGCTACGCCAAGCCACGAGCGATGTACAGCACGGGAGGGACCGGGGGTGCGACAAGATTCTACATACTCTCCGATTCACGAGCCTCGACGTCCATCGCAATTGTTTTAGTGAGCAAGAATCCTACATAACCCGGTTTCCCCCTGAATGTCCCCCCTTATCCGGGCGGATAAGTTCTGAAGGTTACCACTGCGTGAAAAAAGTCTACTTAGATACTTGCTTTGTATATATTATATAGGTTATATATTTGCAGACCGCTTAGTCAAATAAAATATACTTCACTTCATAAAAAAGTATATATATATATATAGTTTTTATCTCAGTAACAGCCTGTAAATGTCCCACTGCTGGGCTAAGGCCTCCTCTCCCTTTTTTGAGGAGAAGGTTTGGAGCTTATTCCACCACGCTGCTCCAGTGCGGGTTGGTAGAATACACATGTGGCAGAATTTCGATGAAATTAGACACATGCAGGTTTCCTCACGATGTTTTCCTTCACCGAAAAGCACGAGATGAATTATAAACAGAAATTAAGCACATGTAAATTCAGAGGTGCTCGCCCGGGTTTGAACCCACGTTCATCGGTTAAGATTCACGCGTTCTTACCACTGGGCCATCTCGACTTTTATCTCAAAAAGAACATATTATTTAATATTTTTGTGTATAAATTATTATTTGCATTTTTTTACATTCTATCAGATTCTGTCCGCGGTTTTGTTTGTGTGACGGGGAGGGGAAGGTGTTAGATACCCTTCTTTTTTGTACCTCTGAAAATGTGCACAAATTTTCATGATTATCGGATGAGTAGTTAAGATGTGAAACAAACAAATAATCTCACTTACTCATTCATAATATTAAGTAAAGATAGTAAGGATGTAATGTGTGGTACACGCATCGTTTATCTGATCGAGTTGAAACTCAGTACAGTTGTTGTTGTTTGCGTGAAGGTTTTGTCATAGTAGGTACCATTATCATCGTAGTAGATACAAATATGTATAAAAAAATATGTATATGCCAACTTTTATGGTCAAACGGTATTAAGGTTTATTAATCGTAAATAGGTATACTAACATTCATTTATATATATATATATATATATATATATACATATATATATATATATATATATATACATATATATATATATATATATATATATATATATATATATATATATATATATATATAAATATGATTTTAATTTTATTAAAACAATTTTCGTAAAATATCTCTAGAGTATAACTGTAAACTTTCAAACGCTTAACATTCGTCGTCTGGTGAACAGAATCCTTGCGACGGCGCTTTCTCCATTGTGGTTTGCTCTCAATACTGCCGACTCGCTATCTACAATGTCTAAACTCAGTGCTTCAAACTTATAAACAGTTACATACCTGCGCTTGTGTGCGTGTGGACGTGAAATAATCTTCATATAATTTCACATTTACTAATGAATAGATATAATAAATAGTTTTAAACGTAAATAATATCCTACAATCCGATTGACCGGACATCTTTTAATCCACAAGTGTGTGCGTAAACACTAATGGAGAGTGCATCCCCCCTCTCATAATCCTATGGGACAGCAATCCGACGACCGGAAAGTGTTCAGGCGCAGAACACACTTCCAATTTTCACACTTAGGACTGCTACTGAAAATAACTTTTTATTTGCCCGACCTGAGATTGGAACCCAAGATCTATGGCCTTATATATCTAGTGATTAAACAAACGAGGAAATCAGTTATATATTTGTATATGTTTACTTCATAAGTCTACCTAACCCTTACCATGATGCTTCACACTTTACTACACTTCATGCTTTACACTTGTTTGACCGAATAAGTAAATGGGACAAGGGAAAGCGAATGATGATCAAGTTGACGCCATGAGGTGTTACCATAAAAATCAAGTTCTTATAATATTTATCAAACATTAGCTTCATTTTCGCGTTAGTGTCACTGCTATACACACTAAAAGCGAGGCCGTCTTCCTCGCGTGATATTATATGGTTTTAATTAAAGCAATAAGTATTTTTTTTGATTCTGTAATTAAAAGTATTCATTCAAAATAATTTTTTTACAAAGCAACAAGGGCTAATACTTCCTTATAAACCCAAAAATACGCAAAGCACAAAATCCACAGATATGTTTATGAAAATTAGGTTATTTGCCGCTTAAACGTATTACATCCGATTTCTAGTGCACTAAAGTAGATAATCGTGTTATCGATATATTAACATTAAATCCAAGATTTGATAGGCCGTGTTCATATCTCCGTAATAATTTAGATATAATTCACTAAAGTACGTTGAGATTTAAGTTATTTAGAACTTCGGGGGCCGTTCCCTACTTGAATAATAAACGATTTTAAATAATGAAATGCACGAATGAATGAACGAAGTAAGTTCATTCATTCGTGCATTTCAAATAAATCGTGGCAACGAGTTCCAATCGTTTTTTCTCTTTCTACCATAAATAATTTTACATTCGAAAGAAGTTAGTGTGTACAATAATGGAACTACTGTATGTTTATTAGTAAGGGGCTTAATCTTAATCTATATTCTGAAGGCTTTGTTAGGATGTCTCTTTTGTTTTTTTTTTTCGATAGTTCTTTTTTATTAAAAAAGGTTATAAGCTGTAGACACTTCGAATTAGGAACTAAATTAGGAGGAATAACAATAAACGTCAACCAATTTAGGAAAGCATGCATATAAAAAACACAACCGTACATGATTGGATTATTGCCATTTAATGTGGTTGATCACGATGCACAGATAATTTAATATAAAAATAAATGTTTAAAGAGCTCGGAGTTCGTTTTCGTTGATTTTCATACAGGATAAAATTATTATTTAATATTATAAGTTTTATTAGATGTTTGATGTTTGATGAAAAATAGTGACTAGAGACTAGAGTTCCTGGCCAGTTCTTGCCGGTAGAATCTGCATTCTGAACCGAATATAAAAAAAATATATTGTTACTTCGAGTGATGTCTTAGGAATATTTCATTTGATTCAACTCCCTATACCTTCAAAGCTCGCAGAATATTGTAGTTAAAAGGAATTTCAACACAAGTTTAGTACACAAGATCAAAGTATTCAGTTTAATATTCAGTCGTAAACGGTATCGCTCGATTGGTCACCAGTACGGAGAAAGCGTTTGCATCGTCAGGGAAATGCAGGATATTGTTAAAGACGATACAGTTCAAAGGCTGCGACGTATTTGAAGCGTTTCGACTGTAGGAAGCGATATTTAACTTGGAAATCATAATTAACGATTTACCCCCTCAATTTATACATCAGTTTTAGAATGTAATACGATCGACTGCTTTGAGAAATATTATTGATGTGCTATAGAAATGTATGTAGAAGTAAATCATTTGGGTATTAAATAAACAATTTAGATAAAAAATTAAACACAGATAAGTATTGATAAATATGTATTATCGATACGACCCTCATGATAACCAATCTCAAATTGATAACGCAAAGATTTTTTACATTTTGCAAAATCTTCTACGCAAAATATTTTGTTAGAAATCACACGACATAAAAAGCTCGGTAAATGAAGTTTGCTATCAACACATGATATCTCTTTGTTTCACTATGATCACGGATTTGTCACGTTAAATTAGCACTTTCCTCTTGTTACCTCGTGACCCGTAACGTGCTGGAGTTGGACCATTTTCACGGTACGTCTAACTTTAAAAGTCGTTTTCAAGTATTGACTACGTGAAACACGTTGTTACCCGTTCGCTTCGTTACTCGAAGGAAAAATATATATGTATTTATTTCATATAAAAATAAGGTGATCTTATATTTTATTTTATATGACTGAATACTGATTGTGTTTTGTCGTCGAAATCAAAATAAACTTTATTCAAGTAGGCCCTTACAAGTAGCCCTTTCATTTTACAAGATTCATTTTAAATGTATTGCTAACATCGGCTCGGAATGTAGATGTTACCTAGAAATTCAGGCCTTACTATTTTTCATTACATTCTTACATAGCTTTTTTATAATGACTATAAAATATTTTTTCTTCTCATCAACTTTGTGAATAAATTTTTGAAAATTACAATCTCACCTCCATTTTTTAATATATTCAATATCAATCAGCCCCGAGTCTAAAAAATACGATGTAAATATCGTCAAATAAATTATACGCAATCATTTTCATTCGTAATAAAACAAACGAATTCTAATGCTCTACGTTCGTTCTGCCACGTGTTATGTCATATGCGAACTTACGATTCCACGACATATTCGGTTTCTGTATTAAATTTCAAGCTCATTCGGGCAGACGTACAAGCTTCATTGAATCCAATACACAACCTTGCATTTAAAATGAATAAGATGTACGTTACTATCAAAAGCCGGTGGCTGTTGTATGTGGTATAGAAGGTGTGCCATCTTGCAGCAATTTACAATAAAATTGTCGGTATAAAATCTCTATGAAAGAATACATAAATATCTGTCAACTTCCGGACATTGTGCGATCGGACAAACAATTTATTAATCAAAAGTTTATTAATCTAAAACAAAAACACTGACATCAATTTATAATATCTACTAGTACGATATAATTTCTAATATAATTATTTTGACATCAAATATCAATCAACTTGGCACATTATATGTACCTACGTGAGATTTGCAATATAATGAATGCTGACTTAGCACATTAAAAGCCGATTAAACAAAGTATAACACTAATTTTATCGTCTACAGAATTTAGTTAATTTATCTATTTATATAAAGAGCCAAGATGGTAGCTATAATGTACCTAAAATTCGTGAATCGGAATCGAAGATTGCACCATCCAAAATGGAGCAGCAATGTGGAGTGAGATCTACAACTTTGCTTATTAAGCACTGTAATATTCGTGTATATATTTAAATATAAATAAGATGTAATTTGTTACTCGTACGTATACATAATACGCTACATAAGAATGTGTATTATTATATGGGTATAATTTGAACGCGTAGTTTTAGCAGATAATATTTTATTACGTTAATTTAAAAAGATTGCGCCGTGTTATATTTATTCGAAGTATAGTAACCCGTTCTTTTACCGAACTTCTTTCACTTAGGATTTTGTTGATCGCTTTAGGCGATAAGACCGTCTTTCCGCAACATTTTTGATATATCTTTATTTTATTACTCTGTTGTGACCCGTTTTTTATGTGTTTTATGTATTACATTAAAAGAAAATGTTTATACTCGTCAAAAAGAAATGTATATTTTTTACGAATATTAACTTTAACCTACATTTGAATAACTTCTTTCAAAGCAATACTGAATATTTTATGACCACAGACAACCTATTTGAAAAAATAAAGCTAATTATTAAGCACTAATAACACTAATGCTACAATGAGTTATTTCGATGTAACTAGCGGTCTGTAGTCTTTAATTAATCCATTGTTGCTCGGTCATAGTTTATTATAACTTCGGGTCAGACGGCCAACCGTTATACGTTTCCATGTTGAGCGCCAGTTTTCCATTTCGCTCATTATATCGTCTGAAGTTTTAATACCTGCAAAATGATCATGTTCAATATTTTTATACTTCTCCAAAATGTATCTTTACGGAGAAGTATTTTGCTCTGATTGGTTATTTGAGTGATCAATATTCTAGAAACCATTCGCGTAAAACGAAATCTTTGATTATATATCTTTTTTATATCTCGTATTCGTTTTTTTCTTGTAAAATGTCTGAAATTGCAATGTTTACATTTTACATGACGATGTATTAAATGTATTTGAAATGTGCTTATCGTCGTGAGAAATACAGAAGTGTACTCGGCAACTGGTTTCCAGTAATGTGTCAGATTTCTCGATGCGTCTTCCTAGAAAGACATTACATTCTTCGACAGCTCGCGATGTCAACGTATTAATGTTAATTGCAATTTTTAAGCTAGGTTTAAATAAGTAATGTGAAAAGCAAAATCTAAAGGTCTTACTTATAAACGTTTAGCGGGTGATTAGTTAAATAACGCTGTCTTCTTCTTTCGAATTTCAAATCAATAATGACAGAAAGAGCGAAATCAGTGTTACGTTTAAAAGGAAGTCTGTCTTATAATTAATATGCAAATGAACGTACAAAATGTTTGTCACTCCGTCACGCCTCATGGAATATTGGTGTCGAGGCAGATAATTTCATGGAATTGAAATTGGGACGTTAATTCGTTGTAAAATAACTGGAACTGATATATTGTTTACGTGTTTAAAATTTACTTTATACGAAGCAAAGACAACACTTGATGCGTTATTTTTAATAGCAGCGTAAATAATTCTTAGTACAGCGACAAATATTTCGCTCACAAATCGGATTAATTATAATGTATACTATTTTTTTTATTTTCTATATTTAATTATGAACTTTCGGTCAAAAATGTCAATGTGAACAAGTCGAGGATTAATGCACTTGATTCGATTAGTGTTTCACACGTAAGCAAATAACGTGCGTCGCGTGATTGTAAACATATTGCATTAATTGGATTTGTTTTTTTTTTTTAATTTAAATTAGGAAGACACCTGATGCATGCAACCTTGCAACTTGTAAATCCTTATGAATATTTTAATTTTGAATTGCAATAAAGAATGTATGAGTAAAAAAGACACACGATGGCTTAACTAGATGGTATGTGGTCGTCTTCTCTTAATGGAAGAAGTTTAAACGACTTCTTAGAACGTCAATGTGTCGTCAATTATGTACCTTTTGCCTGTAGTTATACTTACTCATTTACTCTTTCAACCAGAACACAGTAATACGTTATACAATTTCAAACTAGTTACTACCGCCAACCGAACTTTGTTTAAAATTTGTATAAGCAATTATCATAATCTGATTGTACTTAATTGTCTCTGAATTAGGATAGTCGAATATACTATTCATTAAACATCGAAAGCTTTGATATCATCAAAGAACGCTTAGAGCCGTATAAAATTTGTCTTTTGAAACGTTAACCTAAATATGCCGTTGAACGCAGCAGATTTATCAGGCATTTAGGGTTAAACTGTTTTTAAACTGTTGATTTATTCAAGAGATAAACTTTATAACAACATTGTGTAGCCAGATGATGGTTTTAAAGTTTTGTCTTACGTAACATTTCGCAATCTTCATAATTCGAATACAATATTTAACTCGTATAGAGGGGACGATGAAATAACAATGTGTACACTGAACAGGAAATATACCGGAAGTACATATCGTACATTACTTTTATATGTTTTTATATGGAAATTACATGATATATTTAATTTTTTGATGTCATTTTCACTGTGACTTATGTTTTTATTTATGTATTTTAACTTTTGTAAAATTACTTTTATAATACACTGGCCGCCAAAAAAATCGACCCACCCGTATTTTTTTACTTACAAAGTTGTTATCTTAACTATGCGACGACCTAGGTGGATTGTTTTACTTATGGGACATACATTTAACATTTTATTACCCACTTGATATTGATTTGGAGGAGTTGTAAGTGTTATTGAGGATATTTGGAATATTTTTAAAGTATTGATAAGAAAACGTTACTTTGTGCACAAAGTGCATGGTTAGTTTATTTCCAGTTCTTAACGCGGAGTCATCTCGGTTCGATGTTTATTATTGATTAAGTGTATGAAACTTTGTTGAAACAATAATTTTAATAAGTTTAAACATAAAAAATGGATACTACTGAAGCAGAAGCTGCTCAAGTCGTAGCTCTACTTCATGAGGGGTTAAGTCAGCGAAATGTGGCTAGAACACTAAAATTAAGTCGTTCAGCGGTGCGAAGAGTGTACAAACGCTACTTGGAGACTAGGGAGTATCGCCGGAGACCAGGATCTGGCAGGGGGCGTGTCACGAACCCGACCGATGACCGTTTTATTGGTTTGACGTCTTTAAGAAACCGACATCTTTCGGCTGTTGACGTTCAAGGTAGACTCCTAGAAAGTCGTGGAGTGTCTGTGAGTGAAAATACTGTAAGAAGAAGACTTCGAGAGCAAAACTTAACCCCTCACAAGCCAGCAACAGGACCAAAACTCACAGCATCCCATCGACAAGCAAGACTACAATTTGCTAGGCAGCACGTCGATTGGACACTGGACCAATGGGAGACAGTATTGTTCAGTGATGAAAGCCGAATGTCTCTAGTAGGCTCTGATGGACGACGTAACGTCATGCGAAGGCCAGGAGAACGCTTCTTCTCAGTGTTGCATTCGAGAAACAGTCCGATTTGGTGGAGGCTCTACAATGTTTTGGGGAGGTATTTCTTTGACGGGACGCACAGAGCTGGTTTTTTTCCGTAATCGTGCTCTTAATGCTGAAACTTACATAACGGACATTCTGGAGCCTCATGTGATGCCTTACGCTGGATATATTGGGAATAATTTCCAACTTATGCACGACAACGCACGACCTCACGTCGCTAGAATTGTTAAAGACTATCTCAGGGAAGTCGAAATTCCAGTTATGCAGTGGCCAGCCAATAGTCCGGACTTAAACTCGATAGAGCACCTCTGGGACCAGCTAAAACGTACGGTTCGAGCACGAAATCCAATTCCAGAAACCCTGAATCAACTGGAAGCTGCCCTAACTGAAGAATGGCAACGGACCCCACAGGAAGACATTAAAAAGCTAATCAGGTCACTTAATAGGCGTATGCAGGCAGTGATTAGGTCAAGAGGAGGAAACACTCCCTATTAAAGTAAGATTTAGGCACCCAAATTTAAAAACAAACGGCATAATCGTTTTGTACACAAAAAAATAAAATTGCGTAAAATTTTGTGTTTTCGTGTTTTGTCACATATTTACCTAAAAACCTATTTTTTGCGCACTATTTCTGTTTTTGTACAATCCTACAATTGCATTTTTTCATTATCAATCTTAAAAATATAAATATGTGGTAGTTTAAAACCATACGATAGCTTTTTTACAAAAAATGTAGGTGGGTCGATTTTTTTGGAGGCCAGTGTATATTGCATTTATATACTATTCACAATTCGAATGGAAATCTAGCAATTCGAATTATTAACAAAGTTTTGTCGATTTGAATGTACCCGCTCGAAATCGTGGTTCTGAGTTTGATAACGAAGGTCGGAGCGCCATTGACTGATAACAACATCCTTTAAGGTATAGATTGTAAATATTGTACGTTATTGGACAAGATGCTATTTGAATAGTTTTTTCATAGCCAATAGATTTGTTGGATAATCTAAGTGAAATGCTTACACATATAAAATTGTTATAAAATTATGATGTCGTCACTTCAGGAATATCATCAAGGATTGAATTAATCAATGCTTGTTACATAAGTAGTGACATTGCTATGACGAAAAGGGGTTTAAATATAATCTTAAAATGCAACTAGGTACTTTCTCTACTTTTATGATGCGTACTATATAAACATATATACAGACTAAACCTCAAAACGCGCTGCATCTTTTGGTTGTATCATGTATATTGGTTAAGTAGGATTTTCAGATATGTTTATTAAAAGGAAATTCGGGTCCTGATTAATTAGTATAGATTAAAAAAAAAACGATTCTAGTATTTATAGGCCTTTTTCAATATTTTCACATTTAAATAAAATATAAAAAAAAACAATTTAAATCAATTTCGGTACAATTGCTTTTTTCTCAGTATGTTTTACACGAGTCGCTCGACAACGGATTCGGGAATAGCAATTCTTAACACTACACATGGGATTAATCTATTTGTTACTTGTCTAAAGCATCTGATTGCTTAGAACACGAAAAGCTTTTGTATAAGCTAAAACATGGTGATAATTATCATCGGTGGTAAGTCTTTGTGCAGGTCCTTCTAGGTGAATGGTAACGACTCATACGTTATTCTATGACTTGGAAACCTGCGAGCTTGATCTATTGATGTAGTCTGGTTTGAAGGCAGAAAAATCCAGTGTAATTATATATACAAGATCATATAGTTAGATGAGTGTAATAACTGGATTATATTTTTCTATCGTCTACTTTAATAAGGTTAATAACACAATATATATAAATCGTTCTTCATAATCTTTCAATATAATTCTATAGTTTGTCATCTCAGATATCAGTTTAACTTAAATGTAATAAAAACAGGACTGTTTTATTAGTTATAGTATACAGTCTAAAGAGGTCGCCACATGCCTTCTATAAATTATTAACGAAGCTACTTTATCAAAATAAACAAACTGTTTTTTATTTAAATTCGATACGAGCTGAACAAACATACGTAATTAATATACGTGTGGAAATTTTATGAAGTAGTTTCATAAATGTAAAAAAGTTACAGGCTTAGATATTTTTTTAAAAAGAGAATGAGAATGAGACCGTCTGACGACTGATCTCAAGGTTAAGAAAGAACATTCGTTAATCCTACACATTTAGGTTTCAATACGATGTTGTCCTTCACCGCCAGTAACGAGATTAATTTTATTATAAACACATCACATGAAAAGCTGGTCGGTTTTGAAACTGTGATGTATTTGGTTGAGATGAGCGCAATCTATTCTCTTTTCGACTTTTAAATATAAAGTCCCGTTTAATAACAACGACTTAACTATATTTAGATTCAAATAAATGACAAGCAATGATTAAGGCATTATAAACTCTAAATCACGTTCTTCAAGTCTCAATTCATCAATTCGAATCACGTCATCCCTCTGGTATGTGGAGAACCTCATAATTGTTTCTGACACCCGACCCACAGCTTTGTAATTATTACTCGAGGAATGCTATATGGGAATATTTTGATCTCGCATTTCAACCGCTACGTAAAGTCAGATCACGTATAATATTTAATTATTGCTAGTGAATAAAATAAAAATTGAATTATATAAACTTGTTTGTTTACTGGGATTTATATATTTATGAGTCTCGTTGGTCTAGTGGCTAGATAAAAGGTCGGGCCAATAAAAAAAAAGTTTTTGGCTTTTTATGTCGAAGCTTCTCAATAGCAGCCCAAAGTCTGAAAGTTGGAAGTGTGGACACTCCCGTGCCTCGGAAAGCACGTTAAGCCGTTGGTTCTGTGTCTGAACTACTTGAGATTGCGGTTCCATCGGATTATGAGAGTGAGGGAATAAATAGTGCACCTATGTTTGCGCATACACTTGTGTACTATAATGTGATCTGCGCAACTGGCTAGTCTTTCTTGAGATCGACCGCTGTGGCCGAAATCCAACCGGAACGTAACAATACCAAGTATTGCTGTTTGGCGGTAGGATATGTGATTAATACGTCTTACCTACCCAGACGGGCTTATACAAAACCTTACCACCTGGCATCTTATATCTGGCCGTTCAGGTTGAATGTTTAAGTCTTAGGAGGTTCCTTTTTCGTCGGCACGCAATCGGAAGTTCTCCTCCCGATGCAAGCACCAGCGACGACCACATATAAGACGATTGGAAATAAAACAAGTCTTACATATCCATTTTATTACTCTTTGACTGGACAGACTTCTGACTGCAACATATACATATATATTTATAAATATAAGCTTGTAAATATGTCTGTCGTATCGTAAATCTTGAGAATTAATGATATCGACTTGAGGCCAATTGCTTTCGACGCCTAATAAATACACATTTTATTTTAAATTAAATTTAAACTTTTTTGTAATCCAATAGTATAAACACTACGTGAATATCTAAGGGCGTAAAATCTGAAGTGGATAAATTCGTTCCTATACACGTAGTCTACTTGTGGTCAGACCAAATCGCATTCCAACTTGAATTATTTTGTTTCTTTTTGCTCGTATTCTTCTACAACTTGCAATATGTGCTGCAATATGTATTAACTTATAATATAAACACTTTACTATAATTTAGTTTTAATCAAATACGCAACAAGTACTTTAATAAATATTTATAATACTTACATATGGTCGATGGTTTCTGACCTAATTTGTATGTCACATGTTACTTATATTATCTGCTCGATAGTCGCCCACATGTTTTTTAATTAGATAAATTTATTTATGTCTATTTTAATTTTTTTTATAACATTTTTGTTTATAACCTGGTTTGAAGTTGTTTTATTTATATATTTAAAGTTAACAAATTTTAACATTGTGTTAATAATATTTATAAATAACTAATATTTTTCTGTACAAGATTATACAGGTGATTAAAAGCTTGGGGTTATATTCGTTGATTTTCATAATGAATACATAAATTCAATTGTGTATGATATATATATTAATTTCATTTACACATAGTTTCATGACGGTACTTCTCAGTAGAATTCACATTCCTATCATTTGTTATTTGTTAACTCGAGTTTAATGGTCTTATAAAATTGACGATTATAAACTTCTCGTTAGTTCAGACCACTCCATTAAATTCCCCATCATCAATCGCTAGCCCTTGTTCCATTTATATTGAAGTGCAATGTGTCCATTCTCATACGCTAATCGCTTACTAGTTTTACCTTTAGATACGATTTTTTTGCAAGACAGCTTGAATAAAGTATGTTTTGAATTATTAGATGCCGAAACCGTTAAGTAACTTTAATTTGTGTTAAATTAATTTAAATTTCAGAATTTATTAGTTTAAAATGTTCTGTTAGTTATGTTTGCCTTTAATCCGATTAAAAACCTTAAATAGTACAAAATATTAAGGTTAATGGGTTTAGTGTTTGCAATATATTTATTTAATTGTTTAGCCTAAATTAACAGCTCACTACAATTAAAGGTGTAAGAAAAATAAATTCACGTTTAATGCTAGCAAATAATACTCGTTTTTTATTTAAACTAGGAAGGCAGACAGGCAACTGGGTCATTTGTTCGTAGGGTGATAACCACCCATCGACATGGGACTGTGAGAAATATTAACGGTTTCTTATATAATCAATGCCCTTGGGAACTGAGATGTAAAATCCCTTGTGTCTGTAAAATGAATACAGGTTTACCCCTTAAACCGAATTAACGCAATACCAAAGTATTGCTGTTTGGCGGGAGCCGAGATGGGCCAGTGGTAAGAACGCATGAATCTTAACCGATGATCGTGGGTTCAAACCCGGGCAAGCACCACTGAATTTTCATGTGCTTAATTTGTGATTATAATTCATCTCGTGAGGAAACCTGCATGTGTCTAATTTCACTGAAATTCTGCCACATGTGTATTCCACCAACCCGCATTGGAGCAGCGTGGTGGAATAAGCTCCAAATCTTCTCCACAAAAAGAGGAGAGGAGGCCTTTAGCCCAGCAGTGGGACATTCACAGGCTGTTACGGGAGAATAAGTAGGTCAGGCGGTTAGAACCTAGCGCTAGCTAGTATCAGGGTAATAAGTTTCGATGCTAACACTGTTATTAGTATATTATGTTAGTATATTAACTTCACGTATGTATAACAAACAAAGTAAATATGTAAACAAAACTAGGAAGTCGGCTTTAACCTAGATTTACTTTTCGTATCGATTTCATACTTTGTTATTGTTGATGTTATTGTGATGGAGCCTAAAGGTGGAGAGTGAAATATTTCAATGTCCATACAATTTGACCTCATTCGGTTTCCTAATCATACGCGAATCATCATTACACGATGTTAAGTAAGGCCTGTTTTTTAAAGTATAATTTATTCAAATATTTAGATTTTTTCTTATTAAACTTGCGTATTCATTTTAACACCAAAAGGCAAAATAAAGAAATGTATACTTTATTATTAAAACGATAAGGTACAAATTAAACGATTCGTTCGAATTAGTTTCGCTCATATTCGAATGTTTTTGCTTATAATCATTACACATAAAATTGATATAATTATGATATGATATATAGCTTATATATTTATGATTTGTTTCCGATATAAGTTCAATGACCTCCTCGTTTTAGTATTCTCGTCGTTGACTAATGTCTCCTCATAAACAAAGGATATATTGTTATCGAATGTCTACGTACGGCTATTTGCAATTTGTTACGATCTATCGTATCGCCCCGACTTCACACGGGACGCATCGTTGAAAAACATATTAGCGGTATTTTCTTTAGAACTGTTCGAGATAAATATTTGCACATTACATTATTCATATACTTTATCGATTCGCCGAGATGGCAGATGTGTAGAACACGCGAATCTTATCCGATTTTCATGTGGCTAATTTGTATTTATGATATATCATTAATTTAAGTTGAGTGTACTGTTAGTATTATAATTATATTGTTGTAAGGATTTATAATTGTGTATAACCATTACTACTGCCTGCTGTTGTCGTTTAAATTGTTTTATGTATCAATAAATAAATAATTTATATTTTGTAAAACGATTATATTTGTCGATAAGGTCGAAAAAGATCAATGTGCAATTGTGCATTAGGTTGAATAAATTTGTAAGAGCTTAAGTGACCTCTGTCGCTGTGTGTGCTGTGTTGACGTCGAAACTTTTACTACGATTAAAATTATAACAACAGCTTGTAAATATCGATTTGCTTTCCAACTGTTTTTACTTCTATTAATGAACGGGTTAGAGTTTTACTTTGAACATACCCAAAGAAATTTCAAATTAAAATATTATGTGATAATAATATAATATATGAAATGGTTAGAAGAGAGCAATGACCGGCGCTTTGATACATTATAGAAAGTTATAATTTGATTACTTGTTGATACAGTCGTACATACATACATACACGAATGCTAATGAAGGTATTGTTTGTTTCAGGTAAGGACATCGGGTTCTGGAGCTATTGTTATTCAAAGCGGACGCATACGGTAATCCAAAATTGATTCCGTCAAACTTTTGGCAGACCATGATAATTGTACTGACGAAATAATCGTGTTGTTGTTTAAGTTGCGATACACGTTTTTAGATGACTTTATGATATTATTTTTCTTACATATTGCTGTTTCCGAACGAGCTAGTAAAAAAGTTAATATATAAGATTTTATTGTTTTGTGTTTTTGTTAATATTTTCTGAAAGATTTCGAATTTTATATTTTTATTCTTTTATCTTCGCTTTGGATAAATATATATGCAAATATTATTTTTAATTTACATTTTCTTAATCTGACAGAATATTCAAAATTGGAATATTTTTTTATTGTACCAAAAAGTGCATCACTCTTAATAATTAATCAATGACCAATATCGTTGCTCAATTTTTTGATGGTGCGAATGAATATAATTTGTCAAAAGCATGAAATTGTTTTAAAAATTCAAGTCCAATAATACTTGGATCGTCATTAACCTTTTTCGCCGGTAACAGTTTTTTAAATATTTATCCAATTCTAAAACCATTAAAAGGGACCGAATTTCCTAATCTAATTTGGGAATATAAAGTATCCTTTTCGATACTCTTTAGAACCTGAATTCTTGATTCAACTTGTATTAAAACTATTAAAGATTGAATTCGTATTTCTAAAGAGAACGATTATTTTAAGAGAATTGGGATTCCATTCGATCTTTTTATATTTTTACCGCTTCCCATTAAGTCTTGATATTACTATTTTATTCACGAGCCGGTTGGCGTGGTTGGTAGATACTTGCCTCTCACGCCGAAGGTTGTGTGGTTCGATTCCCACCCAGGACAGATATTTGTGTGCATGAACATGTCTGTTTGTCCTGAGTCTGGGTGTAATTATCCATATAAGTATGTATTTACAAAAGAAAAGTAGTATATGTAGTATATCAGTTGTCTGGTTTCCATAGCACAAGCTTTGTACAAGCTTGGGATCAGCTGGCCGTGTGTGAAAAATGTCCCGGGATATTATTATTATATTATTCATATTTGTATAGATATTGCAACTAGGATTTTCATGTTTAATCGATCTATTAAATGCAAATTCTAGCTGTGAATAAAATAAGCTAATTAATTGTAGCCAGTATTGTATAAGTTTTTATTGATAGTAATTAGCGATACAGGCTAATAGTAATTTCTCATCAGATCTTGAGATTGAGATCGTCAAGGTGTTTTGTTTAAGGACAAACGTCATCATAATAAAAAGTAAATGCTAGGTAATAATCGTAACAAAACGAACAGGTAGACATATATGTAGTAAGTACTAGAAAAATACTTTTTTAAAGTGAAAGTTTTGGCAAGCGATGTGAGTAAAATTTCAAGGTTAAATTAAATCTATCGTTTTTGTATGTAACGTTTCAATATCAAACGTTTCTGACGCTAAATAATTTATTAGTGAGGAATGTTTCGAGATCCCTTGAAAATAATTTCTAATGAACACTTTTTTTATCGTTTATCGACATTCTTCAAACGTGACCCCGATATCCTCGAACCGTTCAAGATTCCTTTTGTATGACGTCACATTGTTGATAGCCCTAGTTTGATAGGTTCCTTCCCCTCGTGGTCACCACTTGGTCCCCTTCGGCTTGCGTTTACGGAATCAATAAAGCTTTTAACGATAATGGCCGGACGAGACGATCAGCTGCCGTTTCGGGCATCGACTACGTAATTCAAATAGACCTTCGACGATTTCGGTTCTTTTCGTTTTTTTTTTTAATTTAAATTTATTCAATAACGCACAATTACGTATGTAAATTTCGACTTATAAAGTAGCATGTGCATTTAGATAATCTTTTAAGTTATTCTAAGCTGAAACATCGTTAGCGATAAGTAAATATGTATTATATAGAAATCATTATCGTGTATTAGTAACTTAGTTATCTATTTAATAAATAAAAAGAAAGGTGTCGTGGTACACCAGCTTGGAAATAAGTTATGCATATGTAATATATTATGTAATAAATAACAACCACAATATTTGAAATTAACGTTTGAAAGTAATTAAATGAAGAATAAACGAAGGCATGATGATAAAATACGAATACAGCCGACTCGGTCCCCATACGCTCGTAACAAACAAACGTACCTTAGTAAGTGTCGTGACGTCTTAGTTAAATGTTACACTTATTTCGTCCTGGCTCTTATTCTCCAAGTCTCTGGAGTGTAACGTACGATAAGGAATTTCGTTTCGTTATGTACCTAGTGATGTCGAGTCGATTTAAATAATTAAACTAGAGTACAGATTGAATGGAGCTATGAAACATTCAATTAAAAAAGGCCGCGAATGCAAAAGTATAATATATTCAAATATTTTTATATATAACAAAAAATAAATATTGTTTCTTCAGTACTTCAATCTTAGGCGCATAGAGTACACGGAAAGTAATCCTACATAGTATACAAACCATTTAAGCCGACATGTTCTGCAATATACCAAGATTAGACGACGCCCACGTCGCGTAGCCTTTATTGAATTTCATACAAAGTACGAAAAGCCTTATAATTTATAACGTTTAAATATAGACGTAAGGAGCCTTATGTCTAATTAAAGAACAAATAGTGATTAAAATTATACTTAATACGATCAATATTTCATATTGATTATTCTTCTAGGGGACCAAGATGATATGTGACTTGTATCTAAAGTTTCACTGGCTCACTCACCCTTCCAAACGAAACACAATAATACTGAGTATTGCTATTTGGCATTAGAATATATGATACGTGGGTTGTACCTACCTCGACGGACTTGCACAAAGCCCTTCCCTGAAGTATATAATTCTCCTCAATAAGTACGCAAAAGAAATATTCTCTAATCGAACTGGCAGATTTTAAGATTAACGTTCAAAACAAGAAAAAAAAACAAAATATATATTCTAGATATTAACATAATATCTATAATAGAATAGATATCAGATGTAGATATCGACTATGCACTCGCTAGACAAATAAAGATTGACAGCGCGGTTTATTTCATACCGGCTTATCAAACTACTATATCAAGTATTTGATAGACCACCTCGTTGCAGTGTTCACTCATCGTGATAGATGATTGAGAGTTTGCATGGAATATATTCGCATAATTCATTTGCTGGGCTGAATCTTAGCTATTTAAAAGTTTTGGGAAAACGTCCTTGAATTTCTTTCACGAAATATTTGGTAAAAATGTGTTCCTCAGAGTCGAAAGGTAATTTTTAAACCTTAAATTAAAAGTCCAGCGACTGCTCCTGTATGGGACATAGAGAGAGATAGTCTTGAGGAATTTTTCTAAGAATTATTTGAGATTAGCTATTCCAACATGCATTAATTAAATATGACTTTATCGATCTACGCTGCGCAGGTTATGAAAGCTCCCAAAATTAGTTTTTTGCGCCTCGATCAACAAATATCTTATAATTACCCACTACCTACCCCAGGAATAAATTTTTTAGCTTCGTCGTGAATCAATCTGTGTAGTGAAAACAGAATGAAAATCCTCACAGTCGATTCCGAGGTCAGCTTTAGTTTTATATTTAATTATAATACATTTAGTTTTTTTACACGCAGTTTCGATATTTAATTGCAGCTCAATATATGTACATAAATGAATAATAATTAATTATTGTATAAATTTCTTGTATAAATATACTAATATTTTTATTTTACTAATATTTAATTCTTGTATAAATATACATTTATTTACAACTTAGTTTTTTAATATAAGTTTAAAGGTAGTATCTAGAGTAGTCTCATATTGAGTTTATTGATATTTCTAATTGGAAACATTCTTCTGAAAATTTAGATAAGTAAATATATATATGTCCCAGCGCTGGGCAAGATATTGTAATACATTTTGGTGAACTGAAATTATGAATTTTCTAGTAGTTATTACCGAAATTCATTTTAAAATCGTAACTTCTGTGTTTCTCACTAACATTATTCCTTAAGTCAGATAAAAGGACATTGCCCATGTTCGTCCGTCGTTTTGGTTATTTTTTAGTTATTATATTATTGAAGAGTTTCTTTTGTTTGCTTAAAAGCACCCAGTTCAGAATCTAGCAGTCCGAAATAACAAAAAGTATATATTTAAAAGTTATAGACCATATAACTATGATATTACGAACCACGGAGGCGGAGCCGTAAAGATAAAGCGGATTTATCCTTGCGTAGCAGCTTCTAATATTGAGTCATTTTATTATTAAGCTATTAGAAGGCACTATACAAGGCATGAATATTAAATATGGTTTATATGTATATTTTGTTTCATTCTTGATTTAAGTGAAACACATTGTAGAGATACCGAGATAAATGGAGAAACAGCTGCTGCTGGCAATTAATCAAATTCATAACCATTAGATACAACGGATTATATTGTTCCCTACGTAGGTCTTTATTAAGTATCAAGTGGTAAGCGTTTTATATATTGATTTAGTTTTAATTTCAAGTGTTTTTTTAAGTAAAACTGCTTTGGTTTGTATGAAAGTAAAATTTCAAGATCACATTTGAGAGCAACGTTTTTGCACCTATTACATATCCCTTTCATTCGTTCTAGTAAATTTAATTAAAACTTCAAATTGCCTGTACACGTTTTGGCGGAAATAGTACTCTAGAGTCGTTGCATAAAAATTATCTGACGTATACAGGTTTCTTGGCGATACATTTACCTTCGTCGAGGAATACGGGATGATTTATAAAAACCACTTAAATACAAAAGTTATTGGGGTTTGAACGGATTCGAACCCGCGTCCATGTGCTCTTTCCACTGTTTCATGTTACCTCTTAATGAGCTTTGTCATCTTTATATTATATTTATCACCTTACCCTGTCCCGTGTATCATGTGATTCATGGTAATTTAATTATTGTGTCTTCTGTTTAAACAAGGTACCTGTTAATTTAGACTTTGCATCTCTAAGAATGTTCTATTAACAAAGAAAAAAAAAACAAATATGAAGTCCTTTTGCATCGTTTCTAGACGTGTATTTCTATAAAATTACAAATCCTATATTAAGCAAAGGTCAAAAGTGAGAAAGGTCGAATGTCATAGTGCCTTCGCGTGAAATGTGTTTATTCGTTATTTTTGGGATTATGTCTAAATTAGACTTGACTTTATAGCCGTATGACCGAAACGAAAAATGTGTTCGACTCAGAACAACGCAGAACATTAATTAACTTTAATATCAGAATAGTATAAGGAATTTATGTATATATATTATTTTTGATATATATATGGTCGTTGAACTCAAAATAAATATTTGGAATTAATTGTCAACACTATGAAATCATATTTTAGTTAGTATATCGTAACGCCAATGCACCACTAACCTTGGTGACTATGATGTTATGTTCCCTTTGATTTTAAGCTGTTAAGCCAGCTCTACAATCTCTTATAAATCGCGGCGGCGAACATTAGCCGCAATTCGCACCTGGTTTCTGCGCGAAATACGGCCCTATGTTTGCTGGACTAAAACAGTTTTTTTTTGTTTATATTTCATCTCGTGCTTGGCAGAAAAATACCGTGACATACCATGCGTTGGGTAATACGCAATTTTATGTATTATTATTTTTTATATATATTATGTTATTGGGTATTAAGTATGTATACAACTAACAAAATCTGGATAAGCAAAGTAGAATAACCTATATAATCTGCTTAAAAGGAGGTTATGCCTTTGTCCAGCTGTGGATATTTGCGAGCTACTAATTTTTGTTTAAATTATTCAATAATATACGTAAGGTTTTCTTTAAAAAAAAACATGTAATAAATCGTACCGTTAAACCTGGTCGTTAACCGCTCGTAACAGTTTTCGGCCGTCGTGCCGACGTTCGTCATCACTTGATCCTTGAACTCCAATTTAAGGTAACCGTTTGAGAATGTTATGTTTAATTTAATGTGTTCTGTGTATGAAAAGTGAAATAATAATTATGATGAATAAATATTAATTATGATTGATGAAATAACATATTTTTATTCGCCAGTATCAAAGTTTCTGATCAGCTAGCATACGGTTGTAAAAATCTATTACTTACTTCATTTACTAACGTAACGCAAAAACTAATGTGATGGGCCAATTTTGATGGAACTTCTTGTTTTTTTACTTATGACTAGACTTAAATAAAGTGCTTGTAAGAGCCCGCTTGAATAAAGTATATATTGATTTTATAATAATATTTTTAATGTAACAATAAAACCACTTTTGAAAATAACGCGACGGATACGAAATGGGTACTACTCCGCTTAGACTTGTGTATACTCTATAATAAAGTATAGGCGAGAAATGCCGCGGGCATAAACAAGTATTATTATTTTATCATGATTTTTTTTTTCTTTGTTTTTCATATATAATTGCTGTATAAAAAGAAATGGCTTACGGGATTATTTATAAACAATACCAACATAATCAACGTTTTGAGAAAAGTACACGAGGACAGGGCGCCTTATTTTAATTAAAAATTATCGTCCCTCCTTCAACTTTACACTAATTAAGTTATTATAATTGGATCGTAACACAATTTTTTGTGAGTGAACACTCCCTTTGAATATCCATAAATTAATTACTTCGTAAATAAATCAAATTACACTCGCTGAGTGCTTTGCCCTCCATTGTAGCATAATATCGTAGGAAATATCAACTTATTTGATTAATTGCTCGATAAGTACAAGATAATTTATTAGATAACTTCAGAAAAATGAATTTAAATATGGTTCTTTTTGTGCATGTTACTCGACATCTACTTCGATTATAAAACGATTTTAATGATTATTGCTTTATTGGAAACTTTGCACTTCGAGGGTTGGTACCATTTAAATATAGTTGGATTATAAAGAAAAGTTTCTATGGACAAAATATACAATATCGCAACCTAATCTGCAGTGCCATTCTGTACACACTCTGCCAGTGCCATTCTGATATTTCACGATTGCTTTGCGGTGAGTCTCGAGTTTGTTCTTACAGAATAGCACTACAGTACTTATTGGGATAGTTGCCAATCATCGTTTGGAAAAGTAATATTATCTGTATGATATATTCATATCTAAATACATTTGTTTATTGCTTGTTTTGTTTTGTTGAAGTTTAATTTGTATGTTGCCCAATATGGTGTCAGCTGGTCTTGTCGGAAAGACAGAATAATTGTAAGAGAATATGGCCCCCCGAATGTCATGCTTAGCCCGAGGAATTGTCCGAGGGGCTGCTGTTGAATCTTTTGTGCGCCCCTTTCTAAGATCACCCTACCATTTCAAACAATCCAGTCTACTGACTCACTATACTATTATTTGGAGCACGAATTTTCATTGTTTTGTTTCTCAAAGTACCGAATGTCACATAAAGATCAAAATTTTTATATAAATTAAAATCTACGAATGTTACGAAGATCGTTTTTTTTCGCTGAACGAGCTACCCAGTGAATTGTGCTCGAACAGGCGATTGTAAATCAAAATAAAATTTATTCAAGTCAATTTTATTGAATAGTCATTTTACAAGATGTAAAGCGACCTTATATTTATTTATCTGGCCATGCGCCGACGATCTATATGTTAACTAGACACCTCTGTGTCCTCGGATAACGTTATTCGGACCACTGGAGCGTGACCGACCCTGTTGTTATGCACTAATGCATAAATTACCACCCAAAATATACTGATTAACAAGGATAAATTAATTTGTCCTTAATGAACGGATACATGTAAACGAAAACCATTACTGTAATGTGTTAGTGTTTTACGAATGTTAATTATTTCATTTATCTATACCGATAAATGAGGAGACGTTTGTTTTGTATTGCCCAACTGAAAAACGACTAAACCAATATACATAAAACTTATACAAGAAGATGCAACGCGATTCGGAGAAGCTTTTAGTATATATTATTATAATATTATAAGTAATTGCGCTTCATTCGATTTAAAATTTAAGATTGAATAAAGAATTTCGTGCTCGTGTATAAATAATAGGGTGTATCAAAAAAATGACTGTTTTTTAACCAAATATTTGTATTATTATTTCTTTGATATAAAATATAATTAATAGTCGAAGTATAGTCCATTGTTATCAACCGTTATTAGCCATCTGCTAACCAATCGCTCGATCCCACGCTGATACCATTCCTTGGGATGGCTGTCAAAGAACTCTTGGTCGCAATTTCAACTTATGCAAAATTATTAAATATTTTCCCTTGAACAAAATGGTCTATGAATAGAAACAAGTAGTAATCTGATGGTGCGAGGTCTGGACTATATGGTGGATGAGGCAGGAGTTCGAACCCATGAAGTTCTTCAAACTTTTCTTTGGTTCGACGGCAAGTGTGAGGACGAGCATTATCTTGTGGGAATAAAATTCCTTTTCGGTTGGTCAAAGCAGGATAACGCTCTGATAATTTGGCGTACAATTTATCCATTTGTTCGCAGTAGAGTTCAGAGTTCATAGAGCATCCATCAAGAACAAATTCGTGATAACACCTTTAACATTCCAAAAAAACGCAAAGCATGAATTTTTATCAAGTTGCCCCCTTGCAGCAACCGAAAAAGCAGTTTGACCGCGACCTAGCCATTGCTCACGGGTATTCGGATTTCGCCAGTAAGCCCACTTTTCATCACAGGTGATAATCTTCCGGTAAAATCTCATATCAGAAAGGTTTTTCAATAATTTTTTAACTCTTTGCTTTGCTAACCTCGTAGTTGCTTGCTGAGGAATAAGTTAGTACGGGACCAGTCTACTGCTCTTTTTCCATTCCCTCATGGAGCTTAGATGGCGACTTACAGTATTTTTCGACACACCACACTCCCTGGCAAGTTCGCGAGTACCTGTAGACGGATTTGACTTAACAGGCTTTCTGCAGAACCTCATCAATATCCATTAATGTTTGTACGGAGCCCTTCTTCCTTTCTAACGTCGTATCTCCACTGCTAAATTTTTCAAACCAACGCAGCGCAGTGCACTGGTCAAGGACACCTTCCCCTTCATATTTAATAATTTCAAGAGTTGCTTCAGCGGCTGTATTTTTTTTTTCCAGTAATGCCTTAAAATTACGAGAAATTCGTAGAAAACTGTCATGTTTCTTCACTGCAACAAATAATTTCCTATTCGGCTTTTTCTAAAAAGTCGAATAGGAATAAACAAATTTAGAAAATGATCTAAAAGGATTATTAAGTATAAAATAGGATTAAAATATTTACAGACTTTTAAATCTTAAATATGATAAAACGGTAATTTTTTTTGATACACCTCCATATAACGAGCATAATGTTGTTTCATGAAACGCTGCTGCTATCGCATAGACACTATTTTATTAAACAATTACTAGGAAGCTTCGATAGTACAAGTTTTTAGAAATTTAAGTTAATATGAGACCTATATATTGAGACCTTTATATACATAAATAAAATTTCCTTTTACGAATCGAATATTTAGTATATTGGGGTCATAGCGTGCCATACGGCAGTTTCGTCGAATCTTCATTAAAACGTAAACCGGCTGATATATCAATACGAGCTCCTGATTAATTGAGGATGACCAATCGAATGATGGCAGCGAGAATTAATCTTTACCAGGTTAATTCCACATTAAGACACATTCACTCGTGGTAGGACTTTGTGCAAGCTCGTTTGGGTACCACCCACCATCAGATATGCTACCGCAAAACAGCAGTACTTTGTATAGTTATGTTCCGGTTTGAAGGGTGAGTGAGCCAGTATAATTACAAGCACAAGGGACATAACATCTTAGTTCCTAAGGTTGGTGGCGCATTGTCGATGTAAGGTATGGTTAACATTTCTTACAATGCCAATATCTATGGGCGTTGGTGGTTGGCCTGCCTATTATACACAAAAACCAATCAATTTTCGCACCAATATTTCGCACCAATATTCGTAACCTAGGCAAAGAATACTTTTAGACAAAACATCGACGGATTTCATAGATATTATCATGTGAATCATGTTTTAAAGTTATTATATGTTTTTTCATATCGCAATTTAATATAAAAATAAACTTCATATAAAATGTATTTTTAAGTGAAGTGCGCAGTTGTGAATCGAGTTGTCCGTATTTGATTGCATCGTCGCTTTGCCGTGCCATTGATTGATGTACGGTACCAACAGTTTGAACAGCGTCGTCGGATAATTTGATTTATGATCAACGGTTTTACATTTGTCAAGGTTGATTTATTGTTTCATGAAACATGTGAGATAAGGATTTGGATATTATTATTCTATATCATTCGTATATCGTCACGTTTGTTTATACTTTCACGTTTGTTTATGTCAAAAAGGGCTTAAGTGTCATTATGATTATTGCTCAGTTTTATTTTGAAAAGGAAGTATTATATAATGGTTTTTACCCGTCATTTCGCTTCTCTGATTATTATCTGTATAAATTACAATAAATGTTTACAGTCCTGTCAGGCTAATAAAAAGTTATTGGATTTTTATGTTAAGAAAAGCCTGCCAAGTCTAGCCTTCCTAACAAGAATTGGAGACGAAAGTGAACTAAACATTTTATGTAATAAAAATATTTTACATTCCATACTCTCACGAGAAGAAACGGTATGTTCGGCAACGTATTTATCCTAGATCCCGAAAACATATTCACAAGCCGTAATTGATGTCCTCTATACTTTAAAAACGACTAAAACGCGATTCATACAAAATCCTTTAAGTAGCAAACAATCAGTTTTATTCTTAAGTATTTTCTTGATATTTTTAACGATATACTTCTTTTCGTTTAAATCTCCTTTTTCTTCCTGCCCTTATCCCACTACGTGGGGTCGGCATAACATGTATTTTCCTTCCACTTCTCACTGTCACTCGTCATATCAGTACTTACCCCTCATATACATATCCTTTTTTACCCAATCCATCCACACTTACTTCGGCCTCCCCCGTCCCCTGTATCCATAAACATTCATACTCATCACCCTTCCAGTAACATGCTTTTCGTACCTCCTCATTCCCATTTAAATATTAATGTGTTTATCGTTTTTCAAACCGATACTAAACTTAGGTCCTAGAAAATATACTCGTATTTGTTGTAAATCCTTGCATTTTAATTTATTTAATAATTTGCGATAATGGTGTTTAATAAAATGCTTTATGTATTTGTATATAGAAATAATGGCCGAGATGGCCTAGTGGTTAGAATGCGTGAATCTTAATCGATGATCGTGGGTTCAAACCCGGGCAAGCAACACTGAATTTTCATGTGCTTAATTTGTGTTTATAATTCATCTCGTGCTTGACGGTGAAGGAAAACATCGTGAGGAAACCTCCATGTGTCTAATTTCACTCAAATTCTGCCACATGTGTATTCGACTAACCCGCATTCGAGCAGCGTGGTGGAATAAGCTCCAAAACCTTCTCCTCAAAAAGGGAGAGGAGGCCTTAGCCCAACAGTGGCACATTAACAGGTTGTTACTGTACTGTAAGTTTTTTCAAATCACACTGGTGGATCCTGAGATTATCGCGATCAAAAATAAAAAAAATCTCCACACAGATTGATGTAATGAAAGCGTGAGTCAGAAAAATATATTTTTGAAATCACTGGCAATTTAGCTTAAACTATATAGACGTTTGAGTTATTAATAGTAGAGTAAGCATGTTATGTATGACAGTTTAGCGTGGTCCCTGAGGCATAGTGGGAAAATACCAGCGATTACAACAGGCGGATCTGCGTGTCCAATAGAATTTAACCATGTGTGTTGAACTAAAATAGCTCAATTGCAATGAGACCGGCACTCGTGAATCATCAGCGAGGCATTTCATGTGTGGACATCGTACATTTGTTATCTACTTGAACAATATTATACTTTAATGAAACTACTTATAATGTAGGACAACTCCGAATATATTAAATATTTTTGGCTATTGAACCGAAATGACCCAGTGGTTTGAACACATGATCTGAATCGAAGATTGAAGGTTCAACCCAAACATGCATCTCTGAATTTTTATGTGCTTTATAAAAACGTGCTCATAAAAACGTCGTGAGGCAATTTGTATGTGTTTTCACCAAACGGCTGATGAAAAAGAAAAGATCTGCACCCGTACTTAGTTGACGTATTTAAGACACGAACGAAACGATTTGCTTCCTCGTTTCTGATACGCACCGCCAAGGTCTGGAATACCCTCCCGACCTTCGTTTTCCCCACCACCTACAATGTTTGTAGCTTCAAGTCTAGAGTGAATAGGCATCTTCTAGACAAGCGCGCTCCATCTTAGACTGTATCTCACTTTCCATCAGGTGTGATAACAGTCAAGCGCTAGCCTATATATATATATATACATTTGAAAAAAAAAACGGCTGTGTTACAGCGTGGTGGAATAAACTCCAATTCTTATCTTATCATATTATAAATGATCGTTGATTATATGTTATATTTAACTTTTATGAATAGTATATGCCATCCGTAACAGCCTGTGAATGTCCTACTGCTAGGCTAAAGGCCTCCGCACCTCTTTTTGAGGAGAAGGTTTGGAGCTTATTCCACCACGCTGCTCCAATGCGGGTTGGTGGAAGTATACATACCTATAACATATCGGGAATATATCTTAAGGATAAAGTAAAGGGGTTTAAGTTCTAACTGGTAACATACATCATAAGCTGTGATTACTTAAATAGAATTACTTAGTATTGTTGTGTTCCGCTTTCAAGGGTGATTGAGCCAGTGTAACCTATAGTTCCCAAGCTTGCGCATTGGCGATGTAAGGAACGGTTAATATTTCTTACAGCCCCAATGACTATGGACGGTGGTGAACCTACTTTATTAAAAAAAAACTTAAGTACGGGCGATAAATTTCAAGAATGTAAGATAAGTGACATGTTTGAATATCGCCCTACTTTCTCTACAAGATCATATCCCACGATAGTTTATCTTTTATCTTGAGAAGTTGCGCCTCAAACGTATTATTATTTATATGCTAAGGTTTATCGAAGATACCGCTTTTTACATCGATATTCATGTAACTGCTTATTTATATATGTAGTTTTTTTCTATATTTATTAAACCGACTTGGTGAAAGGACTTTGTATGCTTATTGGATCACAAGCTATATGAATTACAAGCCCTTATGAATGGTAACCTATCGTTCATTATACCGCTAAATGTACAAAGTTTTGTTATTCCGGTTTAAAGGTTGAGTTACTCAGTGTAATAACAGACATAAGTTCTTAATGCCTATGGTTGGTCGCGCTATGACAAGGTAAGAAACTCGCTTCAGTAAAGAGGGAACGTGCGTAATGACATCTCCCCTCCCGTCGGCCAGTATTATTAATTATTAAGCACTTTATATTAACTTGAGCTCACTACTTTAGATTGAGCTCACTAGCTGTCAAATAGGTATCATAAAGCTTCGATAAAGCAGCCAAGCGTGATTTATTTTTATAGTGATACAAGAAAAATGCATTGTCGATAAAAAATATAGTATTTGTTTGGAGTACATATTCCATTGTTCTCATTTAATGTTACGTTTCTAATGAAATGATTGTATATACAGTGATTTGATAACATTACGACTGTTTGTCTCGAATGAAACGAGTCGTGTTTATTTCTCAGTAACGACGAAGCTAAGTAAAGTAATGCATTTACATCGTCAATTTTGATTCATCACTATAATTAATTTTTAATTTATCTTAAACTTTACATAAAAGCAATCGAGGTTATGTTATAGTAATTTCAAATGAAAAATGAGCTTATGTGCTCTTACAAGAACTTGTAAATTGTCTTTTTTTTTGTTTTAATTATAGTAAATATGTGTAAAACCGCACAATGATTCAACTACGGCTTAAGTATTTTATTTAATATTTAAATTAGAACAGCTAAATAACTTAAAATTTAATAAGTTCCAATAATCAGACCGTTCGGAATGACATATTTTCTGACATATTATCATACTTGTTATAATATCATTATCTGGATACGAAGGAATCTCACAATATTACATTCGTCAATATTTCTGATAACGTCTTGCAAGACTGATATTTAGAACACGAATGACGATATTTCATTCTGTGAAATGCCTTTAAACGTCATATAGCCCATTGGGCTATATTAATTCCGGTAACTTCATGTTGTTAGTTATAATACAATCCATTTTATGAATATTTAATTTCTTTAATTTTCTGGTAACTTCATAGTCTTTGATGCTTAGAACAGGAACCGCGTGATTTCATGCATTAGTAGCTTTACCGCAACCCGTGGGTATTAAGAGCCGACGACAAGAGAGAGAAAGGTTGTTTGTATTAAAATTGTTTGTATATTTAAATTTTAACTGTGACATCAATTCCATCGCGAACAAAGAAATTTGGCAACTCCTTTCTTTGTCGCACTTCCAAAAAATGGAATTCCTTACCAGCTCACGTGTTCCCCTCCTCTTACAACCCGGGTTCCTTCAAACGAGGCGTGAAGAGGCATCTTGCGGGCCGGCAAGGCGAAGGCGGCTAGTGCAGAACGTTTTTCCCGTCTGTACTGGCCGTCGTCGCGTTTGGACTCTACTACCACTTACCATCAGGTGGAGTAGAGTCATTTGCCCTCCCGGCGAATATAAAAAAAAAAAAAAAATAGTAAGTAACAGCCTGTAAATGTCCCACTGCTGGGCTAAGGCCTCCTCTCCCTTTTTGAGGAGAAGGTTTGGAGCTTATTCCACCACGCTGCTCCAATGCGGGTTAGTCGAATACACATGTGGCATAGTTTCAATGAAATTAGACACATGCAGGTTTCCTCACGATGTTTTCCTTCACCGAAAAGCACGAGATGAATTATAAACAGAAATTAAGCACATGAAAATTCAGAGGTGCTTGCCCGGGTTTGAACCCACGTTCATCACTGGGCCATCTCGACTTTTAATGTTATTGTTTGTATGTTCCATGGTAATCTGTCAAATGTTGTCGGTCTTTTTTTCTCAACCCGATGTGTAAAAATACATTTTTTATATTAATGTATTTAAATTCTATTCAGAAGAAGAAGCGCGGGCTACTTAATAAACATCTTGTTAAAAATTTAATTCACGAATTCCGACTTTATTCTGAATTTATTTTCATATTTTTAACGAAGAAATAAATTATATTGAAATCAGATACCCTTTGAACGAGAGCTCGCTTACTTCGCTATTAAGAATGAGGAGAAATAAGAGGAAACTTCTTTACAATTATTCCTGTTACCATTGCCGTGAGATAAAAATGAAAACCATTCTCGCTAAATCGTTAATGTACTGAAATCCTTTGAGGATAAACAAAGTATTGTGAAGAGTATATTTTTATGTACAACAAATATTGAACCGTATTTGTTTATGGTTAAAGTTTTATTTCAAACTTGCTAAAATTTATATATATTTGTCCTCCAAAGAGCGAACTTGTATAAGTTTTGCATCGCAAAATGTGCTTGCCTTATACCACTAAAATAATTCCAGTTTAGCGGGTCGTAAAATATATATGTACATACGAAGTTTCCGCGACATTAATATAAGTAAAACAATTTAATATGCATAATATTAAAATTTCTAAATGCAAAAACTATTTTATGTATGCAAATTCAGAATAAAAACATCCCCAAGGTCTGTTTTCATTAAAATATTTTAAATGATTTCCGTTTCTTACGTGCAGAAACCGACAGAAATGAAGTAAGTAAAACGTCGTAACTCTCCCACTGCTGAACGACGGTCTCTTGCCAGACAAACCGGCACATGTATTCTTAACGATATTGGTTAAGATACAAACTAAGCATATAAAATAATTTATTTTTTAGTTTCAGTAACAGCCTGTTAATGTCTCACTGCTGGGCTAAGGCCTCCTCTCCCTTTTGAGGAGAAGGTTTGGAGCTTATTCCACCACGCTGCTCCAATGCGGGTTGGTAGAATACACATGTGGCAGAATTTCAATGAAATTAGACACATGCAGGTTTCCTCACGATGTTTTCCTTCACCGTTAAGCACGAGATGAATTATAAACACAAATTAAGCACATGAAAATTCAGTGGTGCTTGCCCGGGTTTGAACCCGCGATCATCGGTTAAGATTCACGCGTTCTTACCACTAGGTCATCTCGACTTTTATTAGACTATATAGATACACTCGTATAATTTAATAAAGTGAAATTTAAATTAAGTCTTCTACAAGGAGCCACTTAAAAATTTTACCTTACTCTATGATATAAGGCAGTTATATATATCTAATATATGTATACGTGTTGATGTGCCATTATATGCAAGTAAATATTTACGACTTAACTTCTAAACTCCAATGCCCTCGTTTATTATTTAGCGTGGTTTTCATCTATTCTAAGCTAATCTAATTGTAGATAAGTGGTTCTTCGACGGAAAAGCAGCCCATATTGATATTGCGTGGCCAATTGGATCATCAGCTACATTATACACCCGTCATATATATATATATGCATCCTGGAACACATTTATATATATATATATATATATATATATGTATATATATTATAATTAATAGGCCATGTACTGGTGGTAGGGCTTTGCTACTGGTGGTAGGGCTTTGTGCAAGCTCGTCTGGGTAGGTACCACCCACTCATCAGATATTCTACCGCAAAACAGCAATACTTGATATTGTTGTGTTCCGGTTTGAAGGGTGAGTGAGCCAGTGTAATTACAGGCACAAGGGACATAAAATCTTAGTTCCCAAGGTTGGTGGCGCATTGGATATGTAAGCGATGGTTGACATTTCTTACAATGCCAATGTCTAAGAGCGTTGGTGACCACTTACCATCAGGTGGCCCATATGCTCGTCCGCCTTCCTATTCTATAAAAAAAAAAAAAGGCCAGCAATTGACCGTTGACTTGCCTGATGTTAAGCATCGACACGGTTTTAGGATGTAGCACGCTTATCTATAAGAAACCTGTTTACTCTGGATTTGAAGACACCAACATATATATATATACCCGTCTATTTTAATGAGAGGTTATGTAAAACAAAGAGGCACTAGGACTTACGACGAGAAAGACACTCAAGTGGAAGAGAGGATTGGTCTCAAAGATCGAGTACGCTGAAACGTGATCGAAGATCGGTAGATATAACGAGAATATATAGTGTTTCTTCTATATTAATTGGCAATTCCTTTTTAGAAGTAAGTAAATAACGCGAAAACATTAATCAACACAAGCACAGCTTAATAATATAAGGATTTAGTGTTGTGTGCAAAAGGTACTTTTTTTTTTAAACTGCTGGCAAAAGAATTCCTAACATTCCTTTTTACTCCTCTAATTAAGCGTACAGCTTGTGTCAGGAACGTGAATGCCCAAGGATCGAACCTGCGAATTTTACATCGCTTGGCGTCCCGCAAACCATTGCGCTATTGACGTTTCTTTGGCATAAGGTATTTCTTGTGATGTCATTTTATAGATTAATATGAGTAATTGAATTGTTATTTTGACAGTAGCGATAATTAATTATAAGTAATTTTCAGACAAAAATATGCTTTTACATTTTAATAGCATTGAAATTTGGGTTTAGCCCTTTATTCTTTTTTATGATCTAATAAATTTCCCACGTAAATTAGGTTACAGCCGTATGAAGCGAATTTTGAATATAGAATCTTGCAAACAGTAAAGTTGCCAAAATTCTCTTACGTTCCTGCAACGAGCACTTCATTTTAAGATTTTGTTACTCTTGATTTTCTTATTTGTGTTAAGAAGGAAATTAAATGATATCAGATACTGAAATTGTAACTTCGAAGTGCAAATTGTATTGAAACATTGACTAAAGTATTTTTCTTTCAAAGATTTCTCTTTCTTCTAAGTGGTTTTGTGTAGTTATTTAATATTCGCTTTAAATGTCGAGTTCAAGGGATTTGTTTTAACTGCAGTGGCACTTTTGCGTTTAAAAAGCTGCATGCAAATAGCTTTTATTAACAAGGACGAATTATTCCGCAGAGCTCAGTTTGTAATGCATCGTTAATATGGCGAGGGAAATGCAACTACGAGGTCAAGTTTATCTTTTCTCACGCTATTACCGTGCTAACTGTGCGGAACCGAGCGAGTGAGTGTATTATTCAATAATTCATGATCTGATTCTGAAATTTAGATGTACGGTGTCAAAGTTACTCAAAATGTTGGGATGCTTGTGACTTTGTCTGAACGAAATATGTTTATTCGATCTGTTAACCGACATCGATGATTCAAACTGTTATATTTATAGAGATTTATGTAAAAACACGTATTTTTTTCTCGAAATCGCTTCAGTAGCGATTAATTACATTACTTCGACTATTGCCGACGTCCCGATAACTTTTGGTCAAATTATTTAACACAGTATTGATCCTTATCAAAATTAATAACGCTTGATCGTTTGACGCTAATTGTTTTAAAATATACTTATCCTGTTGATCATTTCAATATTTTTTGTGCTTAAAGTACTGTTAGTGTTATGACAAGATATTTCATTATATAAGAAGAAAACATATGAGACCTTTCGAAGATACAGTCGGATAGATTGTTTTCTATGTTATTTACTTGGTTCTAAATTACAGTTTCATGTTTTCTCTGTACTAAGATCAGCATAAACACCAAAGAAAAACTGGCACTGATTCAGTGTTTTTTTTTTGCTGTGTTACTTTTAAAGTGTTATTTTTAAAGTCGATTTGTTTATTAATAATATAATCATTATTGAAAATTTTAGGAAAACATATTTTAATTTGCACGTTTCGAACATTTTTTTTCTAAGTACTCTTATTTCAATTTTTTTGTATTGATAACATTATAGGTCGTCAATAGCTACAAACAAATAATAATTGAAAAACAGAGGCGAAAAAGGTATTGGACTGTTTTGACTTTGCCTGTTAAGATAATATACCTATACTATCTTTGATTTATCTCATTCAATGTATTCTTTTCATGACTTAACATCTAGATCATGGTTCGCTTTGTACTGATGTTGTCGGAGGATCTGATAATGGAAGTGCCTACATTTTAAACGAGGCACGGAATATGTTATGAGAACCAGCATCGGGCTGGATTGAATTGTTTGGGATGATTTGAATTTTAAATTTTATTCATGATAATTCACGTTCCATGGTTTTCTCTTCAGACGTCTTAACGGCGTATAAAATTCGATGAATTCAAGTAGTCGAATTTTAAACGCGTATGTGCAGAATGTAAATTGTTGTGTGCCTTGAATTCACAAAATACGGAAAGCGAAAATGTTATCCTTATATATTTTATAAAATGTTTCCTTTTTTGTTAAGAATTTATTTTATCACATCAGGAAGTTTTTGAAAGGAAAACAAAACTCTGTGTTATCAATTGAACGCTATAGAAATTTATTGTAATGATAAAATTTGTAAACAAGAAGTGCGTGGAATAATTTTCGATTATGTATATTTAAACGTATGTAGGGAAAAAATGTTTGTGCTCGGTTCTCGAGACGCAAGTGGTACTATGCATCGGAAAAATCTATACAAATAAACAAAATTTAAGTTTTTTTTTGCCGTTCATTTTATATGTTCTATCTTTTTTCTCTCTCATGTAACGAAATATTCGAAGACGTCTTTAAAAATTTTACTTTCAATTCTCATCCCATCTATATTATTTAATGGCTGCCAAAAAAGTTTCGCTCAAAAAAGTTAAGTAACAGCTTTAAAATGTTCCACTGCTCACTGTTCAGTTGAGGAGAAGGTTTGCACCTCACGCTTCACCAATGCATTTTTTGAGGATGTCATATTCGACATGAATTATAAACAAAAATTAAGCACCTAAAAACTATGATCCTTGCTCGATTTTGAATTCGCAATCTTCCGGTCAGATTTGAATGTTCTAGACAATGAGCCATCCCGACCAAAACGAGTTTCACTTAAAAATTACATAATTGCAAAGTTTGTTTCAAACTTAAAAGTAACATTTTTGCGTTTTTTTCTAATTTTGCTCTGATCTCCGCGCTACATCACTCTATGAATATTTCATGACATGGTCTTGTAAACGTGAGTTTATTTTTTGCTATTTGCAATTGAAATCACTTATGAATTTTACGTAACACGATATTTTTTAATTTAATTCGTTTGTTCTAGTTTTCAATGTATAATATATGTATGTATCTAAAAGATTATTTATTAGGTAATAAGTTATTTGTTAAAATTTGTTAGTATTAATGATTTTTCTGTTATTTTCAGGTATGTTCAAATTTATTAAGATTCAAAATAGGGGTAAGGAAAAATATATTCGATTCTAAATTGCCCTGCATTTAAGTATTTTTCGTATGTAAATTAAATAGTTAACATTTAATTTAGTTTGTGATGCATCGTTTTTTTGTCAGTTGTCATTCTTATTATTATAAATTGAAAATAACAAATATCCGTAACAGCCTGTGAATGTCCCACTGCTGGGCTAAAGGCCTCCTCTCCTCTTTTTGAGGAGAAGGTTATAACAAATATACGGATACATAAATACGGATATTTAAGAAACAAGTCTTTGATTTTAGTTAAGTAGGTTAAGTATACAGTTTAAGTTTTTAGTAAAACATACAACTGCGTACTTTCGTTTAACATTTTAAAACTTTCTGGTAATAAGTTGAAAGTAACGTTCTCCAACTACTTTTCAGGGACTTTTCGTATTTGAAGTTATAAGGTCGTTTGCCATAAATCCAATCCCATAGCGGTCTGGCGTGCCAACCGAGCATTAATCGAAGGAGCACCCTCCTTTCAAGTTCAAGAATAAATGCGTCTAGTTTCTATATACCACCCAACTATGTGACTTTTATATATCGAGAGTTTGATATTTTTTCGATACGAATTAAAGGTTGTTTATGTGATTTTCCAATCTCGTCTAGTTTTACGATATGACGATTGTGCTTTTCTATTTTTACCGATTGTACTTTTTCTGCTTTTTAAAATTCGAACTGATACACTTATTATATTTAACGAGCTAATCTGCCCACGACTTTGTTATTATTCAAACTCCAGAGTCTAAGGGTCTTTGCCCTTTTTTAATTAAATTTATAGATTTTTATAACGTCTTCACTTTTAATTGTTCTGATAAATGCTATTATATAATTTATAACGTTAATTGGGCTTCAGTGTTCAATGGGCGTGGGTTATACTCGTAGAGCTTTAATCGTTTTATTGTTTTAATTTTCCCGAATACAGGTATCCTATTAAGTGGTTTAAAGATTAAAGTATCTTCAAGTAATGTCCGTCTTTTTATATATAGATTTTATTGAAACGAATATGAAGTAGTTACATTTTTATTATATGTTAACATTAGAAGAAAATAACTATATAAATGCTACTAAAAACAACCTGGGTAGAAATTTTCGAATAAAAAATAATAATAAATATATATTTGTCTATATGTATATTATTTTGATGATAGGGTCAGTTTTTAATAAGAACATCCTTAGAGCTTTTCTGAACAAGTGATAATGATGATTGCATATGAAAAACATAAGCCTTATAGACTATGTCGTGTTGAATAACGTTTTAATCAATCACGTTAACTGAATCGATTTAGTTATTGTACTAAAATAATGTAGTTGATTACGATACGATTTAATTTGAAGTTGTATTAAGTCTTCAGACTGTTTGACTTTCTCGTTGACTGTTGACTGCCTCGTCGGTCTAGTGGCTTGATGTAAGGCCGCAGACCCGGAGGTATTGTGTTCACACCCGTGCCACGGATAGCACGTAAAAGCCTTTGGATTGCCGCCCCATCGGATTATGTGAGTTAGCGAATAGAGAGTGCACCTGTGTTTGCGCACACACTTGTGCACTATAATATCTCCTTCGTAGTTGGCTAATTTCTGTTGAGATTGGCCGCCGTGGCCGAAATCGGTCTGGAGGATATTATTATTATTATTAAGTCTTCAAAATAAATACTATGTGTATATAACAGGTAATCTGTTAATTGAATAAGAAACACCTAAATAGCATAATTTACATATATAAGGTAAGAAATATCTATCAAACTCGTATATTAATGCGTTATTGCTCAACGTTTTTGGTAAGTAATTAAATTTATATATTCTATTTGATATTTAAGCAAAGTAAATAACGTTTAATTTTCGTTATTTACGAACAGTACCAAGGTAAGTTTATATTGCCAATATTTGTCTACGTGCTTGGAATAATGTTAACTTGAAATAGATGTGTCTAAGTTTGTCAATGTTGGAATTATTGACGCATTTGAATAAGTTTCTCGTGAATTGTATTTGAAAGGATTTTTTTAACGAGCGGTTAAAATCATTTCAGTTATTCTCATTCAAACTTTTTTTTTCACGCAGTGGAAACCTCGAGAAAGTTACCTAGCTCCCATGGAGGGAGGGAGCTGGGTTTTGCGGGATTCTTACCCACTAAAACCACTGCGATGGCCGCCCTCGGCACGGATCGGAGTACGCGTCCGTAACTATTCCATTATACGATAGTAAAAAGCTAATTTAATGTAAATCAGCATACGGACACACTAGACGCATTTATTTGCCCTTGTGTTGTTCATGAATAATATCAAAATTTGTTTGTAATATAACTTTTAAAAAGTCTCAGCTATACATATTTTTTTTGTTCGAATACAAGTGTTTTTATCGAATCGTTTGTGTAGCGTCTCATGTGGCTTTAGAAAGATTTTGGTATGTCGTTAACAAGCATTTAATATGCTTCATGCAAATGATATTTGGTTTCACTTTTATTAGTTTATTTCTTTTGAGCGTTGCGAAATCTCTACTGTTTTGTGGATGTCCTGTTTTTTTTGAAAATATATATCTTCAATTTTCCTTTTATAATATTTCATACTGTAAATCTAATTATTTCTGTTTCCAAACGGTTTATAACTAAAATACCTTTTAAAGGAAATAAAGCATATTTTGTTATTCCTCTAACATTATTTGCGTCGAGATCATTGCGAGGAAAACCAATTTATCGTTGACAAAATAAAAAGATACATCACAACGCAATAGCAAGCCTTTGTATCATATAAAAGAGACGAATAGACATTTCAGTTCAGTCACGCACAGGACGAGACCTTGGGAAGGGTATCTCATACATACAACATATCGATAATACGATATCCCCTCCAGCGAACTCCTTTGTTTGATCTCCATAAAAAAACTGCGTTGTATCGTGTTATTGGTATTTAAATACTTCGTGACTGATCGCTTCGTCTATGTATTATTGCTACCTTGTGAATTAATTATATAAACTAGTACTTTAAAATTATCAGTTACAAGTTTTTTTTAATTTTATTTCAAATTATACGCATTTATTTCTAAGTATTATAATGACGAACTAATTAATTATTTTTTTACAAGTCCATCAGTTCGTTAGGCTATTAAGATCATCTATTACATATTATATTTTAAAATACATTAATTGTAATTGATTTTCGTAAAGCTGTATTTTGTAAAAAAACTTTGCATTAACATTAATAAATCAGTGTATTTTTGAATCAAGAATATTATAAACAATATATTTATTAAGCTTAGTAAGAGGAAAAACGCGTAATGATTGTTCGTAGACGCTATCGGATATTGTTATTGAATGAAGTATTAAAAATATTTAGATTTTCGATACGAATATAATTTTTTACGGCCGGTTATTATATTAAATGCTTTTACACTGTAATTCAGCTAAATGTTAATGTAAGCTAATGTAAATACATTTACGAGCACAATACTAATGTATTCAATATCTTATGATACAAGACTCAAAAACAACACAACGATAGAAAAACGGTGATTTGTTAGACAATGCCGTGTTTATACTTCGAATTTCATTTAATAATGACAAAAAGAAAGAAAAATAGTATTTGGATAAATAGGCCTTAACAACGTTTATAAAAGGCAGCTTATCTTTAATTTAAAATATAATTAAAAGGTAAAAATATATTATCAAACTAGCAAAACCCGCCGACGCCGACGTGAAATTCAGTTTGTGATGAAAAGCTTTCACAATCTGAAATTTTATCGTACATACATAATGCCTATTTGAATTATACGTATAGTGTTTAAATTAATCAGCGGTAGTGTGAAATAAAAAACTATAAAAAAAAACAAATAGCGATATTAACTTAAAAAGAGGCAGTTATTTTGAAATCATAGTGACACTTCAATTGTATTTATTTGTATAGATGTGCCATTCGCATTCCATAAAGTATATATTTAACGAGAATATTTTTTTCCTGTTGATGTTTGTCACGTTTTTAAAATTAAAGTATGTCAATTAATTATATAATTTTAAAATAATATGAAAGTCTCATGCAATGTTTGTATAGTTTTTGATTAAAATATCATTAAATGTTTAATAATATTTCGTTCTGCATAAAAATATAATATTTGAATTATTGAAATAAATTAAGTGAAGTGAATGTTCTATTTTTTTAATGTAAACCAGTGGGACAGTTGGTCATATGTTCCATCTAATGCTATGTGAATAAATATACACGGGAACTGTAAAATATATTTACCACTTCTTTCATTAATGCGAATAATATTAGCAATGCGCCATCGACCAGACGACTTTAGGGGTCTTATTTTACGTTTGCTCTCACTACAAAAAAAAATTATTTTTGCTAAAAAATAGTGAAAAGCGGGTCGTATCTAGTTACCTACCCAAGCGGGCTTCACAGGTTTCTTCTGTCAAATAAAAACGAACCGATTCCTTATTTAACAAAAAGGTAATCAAACATGGTGCGGATCATTCATTTAAATCAGCGATGGAATTCACCTATTTCAGCCATTAGCCACCAACCCGAATTGGAGTGGCGTGCTTAATCGTTTCTTTATTCTCGTCGTCGTCTCATATTATTCGATCTGTCGTCACAAGATACGCGATACGCAAACTGTAAGGAATGCGTTCATTCATCGGTGACAACGCATCCTATTCAAACATTATCCGAGACGATAACCCAAATAGCCGATCGTTTGGAATGTGAGCCCATCGACTGTTATCTTTCAAACGACACACGATCCGTCTCGAACGCATAACGTTAATTGCTAATGGGTTAACATTATCGTCATTAGTGAAATTGTGAATGGATATTTATATTAACATTTGAATTAATTTCTCCGTCTATAAACCGGTTATGCTATTTATAAAATTGAATGGGCCTTACTAATGTGATTTATATATATTATCCTTGTTTCTTTCATTGATAAATATTAAGGCAAAGGTCGGAACGGGTCAAATTAGTGGGGTTTCTGATGCTATGTAAATTAGCTAGCTGTAATTTTTCGTGGACTCTTTTGTAATTATAATAAGGCTCAATTTTAATAGTACAGCCAATTGGTCAACTTTGTTCATCACTGACGCTGTCAGAAGTATGGTAAGGATGTTACAACTTTTGTATCTGTAATTACACTGGCTCACTCACCCTGCAACCGGTCGTTAGCAATGCAGAAAAGTAATGTTTGGCGGCAGAATAATTGTAGATGATATCCACCAAGACGGGCCATAACAAAATCCTACTGATTTAATATTTAGAACGCGTTTCATGTAGGAAGTATAGGAACAATAGAGGATCAGATTAATTGGAATTTAATGGTATATACGAATTTTATCAAAATGACGACTTGCTGACTACATTTTTTAACAAAAGATATTACTTCAAGACTACACTTATAATATGATTTTTATTAAAATTTCACGAGTCGGCGCATTGAGTAGTTCTACAATAAAGGATTTTTTTTCGTTTAATCAATTATAAAGTAAATATTAATTGCCAGCATCATTAAAAACACGCAACCGGCCGGTCATGACGATCGATAACGGGACACAGAATGACTTATAAGTTTTCTACCTGAATATGCAGTATGATTGACGTAAGCGTTGGAAAATACATACCTACGTTCTTTTTTCAACTAATTAATGAGCTATTTTTGTACCACTATCGATCTGCATAGATTATTTTACATGATATTATATTATGTATTCAATTGACTGCCGAATACGTCAATCATAACCGAAGACTCCGGGTTCAAACCCAGGCTAACACCACTGAATTTTCATGTGCTTAATTTATGTCTATTATTCATTTCGTACTTACCGGTTAAGGTAAATATCGTGAGAAAACCTGCATATGATAATAATCTGCCACATGTGTAACCACCGACCGGCATTGGAACAGCGTGCTGGAGTCAGCTACAAATCTTCTCCTAAAAATGAGAGGATGCATTAGCTCTGCAGTGGCACATTAATTATTACATTGAAATGCAACAGTATTTTTTAATATAAATGAATATAGAGTGAAACTCGTATCATATTTTAATAATTTACTTAAATGTATGTATGTGTATATGTATGAAAATGTTTGTGTAAAGATAAGAAAGGGTATTGAATTAATCGGTTCGATGTTTTCCTTGCAAATATTTCTAGAATTGCGTACGTGCTCCAATCACATTTTCCACTGTTATTTAAGTTTCCAATCTATACTAAACATTATAAATGCGAAAGTAACTCAGTTTGTCTGTTACGCCTTCACGAATATACCACTGAACGGGTTTTGAACAAGCTTGAGCACCAAGGAAGGACAATATTTCTGACCCTTTCGCCCTAAACGCTGAAGATCAAGTCACGGTTACAGTGAATTCCAATCTGATTTTAATACATTCAAAGATAAACATTAGTAAGAATTTATACACAAAAATATTATGTATTTTCACAATATAATTTTAAAAAGTTTATATTAATGCCTTACAGGAAAATAGAAATAAAAATTAGCTTCTGTACAAATCATGACCGCGTTGAGTGGTATAGGAATGCTAGTAAGTGATATGCGAATAATATTTGGCTAGACATAAGAGCAACTCGTATCAGTTATAATTGTATTTCTGCCACATTTGTACCCAACAACTACCATTGGAGCAGCGTGGTGGAATAAGTTCTAAACCTTTTAAAGGGGAGAGGAGGCCTTAACCTGGCAATGGGACTTTTAAAAGTCGATTCTTCTCTATCAGATTTAATAATTGCGTAAATGTAAAACTTTATTTTAATATTCTGGTGATTATATAAAAATATAATTTTTAAAATCCAAAATTAGGATTTAAATAGAAATCATTAGTCTACCCAATACCAATGTCTAATTGTCCATCAATGCCAAGCTATCTTCTAATAGCGTTTAATATTTTCCGGGCCGCTGTCTCTTGGGCAGCTTGCCAGCTCGCACTTGACCGCCGTCTACTATCAAGTGTTGATAATATACACACTTGTTTTACATATAACTTCCTCGTTGGTGTATAATTATTAGGCAGGCACCGAGGTCCTAAGTTCAAATCTCAGATCAAACCAATGACCCAAGTAACCCAAGCAGTGTTATACTCCAGTCTTCCGCAAGGTGAAGCCATTTGTCTGTTTGTGATCTCAGACATGTGTTACCATTGAGATATTGGCCCTTGGCGTTCCTCGTTAAGACGGAAAGGGTACCGCTGATTTTTTAGTGGATATTCCGATGTTTGGGGCGCACTCGGCGCCTTGGACACCGGCGAGCCCCACATACCCCCCCACCACTGTTCCCGTGGGGGAAACACGTGATGCGTTTTTCCAGCGATAAAAAAATTACTCATGTCGCCATGTTAAAAATGACTTCTACATTTTTACAAATATATTAGTGTAATGGTCCCTTAAATATATTATATATATTTATACCGATTAAATTCTATTTCATTCCTTTATGACGTAAACGATTAAATGAAAAATATTCAATATTTGTGAATGTTTTACATTTCTTATACATACATTTCTATTTTATATATTAAATTCATTAATTTTAATTAAATAATATGATATTAAAATCAATTATGAGATATTTCAACACCGATGTGAACTTTGTCGCCTTGTGTTTACATAAAACGCTGATTAAAAAGCGAAGAACTCGCTGTTTAATTAGAACTAGGTGGAAGTGTTATTTCATTCAAGCTCTGGTATTATACACTCCATATTAAGCAAATGTTTTCCGTATCTTACTTGCTTGTTTTAAGCTGACTTCGGATTGATAAAATATGATAATGCATTTGCGTTTATTTTTTGTTAATTTTGAGCTGTATGTAACCTCTAGCTTCCGCCCACGATTTGGCGCCACGACGCCCGTGTTTGAAGGGAGGGGGAAGATTTGAGGAATCCTATACGTTTAGTCAGCGTATAAGTTCTATTCCAAATTTCACACGAATCTATTCAGTAGTTTTTGCGTGAAAGAGTAATAAATATTCATCGATCCAACCTTACAAACTTTCGCGTTTATTATATTAATAGGATTAATGTAATAAATATTGCAATTTTTGCTCACCCTACTCGAATGAGCTGAGATGCCTAGTGGTTTTAATATGTAAATCTTCAGAACATTGCCAGTTCAAACCCGGCAAGTACTAAAACCATAAAACGAATCTTTCATGAATTTCATAAAATTATATGTATATAATTATAAATATATAATATGTATAATTATAGCGTTAGATACGCTTGCTCACATTTTAATGACAACTTATACAAATAGTTTGTAATGAAACATTCAAGATAGCTGATATCAAACAATCTTCAGTTTAATTTAATTGTCAATTATTTTAAGTTAATAAAATAGCTGTATTTAAAGATTTTTTATAATTAAAGTTAGTTGTTTTGTTTATTTATTTTTAGTGTTTATATTTAACCATCTAGATGCTTCTAAGACTGAAAACGTGTCGGTCAAAAATTCCCTATTCTGAATCTATTTTAGTTTTTCGCACAAACTGACTTAATATGAATATAAATATAAACATCTTTGTGTGAGTAGTATTTCCGTAAAAAAAAAAAAATTTTTTTTTAAATAACGTTCGTTGCTGCACTTAGGTTGACTGGTATAATCCTTTCAGCATTAAGATCGCCTTTTGTACTATCTGTATTTTTACCTGTGTATTATAGTATTAAATAAATAAATATTACCTAATAAAGTGATAATTCGAGATGGCCTAGTGGTTAGAACGCGTGAATCTTAACCGATGATCGTGGGTTCAAACCCGGGCAAGCACCACTGAATTTTCATGTGCTTAATTTGTGTTTATAATTCATCTCGTGCTTGACGGTGAAGGAAAACATTGTGAGGAAACCTGCATGTGTCTGATTTCATTGAAATTCTGCCACATGTGTATTCTATCAACCCGCATTGGAGCAGCGTGGTGGAATAAGCTCCAAACCTTCTCCTCAAAAGGGAGAGAAGGCCTTAGCCCAGCAGTGGGACATTAACAGGCTGTTACTGTACTGTTACTGTAAAGTGATAATTATTATAATATAAAGATCGATCTATTTGTAATTATTTGTACTACTAATTGTTGTATAAAAAAATGTGTCATGTATGAAATGAAATACTACTTTCGAATTTAGATCTTTCGCGAAATAAAATGTTACGTGAATCACGATGCAAATGTGTAGCCAACGTGTAGTCTTACCGGGCTCACGGTAAAACCCCTCAGGGCGCACATTAATGAGATTAAACTGATGTAAACGAATGATTATCCGTCTACATTCAATACGCTCCGAAGTTATTTATATAACGGTAGATCTGTTTTGTTAACTACTTCGATTTAATTAAGACAAAAAAAAAATAATCTAAACGAAACCTTGTGTTATTCCTTTTGTTGTTTTCTAAATTATGTACTACGTAGAATGACTATTGAAAAGATACAGTTATACTGCGTTATTTGTTTTTCAGTATTTTAATGTAATTAATAAATTGACGAGCCGGTTGGCGTGGTTGGTAGATACTTGCCTTTCCCACCGAAGGTTGTGGGTTCGATTCCCACACAGGACAGACATTTGTGTGCATGAACATGTCTGTTTGTCCAAAGTCTGGGTGTAATCATCTATATAAGTATGTATTTACAAAAGAAAAGTAGTATATGTAGGATATTAGTTGTCTGGTTTCCATAGTACAAGCTCTGTTTAGTTTGGGATCAGATGGCCGTGTGTGAATAATGTCCCAAAAAAAAATTTCAATAGTTTTTTCAGTGTTAACTAGTGCGATAAAAAATAATTATAATGCATTAATTACACAAAATTCTAGAATGGTTATCGAAATATTTCTTCATTTTTTTTTAAATATATATCTGCCAAAAACGTATATTTGGCGATTCCATCCTTTGCGCGTTATAGTGCCTAAGGTTTTCTTTTAATTATCGATTTTGTACATATTTAAATATTATTTATCATATCGATTGACAGGTAATAAATAGCTTACATTAAAAATTAATCGCATAATATATCGTGTAATAGTTAACAGCATTCAATAGATTAATAGATTTTATATATAGCACACGTTTTCACCGGGTGACGTAAATAGCCTACGTATGTATATACGGCCAAGGAGACTCAGCGTTAGGTAGGTCGGCTTTGCCCTTGTAGTAGGTGTAACTACAACTATTGTGTGACGAAGACGTCAATAATTAATTACTGTAATTACATAGTGCGTTGACACTTTAGTGTGTATAAATATATGTATAATTGTTATAAGGTAGGGTTAGATAATATAATTAGCCATATTAGGTAAAAAAAGTAGCCGATGTCCCTCTTCGAGGCTTTGGGGCTTACTGGTGGTAGGGCTTTGTGCAAGCCCGTCTAGGTAGGTACCAACCACTCAACAGATATTCTACCGCAAAACAGCAATACTTGATATTGTTGTGTTCCGGTCTGAAGGGTGAGTGAGCCAGTGTAATTACAGGCACAAGGGACATCAAATCTTAGTCCCCGAGGTTGGTGGAGCATTGGCTATGTAAGCGATGGTTGACATTTCTTACAATGCCAATGTCTAAGGGCGTTTGGTGACCACTTACCATCAGTTGGCCCATATGCTCGTCCGCCTTCCTGTTCTATTAATCTTGCTCTATACCAAATTTTATCAAAATCCGTTCAGTGGTTTAGCATTGAAAGCGTAACAGACATACAGTCTTACTTTCGCATTTATAATATTACTATAGTATATAATAAGTATAGACGTGATATTTATCGAATTTGTTTAAAATTCATTCGCAAGTTTCAAGACTTACATATATTAAGAGGTGAAGTATTTAGGAGTAAGAACGCTTAACTATGTATATTATCGGTTAACTTCGCCGTGGGGTGAATGAAAATGATGATCGTTGTCTTTTCCCCCTTATATTGTCGCTGTGTGTGGCGCTTACGTCACCCTCGTGTTTGCGAGTTGGCTTGTCTATATAAGTATGTATTTTATTATTGAATACTTTTTTGGTAAGGACCAGAATTCAAATAACGGACGAGTAAAAAGCTATTGTTTTTTAAGTGTGTATGTAAAGCGTTTGGTCCTGCGCATGAACTCATTCCTTTAGTGTCTGATTCTCATCGAATTATGCGAGTGAGATAGTTCACTTGTGTTTGTTGTAATTATTGTGCACTATAATTTATTCTTCGCATTTGCCTGGCGTCCCTTGACCGTGATGGCCAAAATCCGCCTGGACTTTGCTTCATCATCATTCATCATATTTATTACACTTGTCCAAGATACAAGTTTTATCCAAAAAGTAAATAAGTAATATTATCATGAAAACTAAAAAAATATTTAAAAGAAAATTATTATTTACTAAACTTTAAAGAAACACCAAAATGTTTTTGTTTATTTAAACAATAGACGGGTTTCAATTAGTCAAGATAAACATCTTATTTATAACCGTTTCAATGGATTCTAAAAGATCTTTCTAAACAAAGAGTTCATTCTGTGCTGAAGGACGAATTCAAATATTTAAAGAAAATATTTTTGAAGAGATGGCTTTGGAGTTTATATAATTATATTACATTCAATCCATGTTGATATAATTGATATAATTGATGACGACCCGGTTGGCGTGGTTGGTAGATACTTGCCTTTTCACGCCGAAGGTTGTGGGTTCGATTCCCACCCAGGACAGACATTTGTGTGCATGAACATGTCTGTTTGTCCTGAGTCTGGGTGTAATTATCTATATAAGTATGTATTTATAAAAAGAAAAGAAGTATATGTAGTATATCAGTTGTCTGGTTTCCATAGCACAAGCTCTGTACAAGCTTAATTTGGGATCAGATGGCCGTGTGTGAAAAATGTCTCAGGATATTATTATTAATTATTTTGTAAATTATTGTTTGGTTTCTGCATGATAAAATGCACATAATATGTTACGTGTGTAGTTTGTTCAGACAAAAAAAACATCCGGCCTTTATTAGTATCTATACATTATAAATAACATTCATTGTAATGTAACGGAGCCATGAAAAAATAAATAAATACATATTATACAAAAATTCAGTAGAGAAATATATAAGTAAATGTATATAGTTGAAACTGAATAAAAACTTGCAAAAAACAAGGTAAGGCACTTCCCGCATTTAGTACAGCACAGTAACCGAAGCCGAATGTAAATATTATTGCTATCGCCGAAAAGCGATCAATTTGGTTTATTGATGTTTACGTACGAAGCTTTTTATATGATTGGAGTTTTAACTTTATTATTACGACTTATTGTTGGGTATCAATTTTCGTTGAAAGACATATTGTATTTTTGACTTTCAATCTAGAATATATATTAATATGTAATAATTGAATATATAAATAAAAGAAGTAAATCTACATATATATTATTAGTACGTACTGATATGAGTTTCGCTTACACAAACTCATTTCACTTAATTTCACCACTTACTACGTTTTGTGGTGGATTTTTAATAGTACTCATTTTGATAAAAAAATTTAGGATGTTTAATTTGTTTTAATGATTTAATATGAATAAGCTCCAAACCATCTCTCCAAAAGGAGTGGAGTCCAGCTGTACACAAACTGATACTTTTTGTTTATATATCGACATTACGGACATACTTGATGGAAAACCTGGACTGTATATTCACACACAAGCACCAATCTTTTTAATAATTATTGTACTGTATTTTATTTGTTAATTTTTTATTTTTAGTTTATCTCGTATCGTACGAATCCACCACCACCAACCAGCTGCAGACATAGACAGAAAATAGACATCTAGGAAAAACAAACACCGAATTCTTCTTAATTTTTTTTAAATAATACTTAAATTTATTAATATTAACTACAGCATGCAATAATAATACTTTACAGTTTCGTTTTTAAATAAACTATTCGCACATATACATTCCTACTCAAGTTAATAATAAATAAATAATATTTGAAATAACGAAATTCATTATTAAAGTTATGCTAAATATCTATTTCTAAAACAAAGAATCCGCCGACATTCGTCTCGGCCTCAAATCGATCGAGGCCATATAAGGTATACCGTGTGCGATGAATCAAGGATATTTGCGCACGAGCCGCTTGTAATCTAAAACATATAACGAATACTTCTATAATTATATTATTACGTTCAACATCATAATTTGTCGTAGTAATATCGAAAGGAATGCGCTTAAAATATTATAAATCGTTAGACTAACAATTTCTTAGAAAATAAATTTTGTATCATATGAGAAATTCATTATAGTTGTAATAAAGCAATGTACATCTTATTTATAGGTTGTTGCTGATTTGTGAATGAAATAAAAATATTTTTTGAAATAATATAGTTAAAAATAAAAGCGACGTACACGTATAAAATAATGAAATATTCTCAGTTTTTTCTTTATTTATTTTATTGTTAATATATGAATATGTATCTCTTCAGACGTATAGTCCATGCTTTTGGTGTATCTTTTCTTTAACCAATTTTTTTTAATGTGCCTGCATGCTTATTACTAGGCAGCTCATCACAATATAAGTTTCAGGATTAATAATTAATATAAATATGGTAATCATATGAAATTAGATTCTTGGTAAAGAAGCCAAGAGAACTGAAATGTGCCTACTTTAAAGGGATTCCTGATTGGCAATTCTGAAACTTAGCGTACAATTTCCTCGTAAGTGCTCTAACCTATTTATAGTTTGACATTTACGCTTTCACAATTGTACTTCGCTGGTAATCTTATCCTGTGACATATCACGCGCAGTTTTATAACTTTAAACGTTCAAAGAATAAAACTATACGAATTGTATTTGTAAGTTTTTTAAACTACTTCATAAAAAAGGATATTCTCAATTCATCGGAATATATTTTTCTATGTATGTTCTGTAAATTTTTTTTGAGCATTTATTCATGATTTATTTGTGGATTCTTCGTAACTATTTATCAAACAGTTATTTGTTACAATAATTTAATGCTAACATTTGAGACTATATTTTTATGATTATATTTTCTGGTTCCATGTGTCGGTTTGTGCGAGTAACAATGAGAACTTAATATTATTAAGTAATTAGTATACGTGAATCTTAACCGAAGACTGCCAGATCAAACTCACACCAGCACTATTGAATTCGTGTGCTTAACGCCTATTTGTATGTACATTTTGCGTTAGCAAAACGGTGAAGAAACCTGGGTGTTGTGGATGATCATCCGCCTCTTGTGTGTTCGAATCTTTACCTCAAAAGGAAAAAAGGCCAAGTCCATTTATCATTAGTAGGAAATTTAGTAGTTCAATTTAATGACTCTTCGTTTTTATTAAATACAAGTAATTATATGTATATAGATAACCACAAGATACGTACGTTTTTATAACTTTTGATAGACTGAACCAATTTTGATGAAATAACGACTAAACGGGACCTCGAAATACATCTTATAATAATTCCGTTATTTCAATTTGTAATTTTTAGCCGTTTCAAAGATTAGCCTGTACAAACAGACAGACAAAAATTTTAAAAACGCTTGTTTCGGTTTTGGTAAATCGCACATAGCCATATAAACTTTAAAAGAGACAGTTATTTTGAAATCACAGACAGACACTTCAATTTTATTTATATGTACAGATAATGCGTTTCGGTAGTTTATGTATCCGCTTATTGTCAGTTCTTCCATATTACTAGCAATTTTAAGTTTCTAGTTTAGATTCTTTGACTTTAACGGTTCATTGACTCATCCCGTTCTCTTTTACTTGATAGTTCCAGCACGGTTCATGATATCAGATCAACATATAACTAGTTAATTTCAATCCAAACAATCTAAATCTAAATGGTTTTCATACATAATAACCCCAAGGATTGTAAGACTGCAATGTTAGCTTTTCACCAAAATAGACAGAAACAATAGCGTCGGAAATTGATTCATTTTGTTTACTAAACAATTGTTTCGTTCACGGCGCCGCTTGTTGCTTGACTTTGTAGATATATTTAGGAATCACTAGATTTTAATTAATGTGTACCAGTTTTTATTAATTTTTGCCGTCAGCACATCAGTTTGCCTTTTTAGTTGTACTTCATATTTGGCATGATGACGAAATCATAACAATTTCTTGTGAGATCATTATAATGTATTAATCAGTCAGTACAGGGTACTCAAATAATTGTTACGTGTCTTAAATAAAAATATATTATTTCTTCGGTCTTTGAGTATTGGCCTCATACCTGAATCCGTCTCTGAATAATAAACGCATCAGAGTCTCAAGATAGCCTACACGCTAAAAACTTAAATAAAAGTATTTCATTGGAATCAAGAACAAACAAATAAACGTACCGACTCGTACTATCACATTATTATTCTTGTGGCGGCATCTCACTTAGCGGAGGGAGTTGCATCTTTACTTAAAAACGATACTTAGCGGGTGATCAGTTAAACATTGCCTTGTCTTCTTCTCTCGAACGTCAAATCAATAATGGCAAAAAGAGACAAATTAGAGTTTAACTTATCAGTTGTTTAGCATTTGACAAAAGTACTTTAGTTGAAGAAATGTGTCGCTAATAGCTTGTACGTTATTCAGTCAGTCGATTTTTAATAACAGATCAAAGTAGTTAAATTAGATAAATAATATCCTCGTACGTCCACTCGGATCGTTCAGTAGCATTGCACCGCTCTTATGTTCGATGTTTTATGAATAAGCAAATGTTTGGCATTCCATTGTTAAGATTTGCGATTAACCCAAAGAAATCTATTAAATTATGTGTGCGCAAACACGTTAAGCCAAGTAATGTATCACCATAACAATAATCTTTAACGCTCGCAATGCTAGACATAAATTAAAAAAAAACATCTTTATTTTATTCTGTTTATACTTTATAAAAAACTATTGAATATATATGGACGGAAGTCTAACGTAAATAATTTATTAGTAAGTCCAATCAAATCTAAATATACTTTATTAATTCACATAGGATTGTATCGAATATACTTTTGAATTGTCATTTTACAAGATTACATTGATATGATTTCACATAGTCGAGTGATTGGTGGGTTTAAAAAAATACATATTAGTACATAAGGTTTTGTTATTCTGTATTTAATTAAGGACGATATCTAGGCAGGGACTAGCGGTGCTAGTCTGTAAGAACTCACTTAATTACTCACCCTTGAAAAGTTGATAATCGACTTATTTTGATATACTATTTTATGTATGTAATAATAACAATTCATGTTATAATTATTATGTCAATCTCCTATCACTGTCTGACATTTCACGAGCAATTTCTGCGGTGGGTTTCGAGTTTGCTCTCACAGAACAGACCTACTGTTTATTTAATACGGATTATCACTGACAAAACTTTTATCGGAACATGTTCAATCTTTTCCAAATATATTTTTGAAATAATTGCGACCCTATTCATTTTGTGCATGATTATATACTGACACAAATTACATTATACTTTTGGCAGGTCTAAGCCTGAGTCTAAACTTTATAAACTATATAACCTCTTTAATATAATGGTTCTCATTTATAAATTTAAGTGTGTATACATAAATAGCAAACGACTGAACAGTTCAGTACGAAAATCAAAGATACAGTGAACGAAATACAAAATGAAACATCAGAAATGTTACTTATTTCGTAATTACATCGCGCCCAAAGGAGTTCCAGGTTTTTTATCACATTACACTAAATACTTTCGATATGCCGTTCAATACACTTTCTCCTATGCCACAGACAATAGTTATGATTCATATAGTTCGACACGAAGCTATGCATACGTTCACATTTCATTCGATGTAAGTACGAGTAATGCGCGTTCGGCACGAATTCTCAACGGACTCGTTAGATAGTTATTGAACGGAGAAGTCCGACTATTGAGGACTCTATGCGATAACATTCACTCGTTTTTATAGCGAAAATGAATCTTTGTGCGTCTTGTATTGGTATAGTACCAACGAGAGCTGTTTTCAAAGTTTAATACAGCTATTATATATTTTTAAAAGTTTTATTAATACGAATGATGAAATAAATATATATTTCTGTCGGTGTATAACATTTACTTCTTATTTAAAACTCCTATACACAATAGTCTGTGAGCGATATAAAGTTAAAATTGATTTAGTACTTTCTATAGTTCTCTAAAAACTTTTATATATCTTATTCTGTTAGTATTTACCGACGGTCTAGTTATATACCGTCGGGCAAGCTTACAAAGTTACAGATCTGAAAAAATAAAATGTTTTTTTTTTTTTTTTTTGTCGTTTCTCTTTATATTTCATGACATTTATTTGAATCCCAAATTTAATACAAATCCGTTCAGCCAAATATATACAAACCCTACCTTACGTATGAATTATCGGTTATTTCCCGCGATTCGTCCGTTTGTTACAAATTTAACATAAATTCAGTTATTTTTATTCGTTATCTAAACCAGGCAGGTTATCTACCTCATTGTCAAATCTTATTACGAATCGGTTCACTGGCTTACACGTGATTAGATAACAAACGAACAGACAGACGAGAGTTCGTATTTGTAATATTAGTATAGTAATGCATTTTAATATTCCGTTTTTATAGCAAATAAAAAATCAGGAACCGTTATTATTTTGTAGTAGACAAAACAGATTGCGGTAACATCTGCAAAATCATTTGACGTCAATGCGGACTCCGTTTTGAGTCGCTATTACGAATTACATGATTTCAAAGAGTTTTGTTTGTTTTATTAATACTGTCGTAGCGAATAAATTTTCTTATATTTAAGTACCCTCAAGCCTTTATAGCTACTTGTAAAATAAATAAATATTCTCGTGATTTATAACGGAAATAAAATTTGTTATAATAATTTAAACTTGTCCATAAAGATTTTAAATGAAGAATCGTGATATAGAAGGGAATCTAACCCTTATTGTTGGCTGATGCAATTAGATATTTGTTCAAAATTCCATGCCGTTTTTACTCAGGACGTTTGCTTTTATATCAAATATTTTAATGCATACAGCTCAGCTAGAAGAATTTATAAATATCACTTCACTTACTAAAAATCGTCAGTATTTACTATTTACAAGAATTTTCCAATTAATTGAGAAATTTACTTGATATTCGATTATTTAAAATTGCTAGTAAAGCTGGTGCTCGCTATTTAGTTCGCGTTTTTATAGCGAAAAAAGCCGAGATGGCCCAGTGGTAAGAACGCGTGAATCTTAACCGATGATCGTGGGTTCAAACCCGGGCAAGCACCACTGAATTTTCATGTGCTTAATTTGTGATTATAATTCATCTCGTGCTTTACGGTGAAGGAAAACATCGTGAGGAAACCTGCATGTGTCTAATTTCACTGAAATTCTGCCACATGTGTATTCCACCAACCCGCATTGGAGCAGCGTTGTGGAATAAGCTCCAAACCTTCTCCTCAAAATGAGGAGAGGAGGCCTTTAGCCCAGCAGTGGGACATTCACAGGCTGTTTCGGTTCGGTTAGGTTTTATAGCGATATATTTAAAAAAAATACATTTTCGTGTACTGTCTCATATTTATTAAAAATTTATAAATAGTATTCTACGTAGAATCTAAATTTGGTACTAGCTTTACATTTAATTTGACATTGTGTGGTGACAACTGAAAAGTGATTATAATTTAAATACCTACTTGAATAAATTTCAATAAAGTATTGAAAAAATTTGAATAAAGTATAATTTGATTTTTTTAAGCATTTTATTGTAAGCTGCTTCGGAATTTAGATTCTACCGAAAAGAACCGGCTAGAAACTCAGTCATTTAATCTTTTTCATCAATTCGTTTCCCACAGCTAGTTAATGGATCAAAATTATTGTGAACTAACATAAAATAGTTCAGTGCTGTGAGATACGAACGTAACAGTTGGAAACTGGAGCAAACTAAGGAAAATTATATCGATAATTCAAAACTTAACGTTCGCAGTACAGGTTGACTAACACCAACTAATCTATCTTGATTATTGCTTAATGATAATTAAATTAACGCTCTTATGTTAAATATTGAAATAAGCCAACTCAAATACTTTTATTATTATTATATAATTACAAATTATAGTTTTTGGCGTTTTATCTTCCTATTTTATCAAGGATTGCTTTGGGATTAGGAGGAAACAAAAGTGATAGCCTGTCAATCTCCAACAGCTGAGCAAATATTCCTTATCCTCTTGAGGAGAATACTTTGAACTATTCCCACCACGCTGCATCATGTTTGCTTCCACGTGTACATGTTGCAGAATTTCATGCATGCAAGTTTCTACACGATATTTTCATTTACCATCAATAATGATATAACAATATGAATTATAAACACAGGGTCCATTTTCATGGCCAATCTGCCTACCTATTTAAAAGAAAAAAAACTTCAGAAGACTTTAAGGCAAACAAAGTATCAAATTAACGATCGTAAAGCAAGTGGCATTACAGTCATAAAAATATACTTATATCATAAATTTCTTTCCATCTTGGGATAATTAAAAAATATTAAACTTCCTTAGAATTAACCCATTGTTGTTCTTGTAAGCTTTATTCGTTTTTTTTTTACTTCGTGCTTTACGACTGAGTAATTCGTGTAAAACTTTATTAGTGCGTGTTGTTATTTGGTTATGTATATATTTTTTTATCAGTTGTATTAAATTGTTATTGAACTATATTTTTCTCTCATGAAACAAAGAAATAAATAACACAAAAACTTCGCAGTTGCTTACATATATTAGTCGCGTGTTTTCTTTATGCCACATTATACGCTTTTAATTTTGCAATTATAAATAAAGCAATTATATAGCCGACTCTCGTAAGATCGTATAAGTCGATCATAATTAGTGTAAGTGTGATGGCAACATTGTGTTACTCCGTCCGATTTATTTTCGGCACAACAATTTTGGCAGTACAATGTCAGGGGCTTGTGAATACCGTAATCAACGGCCGTGCCAATGTCTAGGCAGACTTGAATGTATAAGACTCCATTACTTTAAAGCTTTCACAAATTAAAAATAAAATTGTGTGATTGAAGAGTGCATTATAAATTTCGTTAATGTTCAAACAAATGCCGTAATAGTAGCCCTATTTCTGTATATATTTATTGTACTCATTTTAGCTAACATAAATAAATATGTATTTGTGGTATAAATGACGCCTTATTCAATTCTGTTCGAAGTAGATGTAAACATGCGATCGACATTTAATGAACGTAGTTTTTAATTTATTAAAATAATATTTCAGTATGTATGTATGTAATATGTAAGCCGAGATGGCCCAGTGGTAAGAGCGCGTGAATCTTAACCGATGGACGTGGGTTCAAACTCAGGCAAGCACCACTGAATTTTCATGTGCTTAATTTGTTATTATAATTCATCTCGTGCTTGACGGTGAAGGAAAACATCGTGAGGAAACCTGCATGTGTCGAATTTCACTGAAATTCTGTCACATGTGTATTCCACCAACACGCATTTGAGCAGCGTGGTGAAAGAAGCTCCAAACTGTTACACTGTTATTTCATTTTAAAACATATTGTAGGATCGCGGGTTGAAGTTCAAGAAAGCATCACTGAGTATTCATTTGCTAGATTTATTTTTACATATAATACCTAATTCACGATTATTACTTTTACAAACATTATTATAAGACAAAACATTATTTAAAATAAAATTATGTAACAGCATACATACACTATTTTTTAAATTCAAATTAATAACTCACATTGTCTTATCTTGGCTCGTACGCAAGTAAACATATTCTTAATAAACATTATTTGTTTACACTCATCGATTGAACTACGAAAAAAAAACAGCTGCGGTGATCCGAAAATCTTGGCACTAATTAACTTCATGAAGTATGGTAATTTAACCCTTAAATTGAACCCTGTTCCGTTGTAATAGGAGCGTGATTACGTTCTGGCTCGTATCGATCGATATAATCGAAGGGAATGTTGGCGAGCTATCCAAATCGTAGCCGCTGCCAAAATCTATGTAAATTATTTTCAAATAATAAATATTATTTATTTACGTTAATTACTTAATGTTAAATTATTAAACGATTTTACACGAGTTTATCTTGTTATGAATCCAATCCACTTACGCTACTGTTTACAATTTTGATTTCTTTTATAGTGATCATAAATATTTTCCTCGTTGTTAGTCGAGGTAATTCATCAGCATAGTCTCTCCTGGTCTCTTAGATTAATTATTATAAAAGGTTTTATATAAATGTGTTGAATGGGGCATTGCTTTTTTTTACAACGACAATTAGTACATTACAATTTTGGATTCATGGGTCGATCTCGTATTTGGAAATTGCTTTCAGTGTAACGTTATATTTATTATAAACTCGTATATTTTGATATAACTATCATTGTTATTGTTTAGAGTTGTATTATCGTCGGCGGGAGCTGTAAATTTTATTAACGCTAGTTCCAACTAGGTACACGTTTGTAAATACATGTTATATGTGTTATGTTTTGTGTTATCAAAATCTATGAACCATTTTTAGCTTGTCAAGATATCAATCATGAGTTAAATGAAATTTGAATTGAAAGATTTTCTGGTTTGGCTATTTAAAGACAATCAATAAATTGTTATGAACATATATATTTTTTAAATAATGATAAAACCAAAATATTCTTTATTTAAGTAAGGTATTACTAGCTCCTTGAAATCGTCATATTTAAAGATTTAATTAAACATAGAGCAATTAACGATTGTGATTTATCTAGAAGAACCAGTAAGGCCATATGATTCAATATTGAACAGACGGTTCATTTTAAAACTATTTCAAGTGTATATTTTTTTCACTTCGACTATCAATTAAACGTTTGTAAATTACGTTTATTGGACGATTTATTCGAATTGATTGCTTTAATACGCGTCACGGTCGTAAACTGAAGCTCTTCATATCTTAAGTGGGTCTGAGAGAATATGATCTTCATACGATGTGCACGGCTCATCTGCTGTATAAAAACTTCATTTTATATCGGCTAAGAGTTATTCGAGCTGATGGGTGCACACAGACTTGGTAGTGACAAAATAAACATTTTGATAAAACTGCTATTTCGTGTTTATGTATGTATAAATTATTCGTTTCAAAGTTAAATTTTTGTATCAATAGTTAAGGTTCCTCACCTTATTATTCGTTAAATTTTATTTTGCGTTTCAATAATAAATTTATTATGAGTTTTATTCTTGTATTATCTGTATTTAAGTGTATTTACAAATACAAGATATTACTATTCTTTTGTAAATATTATATAGATGATAAAACCACCTATAATTTATGTCCGTTAAATTTTATGCATGACACAAAATTTGTTTGTGAATAATTAACCGACCGGTGAAATACTTATCATTGACTGCTCAATCTTCTTCTCACTTTTTCAAGTTGCACTTATCCAAGTGTACTTTCTGAATAGAAGTGCTTGAGTTCCCTTAATTACCCATCTACCCCATTATTAGAAATGGATTTTAATAACAATGGAACCAATAAGGAAGTTGGCTTACAAATAACATATATCTGAGGTTACAAATATTAAAAAAATAAATAATTGAAAGCAGAAACTCGTTAATTTTAAAGTCGCTTAGAAATGTAACTACTGAATATTTTGTCGATTCTTTTCGGTAGAATCTACATTCATATGGAACGAAAAAAAAACTGATTACTTCGTCATTGTAAATGTCATTATAGAAACAATAATAAAACAAGAACTTTGACCCCTGTGTCGGCTTAAGGCTTTTACTAAAAATGTCCAAATACATACCAACATGGCCGGTACATTATTCATTCAATGAACTAAGTTGTTTTCTAATCGGATGTAAGAGAAAATGTTGTAAGAATTTCTCCTTTTGATTAATCAAAATGGAAATAATTTTCGTATCGGATGATTAATAATGATTGCGACTCCAATGCGATATGCGTAACTTAGCTGTGAAATAAATGTTTCTTTTATAACAATGAACGAGAGAAAAAGAACCTTAATCATAATCGAATAAGTTTTATTTTTCATTACAAAGTTCGTATAACGAGTTGTCGAGCTTGCGAAAATTTTCGTGAACGCTATAAACTCCTGAAGTAATGGATTTTCATCAGACACAAGAGAAAAGTAATAGAATATTTAAGGCATGTAATTTATTCAGAGATTTTTCAGAGACAATAATTATTTATTGTAAAAATATATATGAAATGAAATGGAAGTACACTATTAATGACGCAGTCAACAAATGCAGTCTGAAATAGTAAATAGCCCCAAGTAGGTAAACAGCTCAGGGTGTAGTTAAGTGAATTATACATATCGCTCATTTTTAATGGTGCCCTTGTGACAGTGACAAATTGAACTAAATTATACAGATATATATTAAACTACACGTTTTTTTATAGAATGCAAATGCATAATAAAAAATTTTGTTTAGTTTAGCTTTTGATAGTACGTGTTTATATAATCAATAACACCGCGTTTTATTTAATTTTCATCAAGAGTTGTCCGCATGATCGTATTGCTTCCATACTGAACAAGTCATAAGTCGTTATATAAGTCTAAGAATTCAAAAAGTTTCCATTACCGGAAATTAAGTCTTATGAATTCAGATCCCAGGAACTTTATATTAGTTCTTAGTAACAGGTGTTCCTAAAACTATTTTAGTTCCTTTTCTGTTTTTAGTATACTCGTAAATTCATGATTTAGATCTTTTTGAAGTTGAAATATAACGAGTTAATTATGATGATGTAAATAATGCCTTATTACTGATACACAATTGGCTTGTAGCAATTAATTTATGTTTAATTTAAGTTATATACGTAGTACATAAACAACCATTCACGTTTTATTGAATTAAAATAAGGAAGGTTCTATGTTCAACGCGTATGTATATAATATGTAGTATGTATATATATATTATAAATTCGAAAGAAACTGTCCGCCTGTTACGCTTTCACGGATGCCAATACTAAACTGATTTTGATGAAATTTAGTATGATACAAGCTTGAACCCTGACGAAGACTACTTTTTTTAATAAAATACCGTATGATATAATATCATTGTAAAAAAAAAACAAACATTTTCCACATCAAAGTGACGATCAAACCCGATTCCAAAACCCGACGTTTACAAACTTTTTAATTGGTTCCTCGCCACTCCCCGCTTACTGCCGGTTCAATGATTTTGCTGCTTTAGATGAACGGCCATATATAATAAATGTTTGTATGATTTTTAATTGTGAGGTCGGAAAGTTATACAAGTTTGTTGTTAATATTACTTCTTTATAAAAAAAATATTGACTTAAATAAATAGTTATAAATGGCATCGAATATTAATGTTGAAAATATTTTTATCATTAACTTTCAGATTTTAAAATTTAGATTCAAGTCATAATCGTAAACTTCTTATGTTTTAATAGTTTAGTTTTTTTTTTTTTTATAGAATAGGAAGGTGGACGGCATATGGGCCACCTGATGGTAAGTGGTCACCAAACGCCCTTAGACATTGGCATTCTAAGAAATGTCAACCATCGCTTATAGCCAATGCGCCACCAACCTTGGGAACTAAGATTTTATGTCCCTTGTGCCTGTAATTACACTGGCTCACTCACCCTTCAAACCGGAACACAACAATGTCAAGTATTGCTGTTTTGCGGTAGAATATCTGATGAGTGGGTGGTACCTACCCAGATGAGCTTGCACAAAGCCCTACCACCAGTAAGTTCTTCTTTTTTTATGTGACTAGTTTTAATTCTTGATTATGCAAAGAATCAACAATTAAATCGCCGATGAACTATTCTCAGGGTAATATTATCTTAAGTAAAGGTTGATAAACTATTCTAGAAATACAAACAATAATTTACCAAAACAATTCCGTAATTGAAGACATTACCTTCTGGTTCTGAATTAAACTGGTGTACTGGTGTAAACTAAACTCGGTTATCACTGGTGAGCAAGTGGTAAATTCACGGAAGGTATTGAAGAGTTATATATTAAAGTAACACAAAATGGAATGGAATCCGCTCATTCCTCGGCGTATATACTTGTTTTATTAAGAGTATAATATCCGGCGCTTTGAAAACATTTAATTAAATTGCGGACCCAGGGAACTATTTTTCAGATAAATTAACTTTTACTTTAACACTTTATTAGGGGTCTGTGTATAACCTAATATTTTACCAAACGCTACTTTTATAAATACAATTCATACTCGTACATATGATTTGATCGATGCTAGGAATTCGGCATCTGCCTGTGATGCAACATCTCGATGTTTACAAATCAGACCAAATACCATCGAACAGGGACGGACTAATGAATATTTACAGAAGGCAGTTCGTGAAATAATAGAGATATAACTTTTAATACGTTTAATATAAAATTTTAATAGCAAGGCGTAGACTATCCTACTAATGGACAAGTCGAGAACAGTTGTGTTCCTTTGAGGGGAAGAAATGCTGGTAGATTATCTTTTGAAAAGGATTTTTCAGTAACGGTTTGGAAAACCAAAGTCTCTACGTGCTATATGTGAGCTTTAGGTTAATTGAACTTAAGAGACGGGTCGAATCCGTGTTTGTGGAGCGCAACCATAGCAACTTGTGGTCTGGTGTCAACTGGCGCGTTGTTTTACAAAAGCATCAAACATTTCGATCAATTCTTCTTTAAGCCTCGCATACCTAGAAAGCGGTAGGCAAGAGTTTACTTCGGTGATTGTGGCACCCTTATTTTTATAATATTCTTCCACAGTTCGATAAGATGAAACCATCAATTTTCTTGACCGCCTTTGTACTTTATAGTTTAGAGTCCAAGGCCTAGTTCGTCTCCAATATATTCTCGATCTCGTTTATATTTATTATGCAGTTGTAAATCATGGTTTAATCACGAGAGTACCATAAACCATTTCCGTCTCATTCATAATGGTTTAAGCTGATCTTCATTACTGGTTCCAGAACTTCTTTACAATGCGATTCGGTGTATATGAATGTTGACGTCATGGGGTTAAAACTTGGTAGGCATGTATATATTTAATGAGTTCGGAATTACGATGATACTATCCCTAGCCTGGCTCCATAGCTCCTGTCCATTCTGCGAACTTTTGTACCTTCCCTAGTAAATAAATGATTTTTTCGTTAAAGCGTGTCAGAAATGTTTTAAGCGTTACATATAAATGCTGATTTTTAATTCGACCTTAAAATTGAATTTACAGAAGTTTCACTCGAAAATGTTTTCATAAACTGAGAAGGGTTTTTAAAGTATAAATACGGCTCTGTGTATACGCGTATACTATGAAGCGATATAAACCATAACGGTTGTACGAAAATAGACCGCGTACGTAATTACAAACAATCAAATCCGCTTTTACGTTTTTTAGGGTTATATTCGTGTTAAGTTTTAAATAGTGTGACCAATAATTTAGACAATGCAAAATATTTTTTATATCACATTTTTCTGATCTAATTATTTTATGAGAGTTTCTACATTTGAAGCATTTAAACGTAGATTTAGCAAGTTTTTATTGAATGTAGAAAAGTTATAGGACAATTCAGTCATATCCGCCAATGAATGTTAATCAAAGAATAAGTTTATTTCGCCGATTTATTTATGTTTTGACGCGATCCAAACAGTTGTGTTTTGTTTTAATCATTTCTAACAAATCAGTAATATTGTTACCAATTCAATGTAGCATTGCCTATATTTTGTAATATACACGTATGAATCACGATATTACAATACATATTAAACGTATGTCAATAACCTGCTATTAAATGTAGATCGTCTATTTGGAGCGTAACAATAAAATTGATAGCAGACATAAAACATATAATCATTTGTTTAAAACAAAAGAAAAGTTTTTTTTTTCATAAATTAATTTTCTATATACCCAGTAATAATCAATTAATAAATAGTTATATAATAAATGTTATTATAACTGCACGTCGTTTGTTTAATATCTACAGCAAAACCCGTAATCGAATCAGAATTTAATTTTAACCGATAGGCGATATCGGTTTAAATGGTAACACTGATGGAACAAAATAAGGATCGATGTAACGTATCATCATGAATTGATATTTGAAATTTTCTTGTTTTTTCTTCTCACAGTCCTCGTGAGTCCTCGCTTTTTATCATGCGGTCTGAAATTCCATATGCACTATAATAATTATAGGTTAGTTTGTAACATTTCACCAAAAAATTAAAAAAACACGATAAGTTCCAGTAACATAAGTGCAACATTTTGCGTCAGAATAAGTTCTCTCAAACGTTCCACTGAATCGTTGACTCAAATTCGATTCTTGTAATTGTACACCCAACGCGCCCATTTTTTTTTTAATTCTTGAAAAACGCATTACGCGTTTCCCCCACGGGAACAGTGGGGGGGTATGTGGGACTGTGGCGCCAGTGTCCAAGGCGTCGAGTGCGCTCCGAACATCGGAATACACACTAAAAAACCAGCGGTACCCTTTCCGTCTTAACGAGGAGCGCCACGGGATCGCTTTCGCATGCTACCGTGGCGCTCTGACGGCCGCCTATGCGGGCCTCCATTTTCTAGGGAGGGTTCCCAGGGTACTGTGAACCCTCCCTAGTCGCGGCGGCGACTATTGTGGCGGGGGGAGAAGGTGTGCATAGCGCCTTTTTCTTCTCCCCGGTCTTTTCCTGCGGATCGGGTCTGCAGCGGCATCTTCTTCCCGCGCCCGCTCCGCAGCCTCCTTCTGTGACATCACACTATCGCAGAAGGAGACCATCTCCGACCAGCACCCCTCGCTTCCGAGCATCGATGATGCTCGGCAAGGAGAGATCTCCTCCAACAACCGCCGCCAGGGAATGCCTTTGGTGCCCCCACGCGGCACACTCCGTCAGGGTGTGATGCGCCGTGTCGAATGGCGCACCACACTCGTGGCAGGGGGGTGACACCTCCCGCCGCGCTATGTCGTGCAGATACTTACCGAAACAGCCATGTCCGGTAAGCACCTGCGTACACCCAACGCGCCCAAAGAAATTTAAATTTTCATATATATGCGATATAAAGGACGTACAGTATAACAATCATAAAATCATTGCATGTCTGAATTAGATTGCGCTAAACTGGAGCAAACCGATATAGAATACGTTTCTGGGATGTTAGGCAAAGTGTATTCGACAATTCTCGAAGCAATTTCAAACTTCTCTTTTATTTAATTTATTTAATGGAATACGTATACGTTGATCACGTGATACATTTACCATACACTTTTACCTTTTCTACAGTCGTAATTGTCAATCGCTACGTGTACATTCATTTTAATCCGCTGAATCGACACGTCGTCTATCTTTATCCGGTAAAAACGGTGAAATGTGGTCACAGTAAACGCGACCTGTCCGCTTGAGTCATCGCGTGACGCCGGACCGTCTAACGAGCGTCTGACTCTCACCTGCAGCGTGACCTCGGCCGATAAATTAGATGGAACCAGCAGCGAGCACCAAGCAGCTGGCGAATTTATTAGGCAATTAGTTAATTTGCGATTGCTTTATTTCGGAACTATTTGTTTTTATAACGAGATTAAATTTAGGTATTTTTTATTTTTAGTGTTCAGTGGTCGAATCTTACGGTCTTACATAAATTTGTTTAGCGGCTCATTCGTTGAACAACGCACGTCTTATTCTTTTGATTGTCATATCAATAGTGACAGAAAGAGCCAACCAGTGTTTAACTAAACATACTCTAGGCAGCGTTTGTATTACATATAAATTAATTATTATATGGATTCTAAAAAAAAATCTATAAACATCAATACTAATATTTATATGACTAGTTTAGTTTCATTGTTTAGAGTATTAGGTAAAATTTTCACATTGAAAATAAAACGTACTAAATATAGACTGGACCATGGGTGTGTGTGAGTGTGTTTGGATGTACTGAGTAAAATGTTCTATTTTTACACCATATAATAAGACTGAATTAAATTTATTCACTCTGGTATCCTGTCACAAATAAAAATCCGTAACAGCCTGTCAATGTCCCACTGCTGGGCTAAAGGTCTCTTCTCCTCTTTTTGAACAGAAGGTTTGGAGTTTATTCCACCACGCTGTTCCAATGCGGGTTGGTGGAATACACATGTGGAAGAATTTCCGTGAAATTAGACACATACAGGTTTCCTCACGATGTTTTCCTTCATCGTAAAGCACGAGGTGAATTATAATCACAAATTAAGCACATGAAAATTCAGTGGTGCTTGCCCGGGTTTGAACCCACGGTCATTGGTTAAGATTCACGCGTTCTTACCACTGGGCCATCTCGGCTCTTATAAAAAAAGACTTTTAAAAATATATAACTTTATTTCTATCTCCAGTGCTAAGCGTAATAGTCTAACAAAAGCGATTCATAAACTTATACTTTGCTAATGATCAAAAATCGTACACAATAATAATAATATGATATTATTACAATATATGTAATACAAAACTGACTAGGATGTACGAAGATCGCGTGTTATAAATCTCAAATATAAATGGCTTGTGTTATGTCATAGTTAAATAACGTTACGTCTCGATAAGTGCGTAGCGACACAGCCAACAATCAGCCATTATGTGTAATTAAGACGTAATTATTTTCTCTCAGTCATTGTCTCACAATATTGATTGTATTACCAACGGAAGTTATTCGAAGTGGAAGGAAATTGTTGTTAACAAAAAGTCAAGATTATAAAATGTGACTGTAGAGTTAAGTAAAGCTAAAATTGTGCTGCCTTTATTATATCACGAGTATTCAGCCAATCGGAAACCACTGCCGGTCATAGGCCTTTTTCAAGGTGCGCTAATAGTCCCGGTTGTGTGCATACAATTTAGTCCTGTCGCCTCCAATAGTTTAAATATTTTATATTAAACAGTTTTAATTTACAACTCTTCATCATCACTATAATATAATATGTGACGGTCAGAAAGAAATAATTTGGCTAACTTTTAGCTGGCTCGCCGCCTGCTGATAACACGTTGGAAATGCTTTCGCTGGTTTTGTTTCAACGCCACATCCGAGCTGATAGTATTATTCCCTTTTTTATTACTCGTATAAATGACATAATTTCTGTTCGTCTTTTCATTAGGTTTAAAAAAAAAACAATTGTGTTTAGTCTAAACTCAAAAACAAAGCAAATTTGACTGTGACTTCATTGATTTGATCGAAAACATTTCGAAAAGTAAAAATATTCCAGTAATCCATTTAGTAATAAAATATGATTTCCACATATACTACGAACTATTAAATAATACTATGACTTTTAAATAATTCAAATCTGAGTCAATTCTAAGTGAATTTAAAACACTTACTCATATTTCACATATTTATTTCGATAAGGTAAACGAAATGTATTGTCATATGTTAATGTTAAAATGTGTGCGTGAATATAAATCATGATAATGCATCTTTCACTTCGGTAATATGTAGACGTACGCCTCAAGAAATGTTTTGCCATAAAGTTCCCAGAATTAACATTATAAAATTTATTTCTGAAATTTTGAACACTTTTTTTAAAATAATATGAACATTTTGGCAGGGTTTAATATAACTTTGATATACACGAAAAATATGTTTGACAGCTTGCGTTATTATCATAAAGGCTATTATGTGAGAACAGCAACTTGTAACTTAACACAGAAGACACTCGTGAAATGTCAAAAAGTTATATGCGACATTGACCATATCATACATCTATAACAGCAGAATATCACCATATGGGTTGTCAACATTTCACGGATGAGTAATGAAACGAGTCCTTACAGAATAGCACTGTGCTTAAAAAATAATAAAATCTGCAATCGCAAATTCCTTCTTTATATATTTATGAAAATACAAAGCATTATTCACAAGTAATGTTCCTGTATCGAAGATAAAACTTAACAAAGCGTAGGTACTTCAATTTTTGTCCTCATTTACATCGTTATATAACACTTTGTTAATTTCGTTTTTCATTTAATTTCAGGTAACAACCCTCTTCTACCTTTATTTATATGGAATGTTTCGTAAGTATTGTAATCTAATTAAATATTTTTTTTGTATATCTTCAATCCATGCATTTGTTTTATAGATAATTTACAGTATAAGCTCGGTTTATTTGTGACACAGTTTTAGTAATTTTGGTCATTTTTCTATAATTATAATCATATGCTGTTTTATGTAACAGTATTTCGGTGTATATAAAGAATTGACCCCATGCATATAAATTAAAACTTTGAAATATAAAATCAAGATTATCGATTTTATATATATAGACGTCGGTGTAAGAATTTAAATTGAAGAAGTATATTTTAAAAGTGCTGTGTTTTATCACTGCGCCACGCCGCCGTGCCTTATAACCGAACTCCATAAAATGTTACGATGCCATTGTTCCTTATAGGCGGTTAAACCTGTCTGTTGCTCGGGATATTTAGGGAAATTAAATTTTAACCGAGCTATACTTTTGCGTTTGTTTATAAAAAAAAAAGAGTTAACAATATCTTAATCATAATTAAATTTCGAGATTTAATGGATTTATTACAACAGCCTTATAGATCGGTTTATTTGTGACACAGTTTTAGTAATTTTGGTCATTTTTCTATAACTACAATGATTTTCATGTTTTGTTTATATATATATATATATATATATATATATATATATATATATATCTGCAAAGATCCAGGGTTTGAACCAAATGGGCCGAGAATTGGAGCTATCGGTACGGTTCCCTAAAAGAAAGAGTAACAGTACACAAAGTATGGATCACTATGACTAAGGCTACGCCGGCTACTTGTCAATTATCAAAATACATTTCAAAGTCATTGTTTGTATTTTATTCATTCAAATTAAAATTTAAAAATACTTAATCTAAATAGTTTTTTCACAAGAACGTCTCGATCGATAAAATTAAATTATTCTATCAAATATAAATTATATGAGTATTACATTGTTTAAAAAGGGTAAAAAATATCTTATAAAATAAAACATGAAAATGGAAACAAAAGTTTGCCTGAATATTCAAAGACATATAAAGAGCATATTAATCATGCATGAATCGTAACTTCAGTCGCCGTAGGGAAGACTTTAATATCCATTCTTTATGGCCTACTTCCTAAAATGGGGTGAGAGCTTGCAATGTATGAACAGAACTCCACTCGCCTCTTTGGTAAAACGGTAATGCTTACAACCTAGGGTTGTCAACTGAATCTTATATAAATATATATGTAACCCTTTTCATCAGACCTTTATAATTTTTTTAGAAAGACCTTAGAAAGGTCTGATGAGGGATTTTTTTTTTATAGAATAGGAAGGCATATGGGCCACCTGATGGTACGTGGTCACCAACGCTCATAGACATTGGGATTGTAAGAAATGTTAACCATCGCTTACATCACCAATGCGCCACCAACCTTGGGAATTAAGATGTTATATCCCCTGTGCCTGTAATTACACTGGCTCACTCACCCTTCAAACCGGAACACAACAACACCAAGTACTGTTGTTTTGCGGTAGAATATCTGATGAGTGGGTGCTACCTACTCAGACGAGCTTGCACAAAGCTCTACCACCAGTATATGTATGTTTCTTAAAGAATAAAGCTACCCATCCCACAATCTGAGAAAAATAATAGTTATTGTGGAGAGAATGGTTTGTTTTTCACAGTGCCAATAACGTTCACTCATATTCAAATGCGTAGAACACCGCTTGTTTAAAAAATACGCGTTGTGTGACTAAAGTTCAAAGGTAACACAACCCTATTTAAAGTGGACGTATTACCTTGGCAATTAATTAACCTAACCGTTAGTTCAAGATCACTCTTACGTCACGGTAAAAAATAAGCTTTCGACTATACGTATATCAAACGTTCGTTTGTTCGTATACAAAAGATGGTGTGCATTGCAGCTTGACCCAGACATCTGGGTAGGTTCAGATATTCTACCGCAAAACAGCAATACTTGATATCGTTGTGTTCCGGTTTGAAGGGTGAGTGAGCCAGTGTAATTACAGGCACAAGGGACAAAAAAACTTAGTTCCCAAGGTTTGTGGCGCATTGGCTATGTAAGCGATTGTAGACATTTCTTACAAAGCCAATGTCTAAAGGCGTTTGGTGACCACTTACCACCAGATGGCCCATATGCTCGTCCGCCTTCCTATTCTAGAAAAAAAAAACATTTAGATTATCAAGACATGTAAATGTCTTTCGTTCAAACAAATGGTGAAAATAAACTACTTATCTACTCCAAAAATTGTGAAGAATTAGTTTATTAAACCTTATCCTCTAAAAAACAAGAGGAGGCCTTAGCCCAGCAGTGGGACATTCACAGGCTACTACTTATTAGTCTATTGAAGGTTGCCACAAATTGTATGGCTTATTTAATTGTTAGCTCAAACATTAAACTAAAGGCAGGTATAAACTTACTTTAATCGCCAATTCTAAATTAAAATGTAATAAAGCTGGCGCCGGATTCGAATGTAAATTCTATCAACAACCCGCAAGAAACAATAAATCCATCTTCGCGTCAAGAGTTGTATGCCGGTGTATAAATCTTTTTAAATTCATGTAGAATAGTTCTAATTATTATTTCATTATTTTTATTACAGAAAACTTGAATCGGCCATATTTGCATCAATATCAAATGTCATTGACTTATTGAATCTAATTTCTGTTAGTCTATTTTTTGTTAACATGGATTCGTAGTTGTGGTGATCATGAGAAATTAATCTATTGATACTCAGTACATACTCACTCCGTTCTCAATCAATGTTGAAAGCCGTTGTCGGCTTTCAACAGCGATACGCTATTTCGATGCGTGTTTCATTTAAGAGTTATAATTACTTCTTATTATCGTTGAGCTTTGAGTTTGTTGTTTTAGAATATATAATGGTAATTAACCATAGCAACTTGCTGCTTGCTTTTTGCTTACTGTTAGTGTGTAAACCATTACTTACCAACTACGGGAACTGTAGCTGTTATGCTGTGATTGTAATTAGGAACTGAACAAATTGACTGCCTCGTTAGTCTAGTGCCTAGATGTAAGACCGCAGATCCGGAGGTCCTGAGTTCAAATCCCAGGTTGGACCAATATAAAAGTTATTGGGTTTTTCTGTCGAAAATTCGCAATAGTGGCCCGTAGTCTGGAAGTTGGTAGTGTGAATACTCCCGTGCCTTGGAAAGCACGCAAAGCCGTTGGTCCTAACCTGAACTCTTTCCGGTCGTGTCGGATTACAGTCCCATCGGGTTATGAGAGTTAGGGAATAGAGAGTGCACCTGTGTTTGCGTACACACGTGTGCACTATAATAAGGCCTGCGCAGTTGGCTATTCTCTCTTGAGATTGGCCGCCGTGGCCGAAATCGGTTTGGAGGACTATTATTATTATTAATTAGGAACACTATGTTACCTTTCGTACCGGACACAGCGATAAAAAGTACCGATGTTTATCGATACAATAACTAATGTTGTATATCAGCTACTGAAAGCGTGAAAAGGAAATATGATAACCAAGTTTCCGACGCCGCTAAGTCAATAAATCCTTCCGGACGAAATGTAATCGTTCCTGTAATAAATTTCCATAGATGATATTGAACTTGGCCGATTTATAAATTAAAATGTTTTGTTAAATATGATTAGTAAATAAGTTATACTATTCAACACAAGTTTATATAGATGGTAAAAAACGTGTAATTAGTATTTTTTTTATTAGTTTAGTTGTATTTAATTGATGGAAAAGCGTCTTTTGTCGATTCTTCTCAGAAGATTCTACATTCGGAACCGGCGGTAATTTTACATTTAATATGATCCTGTAACATGACCATTCAAAAATGCCCGTTAAAATCTACTTGAATAAAGCGTACTTTGATTCTTTTGCAATTCACCTTTGTAGATGGTTTTTATATTAAACCTAAGACATTACAGTACATTAAAACTAAGATGAAAATTTGTAAAACTAACTTTGAGTTTTAGACTAAAATTAATTATAACAATAATATCCTGGGACATTATTCACACATGGCCATCTAATCCTAAATTAAGCAGAGCTTGTATTATGGAAATCAAACAACTGATATACTACGTATACTAATTTTCTTGTGTATTTACACAAGAATTTTACATAAGTATGTATTTACATACTTATGTAGATAATTACACCCATACTCAGGACAAATAGTTATGTTCATGCACACAAATGTCTGTCCTGGGTGGGAATCGAACGAACAACCTTCGGCGTGAAAGGCAACCACGCCAACCGGCTTGTCATCAACGACAATTCTCCTAACCAAAATCGCTACATTGAAAAAATATAATAATTATTTCTTCTAAATCTTAAAGACCCAGTGACATTAACGCATATACTTTATATACATACACATACATAGGATTGTTTTAATAAAATGTTTTCGCAATATAAAAAAAAATAACTTAAGTAAGAACCGCTTCGCAGTTGGAAACTAGATCATTTCAAACCGTTCGTTGCTCGTACGTGCCTCCGCGTAATGAAACACGCCTACGGGTCTCTTATATCCGTACCGACTCTCCTTTGGATATGTAGCGCGATGATTTAATTACCAGTTCCATCGACCATATGAAATAAAACGTTTTACTCGCTCTTTTTAAATAATCCTTTTTTGTTGTTAGCTTCTACTTGCATTGCAATTTCGCTTCTATAAAGATTTAGTTGTTTAAAATTGTTTGATGGTTTTATTGAAGAAAATATTATTCAAACACCAAAAATTTTTCTTTTGCTCCGTAACAGCCTGTGAATGTCCCACTGCTGGGCTAAAGGCCTCCTCTCCTCTTTTTGAGGAGAAGGTTTTTTTTTTTTTAGAGCTTATTCCACCACGCTGCTCCAATGCGGGTTGGTAGAATTCACATGTGGCGGAATTTCAGTGAAATTAGACACATGCAGGTTTCCTCACGATGTTTTCCTTCACCGTAAAGCACGAGATGAATTATAATCACAAATTAAGCACATGAAAATTCAGTGGTGCTTGCCCGGGTTTGAACCCACGATCATCGGTTAAGATTCACGCGTTCTTACCACTAGGCCATCTCGGCTTTCTTTTGCTCATTTATTACAAACTTACGCAAAGGTGACAGTCATTTATATTGCAGCTAAAATTGAATTAATTTTAAAAACAGCGTAGTATAGCATTGTGTATTTAGTGGAAAGCGATACTCATCTCTTTTCATCTACCATTTCTGTATGTTATCAATGCAATATAACGTCAACGTTTAAATAACATTCGCGCTCCGTTTAAAATGTTTGAAAAGATACGACGTTTAATTGAGTAAGTAAACTGAACGGAAAACCTTCAATTGAATTCCATCCCTCCGTTTAAGGATGTACGGATGGGGGGGGGTGTGTTACGATGTTTGTTTGTTGTAGTGAAATTTGACACACTACAAGTTTCAGATACGAGTAAGCTGAAGTTAGTAGTTAGTTTAATAGAAGTTAGATAAATAGGTTATATGTTTTATCCTACTTGTAAAACAAAGCCAAGGTTATTTTTTTTACTATAGAATACATCAATATTTTTCGTGATTTTGAAAGCTTATTATAAAAACAAAACGTACAATAATTGACTCTACCATTCGAACCAGTATAGTGGATATGCCACTAATTTTTAATGCATATGCATGCAACACCACGCGCTATATTGTTAGAAAATAAATATTTTTAATTCTTATTCTAAAATTTTGTAAAGTCGAGCAGCCGTTTGTTTAAAATTCTTCCTATTTTTTTAATAATACGATAAGTAGTTCAAAATTTCTAGAAAATTCTGGATCGTTTTTACAAATATATCAAATATATCAAAAATATTCACGAAGAGCAATTAATACGACAGGGTGGAACTAGCTGCGTCACCGTAGCATGCGAAAGCGATCCCGTGGCGCCCCTCGTTAAGACGGAAAGAGTACCGCTTGTTTTTTAGTAGGTATTCCGCTGTTCGGGGCGCACTCGGCGCCTTGGACACCGGCGAGCCTCACATACCCCAACTGTTCCCGTGGGGAAACTCGTAACGCGTTTTTCCAGCGATAAAAAAAATAAAAAGGGTGGAACTAGCTGGTAAAAACCTACGTGTTGCGCACGCTGATCACTAAGATGGGAAATCTGATGTGATGATGAATTATGAGTTAGAAATAGTTTGTATTATATATTTGTATCAGCGATAACAAATCAATCACATTTATATATATCATGATAATATTTATTAAAACAGTAATAATAAAGGACTCATTAATGTCGATACCATATCTGACACATGCGCATTCGTTTCACTTTCTTCTGTAGTTGCAGCATCCCGTAAAGCAGAGCTTCAGCAGTCGGTGGACAACCGGGCACGTATATGTCGACCTAAACAATACGAATTATAGAAAAACGTTTATTTAATTGTTGCTTTGGACCGGGGGAGAGTCTATGTTCAGCAGTGGACTACGGTTGGCTGTTGATTGATTGATTGATTGATTTTTTTATTTAATTTGCAACGTTAGCTACCGTGACGAATAACGATCTATCTGTCTATATATCTATATTACAGTAAAGAAGTATGATAGCCCTCTAGCTATAACACATAAATCTAATACGAAGATTGCGAAGTTCATAATTCATTTAATATTTGCTCGGCGATTAAAGGAAACATCGTAACGAAACCTACTTGTAGAGAATGAAATTCTATTACATGTGTAGCTTCTAACCTGTATTGGAGCAGCCTGATGGAATAAGCTACAAATCTTGTCCTCAAAGGAAATGAAGACTTTGTGCAGCAGTGAGAAATTTATTTATACATATATTAAACATAAGTCCAATAACCAATTACCGGAATAATCCTGTCAGCACCGCGAACAGTCGAATACGTATAATGGTAGTAACCACCGCCGTTTGCGCAACTACCCATCGACACCACGAATCGGGGCTCAGGCATCAGGTCATATGTCTTACGTAGAATCGGCGCCATCTTGTTGGTGACGGTGCCGGCGACGATGATAACGTCAGTCTGACGCGGTGTCCCTCGGAAGACCATGCCGAAGCGATCCATGTCGTATCTAATAGAAGAACGCTAAAGAACTATTTACTTGAAATTTTGATAGTTGTTATTGGCATTTTTTTTACTTGGAGATAGGGCTTTGTACCTGTCTGCGTAGGCACTGCCCATTTATCACATATTGTACCGCCAAGCAAAACTTAGTATTGTTATGTTTATATTTGAAGTATGAGTGAGTCAGTGTAAAGTGTTACTGGTGGTAGGGCTTTGTGCAAGCTCGTCTGGGTAGGTACCACCCACTCATCAGATATTCTACCGCAAAACAGCAATACTTGATATTGTTGTGTTCCGGTTTGAAGGGTGAGTGAGCCAGTGTAATTACAGGCACAAGGGACATAAAATCTTAGTTCCCAAGGTTGGTGGCGCATTGGATATGTAAGCGATGGTTGACATTTCTTACAATGCCAATGTCTAAGAGCGTTGGTGACCACTTACCATCAGGTGGCCCATATGCTCGTCCGCCTTCCTATTCTATAAAAAAAAAAAAATAAAAAAAAACGACGTGCACATGAGACACAATATCATAGTTTCTTAAGACGGTGGTACCTCGGCCCTTTAAGGTGTTTTAATTGTGGTTAATATTTCTTCGTAAGTCATATTTAGTTTATAGCTCGCAAACAAAGGCATTGCAACGCAAGCGGGGCATCAGGTTAAAATAAATATATTCTAAAGGTAAATAAAGACTGACATGCAGTCGTGACATAAATGTGTTAATTCGAAGGCTTGCGCGCTCGAGTACGTAATTAAGCGGAAATGCTTGACCCCAGGCATCTTTGTTGAAATACTCAGGTCAGAATGCCTCACACAGCCCGGCCTTTTGCTGTCTATTTATTAAGAATTTTAGAATACATCTTAATTAATTGCTATTTCTCTCATTAAATATTAATTCATATGTAAAGAAATAATGTTTTTGTGTTACAAATTTTAACCAGATATTTTAATGATCAAATTTATATCATTTTATCGAATGTTAAAAACCTTTTAAAAGTTTTACTGACACAAATTTATTAAAAATAATTGTAATTTCATTGTAATTTATAGAAAATCTTTTTCCGAATTTCTAAAAGATTATCGAAAATGTGTTGATTGGGAAGATTGGAGACATTATTGATCTTTTATCTGCCTTTTAATAATCATTGCTGTTAATAACTTGGCGAAAAGGGAGTTGAGTTTTATTTTTCATACTGATAGAGGATTATCTTTTTCTAGTTCAAGTAATATTTTGCATTAAAAACAAATAGTGACAATTTAATCAAAATAATTGTATCAATTTTTCGGTTATCGAATATGGATCACTGTATCATAACTTCTATTACGATTTTCCAAGTATCTTTAATACTTAAAATAATAATTTAATATAATTTAATTTCTTCGCTTCTCGGTATAATCAATATTACGAATCGAGGGTAGTTTAAAATTAATCTTGCATAATGACTTACAAAATGAATAATGATAAAAGTAGTTGTATTTTTCATCCCTTACCATTCCCCATCCATTCCGCACTTAAGCTTTAGATTTAAGGAATTCGTTTAGGCCATTTAAATTCGCTTCAAATTGAACGTGACTTTAATTACGCACAAAAGGGACGTAAATCCTAAGGGATAAGGGATCTCATGGTTGACAGAATAATGTAACGGCCCATTACCTCGGCCTAAATTTTAAATATATATTGTAAAAGTTAGTTTCGTCTATCAAATATAAATATATTTTATCCAAGCATGACCTCAGAAGTACTTTGGCGTCGTTTTACGTCATTATATTAAATGCAAAGCTATAGTATGTACTCCGTACTTAACTAATCTTTCTTGAGATAGGCCAATGTGGTCGAAATATTATTAATATAGCTACGAGAGTGGGTGCCGTTTTTGCTTAATGATTCTTAGCGCGAATTCCTCAGGACCGTAGCGCGAAGCTACACAGCTTACCTTCCTCGATAAACGTATATTTCAAATAGCACAGGCAAGTTACTCATATTACTGTTAAAAACATACAAACTGTCGAGCTTTTTAACATAAATACAGATTAAAAATGATACTCGTGATCGTGAAAAGGTGTTGCATGTCGTAGCCAGCTTCGGTTTCAGATAATGATCTCATATCGTTTACTCGGTTCGGTATCGTTCGCTTCAGTTACCGTAGCCGTGAAATCAAGGTGATTACGGATAAGGACGGCGAAATATTACGTATTGTATTATACAGAGAGAAAATAGACAATTGAGGCAAAACTAATCTTATATATTATTAAATTAATTTTCGCACGCGTTTTGGGGGGTGTAGATGGGGCCGAAAGTTAGGTATAAAAAACATATGACCTTCTTTGGCGTATCAAACTTGTTTCATACCAAATTTCATCAAAATCGGTCGGTTTAGCCGTGAAAACAACAGACTTTTTACTGCCTTTGCAGGGAGTTGCCTTTGCATTTCTAATACTAGTAAAGATTTATCAATCATACTTATAAAATTATGTCGTTTCTTGTGACTTATTTGTTTTTGTTATGAAATCAACTCAAAACCTTTTATATTTCCCACTTTATTCAAGTTGAATCTTACGGGGACTTTTAAATTGCCTTTTCACAGGATTATATTTTACTTATGTATGTTAAGTTAAAATCGCTTCGAATGTAGATTTTATCAAAAAGAAACGGTAAACAAAACTCAGTACTTGGGTACTGTTTTTACAAAAAAAAAAAATATAAAATTTTATAAATGAAATTTGCATTATTGTATGATATAGTAAAATAGTATCGGTAGGTATTACCTAGGTCCAGCGTAATGCATCATCTCTAAAGCGCAGCACGCTAGGCCGAAAGTCAGGGGCCAGAGGGAACCTCTCCTGCCCCAGTTAAGTATGTCATCAACTCTAGCGACCACCCACTCCGCCTTCGACTAGAAAAAGCAAATAAATCTCTTATAAATTAAAAATGTTTGTCATTAATGTTATTAGTTATTATATGTAAAAATACATGCTATAATCATTTTGTGAAAGTGTTAAAAAATTTATTATTGTTCTTCCTCACAGATAAGGCTTATAGTCACATATTATGGAATAGGATCGCTTGTGGTTTTTTTTTACAAATATTCGTGTACAAAAAATTATACAATAAATCGATTTTGCTGCTATAATTCGGCTTAAATTGCTTTCGATTTAGCAGTTGATCGTATATAATCGTCTCATGTTATCGCCCTATTACGTTAATTCAGCATGATTCCTTTCCATTCCATTTTACGCTTACAGAATACTTATTAAAAGCCATTATTTAGAAGGTGTCCCCTTTATAAACGTTGTAACGAAAGAAAACGCCGAGATATTTATAATCCTATTTCCACTACATTTATTAATCACGTACGCGCTTTAGTAAGGTTGTATTTTTTTTTCTCTTTTCGTAAGTTTTTATTTTTATTATTCATAGAACATTATATAGGTATGATAGATTTATTATGTAAGGGCGAGGTCATAACATTGTACGAGATCGTAAAACGCATCGTGAAAACAGCCGATGTGGTGCCGCACTCTAATTTTCAAGTGAATATTAAATTGGTAGATTAGTATAGATTAGTTGCCTGATTTTTTTTATAGAATATTTAGGGACAAGAGACATAACATCTTAATTCCCAAGGTTGGTGGCGCATACGCGATGTAAGCGATGGTTAACATTTCTTACAATGCCAATGTATAAGGGCGTTGGTGACCACTTACCATCAAATGGCCCATATGCTCGTCCGCCTACCTATATTATAAAAAAAAAATTATAAATATTGTTGACATTATATCAATATAATCATTTTGCGTTTTCATGCTAAAGGTCTCGATCGAGTTTAAAACTACATTGAAAATTACGTGTTCTATTTAACTACAAATAAATAAATTCCCTACGGACGAACAGGAGCCTTTTCCTTTTGAGATGAACATTTTAAAAGTTGATTTATCGTAGCGCTTCGTATACAAGCTCGTCTCGGAATTACTTCGCTAATATAAGTAAAATTATGAAATACGTAGTATGAATATATTTAAGTTTCAACTCACAAAATACACTTTCCGTCCAAAATTCACGACTAAAATATCGCTTCGTGTGATGTTTCAAACATTAATTTCTACAAAATATCCGAAGCAACTAAGACAAGGATAAATATTCTTTGGTAACAAAATCTTTTGTAAGACTTTAGTGAAAATGTTAAAACGTCTCGGATAAGTTAAACTTATTTAAATAAATTTACATATTGTAAGTGTTTTTGCATATTATGGAGTTTGACGCTTGATAAATCGAAACCTAATCAAATTAAATCTCCAAATATGTATTGTATTATAGTAAAGTAACGTCTCACCCCCAAGCAGTGGCTCTAATAAGAACTTGGAACTGATTCCATCACGCCGCTGCGGTTTGATGAATATACTCGTAGCAATATTTCATTCGAATCATGCTAACTTAAACACGATATTTTTCTGCTCTAACGATCATAAGTTTAAATCGACTATGCCAGATGGACTCATATTTATTAAATCATAAAATTATTTGCATATGACAATTAATGCACAAATTAAATCCCATCATACAAACACTACCATTAAACGTGAACAGCGAAACCGTTTACAAATCGTTGAAACCGTTCCATCGGAATCGCCTTAATCCCGGATTAAACGGCCAACGTCCGAGCTGAAATATCGAGACTCTCTCAACTAGTAGAACAATTCATATTTTACTTTAAAACTACTACGTTTTCTAAAAAAAGATAAATAGTTTTCGTCTCGAGGTGACTAATGTTTGTACGCGGAGGGAACTTACTGCGACAATGTTTATGGGTTAGGTTAACTTTGAAGTTCTTCTGAGAATTATTTTATTATTTGAATTACATTATTGCAAATGTATTTTTCATTCGCACAAAAACCCATGATCTATAAATGTCGGATCAGGTGGGCGCATTACATAACATTGGGCACAACCTTCAAATCAGAGCACAGCAATATAATAAAATACAGCAATATTATTATACAGTATTGAGTGATATCGGCTTGAGATTTTTTTATAGGTAGGCAGGTAAGCGGTTACTACCAGAAATATTAACCATCCCTTAAATCGCCAATGCGCCTCCAATATATTAATTCCAAATAAGCTAAAGAATGATTGTACTTTTATGGCCTTATATAAAAGCAGTGTTTAGTGGGTGATTAGTTAAACAATGCTGTGTCTTCTTCTTTCGAATGTCAAATCAATGATGAGAGAAAAAGTAGACAGAAATCAATTTAACTAAACAGCCGCTAAGCGACGTTTATAAGTAATGCTCCATTAATGCTTAGACCTATATATGAATATGTATATATAGCGTGATCGTGAATGTTATTTTATGGGAACGTTGTGATAATTTCTAAGATTGGGTCTAATGTTGATAGCGACTTCCCAATCTCGTCCCGTCGTCCATTAGTGAGATGGGTGAGCTTACTCCAATTTCTTACGTAATTGGATTGGAACAGGGTTAGTTCAAGGTGAAGCCCGCGTTAAACAATTGGTACACACGCTCGCACAATCTGACCTTTTATTCAAATTAAGAACTCGCAATTTTATTTCAAAAAGTTGTAATATTAAAAATGCATCAAATTCATCCGAATGCTTAAATATTGTTTAAGGTAGATCTTCTTTTGATTGCTAAATGTTTTAGTACTACGAGATAAATAGCCTTTTCACATACTTAAGGAAACAGGAGCTTTTATATAATACCAATTGCAATGGTGATCGAACTGTATAGAAGTTGATGTGTTGCAGTGCGATCTAGTGGCAAAATATAGAAACCACAATTAAAATATATATATGCCAATTTTCATGATAATGTCCTCCAGACCGATTTCAGCCCCGGCGGCCGATCTCAAGAGAGATTAGCCAACTATGCGGGAGATATTATAGTGCACAAGTGGCACACACTTGTAAACACAGGTACACTCTCTATTCTCTAACTCTTATAATCCGATGGGACGGCAATCCGACACGACCGAAAAGAGTTCAGACGCAAGACCAACGGTTTTACGTGCTTTCCGAGGCACAGGAGTGTATACACTACCAACTTCCAGACTCCGGGCTGCTACTGAGAATTTTCTGAAAGAAAAATCCAATAACTTTTTATTGGCCCGACCTGGGAATTGAACCCAGGACCTCCGGGTCTCCGGCCTTACATCAAGCCACTAGACCAACGAGTCAGTCGGTAATATATAAACAACAACTACAAGTAGGTACAACAGCCACACGCCTTCTGTTTCGGAAAGGTACTCTGAGCTCAGTTTAATTATTTTTCTTTCCTTCGTTCCCGCTGAGCTGGTATTGCTTTCCAGTTGTCCGGATTACACAGTGCTGTGCACTCGGATCCCTTCCAACAGTTTACTGCATAGTGCTTTCTGCTACTACGTAATACTACATTTTCTCAATCCGTACTTAGGTATTTTCTTCGACTTTAACGTTTTTTAAAGCTTTTCTTTAACTTTACTATTTAAATGTATTATTATATTTTTGAACTGAATTTATTTTTCTACTAGTCTTTTTTCAGTTCAAATATTGCCAGATTTTATTACGCAATTGGGTATATTATATATAATATGAAAAAGCAAATATGTATATAATATACTTAAAATTTTATAGTAATAAATTTAAATTCCTAGAAATGTTATGGTTTTATGATATACTCGTATTTATATTCATAAATACAATCATTTTAACGGCACATGCGATTTATTATAATGGAAATGTTGCTCAAGTGCAATAAAGCTAGAAGTTGCGAGAAATGGATATAAAAACGTCAGATAGTATAATCGCTATTTATATTTGTTGATGCCATCGTTAACAGTACGAGAGAAAACAACTATTATATGTTGGATATAATATAACACGCGCTATTTTTTAATAATAATATCCTGGGACAATATTCACACACGGCCATCTGATCCCAAAGTAAGCAGAGCTTGTACTATGGAAACCAGACAACTGATATACTACATATACTACTTTTCTTTTGTAAATACATACTTATATAGATAATAACACCCAGACACAACACAAATAGATATGTTCATGCACACAAATGTCTGTCCTGGGTGGGAATCGAACCCACAACCTTCGGCGTGAAAGGCAGGTATCTACCAACCACGCCAACCGGTTCGTCAAGTAAAATATTTGAATTATTGTCGTCTGCGTGTATACTATTATCACAAACAAGTTTAGGGAGACAACGCATCCCTGTGTGTAAACATATAGTAAATTCAAATTTCGAATGTAATTTCAATTAAATTATTTCTTGCGCTAAGCACTTTATATGAAGAGCTCCATTCTTAAGCAGTATTCAACGATCGACTTATGTACATATGTACAGTTCATAACAGTTCTTAGTAACATTAACTAAATTTAAATATCCCATAGCTGGATCAAGGCATGCACTTTATTTTGAGAAGGTTTGGATCCTATTTCACCACGCTACTCCATTATGGTCTCGTGGATCCACGTGTGACAGACTTTATTTGGACCCATTAACCTCACTATAATCGGTTGACCGTACGAGATGTATTAGAAACACAAACTAAGTTCATGAAAATTCAATGGTGCTTGCTCGATTTTGAACCTCCAGTTCAGTTTAATTTGTTCGAACCATTCAAACACAAATAAAAATTCAAAAGTGATATTACAAATCTTTGCCTCTACAATTCGTTGATTTCCTTTCAACGTACAAAAGCAGTATTTTTCAATCGAGAATTTCTCCGAAATACGTAGCGGCGCTCAAGCCACTCGAGCTCGAACTGGAGCTCCATATTTCTTCGTTTTCCATTTTATCCGACTCTATTCTTATTTTTATCTCCTGAGCATATTCTCGTTCGCCGACTACGGGGATTATTCAAATCGTCGAGGCGAAAATGTTTGTATTAACATTCATTAATGGCTTGATCGTTGTGTTTTGATTCCAATTCTAAATATAGTTTAGAAATTTATAACGAACGAGACCTACCGATTTGGCTTAATAGACGTATGATATAAAGTAAAGTAAGTAACAGACTATAAATGTCCCCCATCTGGGCCAAGTCATTTTTAGGGGAGAAGGTTCGAAGCTTACTCCACCATTCTGCTATACATGCGGGTTTGCTCACGACGTTTTCCTTAATCATTGAGTACGAGATGAATTATAAACACAACTTAAGCACATAAAAATTCAATGGTGCTTGTCCGGGCTTGAACTCGGAATCATGGGTTAGAATTTAAGATTCACGTCTTCTAACCACTGGGCGATCACTGCTTCCAAGTTGAAGATATACAGTTCATATATTTTTACAATCATGATGTATATATTTATTAACTGTTTTTTTTTCTTCTTTAAATAAAAATATTATTAATCATTTACCTGACCCTTGTAATGAAATGGGGAGTAACGTCTTTTTTCACCAACTTTATAAGATTTTGAACCATGTAAGTTAACTGGTGCTTTCTTCTTCGTATCACTGCAGTAATTTCTTCGGATATCTCCGTTTGTATCGAAAGGAATGTGGTAATTCTTGAGTACAGCTTTACGTCCAGTTGAATCAATATTGATGATTGTGGGTTTGTTATAGAATCGCAACAGGCTAAAATGAAATGTTATACAAACAGAGCAATATACAGAATATTTTAAGGAAAAACTTCTGTGTATAAGTTTATAATATGAGGTTCCTTTTAAGTTTCATTATTAAGATTTAGGGCTGTCCATTTTTAAGATTTAGGTTTGTTTTTTAAATAATATAATTTACAAAGCTTAATAAAAGTATTCAAATGATAGCGCACTACTAGCAATGATATATCTTACACAGTAACACTGCTATTGATCTGCTAAGCATGTTATCTAAGAAGTTATGCCTTTTGTGCCTAAGTAATCTCACTGGACCATTCACTAAAACCGTAACATTGGCTGGTTGAAATGAGATAGCACTATTCTACTTTGCAGGAACCAAGAACAAAAGGAAATAAAAGTTTTGTGATTTGAAATAAAAAAGTCGTCTATTGACTTAGTATACCTGAAACAATTTATTTTCTTATATATAAATGATATATATAACATATTGCTTTTTCCTCTAGTACTGAATCGCGTTGAAAATTTATAACGTCACTTTGATGTTTGACAATTTTATGTCAGACGTTATCAAGTCGCTATGAAGGTTTCATGTTTGGAATTTTGTATATAGTTATGTATATTTTTATGTTAATATTAAAAAATGCTAAAGTAACTTTGTATGTCTGTCTGTCCATTTGTCTGTATGCGTGGCTAAACCACAAAAACGATTTTGATAAAAGATATAAGCAAGCCCTCAAGAAGAACATATCCTATATTCATTATATCATTTTTATTAAAACATGAAGCACTTACTTTATTATATTTGTAATTTCTTTAACTTCATAAATAATAATTTTGAATAAAAAAGTTATTATAAAAGATTTCCTTTAACCCAATTTCAGATACATTTTAATAAAAAAGTATTTACTAAAGAATCGTTATTCAGTGCGCGTCCCAGGAAGCTCTTATTATTCCACGACAGGCGAGAAATTCCCAACATTTTTCTTTACCGAAAAAAATTGTTATATAAAAAATCCCTTTTGTATTCGGCCCTCCATTGTAAATAGTATCCACCTGGAGACTCATTCCAAAGTTGTGTACTGTATAAGAAATGAATAATGTAAAAAGTTTTCTTTAAACAATGTTGTTAGGCCTTACTAATAAACGTTAATTAAACGATCCTGTGTCTTCTTCTTTAGAATGTCAAATCTATAGTGACAGAAAGAGAGAAATCATTACTTAACTAATCAGCCGCTAAACTATAAGTAAAGCCAGTTACATTTCAACTATGTTACTACTGTATTATTATTTTTTTTGCTAATAAAATATAAAAAATCATTGGTGCACGCCGAGACAATCTTCGATTAAGACTCATGTGTTTCATTCATTGGGCCAGTTCGGCTGTTATTTGTGTTAATATAAATAAAATAAATTTATAATTCATCTGTAGTTTGCGGTGTAGGAAAGCATCGTGTGGAACTCGCATCTGTCACGTGTTGAATACACGCCTCATACTTTAGAGCAGAAGGAATAGGATATTACAAGGTTTTTTTTTTAATTATGTACATTATGAAGAAAACAAATTAACAATTGTATGCAGAATAGCCTACACTAGTACATGATACATTATAATATACTTATTTTTACTTGATGGTAATAATATTTGAAACCTATTTAACTATAACATCGCCCTAGGTTGTCTCATAATTTGATCTGCAAGCATATACAAGGCGTCAAAGTGAATTATGGCCGTGTCGCAGCGTAATCTCCTTCGCTGGAGGCTGGATGACGCTTGTGATAAGCCTTCATTGTGTCTGAGTAAACAGGGTTTAATTGATTAGGTTACACAATATTCGAGCGCAAGCTTCCACTTCAGCTATTAACTATCGGCTAAGAACGTGTCGAATAAATATTGACGAACATTAAGTAAGTCTTCCAAATGCACCGTGCGAGTGGACTTCGGATATAGATTGTTATTTTTTTAAGCAAATATTTTTAGGAATTGCCTAACTGTTCCCCACGATTATGTCAGCGTCAATTTTATTTTTTCTGTAGATTCCGAATTTTCCAAAAATATGCTCAAGGCCACAGATTTTTTTTTTAATTTCATACAGATTGAATTAGTAGTTTACTTGTAGGGAGATAACAAGCAGACGGATTATGCAGCATCGGTCTGATTGAATAAGAAAGGTTAACCATATTAGCGTTGAAACTTGGAACTAACGAAGTGAACTGAAGACAAATGAAATAAAAACAAATTGATGGTAAACTTTAGTGTCGCATGAACTGCTTCTTATGTTTCAATTTATGGAAAAAATAAATACTAGATTGTCACGTCAAAAGTAGTAATATTATATATAATGATATTTTCTAATTTTATGAGACATGCCCAAAAACTTACTTACGTTTAATTCAAAAATAAAAAAATCTTCTATCTCATGGTTAACTCTCGTAATTCGTGGTAATCCTTTTATTTTTATCTTTTCACTTACATAGTAAATAATAGCCGTCAAATATGTCACAGGATTAATATTTCTGAATATATTTAATTCAGTGAAACGGAGGTGGTAAAGTTGGTTGTACGTATCTATAGATGAAAGGCGCGGAAATATATTACCATAAACATTAAATTCTCATTAAACTGTACCTTAGACCCTCAAGTAAACACCATGTTTTATTCGTATTTCCTTTTACCAACCAAACTGACTTTCTCTTTGACGCCAGCCTCATTAAAACCAGGGCCTAGAGTAGTGGATAAGTGGACGTGACACAATTATGTGGCATGAAAATGAGGCGGTAAAATGATGTACCAATTTAAAATATCTCGTGTTAGAATGTCCGTAAGCCGCTGGGCACGTTGGCCGGCTTTATTTCGTCGACGTCATTTAAGTCGTGCGGTGGACAAAGATTAATACGCAGAAGCGTTAAGAGGTGACGTTTTCAAAGCAAATTGTTTGCCAAAACCGAATTACATTGGGTTCTCGAAGACATATTTAATTTCGGTCACGTTTTATCGAATTTCTAAAAGTGTTGTGATCGATTTATGTTTCGATGCAAAATATTTATTTCTTTCTAATTCAAAATATAAGTTTTATTTGAAATATTTGTAAGTATCGGCAACTGATAGCTTTGTTTGATTTTTACTGTATGTACCGTAACAGCCTGTGAATGACCCACTGCTGGGCTAAAGGCCTCCGCACCTCTTTTTGAGGAGAAAGTTTGGAGCTTATTCCACCACGCTGCTCCAATGCGGGTTGGTGGAATACACATGTGGCAGAATTTCAGTGAAATTAGACACATGCAGGTTTCCTCACGATGTTTTCCTTCACCGTCAAGCACGAGATGAATTATAATCACAAATTAAGCATATGAAAATTCAGTGGTGCTTGCCCGGGTTTGAACCCACGATCATCGGTTAAGATTCACGCGTTCTTACCTCTAGGCCATCTCGGCTGTATGTACATTTGATTGTTACTTGCCTCGGGAATCGCATATTAAATTCGGATGTCAATACCTAAAAATAATTTACAGACCTACGAAGGATGTTAAAATGCTGTATAGGCTGCTGGACAATGATCAGATTATAATGGTTTTATTATTAGTAAAGTAAAACGTCAATACCAAACCCATATATAGCTCATTAGTGTTCCATATGTAACAAAGACTTTCTCGACTGTCAAAAATCGATCATATTTCACTATAATGATAATTCATGAGTCAAAATTTCAGTCGACACATGCTGATAATGTTTTCTTATTAGCACTGGACACCTGTTACCTTCTTACCTAATGTAAGATTCGGTAGTGGTTCGCATTTTATCTCGCGACTTACGGTTAGGATCTACATACATCTTTATCCACTCAGCCATTAAATTAATTGATCTATCAAATCTAAATTAAGTGGATCTTTAACCGTTTTCTTACCCGCCTTGAAATTAAATACTATTTTCGTTACTTAATCCAGGTCATTACTGGATATGATGAGGTAACACACACACACCCCAGAAATACAGTTGCGTTATTTCGGAACGACCTCGTAGCCACCCATCCGTGTTAAAAACGGCCATCGCAAGGGTTTTTGTTGACAAGAATACCACATTAAGCACATTTCTGATAGTTTCTAACGAAAAAAAGAATATTCATAGAGGTATTTTTAGTGATAAATTTGTCTACATTTTACTTTCTAAAGAAAAAAGTAAAGTCCTCTTTGTCCAGCACTCGATATTTATAGACTGTTTCTACTTATTAAAATTTTACATATTGATGTTAATTTATAACCGACGCTTACTGCTATAATTTACATAAACACGACGCAGTAGTTGTTTATTCTTTGATAGCGTAATTGTAGTTCGTGGTTACCGGTAATTTATACATTGTACGCCCATTCAGTACCAGGCACGTGTGGCAGGCAATTATACAGGAAGTAGACGTCAATAATTCCACCATAATCTATTAACGTGTCAGTTATTCACCGGTACTGTTTGTTTAAACACGTTGTAATAAAATAACAATAATATGTGCTTTTGTCGTGTGCGTACAATGCGCAGCACACTGACATACCGATTGTATTAAATCGATTGCAATAATGATTCGAATATTTGTTATTCATGTACTAACACGTTTTCGAATCATCTAAATTAGTTGATATATACCAATTTACATAATAAGAACCAAGATGGCTCAAGATGATCGGATAAAAATCTGCCACATGTGTATCCATCAACTTGATTGGAGTGGTGGAATTAAGTTCAAACCTTTTCAAAGGAGAAAAAAACTTTAACACAACATCGGGACATTTAAACCGATACTTTATTCTTTTACATTATAACAATGTATTAGATAAATATCGAAAAGTAACTTACGTAATCGAGTAACGTAAACAATTTAATATAATCCTAAATCTTTTATTACTGTTTAAATAATCTGTACCAAATACCTTTCTTTATAGCTACTCGTGGGAAAATGCGAGTGATTAAATATTTATCAACAGCTGTTGCAAATCCTAAGAGGCCGAGGTAATTTTTTTTAAGAAAAACAAAAATTCAGACAGTTTACTGAAAATTTATTAAATCCTTAAAACGCCTGACGTCGCGTTTCTTTTCATGTTTTCAATTTTTCTGCAGAAACTTTGAATTCAGGGCGCTTTATGATTTTTATTTACGCTGTTTGTATACAGAGCGTTATGAAATTGCTTCGACGTTTCAGAAATAAGGTTAATTTTTGCCAAGATTTTCAGTGACATGCTTTTAATATGTTTCTATTCAATAAGTTAGAAATCGCGTTTAAGGCGTATGAATGTTTGAAATAAGACGTAAGTATTCTTTCGGCAAGTCTGTAATTTTAGTCTGAGAGTGAATACGTTCACATACATATTCTATCACTAATTAGAAATACTTATTATTGTTTTGTTCCGGTTGGAAGGGTGACTGAGCCGATGTAACTACAAGCACAAGGGACATAACATCTCAGTTCCCAAGGTTGTTAGCGTGTTGGTTATGTAAGAAATGGTTAATATTTCTTACGGGAGTTTGTTAAAAAGAAAAACTTTTCAAATTAGTATCTTCAATGCATAGTGACCAATTATATATTTGTATATTTCATATTACTACAACAACATTTTTAAACATAAAATAACGGAACTCATAACAATTTCTTCAAAATGATTATGGCGATATCATGTAAATAAATGTTCATTTTCATTTCTCTGGGTCATTTTGTATCGGAGCAGTTTTATTGGCGTGTGTTTTACTTGTTATTCATCAAATACAGTAGTGTATAAAACGAAGTAGGGCTCGGTGGTTTGTTATTTTATTACGTAATAATAAGGCATATATTATTACATATTATTATTATTTTGACGAGCCGGTTGGCGTGGTTGGTAGATGCTTTCACGCCGAAGGTTGTGGGTTCGATTCCCACCCAGGACAGACATATGTGTGCATGAACATGTCTGTTTGTCCTGAGTCTGGGTGTAATTATCTATATAAGTATGTATTTAAAAAAGAAAAGTAGTATATGTAGTATATCAGTTGTCTGGTTTCCATAGTACAAGCTCTGTACAAGCTTAATTTGGGATCAGATGGCCGTGTGTGAATAATGTCCCGGGATATTATTATTATTATTATTATTATTATTATTATTATTATTATTATATATTACATTTATGATTTTCATATTTCTTATTATATAAATAAGGATATATTTAATCAATCTATGTGTATATACCGTCTATAAGTAACAGTAACAGTAACAGCCTGTTAATGTCCCACTGTTGGGCTAAGGCCTCCTCTCCCTTTTGGGGAGAATCTTAACCTACCGTCTATAAAGCCCAATGTAAATTTATTAGCTAATAAATAACGCAAGAAAAATACATTAAGTAACGGATATAATACATTAAGTAGAAGAGGTGAGATATTTCAGTTGATACGAATCGTAAAATTTGAAAGATCTCAAATAGGACTAGTTTCAAACCTGTGTAAGGCATCAATGTTTATAAAGTCCTTGTGTATCGAAACGCTAGAAATCATAGTGTCAGAAAGTTTTTGAGGGGACTTAAACATCTGCCGTGAAAGCATTGTGTACTAAGATCCGTAATACGCATATAGGCATTCTTTACACGAGACGGCGTTGCCCAGCAAACGAACATTATAATATTGGCACACTGATTTAATTTGCATCTTTTCATAGTTACATTCATATTCACGTTATATGGGGCTTAGTTATAATAGTTAGTTAATACTAATAGTGATTGTTATTTCAGATTGTGCACACTCCGAGTGACGCGGTTACGCGTATGCGGCGCGCTCGGCGAAGCAGGCGGCGGTGCTGCTGGCGGCGCCGGCGCCGGTACGGTCACACTCGCGGCACGTATGCATAGCAGCAAGCGCACGCTGCGGTCCAACGACATCACCGTGCCGCCTCATGATGTGGAGCTGGACCTCTGCTTCTCGCTGCAGTATCCGCATTTTGTAAAGCGGGACGGAAATAGGTACAGATGTGTATAATATACCCTTAAAATAATATAATTAAATCTTGAGACATTATTGCATGGAATATTTCTATTAGCAAATTGATGATGGGGAATATTGCTCGGTCTGTCTGACTGGCTGCCTATCTCGTTTTCTCTCTACCAATATTACATCGACCTAACGTTCTGCGTTTTATCTTAATTAGTACGTCTCTTCTTCTTTTGGCCCTGTGTTGAAAGAACCTGAGATTAAGCTCATATGTGTATATATATATATATATATATATATATATATATATATATATATATATATATATATATATATATATTATATGGCTTTATAGACTCGACCCAATCGGTTGAGTAAATCGCACGCAGACATTTTTTTTTATTATTTCTATAATATTTATATGAGTTTATTGGCATTGTATAGTGCGCGAGACGTACGACATGACATAAAAACAAAGTCGTTTCTTATTCATTGCTACAATTTGCTCAGCTTTATGAGTAAACGTACTGGGTAATGGTGTGGTTCAAATGTTAACGGCGCAATGATATTTTAAGGTCGAGGTTAACACTAATGGGGTTTCCGTCAATAAAAAAATATGGGAGAATCTTATATACTTTTATTTTATAGCCGTTCCCTGATGAATATGTTACGAATTTTATTAGTTTACGTCATGAGTAATGCTTTCAATGATAAAGGTTTCGGTTGAACTAAAAAACAAGAAAAAATAAATAAATACCCTGCTCTGAGAAGATCCTGCGAAAGAAACTCAACGGGTTTTTTTAAGATACCTCTCTCATTTGCCTTCACATTAAATTGAAATATCTAAAAATCCTTATTTTGTATCTATGTTTTAAAATAAAATTACGTACCAAATTTCAGCTTTCTAGACTCAGTAGTTAGGGCTGTGCGTTGTTAGTCACTCAGACAAAATGATTTTATAAGTATATATGTATAATATTTATATATATTTCCCTTTTAGCCGTTTGATTTGTGAGCGAATACACCGCGTCGCCATCTTTGTTTTGCGACCCTGGCCGCCGCCACAGTCCCCTAAGCGTCAGCACTGGTTACAGAATAAATAAATAACATCACTAAACCAAAGTCTACACAAATATCCTCAGTTTTAATATCGGTTGTTATTACTACCTGATAACCTTTATATCGCGCATAACACATGGCTTCAAAATGTATGTTACAAATGAGGAATGGGACTGTTAAACCAAAATAATGTTTTATAGCGGTCGGTCATTCAGGCGTGTTAAGAATTTCCTACATATATTTCCAGTTCCAAGTTTATTTTATGGTTGTTTTATTGCAAGGTATGCGTGTTCGTTTCAAATTGGCTCGCTATCTGTGATCTGTAGAATCTCATCATGAAGGGGATCGTTCGTGATCCTGAAGCATTGTCTTGATGGATTCCAACCCACTGTATAAGAATAAAATGTTTCGTGTGATTACACAATGTTGCTGATCTTTATTGCTAAAAATGGTCGTGTATCATACATGTACTTGGTGGTTGGCTTTGTGCAATCCCGTCTGAATAGAACGAGACAAAGTAAGAATCTTTGCCTCGGAAATGATTTGTATGGAAATTTAGCCAATAATTTGACCTTGAAATTTTACTCCCATCGCACCCAACTACGATCAAGTTTCACTTAATAAAATGTTTTGTTTATCTATTTTTAGTATAAGGTAATAAGGTCAGGTATACTCAAATAATATTATTATGACGAAACGTTGTGTATTGGTAACCTCAGATATATAAAGAAAATAGTTATTTAAACATTTACCTTCTGGTATTTCTTGAAGTGATTTAAAGAAAAAAATTGTTGCAGGTTACAGATAATGTTGCAGAGGCGCAAGAAATACAAAAATCGCACCATACTTGGGTATAAGACCTTGGCGGAAGGCGTCATACGAATGGACCAGGTATTTACATTATACGCTTAAAACCTATGAACTGTATGTATCCTCGGCTTTTTTGAATTGATTTATAAATCTCACTTTGCATTTATCTGTATTTAAATCTGATGCTGTAGATACGTATGCAATTAGAAGTATAATAAGAAATTTATTATAAGTTTAAAAAAAATTAAATATTCTCATACAGGTCAAAACGATATTTTTATAATCATTGAAACGTAATAATTGTTTGGCCGAATACCGGAAATTCGGCAAGCTGTAAACACGGTTTCGGTGAGAAGGTTTTTGAACAAAATAGGGACATAACATAATCATAACAGACACAGTGTTAAAATTTTCATAAACCATAAAAACAATATTTACATAAGAATATATACCTATATAAAAACATCACACATACATATACTATGCACATAACCGAAACCGAAGAATAAAAGCAAGTATCTCGGGGCATCGTTTATCATTTAGCGACCTCGTCCTGCTCCAGCTGTTAGTGACGTGAAATTGGCCATTTACTTGCGAGACGTGTAGGCTGTAAAAAGTATTTACTAGGATCATTTTCCACTTGATCGTAATAAGATAGAATTTATATAACTTTGTTGAGTGCTATAGATTAAATTGACAATTAAGGGTTATATTTGATTATATTTTATATCTCATTGTTACATATACATTAGATATATAGTTGCAGTGTCGATAATGAAGAAAGAAATTCAATTGTGTTTATTTTTCTATTATCAAGCTTTTATTATTTTGTCCCATTTTATCTTTAAATAGAACGTCTTTCATATTTTGACTTTCGAATTTACCGTCAAACAGCAATAACTAGTATTGTTGTGTTTCTGTTGGACAAAGGACATGAGATCTTAGCGTTCTATAATGGTGCGTATGTCTATGGGCCACTGGGTGATGGACCACTTACCATCAAGTGGCCAATTTACCCGTCCGCCTGTCTGTATTATAAATAAAATATATATGTACATATTATAATTCGTCTTGTTCAATGTTACCGTCATTTGTCTAATGACAATAAGTTGAATACGGTCTCCGCATGTTTAAAGTAATGAAATGCGCAATTAGGAATCACCATTTTAAGATAAATTTCACTTTGTCACTAATTGGAGTGACATGGTAAATTAATTTTATTTTTAAAGTAAGAATCTTGTTTAGTTTATTTCTAAGAGGAAGTCAAGCAACCTGACCTGATGGTAAATTGTCACCACAGTCCATAGACACATGTTCTTGTAAACAATTGCTTATATTGTTAACCATGGTAATCAGATGGTTAATCCCTTGAATCCTTGATTACATTGACTCACTCACCCTTCAACGCATAATAATAGAAATAATCGAAGTTTGAAGAAAGAAAATCTAATCGGTGGTACAGTCACGACATAATCTTAAACAATGCCATAACATCAGTAAATTGTTCAAAGTAAAATACTGGCATACGTTTTGCGTTAGAAAAATAAATCACCTTTTAAAAGAGAAAAACACGACGCGGAGCTCTTAGTAGGATTAATCTTAAATTTAACTTAGAAACAAGTTTTAATAAAATTAAAAGCTTAATGAGATAAAATTTGATATAAAAGTCCCAAATATATTTAAAACTTTGCCTTATGTTTTATTCGTTTTTGTATAATACAAGCGAGTGAACGCGACTTTATCTGCGTCATAATTTATGTTAAACGATAAATATGTATATTTTTACGGTAGCACGGCGAGTGCTCTGAGGAATTATTCTCTCTAATTCCTGCTTCCCCCTTCCTTCTTAAGTCCACGCGAGCTGGTTCTCGATGTCACCGCCTAACTGTGACATCAATTCCATCGCGCACAAAGAAATTTGGCAACTCCTTTCTTTGTCGCACTACCAAAAAATGGAATTACTTACCAGCTCACGTGTTCCCCTCCTCTTACGACCCGGGTTCATTCAAACGAGGCGTGAAGAGGCATCTTGCGGGCCGACAAGGCGGTGACGGCTACTACAGAACATTCTTCCCGACTGTACTGGCCGTCGTCGCGTTTGGACTCTACTACCACTTACCATCAGGTGGAGTAGAGTCATTTGCCATCCCGGACATATAAAAAAAAATACTTAGGTGGCATCCTGGCCTTTTTAATGTAACTTTATTAAAAAGAAAAAACACGCAGAGATTCGGTTGGTTGTTTTGTTTCAGTCTGGAATGAACTTTCGTGTATAGTATATGTGTTTTGCAATCATGAAATCATTTTCTTCCTAAAGCAAGGCATTCGTTTCTATAATGAAATGAAATAGAATCAAATTAAATTAAAGGCATTATTTTCTATAGAATCTATAGACTTCCAATCGAAGTAAAAGTAACGATAATCAAAACTTAGATTTACATATTCCATGCGATTTGCTATATCATGCACCACAAACAGTTCGTTATTAATATATCTATTTATATAATGCAGCGCTATTCCACTTAAGTACTTATATGCACTTCAATTTTACGTCCAAAGACCCGATAATCATTTCGTCGACATTCAATAAGCCATCTTTTCCCCAATCCATAGTGAACGTCATCATTCGACCAATGATATCGCGCCAATTCAATGTCAGTTCTTCAAGTCTTTTATTTGTCTTTACTCTTCTTGTGATTGGGAAAGGTACTACACTACTACTACTGCTATACTAGAAGCGTATAATCGATTTATCGTATAAGCGATTATATATATATACGATTATATATATACGACGACATATAATATATATATTTTATTTGTTTTTTTTTGGCAAGGTGCTTCAACGTTCCATGGATATGGAATTAGAGCTAACGAGTGTGGGTGGTAAGGTCGGCGCTGGAGCTGGCCAGCCGGTCGCCAGGCTCACCATCACGGGTCTAGCCTCGACCCCCGTCGACCATGACACGAAGAATAACAATACTCTGCTTATTACTGGTAAATTATACAGATTATACAGAGTAAAATGTAGAAATACAAAGTTTAAAATGAGTGGTTCATAAGCATTTTGTAAATGCATTATAAAATGTAATTTTAGAGATGGAAAATTATAAAAACCAACTTCTTTAAAACGATATAAAAACAGTCACGAACTTTAAGAAAATTGTCATTTACATAAACTGTCTAGAATGGAGTAATAATAAAATAAATAAATTTACTTTTGGTTTCTGTATACGGTTTTTTCATCTAATACTGGATCAATTTTGATTTTAATTTTAAGTAAATGCTTACTTTTACATTTTATAATTACTTAATTACCATCCTAGGTAAGCAACCACCTTTTTTAATAGACGCCTAGTAAGGGTATAAATATAATCACTGATGATGAGATGAGATAAATTACTGTAAACACAAATGAAACACCTGAAAATTCCCGGATTTGAACCTGCAATCGTCGGTTAACTTTCACATTCCAACCACTGAACCATCTCGGTTCAAGACTGTATACATTACATACTCAACGTTAATAAAGTTCAAATGTCGCTCCAGAGCGAGGGTACTCAGACGAAGAGGAAGAAGGGGAGTTCAGTTCTGTGGAGGAAGCTGACGATTTAACGTACGGCGCCGCGGCGAGGCGACGTACACATAGACAGCTGGCCTTCAACAAGGGAGACCTGTCCTACACTAAGGTGAGCACGGCATCCTGTACAGTGCCAATACTAAGCCTAAATTATTTTTCAAGGTTTGATATCACATAACTTAAAACTATTTTTATCTTTAAAATATTTTAAATTAGACTGACGCTAGAATACATTTATCATAGTATTACATAGCTTATAATTACATTAAAAAAAAAAGTTTTTATAATAATATAATTTCAATAAATAATTCTTAACTATTTAATAATTAATTATAATAATGCACGGTGTGAATTTTTATTAAATTTATAATGTTTTGCTTTAAATTAAATAAATTTAATTATTATCTAACTTATCTAAATTTTATTTTGACGTCGCACTGCACAATGTTTTAATTAAAATGTAACAATATTATTATTATTTAAAATAACAGAATATATAACTGTAATATAATAAATGTATAATATTATTGTAATAATATGTAATCAAATCTATTTTAATTAATTCATTTATCTTATTGTTACGAGATTGCTACTTAGATATATGCGAAAAGCAACAAGCCATTGTAAATGCTATTAGTTATATTGTTTTTTTTTTTTTTTTTAATTATATAGAGTTGTATTATTTATTGAAATTAAAAATAATTTGACTATTTTAGTACATTTTTACATTTAATTTTTTTTTGTATCACATCATAATAAAAGGCAAGCTAGAAGTTGTTTGTTTATCGCAATGTAGTATTCAATGCTTATTGTGTTCATTCAATCTTTTCTGAATATCTTAGAATGAAGTCTCTCTGATTTCTTGAATTACGTCGTAATTCTTAAATATCCACTTGATTTGATTAAATGAACATCATCCATCAGTAGACATAAGGTTAAGGAGCTTTGCCTAAACCGTTGCTTGCATACAGCTGTCACGCTCACGAGAGCTAAGCTTCATGGAACGAGAGAGAAAGATACAGAACTATATACGGTCCAAGGCGCACGACAGAGACAGCGATAGTGAGCTGGAGCACGCAGCAGCCAAGCGCAAGGGCAGCCGCGGAAAGCTGGCGGTGAGCCGGCACGCGATACCTTATATATATGAGCATAGAGACGAAATTCGCGTAGCACGCATCCCACTGATGTAACTTTTTCTAACGACTTCTTTCTTTCTTAATTTAATGAATCAAAAAAACTAAAATAAAACACAGATAAACAATAAAAAATATAAATATAGTGGTTATAAAGAACTAAATAAATCATTCGATTTAATCGAACAAGCAAATAAATTATTCTATTTTGAAGACTTAAATTACATTTCATTTTGTTAAAAACAACACGTGTAACGTTATATTAATTGGAAATAATAGAATGAATAATTTATTTGAAACATTCGAATGAACGAACGGTTGAATGTTAATTATATAGATATTAAATTTCGTCTCTATCCTCATAGTTTGGTAGTTTGCCTTTCATTGTTTGCTTGTAGTTTGATCTTCTAATATTTGTTTGGTTTTAGTGTTTGTAGAGTTATTCAGTAGCAGTAGACCTATCTTAGTATGCAAATTTCCCAGGGCGCTTCGGGTAAATTGAATTTCAATTACCGAATAATGGTGAAGAGATTTTTCTCTATTATATAATATTAATTTGCTTGAAACTATCAACGTTTAAACATTTAATACAATCTATTCAATCCGTATGAGTTTCTAAACGTTGATTCCAACCACAATTTCTGAGCATGTCTTGTACTAGATTTGAACGTCTAGTGGTTGTATTTTCTTACCAGATATATCGACTTGTGTTAATTTTCATTTTATCCCAAATAAGCCGGTTACGGACCGAGTGGCTTGCTGACAGTTCGCTCAGCATAGACAAAAAGGCTTTATTAACGAAGTGGGTATCTTCTACTGCTAGGTACCACCTAATCATCACATAATCATCCACCAAACAACAGTACTCAGTATTGTTGTTTTCCGGTTTGAAGGGTGAGTAAGACATTGTAACTACATCACAAGGGACATAACATTTTAGTTCCAAGGTTGGTGCCGAATGGGCGATGTAAGGGATAGTTAATATTTCTTACAGCGCCAATGTGTGGTGGTGACCACTTATCATCAGATGACCCATTTGCCCTTACATTTATCTACCTTTTATATAAATAAATTCAATAGTTTCAAAACTATTAAAACTCCTTTTCAATTTATTGAAAAAATAAGATATTTCACGATGCTCTAATGGTGCCTATTGTTATGTACTCGTTGGTCTAACGGCTAGGTTATAAGGCTCAGATCCGGAATCTTGAGCTCAAACCCTCAAGAAATGCTCAGTACCAGTGGTAAAATTTCACACGACTCAAACGACATGAGTTATAATAGTTTTAATACGTGAAAACGCAGCATTGCCTGCTCGGATTTAAACCCGTGACCATTTTAACATCAATGTATTTCATCCACTGGGCCATCTCGCCTCGTAATAAACTTAATATTTGAAAGTATATCTGCTTTCGACTGGATTATTTTTCGGTTTTTAAAATTTAGGATTTATGTGCATGACGGCATGAACTTTCCTTTAGAAATATATAATGTGCGGTATATTATTTATTAGTATATAACTTAGAGTGGCTCTTCAAGTACAATGCGTGTTCTTTTATAATGGTGTGGGTCTGTCTTATTAAAGGTTATACTTGTATTTTAATATCAATTCATTGGTTAATGTAGTAGTGGACTTCTAGAAAAACTTTGTGTTATAGTAAATCTTCCTTCGCTCTTCGAATAAGTATTCTAAGCACTTTACTATTTGAAATACTTTCTTATTATTATATCGCAGTTTAAACGTATATAGACTTGTTAACTCGTTTACACGCGCATTGTAATGTTTTTCCGATAAATCTAAAAATATGCTTAATTTTGACAACGGAGTTTTCGAATCGTTTAATAAATAATTATTCGAATTAAAACTTTATCACGTATACATAAAGTACATTAATCAGAATATGAAATTTGCTATTAATATGATATCATCTGTTCACACTTTTCGCGGTTAAGATTAGATTACCTTGTACGCGAAATATTACGTCAGTTGATCTTTACGGACGATGGAGGTAGTATAGCCTTTTATTTTTTTTTAATAATGAACGACTTTATTTGTTTGTGATTTTTAAGTATCTGTTGATATGTTATATTGTGCGGTGTACTGAATTGTATTTTTTTCTTTTTAATTTAACAAATAAATCGTGTTTGACCTTCATTGTATTTTTTGGTATGTGTTTGATATAATTTCTGTAATTTGGTTATAATCAAAGTCACTTCAGATATGTCTTAAGTGATTTCATATGTACATAATAAATGCATACATATTCTGAATGTCATATGATAACATTTAATCCATTTGATAGATGGGTGTTCAGATTGCGTCCATATCGCTTTTTCTACACAAAAATGTTTCTTTTTCTAAACCTAAAATGTTGTCATATAAAAAACTATAATAAACGTTAAATTAAATTAAAGGTATTAATCTTCGTAGAAAAACCAAATATTGAATTCAAATTGTTTTGAATTAAATTTGGAACTATAAATTATTTTTATAATATTTATATTAAGTTCAATTTGTACATATAATTGTTTCATCTAAACTATGCAACGTAATAAGACATCGCGATAAGAATGAAATGGCTGCTGGCGAGAATAAAATGCGAGACAACTAAAGGACTTACTTAAAACCAGTCTATAGGCTACAGGCTCATCCAAAGTAAATAAATGTATGTGTGAAATTTTCCACAGCAACGGAATTTGAAGCAAAAATTCGCCGCGCTGCTGCGGCGGTTTCGTGTACCAGAAGAGTTGAGCGAACGAGGCGCGGCGAGAGACACGCATCACGCTCAGCGAGATATCGATGAATTGTTTCAGGTAAAACTGAATAGTTTTCAATGTCTAACACTTTGACAGTCTTGTATCCGAAGCCGTGTTGAGACGTATTTCGTCTGGACGCCGTTGACTCGATTCTAAGTCTTAACTATACGTAGCTATATGTAACTAGAGATTACGCGGTCGTGACGCTTGTATTTTAACGGCCTATGGGTGTTGTGGCATCAGGCAATAATCGCCGATGGACTCGACTAGTGAGCGTTATGTATATACGTCAAATATTTTGCGGCATCTGGTTTCGTTATGAAAAAATGACATTGGCAGTCAGTTTTAATTCGTAGTAGGGTTATGTAGTATGAATAGGTAACAGACGAGCTCGGAATATATTTAATATGATGTTGCTTCTCAATACATATTATCTATGTATGTATAGAAAAATCGCTGCCTTCGTTGCCCATGACCAAGCTCAACTCCAGAGTCTAATGGACAAATTTGCCAAAGCGTGCGACCTCTTTTCAATGTCCATAAACTGCAAGAAGATCGTTATTTTAGCGCAAGGATGTTTAGAGCAACCAGTCATCTTGCTTAACGGCGCACCTTTACAGGTGGTTAACAAATTTTGCTACCTTGGGTCGCATTTGTCGAGCAATCTCTCGCTTGATGCAGAGATCGACTTCCGCATCGGCAAAGCAGCCTCTACGTTCGGGAGGCTCTGTTCAAGGGCTTGGGATAACAGACACCTTACGGTAAAAACGAAAATGCTTGTTTACCAATCATGTGTCCTAAGCACACTCTTGTATGGAGCAGAAACGTGGACAACGTACGCAAAACAAGAACGCCGACTAAACACATTTCACTTGCGCTGTCTTCGGAGCATTCTGGGCATCACATGGCAGGATCGCGTGACAAACGAGTCTGTTCTAGGCGAGGCACAGCTGCCTAGCATCATGGCCATTCTCAAAAAAAAAACGGTTACGGTGGCTGGGACACGTGCATCGAATGGAGCAGACCCGTCTTCCAAGGCAAATACTACTGGGAGAGGTTGTGGATGCAAAGAGGTCTGTTGGGCGGCCTATGCTCCGTTACAAAGATTGCGCTAAGCGTGATATGGTTGCGTTTAACATCCCTAGCAATCGATGGGAGGACCGTGCCAAGTGGCGACGCCTTATTCACGAAGGTCAATCAAAGCATGACAATGACTGGTTTAAACTACTAAAAGGAAAACGCACTAGGCGTCATGAGCGGGCTTCAAACCCCCGCCCATCTGGGGGCGCATACACTTGTCGGAAGTGCGGCCGGAGGATCCTCTCTCGCATTGGTCTATTCAGTCATGAACGCAAGTGCCTTCGCGATGCCGCTTAAATCATCTGTCAAAGATGCAGAGGCCTATATATATAGAAAAATAGTAACAAATTTATGTAGAAAACTCAAGTAGAAGTCAGTAAGTACAAGTAACTGACAAACTCATTACTCCTTTACAAGATTACATGGAGTTAATAGCTTTTTAATAATGTTTAGGGTTTTACATCAGGATAACAGAAAGTGTTTAAACCGTCTTTCTTACAAATTAAAAAAAAATTAAGGAACGTTAGTATGCAAAACGTATGTTGCAATTAGTAAATTAATAGATACAAACCATGGAAACGATCGCATCCTGACTTATTTATTTACTGTGATGCCTCGTTGGTCTAGTGGCTTGATGTATGGCCAGACCCGGAGGTTCTGGGTTCAATTCCCAGGTCAGGTCAGTAAAAAGTTTTTCGGTCAGAAAATTCTCAGTAACATCCCGGAGTCTGGAAGTATGTACACTCCCGTGCCTCGGAAAGCACGTAAAGCAGTTGGTCCTGCGCCTGAACTCTTTCCGGTGGTGTCGTGTTTTAATTTTACTAGCGATAAGTAAGTGCTTCTGTATTTAATAAATGAATGAATGTCATTTCAAACTATGTTAATTCCAGGAGTTGGAGTCGCTATCATGTGGCGAAGGCGAAGATTCCGGTCCGGACCAGATGGACACCATCAGCATCGGTTCCACGCCCAAACCCTCGCTGCGTCCGTTCTTCAGCAGCTCGCGCAGTCTCGCTAATCAGGAACACCACCGGCATTCCAATGGTATGTAAAATATTGTGATAGTATAGACCGATTGGAGAGAGTGGCTTGGAATATAATGTTATTTCTTTTTTTTTTTTTTTTTGTAATATGTTTTTGTATTGTGTTTGTTTCGTATTGAACGAAACAAAGCTTCGAATGTATCATTCGCGGGATTAATCCATTCATTATTTATAAATCTAATATAAGGCCAAAATAATTCGGAGTAAACTGAAAGAAATACATTTTAAAATAAATTAAATTGAAATAGAAATATATTGATATTTTAAAATCGTCAAGATCGGCTCGTCCGACAGTGCATTGTGTAACTCGCTTTGTTTTGCCTCGCAAGGTATATAGACGAGAGGGTATCGATCGACGTACAAGATGGCGGAGCAAACAGCCGAACGTGTCACGATTTCTTTCATATAAATTTGTCATCGCTCGACTTAAACATCGTTATAAACATTGTTGGCACCTAATGAATATCGATGCATCTTGCTCTCGCATGTCATAATAATGATCGGTGTGAGTGAGACGATGATGATTACGTGATGTCTTGTACGTGATGATTTTGATCGATGAGAATTATGTGTAAATGTTTTTTTTTTTGTTATTTTTTTTTTGTTTTTTTTTTTGTAACGCTGTGTGCATAGTGTAGTGCATGTGTGGGGCAGGTGGAATGTAGCGGAAAGAATATTCTAGGTCAAATAAATAAAAAAAATCTTGTTAGTTAAATTATTTATTTTGTTACTTCATTTGTTTCCGTTTGGTTAGTTAAATATAGATCGCTATTGACATTATAAGAAACTTAACGTGTTTCAATGTTTTGTAAATATTAATACATCGGTTAATTCAATTAGTTTATTAAAATTACAATTCATAAATCGTATTCGTGCCTATTATCCGCTTGCCCCAATCGAGTAACACCCGCATGCGCAGTGACGCGGCACGCCAGCCTCGCGTCCGCGGCGGAGCTGCGCCCGCGCGACCGACACCCGTCCGTGCCTCTCACAGGTACACGCTATAATCGACTTTATGCAACAGTCACTAGGTCTCATAATATAAAATATTGTACAACAACATCAGGAGAAGGTTTTAGAGCTTATTCCACCACGCTGCTCCAATGCGGGTTGGTAGAATACACATGTGGCAGAATTTCAATGAAATTAGACACACGCAGGTTTCCTCACGATGTTTTCCTTTACCGTCAAGTACGAGATGAATTATAAACACAAATTAAGCACATGAAAATTTCAGTGGTGCTTGCCCGGGTTTGAATCCACGATCATCGGTTAAGATTCACGCGTTCTAACCACTAGGCCATCTCGGAAGCTTTAAAACCTTCTCCTCAAAAAGGGAGAGGAGGCCTTAGCCCAGCAGTGGGACATTAACAGGCTGTTCCTGATACTGTACTGTACACCAACATAATTGATGTCACAGAACACTGTCACTGTCAGATTATTTAATTTGTCTCTCTTCTGAATGCTCATTGGTCGATTATAGCCGATGACGCAATAGACGACCAATGAACGCTTAGTATTTTAGTTACGCAAAGCTGACTTTGAGTCTCCATATCATATGTGAAATTGGCATTTATTTTAAATTATAAAAATTTGTACATTAGTAATTGTTGCATAAATGTTATTTCATAAAGTCTCTAGAAACAGATACTAGGCAATAATGACTGCTGCATATTACATATACATTCAAGCATCACTAGCAAGCTTTTGTCTGTCTGTTTTTTTGTTTCGTTTCCATTTCGATAGGCTTTTGTTTTTGTTTTAACTTAGAAACTATAAGGCTTTGCAGGGAAGACTATTTAATGTTAAGTATTCTTACTTCTTTCAGTTCTTGAAGATTTTTTTATATGATTTATTATCTACAGTTTTTTTATATTTTGATTATGAAATGATCAAAATCGATGAGTTTATCTATAATCTTCAACATTATCATTGTCTTTATTACAATCATAACGTTCTTAACCCCTAAGTCATATCTTCAAAACTAAAAGTCCCGTTTCGAACCTAATAACTAAAATCCTTTATGAGACTAGCTTATATAAAATGTTTGGTTGATAAACAGAATCGGAAGCTGTACGCAGCTCGGCGGGTGACGAGCGCGGTAGCGAATGCAATAGCGATGGAGACGCGACACTTGACGCGCCCGTCTCTGGCGCTTCGGTGTCTAGCTCGCCTCCTAACGAAACCAAGGTATCTGATGCCAACCAGTGTATTTAGTATCGCTGATAATTATAATAATAATAATAATAATATCCTGGGATATTTTTCACACACGGCCATCTGGTCCCAAATTAAGCTTGTACAGAGCTTGTACTATGGAAACCAGACAACTGATATACTACATATATTATTTTTCTTTTGTAAATACATACTTATATAGATAATTACACCCAAACTCAGGACAAACAGACATGTTCATGCACACAAATATCTGTCCTGGGTGGAAATCGAACCCAACAACCTTCGGCATGAAGGGCAAGTATCTACCAACCACGCTAGATTGTTGAAACTTCGCTATTATTGAGCTGCAAAGTGTCCAAGAAAACGCACCGAAAGTTACATTATATGTAGTATGTACAAATTACACTGTCCATAATTTTGCTGCTGTAAATATATATATATGTCAGATCACGTATCATTCGAAAGTGTTCTAGATTTTTGTGTAATTATGAAACAATAGTGGATATAATGGAGTACACGTTTTCAGTTTGAAGACTGTATGACAACGAAAGTTATATTATGCAATTTTAAAACATTCTGAGATGTCTCTCTAAAGACTTAGATAGTCGGTTAACATTTTCCTATATTCGCAGGAGGACAAAAGATCTAGACTTTTCCGTAGCGCTACGAGCGGAGGGAACCTGACACCGGCGGCTGCGGCGCGCAAAAAGAACTCGCTTATAATTGGCGCTGAGAGACCTCTCTCCGCGCACGACCTTCCCGCTCAGAGCCCTACCGCTCTTGAGGTATACCTATATTTATGCACTTTACACAAAATACAATTTTACATTATATTTAATAAACATTTTTTGTAGGTATATTTTATTTTTTAGTTCTTTATTAATATGTTATAATAGGTTTTTTATTCGTTTCTTTCGTTCGTCCCTTTTGGAGATTGTTATAAAATTTAATTTATATTTTGAGTTCGCTTAACGAAAAATACACCACATTTCGCCTCAGCCGCGCCGCACGATGCTGGAGCAACTGAACCGCGTGCTGGGCGAGGACGGCCCGCTGCCGGAGTGCGTGGCGCTGGTGCCGAGCGGGCTGGCGCGCGTGTTCCAGGCGCTGGCCGTGCCCGCCGTGCCGGCGCCGCCCGCCGCCGCGCCCGACGCGCGCGCCTTCCTGCACGCGCTGCTCGCCCGCGCCGCCAAGCAGTGAGTGCCCCCATCGATCACCGTGTACTGTACCTCGGTGACATACCGCGATCGCCATTTTAGGTGATTCGACGACCGATATAATTATGATATGATACGAAGCCCTCCGCCCCCGACAGAGGTGTGCGGCGCGGCGTGCGCGTGTGCGTGTGCGGCGGCGACGCGTGGGGCGCGGCGGCGCTGCGCGCGCACGCCGAGCTGGCCGCGCGCCGCCACGACGCGCCCGCGCTGCGCTTCTACCTCGTGCCCACCGGTACCGCTCCTATGCCACTGGTGACGACTCCCTGGCCCGCTAGGACCGACCTTGCCGTTTCTGTGAGGAACGTCCAGCGGGCTATTGACTCTTTGAGACTCCATCCCGTGCGTACGAAGAAATTAACGAGGGGTCGTTCGCCGAATCGATGTTTCTATCCTAATTATATTTAATATTTCATTATATTTATTTTTTTTGTTTGTTTTCATGATCCGCTAAAAGTTGCTCAAGATCGAGTACTAAATGCGAGAGTATATTTATTATTTTTTACGATAAATTCGGAGCCACATATCATTTCAATCCGAAAAGAAAATTCACTTTTTTATAAAGACAAATAAAGGCATTTATTCCACTTTAATCAAACGTAACAATACACTCGCTGAAGGTCCGAACACGATATCGCGGTCGCTCGGCGCGTCGGACAGCGCGTACGCGGCGCTGTTCTGCAACGAGACGTGGAACTCTCTCTGCGAGCGCGCCGGGGACGCCAGCATGCCGGACATCGCTGAGATGTCCTCTAGGATCGCCAGGTAATGATCCGATTCATAGTGCCGGCGGCCCTGAGGCAGAGTGAGAGAAACGATCGCCGTATGCGGTAGCAAGAGGCGCGAAAATGTCAAAAATAATTTCCAGGGGTTCATAAGCGATGTTTGATTTTTATAAATATGATAAATACTATGGTAGATACCATCCACTCGTCAGATATTCTACCGCAAAACAGCAGTACTTGGTATTGTTGTGTTCCGGTTTGAAGGGTGAGTGAGCCAGTGTAATTACAGACAAGGTACATAACATCTCAGTTCCCAAGGTTGGTGGCGCTTTGGTCATGTAAACGATGGTTAACATTTCTTACAATGCCAATGTCTAAAGGCGTTGGTGACCACTTACCATCAAGTGGCCCATATGCTCGTCCGCCTTCCTATTCTATAAAAAAAATATATTATTTATATTATATTAACTGAAATGAAATTTCTGTGAAGTGTAAGCGTCGACCAAAGAACGCTGAGGGCCTGCGCTGGATATTGCTAAAACTTTCCGTTTTTCTTCAAAATCTATTCTAATATATCTATTACTATAGGCAGATCCTATTATTCTAATTTTATGGCAACTGGATTATGTTAATTGACTTGTTGACATTGAGAATAGAGAGTAGCTACCACCACGCCAGTTATTTTACCATTACCATACCATATACCATTACCATATTTACATATATATAATTTCTTTATTCTTCTTTAATTATTTGTATACGTGTTGTTTACGCGATATCTTTAAAAATGTTACGTTGGAGCGAACGAAGCTGAAAATGTGAAATTGCACGATGAGTTAGCCTATAATTGCGATGTATAGTGTTAATAAGTGTCATTATTTTGAATTATTATTTTTCTGGGACAGACATGTAAAAACATTGTACATTGTGTTGGCTTCCTATAAAAAAAAAGAAAAAAAAATGCAGAAACCTGCATACACATGCAGGTTTCCTCACGATCACCGTAAAGCACGAGATGAATTATAATCAAAAATTAAGCACATGAACATTCAGTGGTGCTTGCTCGAGCTTGAACCCACGATCATCGGTTAAGATTCATTCGTTACCACTGGGCCATCTCGGCTCTTTATACTATTGGTATAAAAAATACCAATTAAGTTTGGCTTTGGCATAACGGTATATTTTAACATCGTATCGGTTCGGTTTCGATTCGAATAAATATAGAATAGACAACGTTGGGTTGGAATTGAATCGGGAACGTATCGTAATCGTTCTAGATTAGCAGAATTGGTCCCCTGTATACTGAATAATTTGTTTTTGGGTGCGAGTAGAATGTTAAGTAATGATAAGAAATGCACTTGAAAATTATATCGCCTAGAAAGTCCGCGTGGTTAAATATACGCTGTTTGAAATTTTATCTGTTGACTATTTTCTAAATGATTTATTTAATTTCTAGGTATTTGAATAGCATCGGTCCAGTCAACAACATACCGATCGGCGAAGCCATGGTCGCCTACCGGGACAAGTCGGGAGACGAAGATTCGAGTCAGACATTCGTACCCTTCATTGCGGTAGGAATCAATTTAAATTATTTATTATTTTTATTATTTATGAATAAGTTTAAGATATTAATATTTAATATCCATATATTTGCGATTACATATAATAATTACAACATATTGCACACCGTTAGAACTAATTAAGTGATGGGATCTTAAAAAATCATTTACACAGTTTATGTAACAAATAATATTCTGATTCTTATATTATAGAGTGAAGTTATGATAACTAGACAAAATTCCAAGTTCCAAGGGAACGACGACTCAAAATTATAATTCGTCTACACCGTGTACAGAATTTTCAATACAATACAATTTTTTACCACGAGCTGATGATCCATCTGTGCGGTGGCCGCAGGAGGTGCGCGTGGGCTGCGGCGAGGGCGGCCCGTCGTCGCTGGAGCTGGACGAGGGCGGCTCGCCCCCCGCGCGGCCGTCGCCGCCCGCCACGCCCGCGCCCGCGCCCGACCTCGCGCCGCCGCTCGGCCTCGCGCGCGCCGAGCCGCTCGAGCTGCAGCTCGACTACTGGCCGGTGAGCGAGCGCGCGCGTGCCGCTCGTCCGATTACCGCTCCCGAAGGCTACCCGCTTCTAAAGCGATTCCGCGTGTCCGGCAGGTGGTGGAGGGCGCGAGCGGCGCCGAGGGCGGAGGGAAGGTCACGTTGAAGGGCTCGTTCCGCGCGCTGCTGGTGACCAGGCACAACCACCACCTCTGCATCACGTACCTCACCAAGGAGAAGAAGCAGAAGAGTGAGGATACCTTCCCGTACCTATATATAGTAGTGTTAATTTATACTGATCTATATTTTGGTACAGCTCCCACGTATCCCGCCGAACGATAACGTTGCCGTTTGACGTTTCGGTGAGATACCAAATGGATGTGAGGGAAATGGGACTGCGTTATTATTATATATGATTGTCTTTCCAGTTATGAGGCTAGGCAAAAAGAAGGAGAAGAGTGGGGAGACGGAGCCGGGTCGCGCACAGACCGTGGAGGGTGTGGCGCGTCTCATTTGTTCCGCCAAGGGATCGCACAACGCGCCGCTTAAAGGTATATGGTGTTTTACAGGAAAACCCCGTTCCCCAAACATCGTTTTCTTTTGTTCGGAAGTTAATGACGAGCGATGTTAAAATAAAATTAGATATAAGAGCAGCAAAAAAACGTATGAACATGCAAGTTCATATACATATGTCGCCATCATATTTTCAATAATAATTATTGTCATGAATATATCATGAAATTGTATTCATAATTTTCATCACCAGTTTACATCGACGGCACAGAATGGAACGGCGTCAAATTCTTCCAACTGTCAACGCAATGGCAGACTCACGTCAAGACCTTCCCCGTGGCCACGTGCGGAGCGCCCCTCGCTCCGCCGGAGACCTAGGCCTCCGCCCGTCGTACCTCGGTCGCCCCGCTCTGGTTTCCTAGTATCAGAACCTTCAGTGGTTCGATGGGCTGTATGACATCATGAGTAATCGAACCGACAGCGGTTAGGTTGTGTCGGCTTTTGAGTCCTAATATAACATGTACACGGGATTTGATTGAGGCCGATGGGAATATGAGGCTCTTAAAGATACCGTCAGCGTAATTGTGGCAATTTGTAATGAACATTCGGACCGAACGTATGAACGTGATTGATAAAGGGAGAATTGAATGATAGTCATTTAAAAAGAGTAAATCCTTCAATCAATTTGTCTACTGTTAGTTGTCACTTTTACGCCGGCGACCTTAAATGTCCAAATTTAATTCGATAATTGTTTCTATAACTCTTCTATTTGTAGCGTTACTTAATATATCGCTGTCGAGCTGCCATGGTTTTAGCTAAGCTTTTGTTGTGTAACATTGAACTCTATTCATTGTGTAATAGAGTCGATATTCCGTCTTAGAATTGTAGCGTTCTTTTTATACGTTCAAGTTGCATAATGAAGGCTCAATAACGTTAACTATGCATTATAGTCATTTCATAGTAGATAGTACATTATTTATCGTATAGGTATTCCGCGTACTCAGTGTATATCGTGAAAATTTATGGTTCGTGACATTTCCATGTAATGTGTAGGTTAGTTTGTGTAACGGAGTAAATATAAACGAATTTTAAGGAGTATTTTCGGCACATATCAGATAGGTTCGTGCTGGACTGCGAGCGCGATTTTAATTTTTGTCTGTGATTTATGGATGCGGTTTTTTTTTTAGTGCGGCGTTAGTCGATTGGTCGCTAATGTTTTTTATATATTTTATATGTATGTGCAGCGGTTCGTTTTCGGTAGGAGAGCAATAGCTTTGATACAGTCATGTAGCGTTTTTAATATATTTAAATATATAAAATGTAATCTTTGCTATAAATCTTAGTATACGCGATCTTTCAAATATGATAATTCTAATATATGTCGCCAATAAGTCGTGGATAAATTGAGTATTATATGAATTGAATGTAAGTTCGAAATTTTTCGTCAATAGTCTCTAATGTATGCCTCATTATACGACAAAGTAAAAACAGATGACAATTAAAAAAAAAAAAAACAAAATGAAATATAACCGGATATATCCGGTTTGCGCAATAAGCTGCCACTAATTCATAGAACTTGTGATAAACAATGTTGTCTGGTACGAAAGTTTCTTAAAATTCTCTCATCGTCAGCGTGAAAGTGTTTGAATTAGTATTCGAACGTGTAGCCGGGCTCTTAGTGTGTTGTCAAATGAAATGTTACCCTCCTAAGCATTTCGAGCCAGCTTTATAAGCTAATATGACCTAATTCGATAGCAATAATAAATATGGTTCCAAAAACGTATCCAGAAAACAATTGGTGTTAATTATAATTCGATGTATTTAGAATAGCTAAGTGTTTTAATCTGTGGTAAAAAAAAAAAATTGCAACGAAATATCTTCGATTGATTTATATTTTATAAATAAAAGTATTTGTGGACTTTATGGTAAAAGTGAGGCATATCTTTTAATTTAATAATTGTAATGAATATGGCTTTTGTACGATCCTGTATATTTATGCCACGGCTTATGGGTTCAATTCGCAATATTAACGGCATTTTAGTGATACGGTGCGCTTCCACTGAAATACTTGGCAACTTCTGTGTTAGCAACTTTTCTTTTTTGACGATTACTCAGTCACCAACAATTAGACAACATTGTACATTTTTTGCTGCCAACTGACTTACAGGTTCTTTGACATTAAGTCTTGTTGACAACACAAAGGTTGCCAATTTTCGTTCTGTGGAGATGCAGTATTAGGTAGAGATGTAGTAGAGTCGGCTCAAGGTGCTCTTCCATTATATTTGTTTTATTTAAACATTTTATTGCACATTATAAAAGTGCCAAATTTTTACATAAATTTAATTTGCCTTGGTTAATTATAAAACCTTTAACTTAAATCCATGTATTGTATTGTTTTTAAAGCGTATTTGACTCGATAGCCTTTGATTTAACGCGCCTATAGATATTTTCATTGATAACTTATTATTTTGGAAGACGCTTGTATATAATAAAAGTTTTCAATATTGTTTGTTCAACTATTTTTACTATAATAATCACACAAATTAACTCGGACAATAGTTGGTGTATTTAGATATGTATGTGAAATCAATGTAACGCTGCTAGCATAAGGTTAATATCAAATAGTAGAAAACTGTTATCATATATTAAGACCATAAAAGATGTATACAAATTTGACATATAAAAAAACTCAATATAAAGTTATTTTACAGTCATTATGTATACATCTATGTATGGCCAATTTTATCAATACATACTTATTCATAAGCTTTGTCGTGAATGTTTGGAATAAAAAAACAATGTTTTTAAAGATTTAATGAAATATTTTTCACTGACAATATTAACAAAAAATGCACAAAAAATGAATTGTAAAGACAGACTTTGAAGAATTTCTCTTTAATAAATACAAGGCTTTGAAGGAGTAAAGTGATTGCATATCGAAAGCTTTATATTATACTGTTTCTATATCAACAGATATATAATTTTTCAACTTATACATATGTATGTGTAATGTAATATTGCGGATGTTTTGTTGCTGATATTTATCCATAATTGTGATTTATTCAAATGCAATACTAACATTATTCCAACATAAAATAAATATGAATTCGCTTCTGAACCTACAATCATAAATAATATTAAAAATTGCAATAACAATTTTAATTTTTGTTTTTTAATATTGCATGAAATTATATATATCCAGTTACAAAAAAAAACATAATAATTATTCCTAATGTTTTAATTGTTCTAAAACTAAATTTATAATTATATTAATTTTGACTATACATTATTCATATAATCTGTATTAATCGCATTTTACATCTGCATTGTGCTTAATTATAGTAAACGGTATAAATATGGTCTAGTCTTGTTTACACATGCATATATTGATGAAGCCTGAATTATTTTTGTTTTAACTGTTATTTGGGTGACATTTATAATTTCGAAGGTGAAGTCTATGATAGTCTATGACAGACTTCATATTAAAAAAAAATCCTTAAACAATGATTATAATTTTGTAGAAATTATATTGTAATCTATTGGAAATGTATTGATAGTCATTCTTTATTCAAATAGCAACTATGTTTATGATTTGTAAAAAATAAAATAACTTTCATCGTTTATTATAAATGCATAAAATATTTTATATTTATATGTAATGAACATTCATATTATTTACTTTTAGTGAAAAATAGCAGTTAAAACAAAATGAAGTCAAGTTGTATAGTCCAAAGTTGTTTTAGAGGCCTAGCCGAACGTTTGAGCGTAACAGCGGTGTTTATATATGTTATCTTCAATCTAATAGTAATAGTGTACTTTGATAATAAGCTATGAAATATATTTAGTATAATTTTGATCTCATAACTGCTGACTGACTTGGCGATTAAAATTTTCTAATTGTTTAGCTGTATGCCGATATTAGAATGATTTAATTAAACTGTATTATAAGAAGGTATTCAATGCAACTTGTAATCATTTATTCGATAACAATTATTATTATTATTAATCATCACAAATATAATTTGCCAGAATAGATGGCATTAATATTCTTTAGTTTAACGGAGAGTTGTTAAGTTGATTTATTTAGTACAAAAGTATATTACATTTATGTTATTTATAATACAATTTTATACATCATTTCAAAGTAGTGAAGGTGCAATAAAAGGATGTCTCGCTGTCACTTATTTAACAGATGATTGATTTGTCTATCTGATAGTTATTTCACTTCAATATGTTTATGCAAAAAAATGAGATTTATTATTTAATCACTATTTGCAGTATGATTTGTATTTATTGTACAAATAAAATTTTGCATTATATGATTCTGTTATTATTTACTGAATCCTAACCTATCCTGAGTTTTGGTATTATGAATTACATATATTTTAACAATGATGTCTTAATATTTCCTTTTGAATACTAAAAATAGTAAAATTATTTATTTAGATGTTTCTTTTTTTAAATATTTCACTGCAATTTATTTATATTGAATTTAAACTAAATAAACTTCGTTCTGTAAATAAATATTCCTTTACATATTTGATTTGGTAAGAAAATCATTTAAATAATAGCTTTGATATGACTTACAGTATCATCATTTACATAATATGAGATGTTATTGGATTATATATTTCTATATAAAAAATATTTTATTTATAATTTATAAATTACATATTTATATCAGTCATTTATCAGCATGTAAAATGTGCAATATCAGAATATAAACACAGCATAAAAAGTGTATATTTTTATAAAATTACAATTTCTTATAATAAACCCTTGAATAATAAGAACTTGTCTCTTAATCCATTTTTACCTCCAATGCCTCCTTCAGGAAGCACATATGATATGCCATCTTCCTGCTTTTTGGGTGAAAACTCCCATAAATTCTTATTACTTTTATCTAATTCATCCAGAGTCCAAGCTGACAGATATCTTGACTTTCCATGTCTACATAGTACAAAGATATTGCTCGGGTCAGCAACGTAGCTGTGACCAGGATCTTTCACTATAACTATACCACAAACAAGGGCCCAGTGAGCTGTATGACCATTACGTAAGCATGGTGAATGATTACAGTCTGCATCATATCTGGTTGTTTTACTTAAGAATATTTATCAGTTTTATTTTTATAAAATATAGAATATTATTTTTAAGAATTTATTAATTTCTTTATAAATTGTTTTTTTTTTTTATTTTCGAAGAAAATGTTAATAAAGATTGATAATGATAAATTGATTCAAATATATTGATAATAATAAATAAACAACTTAAATATTAAAAAGGATACGCAACCAGTAACGTAGCACCATTTATTAACTCAAGTATTACTTCTTCATTAAATAAGCCACCAGTCTTTACATAACAGTTTAAGTTCTTAGTTTCTGCCAAATTAATGGCTTTTTCGGCTAACTTAGCCATGTTATTGCAACTGAACATTTCTCCGTTATTACTGTAACCTTCTATTTTAGTAATATTCAGCAGCTCATCAGGTGTGACCTTTCCTTTTAATAACATAGATAAAGCAACTAATCCACAAGTTGGTCCTACTTGCATAATAGACTCAAATTTTTTATATTTGTACTGAAATGGAGCTTCATTTAAACATATATCATTTTTAGCACAAACTTCCCATAGCTGCGGTTCATGGGCTGCCCATTCGCAAATATCTGAATAGCTAAAAGTAGGTGAAAAATCTGATAGCTTTGGTGGCGAACTCGAGCTGGGTGGAAGAGGTGGTGGAGGTGGAGGAGGTGCTGGTGGTATCGTACACATTGTTTATAAAAAATCTTATGTTACACTTCTATTTATAAAACACATAGTTCTGATTTCTTATAAGGACTACTATAGTTCCATAGTTAGTTTGATTAGTATTAAATAACAACAAACCGTTCATTCTTTTTGACAACTATCAGCTGATAGCTGTACCCACCTCTAGTAGGTATTTATAATTATATTTTTACATATAATTATTTTTTTCTTAAATAAAATTATTGAAATTTAAATTAGCATTTTTATTATTTTATATTAAAGATTTATTAAAAAGTTATACATTTCAATTCATTCAACTACTAATTATGAACGCATGGCATATCACCTCGTTCTAATCGATTCTTGGGTGTGGTGCTATTCATTCAAAAGTCGTTCTTTTATCATTCTCATTCATTAACCTTATCTAGTGACTGCCGTATGGCGTTCAGTTGCATGGAGGTGGAACATAATTGATGTATTAAATCGAGTGCTGTAATTTAACTTATTGACGCTAAGTGAAAGTTTCCTAATTACAAGACTGGTTTGAGAAAAACGATTCATCATGTCGGAGACGAGAAAAAACCATCTTACTATAGATGGGGGTCAAATTAAAGAGACGACAGACGAACACGTCGCCTCTTATAAGCCTATTCCGGAATCTGATACAGGTACTTACATTTTAAATTGCAAAACATATTAAAAAATATTGAGATTTAAATTTTTCTTTTAACACATTATATTAAGGCCTTGTCATTCGTTTTTATATATCTATCTAAAATTAAGAAAAAAATTCAATATTGATAAGATGAGGTACGGAGTAAAATATCCAAATGGTAGTGTAGAGCAATTATTAAATTATTATTATTAAAAAAAACCCTTATTTAAATTTGTAATAATGTATTAATTTGACCTTATCATTATCAGCTGATCCTTGACATAACAAAAGGTGCTGTGCTCTTAAATGTCAGATTACGATTCGTCGCCCACATGAGTTGTGACAGGATATGATGTAGCGCTAGAAGTAATAAAAAACATTACCTTACTCAATTTTCAAGCATTTATACATTGAATGTATAAAAAAACCGTAATTACTATATTACATTTTTTCTCAAAAATACGTAATATAAAGTTCAAATATATGATTTCTTGAAATTCGACTCGGTCGATCATAAAGCGCTTTCATTGGACGAACTTTAGCATAGCAGCGCCATTTTGTTATTAGATCGCTGACGGATGCAATAAACGGATTATTTTGCGTTTTTATTACGTTTTTGTTATTTGTTTTGAATTTTGCTACGAAGTATAGTGATTTATATTTTAAAAGTGCACATTATTTGATTCATAATACTTACTTAAATATTGAATATATCTTTTATACGAGGCAAAATTATACTGCAAATAAATCAAGGAAGTTCTTATGAATGCCAATTGAACACTGAGCCATTCTCGACACAAATGTATTATTGCGTGTGCCGCTACGTTCTTATATTGGTTTCATCATGATACAATACATTTATACAATGAAAGAGAATTTTAAAGGTAATTGTGACTGAAGGGTTTATTTTCAGTTCATGAAATTGAATATATTGAGGCTGATACAGAATATATGCAGTTGAATCAAACTGAGATCATGGAGACGCCTGATGATCCTGACGACCACTGGGACCATGAAAGCACTGCCGGGATGTTGGCACTGTATTTACAAAATATAGATAAGTTTAGAAATCCAAAAATTAGAAAAAAGAATGTCTGGATAGATATTGCGAATGCAGTAGGTAAAGGACCTGATAGTTGTGATAAGAAATTTAGAAATTTAAAACAAACTTACATTAGGTTGTTAAGGAAAAAAAATAGAAGTGGAGTCACAGCGTTTAAATGGCCATATTTTGAAATATTTGAAGAGATTTACAGTATTGATGGGGAATATCAACCTGAAATCCAACAAAAACTACAAGAAGGAACAGCAGATAGAATAACAAAAGCATTATTAGGTATGAATACTTCCTCAAAATATGAAGAGACTCCAGAGAATGGTGAAACTTCAAATGGACAAAGTGATGAAGTGAAGAGAAAGTTACTAAGAAAAAGAAATGCAGAGTTTAGAAAAGCTACCTTAGAAATGAGGGACAGACAGCGAGTTGTCGAGGAGAAGTTAGATAGATTAATAAATATTGTAGAAGAATCAAATAACATACAGAGAGAGAGAAATAGATTGTTTCAACAATTTCTTGAGAATTTAAACCAAAATCACTAATTATATTATGCGAGTTACTATTAGTTAAGGATTACTATTTGCATTTAAAAAATAAAAATAATTTTTGAAATGTTAGTCATGTTGTAAAGTATTTTTACATCCAAACCACTAATACTATAGTTGTATAAGTAAACAAATTGATTTATTTTACCTATTGGTTATTTTAATAACTTTTGTACATAATATGGTCAGATATTTTTATGTTGTTTTCCATTAGAGTCCTTAGATAAAGTTAATATATTTATTTACACTAGAAACATTATACTCAGTTAATGAGTATTCAACATCTATTATTGGCATGAAAAGGAAATATTTTTCACAAAAGAACTGGGCAAAATATAAACAGGTTATTTAAAAAGCACTTTTGCTTAATTCGAGGGTCCATAATGTTAATGAATATGTCATAATATATTCTGACTATAATTTTAACTAATCCAAGTTTCTTAATATAATGTTGCTCTATGCTTTATTGTTTGTCTGAATTGAAAAGAACAGAGAAATAAAACAACAATTTAAAAATATGTAGTGCTATCTTGTTTTAAATTGGTTACTTGTTATATAGTGGACAACAAAAGTACAACATAAAAGTATCTTTCAATATTTATGATAATGATGATGTTAAATTAAAGACGGATGAACAGAATGATTTTTTATTGAATTAATCCCTTATAAAATAAATGTGGCATCGCGTCTCACATCCGACATATATGGAACTTTGAAATTGGTGGCTATTAAAGTATTTTATAATAAAATAACAAATTTATGGTGTAAAATAAAAAAACGTCCCTTAAACGTTACTAAAATCTATGCTAGAATTTGTAATCAATACTAGTGTGCTCTTGGGAATATAGGCAAACTTATACCCGTCTGATCTAAGTCGCCATAAATATATTCTTATTTTTGTCTTTCTTTCCGTGTTATTTATATACAAAGAATACATTGCTTAGTATTATTTTGTTGTAAAATTTTTTTCTAGGGCGTCTCTTTACTTATTATAATTATTGTTATATGAATAGAACGTCGAGATTTCTCGGAGTCGCAGGCCTTATTATATTTAGTTAACAAAGAACATAGTATAAGGGTTCATAAAGGAGTGTTTCGGCCTTGAGGATCAAGTTTCTATTATGTGAATGGTACCCTATGAATAAAAATATGCGTAGGTATGAATACCATATTGTTAATTATTTTAATTTCGCAGATATTAATATTCAAACACTCTTCTCCGTCTTATTAATTTTATTATTATAATACAACTCAATATTATCCACAGTGGTAATAACCAACTTGTTACACAACTCAAAAATTTCCGTTCCTGTTTTTAAAAAACCAAACAATGCGAGCTTCTATCCAGTACTCAACTGACTAATCATAATATAATATTTTTCGGAACCGGTAGTCAAAATAGAGCTACTAAATAATAAAAGTACGAAATATTTAAATATACAATATAAAAAATGAACAAGCAAAAATCAGGTTTTGTAGTAAATATGACAATAATATAAATTATAATTTATTACATTATTTTCATAATGCAGACTTATTTTAATGGGCACGGCTATTCTTTACAAAATGCTCAATACTTATTTGAAATTACAGTATGATTATTTTATCAAGCTAACAATATATAACGAATATAAAATATGACAACATAAACCGCCAATGGAACAAGCAATAACTTTCATATTTATTAAACTTTCCTTGGTTCTTCCGATTATAGTGACTCGAAATTGAAATTTAATTCATCATAAATATCGTAATTTTTAAAAACAGAATTTATAACGACTTCATGATATTTTTTTTAATTATAAAATTACAATAATGTGTAATTTTATATTTTGGCGTATTGGTATTGGCGGTAAGCTTATGGTTTGAAGTTTATGGATGTGATAATTTTTTAGATCGTATGAATTAGCTGTTTGGTTTTTGTCTTATAATAAGTTTGTATTTCATGTTTCAATGCTCACGTATTAATGTCACACAGAATGGAAATTGTATAAAATAGGCTATATGATAACATCGAGCGTTGGTATACCCGACATTTATGATTGTAGTGCTGCTAATAAAATAAGTACTATAATTGTTTATTGTTTTCTTATTAATATTATTTTTTATAAATATCCCCAGTGGTAGTGGTTTTTGATTTTAATTTAATATAAATATCTTATATTCATGGAAATGGGTCAACATGGCCTGAAGGCCATATGTTTACATAGTGCTTGAAGAACCGAGGAAGGCTAAATAATAATTGAATGTAAACAGCGCGCCATCAACCATATATTTAGGGAAAGACGACTCATTTATTTTTATTCATTTTATTTAATGAATTAAACCTTTTTTTAATTTTCAAATCAATTGGATACTATATATATATTTATACATATATTATAAAGGAAGCCAACACAATGTACAAGGTATAATTTAACAGTTTTTAATCATACAATTGAAAAAACTTCATGTAATCGCAAAATACATGTTAATAAAATAGTGGCAACGTTTATTTCGGTTTAGGAATACAGATAAATAATATACCTCTTTAAATATTACTTAGTTTAAGAGGTTTCTATCTCAGAGAACAGACCAAAATTATATACCAGCTCAGAATCTTTATGTAGGGTCTTGTAAGCACTAAACTATAGCTACAATAAACATTAGAAGATTAATGAAAGCTTAATTTATTCTTAATTTCATGTGTTTTTAATATTTATTTCGTACTCTAGGGTCACAAGGTTGTCAGTGGGTGGAACACAGACGCATATGCTCTATATTTTGTACGAGTTCTAATTAAAGCCCATTACAAAAGTAGGTTTCTTCCACACAATATCGATCCGTTTCGGTGGACGACTTCCCATTAGTGTTCCGTATATGGACATTAGAACTCGCGTCTCAGTGGTCTTTTTTTAAATAAATTCATTGATGAAATAAACGAACTGAAGGTAGGTGAAGCTTATGTTTTAATATTTATTATCTGTATACAGTTTACTATTGTTTAATGTTTAACTACACTGAACTATGACTTTTTGATTGTATGTTTTAATTAGAATTAATCGAAAAAAATATTTTGTCTTGTTTTTTTAAATTATTAATTCTAAATTGTTTAAAATGTACGACTGTTTAAATATCATTTACTTTTGTTCTAAAATATTTTTGTAACTTATATAATATCGATAATACCTAATAAATACTCTTTGTTAATTCCTAAGGCAGAAAAATAGAAATGCATTTCTCTTAATAAGCTTATCTTGACCTAAATTACCTTTATCTTAAATACATACTTGGAATAATAGTTAATGGTGGAGGTTAATTAATGGTATTGTCCTTAAACAATTGTCATTATTTCGTTTAGTATTCTCTTCAACTCTTTATCATGATGAAGTAACAAACAGATATTTAATTTCGTTTTTATATAATCTTATGATTATAGGATATAATCACGCCAAGAACAATTTTTTTTTTTACTAAAGCCTTTGGACATAATCGAAAAAAGCCGAAATGGTCTAGTGGTAAGAACGCGTGAATCTTAACCGATGATCGTGGGTTCAAACCCGGGCGAGCACCAATGAATTTTCATGTGCTTAATTTGAGTTTATAATTCATCTCGTGCTTGACGGTGAAAGAAAACATCTTGAGGAAACCTGCATGTGTCTAATTTCATCGAAATTCTGCCACATGTGTATTCTACCAACCCGCATTGGAGCAGCGTAGTGGAATAAGCTCCAAACCTCTCCTCAAAAGGGAGAGGAGGCATTAGCCCAGCCGTGGGACATTACCAGGCTGTTACTGTGAGCCCATAGTAGCCCATGTACAGCATAAAAAATGTTTGTATGTAAAATTCATAGACACTTTATTTAAATAAAATAAACAAATTTTACTGGTGGTAGAGCTTTGTGCAAGCTCGTCTGGGTAGGTACCACCCACTCATCAGATATTCTACCGCAAAACAGCAGTACTTGTTATTGTTGTGTTCCGGTTGTTGTTTCAAACCGGAAGTTGTGTGGAAGTTTATGTCCCTTGTGCACAGGCACAAGGGACATAAAATCTTAGTTCCCAAGGTTGGTGGCGCATTGCCTGTATAAGCGATGGTTGACATTTCTTACAATGCCAATGTCTAAGGGCGTTTGGTGACCACTTCCCATCAGGTGGCCCATATGCTCGTCCGCCTTTCTATTCTATAAAAAAAAAAAAAACAAAAGTCTCAAGTAACAAAAAATAAACTGTTTCTCATGTATTATGATGAAAATTAATGTGCGGTGAGTGTCTTCTTCAAACCGTCAAGTTCATTAATTATATGTAATTGTTAAATGGAATCGTGTATCTATTTTGTCGGAGACTCGTAAATTATTAAATAAATATGAAATTGATTGCAATAAGGTCATTGAATTTTTCGTAAATCAAATTGTCCTGCAAGCAGCCGACAGTCCAGACTACACAGCATTCCTTTTGTTTCTTGGAACGCTGAGTTCTTGTCAAAAATTAAGGAACCTGTTTTAGGGATCACATTTACGCAATTCGTTATTCGTTTGATTTGATTTTCGGATTTCGAGCCCAAATAATAATATCATGACATTTTTATACTTTGTTTTGTATGAAATAGAAGATGAATGAAGGCTAGGCCCAGATATAAATTTAAAGAACTATTTCAACAATACAAGAAATATGATCAGTTTATTTTATAAATTCACCTCTCAGCCAGACAAAATTATAAAATAATATTTATCCCGTAAAAAAGATAGCTATGGTCTCAAAACATGTCGGTTTTTGAAATACAATACCCACATTTTTCCATAAATTAAACTAAGACATTTTTGGAATCGAATGTTCGATGCTTAAAAAAATGTTTATCATAATTAATTTGTTATAATAAAATGGTGTGCTTATTTTTAAGTTCAATTCATATACAAAATAGACTAATAGCTTTCAATACAGAGACTAATAGCTTTCGCTATGCCTGTTTATTGGAACAGGCTAATCAGGCTTAGGAATTATCAGTCCGACTTGAGGAACCTTCCTTATATTAAGGAAGAAGGTTATATAGGTAGATAACTATATTTATAAATGTATAACGCTGGATTCAATTTTATTCATCGAATCAGTACGTATAAAATGACCAATCTTGAAAACTGTTGGTACATCACACCGTCTCAGCCAATGTCGCGCGCCATTCAATCATAGCCAAGCCACCCTTCCAACTAACGGAAGCCTCCGGTAAGGGGAATAAAGCATATATTGTCCTGCGAGCCACATCGTAACCGGAACCCCTGTCCGGTTGTGTACAAAGTGTGATATCTGTGAGGAATAAGTGTGATCAGTGTGATTGATAATAAAGAATAGGCGAAAGAAGTGTTATTCATAATAAATATTAAGGGTGATTAATCCGTCGTGCTTTTTCATTTATACTCAGTGCTTCACTGTCCTGGTATTAGTTAATGATGCTCTCGGTCATTTATGTACTCATTCCCAGTCTGAAACAGGTAGGTTTAATAAATATAACGCGAATCAAACCATCAGATACAAAGTTTTATTTGTATATGAAAGTAGTTGTGAAAATGTTACCCTAAATATAATACAATTACATTCAATTGAAACTTTTACCATAACGATTTAGAAGTGCGTATCAAAGCCAACTTGAATAACGTGCATTTTAATTTTCCATGGTTTTTTTGACGGAAAATATTTTCATTCATTAAATTATTTGTTTTCGTCTCAGGTTAAGAAAGATAATAACGTAAGAATACATTAGTCGAAGCGTTAAAATTAACTATTAAATAAGAAATCGGGAGTTAAATAAAGGAGAAATATATCACTGCACGGAACCAATCTGCGTTTTTTGGACTCGTTTGCTGATATGTACTTTTTGTTTAACTCGAGTTCGTTGAACAAGTCTCAATATCTTTAAGACCAGCGTCGATTGCGGACATCTCGTGAGTAATTATTATACCTGCTAATATTTATATTTAATTATAAACGACCAGCTTACTTACTATGTAAATTTTATCTGCTTAGTTTGTTTTTCCAGTGGGTGATAAAACATATTTTTTAATGATTAATTTTAAGAGATTCTATAGGATTGGTGAGGTGGTTATTTTTAGTAAGAAATAATTATAAATCGTGAAATAGAATGACTGAAATGAAAATGAAGCTGTGTATTCACTCAGAACGCAAATATGCACGAAATGCGCAATTTTTCATTTCATGGTGATAATACGTAGAACACTACGACGCTTACTTCGCTCGAAGTTAATCGATACAACTTTAATCAATAATTTTGATTCCTTAATATATTTTTTATTTATAAGAACAACAGAAATAAAACATACATTCGAATTCAGATTTATATAATATTAAGCTATTAAAAAAACTAAACGATTGTAGTGATCAAGTTTTTGATATCTATTATAAAGTATAATTTTATTGTGATAGCTTAAAACAGTTTTTTTAATGTAGCTACCATTAAATTTATAATGTGACATGTTCAAACTGTATTTCATCATTCACTAAGGGCGCGGTTAAAATTATGAACTTCGTGTTTTAATTCGGATACAATATCTTCAACTCTTATAATAAGGAAAGCTTTTACTCTCGAAATTTCTCCGATATCCGTTACTCAATACATATGTAGGCACGTGAAGAAATATTATTTTGCACGCAGACATTCGAACGGCTATATCCCGTTAATGTATCTGTACTTAAAAAACCGATAAAAACTAGCCTAGTGATACTGAGCTTTGAATTAAACGATTTGAATTTAAACTTCTATTCTGGCTACAATTACAAGGTATAAAATTTGTGGATTTAACAAAACCCAACGCGAAATTCATACATATAATACGTAAAAGCGTGAATTAATTAATTACGTACCAATAATTTGAAAACTATTTTTTTATATTTCTTTCTCCCTAAAATATTAATAGTTAATTTTTTTTTAGCCTTAAACTAAGTGCAGGTAAAAATGTTATGTTATGGATGTTGGATATAACAAATTTAAATTAAATATGTTTTCGTAGATTTCCGGACGTCCAAGTCGAGTCTCCACAAATCCAAGGAGAAGGTTTCATCCGATGGTGCAGAAGAAAAACTGTTGCAGAAAGAAGACGAGGCTAAGATAGTTACCCGAGTAGACATGGCTGAAGCCAAGTATGTCGTCGGAGATCACAGGAACGGTGACGCGAAGATCGAACTCGATGCTAATAAGAAGGTAAGTAAAGTCTTAGTAAAGAAAAGATTTCATTCCTTTATAATCTATCCATACTAATATTTTCATATACATGTGAAAGTAAATCTATCTAAGATCAAAGTTTAACAATAATTACTTGAAATCATGATTGCGTTGAATCATAATTCGATTATCTGGGCGAAATCATTAAGTAGTTTTGCCACCAGAGGATATAGGTATACAGGTTATATATGTATAAGACAGGGGAGTAACTAAGGGAGTGGTAACGCAAATAGCCGGCATGACCCAGTGGTTAGATTTGGTATTATCGTTCATTTCGTGCTCAGCAATGACTGAAAACCTTGTAAGGAAGCCTGAACATTATGTCGGATGGTAATCGTTTTCACCAACCCGAAAAGTATCAACATGGCGGAATAAGCTCAAAACTTCTTCCGTGAATGGCGAGGATGCCCTACCTTAAGAAGCCCAGCAGTGGCCCTGCACATATAGGCTGTTACTTAATATACACAATTTCATATATCTATTTGCATAACAAGGTTACTTTAACAATAACAAACAAACAATAAATATTACAAAGATAGTTAATAATTTTTTATGGTTATTGATAGTAAAAGTTTTTAAAAAGACAAATTGAATATTTTCGTGAAAATGAACAACTCACAAAGTACCTACGTCAAAGGGTTGTTGCAATGATTCTTATTCGCAGCAATTCTCCGGACTAACGAAGGAGGAGTTGATGAAGTACGCGGAGGATCCGTTCTGGGTGCGACTGCGCTGGTTCATGTTCGTGTTGTTCTGGGCGCTGTGGCTGTGCATGTTGGCCGGCGCCATCGCCATCATCGTCCGCGCGCCCAAGTGTGCGGCGCCGCTGCCCAGGACTTGGTAACTAGTCTTTACTATATTTTATATGGTTTCTATGCTAAATTTTGAAAATCAATAATTAAAAACCTATAACCGATTCCACAACATAATCGACTTTTACGCCTAATTTTGAAAAGTGAATGATAAATGCATATATAAAAATATTTTGGTAAGACTCGAGATTCTTTTATATATCACAGAAGTATATGTAAGTTTTTTAATGTTTTTTCGTTCTTTTCTTCCCGCTGGGGAAATCTCTAACAGATCAGGCATCTTTCTGAAGGTGATGTGATGTGATGTCTTTGTGTTAAATGCCAGACCTCCTGTCGTTCTTCTGTTAACAACAGTTTTAATTGCCTTTTTAATATCAATTACAAAAGAGATTTTATTTGATGTCTGGGTTTTCATCTTAGGTATGAGAAGGGCCCGTTGGTTGATATGTCCTCCGTAGAAGATTACCGCGAAGTCGAATCGGCGTTACCTTTAATGGAGAAGTCCAAAGTGGCTGGAATCTTCGCTTTCGCCTGCAAAGATTCGTATGAAGTCTTGGACGATCCAACCTGCATCGATCAGTTCAAAGAGTTCGTTGCTAAAGCCAAGAAATTCGGAGTCAAGTAAGTTTTATTTATTTCGAACCTACCTTTATAACTATTGCTTCGCTTCTTTCTTAAGTGCTAGATTATTATTGAGGGATTTACATAATTTTGGCATAGAGGAATTCGAACCAAACACATTTTAAAGTTAAATCATTTCCTATATCCCAAATTTCAGATTATAATTAAATATATTATAACTAAGAAAATATATATATAAGTTAATTAAATTTTAATAGCCTTACTTATAAATGTTGTTCAGCGGGTGTTCAGATTTCTCTCTTTCTGTCGTCATTGAGAAGAAGAAGACAGAGCATTGTTGTGTGAACTAATCACAACCAAAATAACATTATTTTTTTCATACATCTATTTAATGCAGTAGGAGTTTATTAGGATGCCTAATAATTTACTTGCTATTTTATAGTCCTTAGATATGATTAATTTATGTATTTGTATTTCTAAGACTTTCTTAATTTATTAATTTTCAATAGAGTGATCGTAGACCTGACAGCCAACTTCGTATCGAAATCCCACAAGTGGTTCCAGCTGAGCGAGAACCGTTCGTCTGAATACAGTGATTACTTCGTCTGGGCCAAAGGTCACGAATATGACCCAGAAAAGCCATCCACGCAACCAGAACCACCAAACAAATGGGTAAGAATATTGATACAATGATATCGTGATAAGAATTTTAATAATGTTTAGTTTTTACTTGTTTTTTATTCAAGTAAGTTCTATTAAATTGTCAAATTAAAAGATAGTTTTACGTGAAGTTACCACCAGTACCAGTTTGGTAAATAGATTTAAAATCGGTTCATTGGTTCAAGTTTGCTTCATACCAAGTTATATCAAAATTGACAGTTGATTTAGTATTTACAATAATATGTATAGATCATTTACTAGTTGCATCGTCGGCCGAAGTGTGGTGTTAATTTTATATGAGAAAGGTTTCTCAGTAAATAGAGTTGGTAGATTCTCATATTATTGCGTTTATACGAAAGAATAAACACTGAAGAAGAAGTATAATGTTTTTTAATTCTTAGGTTTCGACATTAAACGAGCCCGCTTGGACGTGGAGCGAAAAACGGCAGGAGTTCTACTTGCACATGTACGGGGAGGACCAACCAGACCTCAACTTCACCAACGTGGATGTAGTCCGGCAGTTCGATGCCGTCATCAAGACGTGGATGCAGGCTGGCGCTGATGGGATTAGGTAAAGTTTGATACAAAATATTACTCTTTGCTAATTAAAGTAAAATGGCCAAGCCAAACTATACAATGTTTTTGAAAAAAAAAATTACCTAAGAAAAAAATTAGGTGAGTGTCGAGATATATTTTTGTGTTGCAAAATCAATTGTTTTTTATTTTGTTACTCAATACGACTGCCAACGACAACTGTAAAAAATAATTTCGTCAATCATATCTGTGGTATATTGACTACGACGATAGATAATAAACGTTAACTAAGAATTTAATTTGGGTGTCGTTCCAGGCTGCTGCACGCTCGCGAGCTGCACGCCAACAGCTCGCTCGGCGACGAGGCGCCGGCGGGCGGCGGCGGCGCGGGCGGCGCGGGCGGCGCCGACCACACGCAGCGCGCCTTCTGGCGGCTGCGGCACTCCGCCGACCCGCCCGCGCTCGACCTGCTGCTGGCGCACTGGGCGCTGCTGGCGCGCTCCGACGCAGGTCCGACACCCAACCGGAGAGAGGCGGAGAGAATGTGTTTCGTAATTGACCTACTGGTTCATCTCCCATCGGTTACCGTGACTATTTACCTTCGGTGGTGACTTTCTTTTCTCCTCCCACCTCCGCTCGGTCCGTACTGACCTTTATTTCAAAAGACCATCTTCTGTATATGAAGCTCCTTTTGTTCTACTATTGTATTGCAAGTGACATTCATATTAATATTTTCGATTGCAAAAACCATAGTCATTATTGTAAACACGACAGTCGCCATAGACGAGTACCAATGCGGCTCTGTCCCGCAGGCGACACGGTGTTCACGATAGCGGAGTCGGGCGCGCGGCCCGAGCTGTTCGTGCTGCAGCGCAACACGAGCGCGCTGCGCCCGCCCGCCGCCGCGCCGCTCGCGCTGCTCGACGCGCGCGCCGCGCTGCCCGCCCTGCGCGCGCGCCTGCCGCGCTGGCCCGCGCTGCAGGTACCGCCGCCGCTCGCTCGCTCCTATATAGCTTATGGAACTGTTGCTCTGACCGATTTTTTTGCATTATACGAGTAACCTCTCACGCTAGTGTGATTGTATAAGATTAAAATGTGAAGTTACCACAAGTAAAAAAAAGACGATACGATTCGAGCCCATTTATGCATTTGAAATCTTGTTGAAATAATATACCACTCGTGTGTGCCTTGTCTAACGGTGATAAAAGGACAACAGAATGTTAGATTTATTTATTATTTAAGAAATAAGAATGATGTGAATCATTATTACGTTGAATTTCTTATTATGTACCGTCATTAATAATATTTACTTTGTAGTTAACTACCGAGGATGGTGCAGACGAGGAGCTAGCGGCATTCGCCATGTTACTACCGGCAGCGCCGGTTCTGCAGCTAGAACAGCTCGGAAATAATGGCACCTCACCCGTCAGTCCAATTCTATATATATTTAGGTTTAATTTAGCTGCTAAACTTTACAACAAAAAATATTGATTTCTTGAACTCTAGTAATTGTTTGTTAAAAGATTTATTATTTATTTATTGACTAATAAATAATGTTTCAGAGCGAGGGCCTGCTGCACGCCGTGGCGCTGCGCGAGGACGCCAGCGTGCAGCACGGCGAGTACGCGCTGGCGGCCGCGCCCACACACAACTCCAGCCTCGCCGTGCTCGCGTGCGCTCGGTCAGTGTACACCTCGCTTTATATTAGTCTGTAGATCCCGACTTCATGTGTTCGAGCCAGGGATCGTCGGGCCAATAAAAGTTATTGGGATTTTATATCGTGAAACTCTAATTAGCAGCTTCCGTTTCAATTTAGTGAGTAAGGCTGCGTAATGTTATATTTTGCACCAAGTATGAATGTTGTATGATTATTTATTTATAAAAAGAAAATATTTGCACTCAAATTCTCTACACGCCGAAATAAATTATATATTACAAAAAAAGCTTTATAAGTCTATTATTTTTTTAATTGAAATATTGTTAATATTGTTATTTTAATTTAAGTATTTTCTAATATTACGTCGATGTTCTCCGTCGCCAGCTGGAAGCGCGGCCACACGGGCTACGTGTCGCTGTACAACGCGGCGGGCGAGTCCGTGCGCGCCGACGTGTCCGCCGTGCGCTCGCTGCCCGCCGCGCTCGCCGTGCTGCGCGCGCCGCCCGACCACGAGTCAGTCCTCACATTTGTCTAGTTATACGTTGTACTGATTTGAAGGGAGACATTCCAAGCACGCAGTTATTATATGAAGTGCCAGAGTCTAAAGGCGTGACGTCATTGGGGGGGGAGGGGCTCAGTTGTTCGTTCATCTTCCTTCATTAAATAAAAAACATTTTTATTTTATATAGTATATTTTATAGTTTTCTGTAAAAAGTAATATCTCTTTTCGGTTTATGCTGCTAAATTTCGCTGCATGCGTTATTTTGTTTATTGTGTATGTGTTAATGTGTGTGTATGTTTTTATCTCGTCAATGTCAGATAAGATTCTTATATCTGCCACCAACTCCTCCCTAAAGCGGCGACCTCTATAATAAGTTCTAAACTTATCCCTCCTCTTTCTTAGAAGAGTTTCTTACTTACCCAGCAGATACTTTACTATTTACTTTAAATGGAGATATTGAGGATATTTTAAAATAAAAAACAATTTTCCACAGATATGTTAAAGACTTGTTGGTGGAAAGTAACGACGTCCTGGTACCGCCGCGGTCGTCCGTGATCCTCTCCTACGTACCCAAGACGGAAGCCGAAAATTAGAGGAGCTTTGTTACGCATATATTGCCCGCGTATAGGATGCGATCAAGCGATTTGTTCCCTTCACGTCGCTTAAGCGACTAGCTTGTGTTTTACATTTTGCATTTACTTTTATAATTTGAAATATGGTTTAGCGTACAAATAAAATGTTATTGGCGTTGAATGATTTTGGACTTTTTATTTAAATAAAGCAGTCTGTGAAATAATGTTGCTTCCAAATGTGTCTTATCTCATGCATTAATTCGACGTTGCTGCGCGCCGCCATAGCGCTTTTTCGGGTTTGCCGCGCGTAATGTATAAATATTACGCAGCTTTAAAAATTGTCTAAATTTTGTCTACTTGTTTTTGGTACCTTTATTTTTACCCATCAAAAAAAAAATATGATGAAAATTCTTAATAAAACAAACTCATTAAAATAATCAGTATATTTTAAAAATCCAGTAAGATTATATGGTCTGTTAACATTTTAAAAGCGTATTTGTACAAATATTAATACAAAAAGAATTTTATTACGTTATCAATTATTATATTGTAACGATCACGTCATGATTTTAGGAATGTTTGCTTACATCTAAGTTTAAATATTGTTCATATTATTGGTACCTAAAGAAGAAATAAGCTTTATTGATCACGCTGTATAAATTGATTATTACAATTAGTAATATATATTTAAAATACGGTTGAAATTACAAGTATTCATTAAAAAAGGGCGGTGGAAAGAATTCATCGTAATTTTCAATAAATTGCGCATCCGTTAAACCGTGACGAATACATGCGTGTTCGTGAACAAAACTGATCACCGAATAAATCGTGTATGAGACCAGAGCGACCAGACACAAACGGACCAACAAGTTCTCATGGTTCACGCTTATCCATTTCGTTTCCATTTTAACACTCAAGATTTGGTCTAAATAACTCGTAGAAGCATCTGATCAAATAAAACAGCGCGCATATAAGGATAATTTGTAAAAAGGCGTCGAAATGATAATCCGCGGAAAATTTTAAATTTAAACAATTTCGTGCTTTATTCATAGTTGAGAAATAGTCAGAGGAATGTTTTCAAATTGTTAGTATCAAGTACCTAATCGATATTAGTACATGGACCTTTAAAGAATTTGTCACATCGTAAAGATTGGCAATATCATATTAAATTATCAAAGTACAATCGGATACTCAAAGTTTTCTCCAAATAATCCGTCGGGGTCTTCGCAATTGAGACTTGATTTTTATTTTCCAAGTTATCGCTGTTCTCTGGCGTGGGGTTTACCGTCTCCTTGGAGGCTGCTTGGGCTTGTTGAACTGGTAGGTGGCGCACTTGGGGATGTGTCTGTCGGCGGCCCCGGGGCTGAAGCGTCGCTTGCAGTGCGGACACTGCACGTAGTCGGGGTTCTCGGAGGGCGGGGGAGGGGGCAGGTCGCTCAGCTTACCTTTAAATATACGAAATTTTACGTCATCTGTGCGCCGCACATTGGGCTGAAAATAGGCTTCAGTACGTGAGTATGATTAACATTTACTTCCGACGCAATTTATAATTTTCCGAGTATCGCGCCTGACGAGCTTTTACCTCCAGCATTGATGTGCGCCTGCACCTGCTTGGCGGCGCGTATCGCCTGAATGAACTCTTCGTGCTTCTGTCGCCAATTGCTGTTCGTGGACTTCTGCACTTTGGTTGTTGAAGGGTTGGTCGTGCTCTTGCGCAACTTCGAGATGAACGGTTCAGCCTCTGTTCCCTGCGTTACAAATATCAAATTTAACACTCATTTTTTTATATGAAAATATATAGATCCGACTTGGTACTAAATATATTAAGTTGAGATGTAAATATAAAAAAATAGCAAAACCACCCGAAATATTCTTTTTAGATCTTTTCATTTTGAACTTATACAGCTGAATGGTTGACTTAAAAGCAATATTTGTTGCATATAAGTAAAAGGGTTACTTTATTATCGACTGAAATAATTGTAATCAATATTAATGGTCTTTTGCTAATTTAAACCTGGGAAAGAGTTCGGCCTCAGGTTTAACAGGTAAGCAGAAGATCGATAGAAATGTATTGAAATCAATGCTAATGATATTAGTAAATAAAAAACACTTTGAAATATGATAAAATACATAATCCTGTCAGAGAATTGGCAGATATTTAAGTAAAAAAAGCTCGCGTGAGAGTAACTTGAGATCAATTTAAGAAAGTGTGCACCATTTGTTCATTGTTTATCACCATGCGCTTTAAAAAAATATTATTTTAATGTGAATATAATAGTGAATTAGGAAATCGATCGACTTGTTTTATTTAGAAACTGCATGCTGTAATAAACATAAAAATATCTTGCCTTGTAATTTTCTGCTTCAGTTCCCTGATCCAATGAAGCAGCGTTAAAGGCAAAACGTTAAACGATTTCACTTTTCACGAGAAAAAAGTGACAAATTCCTTCGGAAAATAATATTTGCTTTCGAATATGAAAGTAAGGCAAAAGCATCAGAGCATTTGACTTTTGTAATGCTTGCGTAACATAGAGGTAACCAGGATATAACTTGGACAGGGTTTCAAAAGCCTAAGATATAAGTTTACCAATCATTGCGGAGGGAGGGATTATTTTGTTATTTGGTCATATTATACAAAATAAGTTTTGGAGAATACATTTCGAGAGAATTGAAATCAGAAAGATCGCATATCGCCATAAGTATGGATCCAGGTTCGAATCCCGGATTAGGTCAGAGAAATGTGCCAAGAAATTCTCAGTTGCAGCTCAAAATTATTGTGTCACGTAAAATGCAATCAAGGTAATCCTACAAGTTTTTCTAATTTTTATCAATGATTTTAGAAACGATGGCTGCTAACATTGTACGGTTTATACGGTTGTAATTATTGGCAAAGTGTAACATTCGTCTTTAAATTTTTTGAAAACTTTTATTGGTAACGTATCATTGTAAGATAAGTGCAGCAAATAACACGAAGTTATGTGATAGAATTATTATAAAGCACAGTTGATGATTATATACATTTACTACATTATTTGTTCTCGTGTTTGATTATAAATAATAAACGTACCGCCAGACGATGCTTGAGGACGTCGAACGGCTTCCGTTTCTTGGAATGTGTTTTCCTACAAATCTCCTGATGCTTCGGAAGTCGATCCGGGGCGAAGTGTCTTCCGCATATAGAGCAACCTCCTTCGCCCGTGTTGTTTGAAGCCGTACTGAGACGAGTCTTGTTTGTAGCGCTTGTTTGAGGACTCTAGAATAAGTGAGAATTTATGGTAAGTAAAATAAAATAATTTATGTTGAGTATTTCTGTGAATATACAAGTATAAATATTATGATTACTAAAGTTATAATTTTATTCATTATCAAAAATTTTAAATGATATTAAATAATATAAAATACATAAATATACTTAAATAGAATATAAAAAAGTAAAACGAAATATTACCGTGACAGGATTTTTCTTAAGTACCTGAAATACAAAAAATAAATAAAAAATAGAAAATGATAAGATATTTTTTTAAGTTTATATTTTATTTAACATACATATACGTACATATATAATTACACATCTTGGCATTCAAACTGCATTTAAAAAAAAAATGTTTTGTTTAAGTAGGAAGTTAAAATCACCATCGCCAATGCGCCACCAAAATTGGGAACTGAGGTATTATGTCCTTTGTGCCTGTAACACTGGCCACAAAGAAACATTTTTTACCTCGCAAATTAAAAAACGCTTGTGTATGAACAGAACAATAAATTAATTACTAATAGCGTTACAGAAATAGTAAAATTAAAACACTGGTGGTAGAGCTTTGTGCAAGCTCGTCTGGGTAGGTACCACCCACTCATCAGATATTCTACCGCAAAACAGCAGTACTTGGTATTGTTGTGTTCCGGTTTAAAGAGTTAATTACAGACAGAAGGGACATAACATCTGAGTTCACAAGGTGGTGGCGCTCAGGAGGAAGAACAGTAGTTCCATTGGTGATGTAAGCGATGGTTAACATTTCTTACAATGCCAATGTCTATGGGCGTTGGTGACCACGTACCATCAGGTGGCCCACATGCTCGTCCGCCTTCCTATTCTATTATATATTATAATAAGTTATTATTTTCACGAGAACTAGTCCTTTAAGATTAACATATTCGGTCTTCATCGACAGATGTTTCATGACGCAAGTTACATATAAGGAAATTGCGATCGTAGGAAATCACATCACAATCACATTAAAGGTAAGAAAACTATTTAATCCATACCGTAAAACTAATACATTATGTATTTATTTTATTGTGTTTGTAACAGATGGTATGGTCACCATCAGTTAGTTTTACAATCAATCGTATTGCGAGAAACCAAACCACAAAATCATTCCCGGAGATATTTCAAATTACGAACTTAAGTTTTAATTGCAACAAAATAACTTGAGTTTTTGATTGTTACATTGTACTTTATTTGTATATTATTGATAAATATCTTAGTCTTACTAGCCGGGATGTCATAGTGGTTAGGTCGCGTGAATTTTAACCGATGATCGTGGGTTCAAATCCGGGGAAGTATACTTCTGAATGTTCATGAGCTTAATTTATATTTATAATTCAACTCGTGCTTGACGGTGAAGTTAAACATCGTTAGGAAATCTGCACGTGTCTAATTTAACTGGAATTCTGCCACATGTGTATTCCACCAACCCGCATTGGGGCAGTATAGTGGAATAACCTCCAAACCTTCTTCCTCAAAATAAGGAGAAAAGGCCTTAGACCAGCAACGCGACATTCACAGGCTGTTACTAATTAGATGAAATATTAAGTAAAGTATGAGTAAACTTTCTTGTTTCTAACTTCAAAAAATTATGCTGTTCCCTTCTAAGTTTCCTCTATTTACCTATTTTAGGCGGCAAATATCGAAAATTTGTCACCTGACTTTATTAATAAAAATAAGCTTAAATACTAATTCATATATTTCCAAATTTACCAATTTCTATAAAAATATAAAATGTAATGTTTCTAACTCCACTGGTGTAGTGTGCTTTGCCAGTAAGTTAGTGATACAATTTTATTAGATGGAACATTATCGCTCGAGTGAAACTCAAAAGCAATGAATCGATTATTTCGATTTAATTATACTCGTTCATATTTTCTAGGACAAAACGGATATTTCCTTGGGGAAATTTTCCCTTTAATGAAGAAAGTGAAGATGTATCTGAATATATAATTTGATTAATGTTGTATCGTGCGATTATGTTATACTCACAGAGCTCGGTCCCCTTTGCATGACTCCTTTTGGCTTATTGTTCTCTCGCTCCGACACCTGTTGGAATCATACCCTTTAAATACATCACTGAAATTTCCTAGACTCTATTTTCTTTTATATTATAATAATCAGTATATTTTATAATAATAAAAGGTTACATTGTCAAATTGATAATGAATTTCATATTTGAAAACAGAAACGTCAATTCTCTATGTCAACTGTCAAAAAATATTTTTTTACATATTCTTATGCTACAATAGTTGAGTTTTAATAAAGTCTCGACTTTTGCAAGTGACGTCAAAAGCTTTTACAACTTGTTCAATACTTTTAGTGAAATTATCTATAGTTATCCATTCATTTGAGTTCGGCGGTAGCATTGGAAGTCCCGAGTAAGCCAAAGTGGGCGGCAAAGTGGGATCGTTAAAGGGCCATACCCGCAAAACTAAAACGATTCCATTCGGTCCTAAAGTCCTCGGGCAGTGGGCATTTGCCTTAATCACAAACGACTTGGTGCGAGAATGCTTGCGGAAGACTATAGGTCGGGTTGAGATGAGTTTCATTGCTTAGTTAGTAGTAAAAATCCCACAGGACCAAGATACGACCCTTGGACCGTTTAAAGGTTTCACGTGCTTAATAAAAACAATGTCTTTTCTAGTCTGCCGAAAATCAAACGGATATTTTTATTAATATATTGAATATATTTTGTTTTAGAGAAATATAATATATCTTCCTCACCTTGTTTTCACTGACGACTTTTCGTGGAGGAATAGCAGCTGTTGGTTGAGGTTTACTTTTCACTGGACTTTTGGGCCTCGTAACTGGACTTCTGTAATTAGTTAAAATATTATTTTTTAGTTTCGAGTATCTTGAATTCCTGATTAACGCGTGGTGTATCTTTGTGCAGGTCTGGTTTAGTACCACGCATCATCAGCTTCATAAGTACCTATATATGTGTTGTTGGACCTTCGTTTGAAGGGTGAGCCAGTGTTATAAGAGTACAAGGGACAAACAGGTATATACAGACAAGGGACACGTATATAGTTGTCGTGGTCGGCTTACGTAGTGATTTATACTGCAAAGATTAGCTGATCCGTATTCTCTTCTCTTTCTTTCTTCTAATGATATTAATCTATGTATCTCATTTTTAAGCTTACATTCGTTGCGGTCTCTTCGCTACGACTGGATCAGGAGACCTCGGCGTGGGAGTTGGTGCGAGTGCTTCCGGGAACGTTTCGTTTTCAAGTAAATAGTTGATTTCGTTATTGACATGATCCGTTTCATCTCCTGCTGGTGTGATATCACCGTTGCTGGGTGGCTGGAATATATTGTATTAATAGTTCTGTGGAGTAACCGAGACTGATTTGTTGGAAGCAAACTATGTATTATATGCTAATTTCTTGGAAAAAAAACTTTAAATCAATTTTTAATATTTATATATTTAATCACACGAGCGACCACCAAATCGGAATGTAGATTCTAAATAAAAAAACTGGGAAGGAACATAGTAATTAATCTTTTCCACCAATTAAACTATAATACATAGCATATATATATATATATATATATATATATATATATATTCTACTATAACCATGTGTAATCTACTGAGACATCAGTGTTACGAATATGCAACAATACTTTGTTTTTGATATATACGAAAAATTTGGTTCGAAAAAGTTAAGAGAACCTGGTTTAAAGTATACTAATTTGATTTGAGTGAAAACCGTCTTTAGCCCCACGCGTGTTAAATCGATATCGCCTATATCAATATATATTTAGTTCTCTCAAATGATCCTACTATAGTTAAAGTAGCTTACCACTCGTTTCGCCGTGTTCAAATCGATTTCGTGATTGTGATTAAGATCGCCGGATCCGTTGACCATGTTGTCTAGTTTTTGTACCTTCGTGAATAAAAAAACGTTTTATTATTACTCGAACTGACAAGGAGACTACGATTCTCTATATAGATATTTTTTTTTCAAAATTCATTAAATAAATATTGAAACTAAATAAATATATTAATGTTACGATTAATGAGTTATATGAACATTTATTTTTTAATTATATAATTAATGAAATTTAACCGTATCATCTAGTGGCCTAACAGACTGCAAAGCCAGAGTTTTACGAGAGAGTATTACGAGGAACGCGAGTGTAAAACACTGCCAATTTCTAAACTCCGAGCTTCTACTGAGATTTTCATAACAGAAAAACTCAACAACTTTTTCTTGACTATCAATCGACTTCGAAAAATAGATACACTCTCGCAGAGGTGGATTGCCGTCTCCTGGGATTCTAAGAGTGATATAATATAGTGCACCTGTGATTGCGCATACATTTATATAATGCCATCAGCGCCGTTTGCTAGTCTCCGTTGAGTCATAGCCGTTTAGGAGGACAATCGATCTGTTTGTTAAAAAAAACGCAACCAAGCGTATTCCATTTATCATCATGCTCATATACTTCGTGAGGAATACGGTCCCTATTATCATGGATGAAATTTTAACTAATCACAATAACATAACACACACACACTATGTGCGTAATGTTAATGTGAAGGTGAGTTTGTTTGTTTCGCATTCACATAGAGAGTAGTAGCTCTACTCGCAACTACTAATACTACGAATACGTAATCGATCATGAAATGTGGCATTCACGTCGTCAAATTACAGAATATCCCATAGGTTACAAAATACCTGTCCCTTTCACACGCGAGTGAAACGTTTGGCTGAAACTAGTATAGTAACATTTTTACAAAATGTGTGTGTTACCTGAACTGTTCCATTTTGTTTCTTAATGGAATGAGAGCTGATAGTCTTGGTACTTGAAGTTTTCTTTTCAATTGTGGTTTTAGATGTATTTGATACTTTCGTGTAACCATTGGGCAAGGTCTTGCGAGGAGGAGTGCGTTCTGTGTTCTGTATCGGTTGCAGAGGATAACTCTTGTCGATTCCTTTTGTACGCCTCTCTTCGAACATTTGTCGTACCTTTGATAAGATGGATAAAATAAATTAACGCCTTACATTCAAAAGTCACTACAATAATTATTAATGTGCCTTTGGCCTAAAACACACAAGAATAATATTTTTAACAAACATCGGTAGGTACGTAATACATTGAAGGTTATAGTTAAGGCTTAATTTTAATATTCAGAAATAACATACCATAAATATTTTGTTTTTATTTTAAATACATGTTACTGTTCTATTTGTAATGTCATTGGACTATTAAACAGGTAAAGAGGTGGGATGTACCTACGATTAAGTAGATAGTGGAGACATCCAACAATAGTGTCAAGTATCGGGTGGTTCAAGAGACTTAACAATAGTTGGTCTTAAAAATACCTTTCCCGGCTGGTGCGTGATTTGCTGTGCTGGTGGGCTGGCCCCCACGCCATTGCTCGGCGAATGCCTTACACGGTCGAGCGCCCGAGCCTGTTGTGCTTCGTAGAGCGATGCGATTTTCAGTTCACGTTCCTGGAGTTGTTTCTGCTGGAAGCGCGCCTGTTGATAAAACTTTAATTGTATTCTCTTTTGTTTTACGATTGTTTTTTTTTTATTAATTTATGTTAGTGTATATAAATACGTGTTTTTTAAGTAATAGGTATAATAAGGTTCAGTCCCATAATTCTATAACTATTGAAGTTTTGTAGTCTTAAATTTGTTTTGTTATTACAATCGTATATATAATATATGTATATACACGAGACTATATTCCAATATCATTATATTGGAATATAGTCTCATCATCACTATATCACTATATCATCACTATATTCCAATATCATTATATTGGAATATAGTCTCGTCTATAGAACATTTAAGAGCTTATAATGAGTTTGAGTTGTTTTACGTTTCTTTTGAATAAAATACTAATATCATTACATTTTCCTTGTAAGTAATTTAACGCGTGCAAAATTTTTAATATAGATCTAAATATATACGTAAATGTTTTAGTGCGAATAAGATTCGAACAGGAAAGTGATCACTTGTCAATAGAGGGCGTGAGGTCAGCGCCCACGCCTCGCCGCGCACGACGACAACCTGTCCATCGAATCTTATATTGTTCTATTGACTGTCGGTACCGCTTCCGTCTTTTTAGTATCGAAGGTCGAATAAATCTTTCAAACAAATACTTTCCGCTGTTTCTTTATTACTAATTAATTACCGTAACACCGTAACAGCCTGTGAATGTCCCACTGCTGGGCTAAAGGCCTCCTCTCCTCTTTTTGAGGAGAAGGTTTGGAGCTTATTCCACCACGCTGCTCCAATGCGGGTTGGTAGAATTCACATGTGGCAGAATTTCAGTGAAATTAGACACATGCAGGTTTACTCACGATGTTTTCCTTCACCGTAAAGCACGAGATGAATTATAATCACAAATTAAGCACATGAAAATTCAGTGGTGCTTGCCCGGGTTTGAACCCACGATCATCGGTTAAGATTCACGCGTTCTTACCACAGGGCCATCTCGGCTGTGTTAAAACGTAGATACGACATGAGATGATTTCACTTTGACCAAGTCACTAATTAATTATCAAGTATAAAATTTTTTTTTACAAAATCAATAAAGGTTTTTTATTTATCCAAACTCATAATGACATTCACTAACAAAAAATGAAGTCGTGAATTATATAAATTAAAACTAAAAATAATAATAAAAGGTTATCATCTCTATAAAAGAGAACCCTTTTAAGCATTAGGATACGCGTACATGAATGGCGTAACCGTACTGATGCCGACCACTATCAGTATGAATAAAAACCGCACATCCCTCCGTTCGTCACGCCACAATTTTTCATTCATTATATGACGGTGAGTCTCATGTTGCTTAAGCAGCTGTTTACTCTGAGATTAAATCTGATAATAACTTTTATTTTATTTTATTTTTAATTAAAGTAAAACACACATCATGAGTATGTTTAATTTTTGAAAAGCACCTTTTTTTATAGAATAGGAAGGCGGACGAGCATATGGGCCACCTGATGGTAAGTGGTCACCGACGCCCATAGACATTGGCATTGTAAGAAATGTTAACCATCGCTTACATCATCGATGCGCCACCAACCTTGGGAACTAAGATCTTATGTCCCTTGTGCCTGCAATTACACTGGCTCATTCACCCTTCAAACCGGAACACAACAATACCAAGTACTGCGGTTTTGCGGTAAAATATCTGATGAGTGGGTGGTACCTACCCAGACGAGCTTGCACAAAGATCTGCACCCGTACGTTGTTTATGTATCTAAGACACGTACGAAACGATTTGCTTCCTCGTTTCTGATACGCACCGCTAAGATCTGGAATACCCTCCCGACCTCCGTTTTTCCCACCACCTACAATATGGGTACCTTCAAGTCTAGAGTGAATAGGCATCTTCTCAAGCGCGCTCCATCTTAGACTGTATCATTACTTTCCATCAGGTGTGATAACAGTCAAGCGCTAACTTATACTTTTTTTAAAAAAAGACAATTTGCCTTAATTAAGTTTTTATACATTCGTTTCCAGTTTTATTATACGTACTGATGCATATACTATCTAACAAGCAATAGCATTAAATAAACGTTGACCAATAACGCGTGAATTTATTAAAGCTATATATCATCTGTGTCATTATAGACTCGACGCGTGGTCATTGTTGTGGCCATCAAAATCGATTAGCGGACTGCTCTCAAACGATCGTCATTCACTTCAATTAACGAATCAGCTTAAATGTATGCTTGTCACAAACTCATTGTCTTTCGTGACAATCTGCTAACAATACTTACGCCAATATTAAAAGGGAGAAGCCAGAATAGCATTAAATACAGATAATTTAGCATTAAATAACATAACCCGTTTAGAAGGTATGCAACTTTGTAGGTTATTCCCATAGGTTGCTCTATTGCAGTTTAGTGGCTATATGCCACATACATGTAGCTGGATTACATCCGATACATACAACATTTTCTTACGATGTTCCCCGCTGAGCGCGAGAAGAACTTAAAAACTCAAGTTAAGCATATAAAAACTTAGTAGTACTTGTGTAGATTCGAAAAGGCGATTTTCGTTTGAGTTCCATGTATTCAAACATGTTTGAAGATGTGAGATGAGGGTGTAGTGCGATATCTTCGTAATCTAAGATAGTAACGATAGTAAGTATGTATGAAACTATAACACGTAAATTTTTATAATACAATTTATTATTATTTTTATATTTTTTCTTTAGTTTTGGTGTCGCACTTCTTTCGTATTTATTATACACAACAAGCTAATTTTGTCATGGTTATATAATTTAATAATAATTCCTAAACAATTATGTATTAAAAACTATGATGTATATATGATATAAAATATATAACGTACCGTAACAGCCTGTGAATGTCCCACTGCTGGGCTAAAGGCCTCCTCTCCTCTTTTTTTTTTTGAGGAGAAGGTTTGGAGCTTATTCCACCACGCTGCTCCAATGCGGGTTGGTAGAATTCACATGTGGCAGAATTTCAGTGAAATTAGACACATGCAGGTTTCCTCACGATGTTTTCCTTCACCGTAAAGCACGAGATGAATTATAATCACAAATTAAGCACATGAAAATTCAGTAGTGCTTGCCCGGGTTTGAACCCACGATCATCGGTTAAGATTCACGCGTTCTTACCACAGGGCCATCTCGGCTTAAAATATAACATTAGCACAGAGTCGTTCAACTCATAAAACTTTTATGTTAAAAAACAAACAAACTACCCTCTTCATTAAATATATTTTGTATTTTGAAATTCTTGGGCTAAGCTGTATAAAAGTTAGGAAGTAATTTAAAATGTAGGCGTAAAGTGTCCCAAACTTAATTAACATAAGTACACGCGAAAACACCTACAGTCTACATATATAAAAATTAAAACGCATGAAGAAAAGAGGGTATGTAGAACAGTGAGAAATGAAATATACAACCAAATTTAGTAATTAAAAAGAGACAAATATATTGTAAAACAAATGACTGCCCCGACTCCAGAAGTTCGTATAACATATAACTTTATTGGCCTAGCCTATATAAAGATTATCTTCGTCATCTAACTTTCATTCCTTAACAATTTAAAGTACACACGTTCCTTGAAGCCAGTTCATTGTCACGCATTATTCAATTGCCTCAATTAGCAAGTTAAGTTAGAGATGCGTCCTCGTTACAGGGACTGCATACTGTGACATTGTAATCAGATCCTTCGGGTTAATTAATATTGATTATAACGGCATGTTGGATGACTGCATCGCATTATCTCTTATGACGTTTTTATACATAATAAAGTTAACGAGACTAACACAGATATACAAATATGGTGTGACTTTGTTCAAACCTGCTTTGGTTAAAGTAAAAATGAGTAGAAGCCAGTAAATGTTTCGCTTGTTGGGGAAAGAGTTCAGGTTAGAGTTTATTCTACCATGCTGCCCCAACGAATTTCATTACATACACGCAGGCTACCTCACGATATCGAAATGCAATTATATATTTATATAATTAAACGTATTTAATAATGTGTCTCCAGTCTTACTTCTTTAAAAAATAATAATAAATGATAGAGACAACCTTGTGGTCTCAAGTTCCGCATATAAAATATTGTATCGCTCTTACACCTACGCTTATTATTGCGAATATATAATGCTAATGTCATCTGTTTATGAAGTGAAATGCCTCATAAGGATTAGTATATCTAGACTTATAAATAATGAATTGCTTATTTTATTAACGATTTATCTGTTTAATGTTAAACAACAAGATAAAGATTGGTTCTGAACGACTATTTTATTAATGTATTTTCTTCATTGTGATACTGATAAACACAATAAATAAAATTACATATGATGCAATAATCATTAATTTTGGTACGACTATTATAATCGACTTATTTGTTGAAATTGAATGAGGCGTAAGGGCTATAATAGTCCGTTACGAGAATACAAATTGTGCCTTACTAAATAATTTGTACCACAAACACACATACAAGATAACATTGTAATTCTGGCGACATCAAAACGTTGAACAACAAAATTTGTAATGTCAAATATGTGTGATTCACAGTTTTAATTTCAATAACTTAAGAATGTCTTATAACCGAATCGTGATATTTTTTTTTACTTGTAATATTATATTTCATCAACACGTTGAATTAAGTAATTATATGACATATATAGATCAGGTAATTAAAATCTTTTCAGCCCAAGGAAAACGTCTGCTAATCATAAAAAGCTGGTCTCGAACAATGACCATAAACTGCGCACACGCATGCCGGATGACTCATTGGCAGTCATCGACCTTAGTATCGTGATATGAAATCTTTCTTATATAAGTTTTAATTATCAAAGCTAGTTTTACAAATTGATTAAAATTATAGGATTTTTTATTTATAATAAGGATTCCCTTAGAAGATGAAGATATCATCATCAATATCATTTCAGATTTCGGTTATGGTGACAGGAGTTAGATTAATTCGTAAGTACGTGCGCAAATACAAATGTACGTTCAATTTGGCAATAAGACGGTAATCCGACTAGACAGGAGAGAGTTCCGGCACAGGAGCAACGACTACGATTTCGACTTTTGAGGCACTTTCAAACTTCGAGCTGCTGCATTGACTACGAGTCTTTTGACAGAAAAACGCAATTATTTTTTTTAGCCCGGATTTATGCCTAGGCTTACAAGGCACCAGTCTACCCAGGCACAATCAATATAATTTTACTCAAACCGCTTCGGACTAGAGACCTCAAATGTCAAAAAAAGTGACTAGGGGCCTTGGATCTCTCTTGGATCAAGCAAAGGACAATGTATAACTATTTTTCAGTGTAATTACGCAACATTTCCATTATAGTTACTAAAGACGAGGAACAACACATTAAAATTCACCGAACACGACGTTATAAACATCAAACTTTTCGTATTATTATATTTGTAGTAAAGCAACGAATTAGTAACAGGAATTCTTTCGTCTTATCTCGCGTCCGTAAACAAGTAAATCAGTCGAAGCTCATTGAACTTACGATGGAATGGTCGCTATCGCTAAGATTGTTATGTTGTTGAACAAGTCGAGACAATTTATATTTACTTATTATACAAGGTTTGCGCAAAGATCATATCATAAATCAGGACGTAAAATATACTTTAATCATTTTTGTAAATAATAAAATGTTGTGTTTTGAAGTATATTTAATAATATACAATTAAACGAATTAATGATAATACGACGACAACAATTACAACTACTATTACATACATTTTTTTTTTATAATATAGGTAGGCGGACGAGCATATGGGCCACTGATGGTTAATGATCACCAATGCCCATAGACATTGGCGTTTTAAGAAATTTTAACCATTGCTTACCTCGCCAATGCGCCATCCGCCTTGGGAACTAAGATGTTATGTGACTTGTGCCTGCCTGCCTAATTATTACATTGGCTCTCTCACCCTTCAATCTGGAACATAACAATACCAAGTACTGCTGTTTTGCGGTAGAATATCTAATAATAAAGACAAAAATAATAATACAAGTAGAGATTAATTGCTTATATGAATGTATGTAGATCCGAAAGTATTTGGCGCGTAGCATCGTTGTATTAGATTATAAGAGATATATACGAATAGATTTTATACTCGATTTATATCATTAAAAAATTCTATGTATATTTAAGTGTATGTTCATAATCACAAACGAATTTTCATTTTATTGTGTAAGTTTTGAAGATAAGTTATCAAGATAAGATGATTAACAGTAACAGTGACCGCCCGTGAATGTTCCACTGGGCTAAGACCTCCTTATTAGAGCTTATTCCATCAAGCTGATCCAATGCGTGTTGGTAAATACACATGTAGCATAATATATTATTTAATTATAGAGAAAATCAAGAGCTCGACAGGAAAATACTAAAATAGAATGATATATTGCAATTATTTATAACTATTGTTTATTATCCTTTTGACGTCACGTGTTTTACATGTGTAATGCAGATTATATTCCCAGTTTAACATAAAATAATAACAGTATTTAAGCTTTTATTGAACTTTTTAGTGGAAGGTGTTTTACGGGAAGGAGGATTTGTAACCGAGGCTTATGACATACTGAAACTTTCATAGTTTGAAGAACGTCGGTTTTTTTACCATGTCGTGACTGGTAAGCGAGAAGTAAAATTTTTTTTTTTTTTACTATTAATAGGCCAGCGTTTGGCCGTTGACTTGCCTGATGTTAAGCACGACACGGTCTGAGATGTAGCACGCTTGCCTATAAGAAACCTGTTTACTCTGAATTTGAAGACACCAACATTGTACCTATCGGGAAACACGGACTCAGGCAAAGCATTCCAAAGTTTCGCAGTGCGAATGATGAATGTAGACTCAAAGCGCTTCGTACGTAGGCGGGGAATTTCCACTGTGTACCTATGGCGCTTTGGTCGCGTTTGCCTGGCCGTTCGATAGTAAAAAGGGGCTGGAGGAATCAGTTCGTGTAATTCCTGAGCACATTCTCCGAAATGTATCCAATAGAAGACTGAGAGTGATGCAACCACACGTCGATGTTCAAGACTTTGGAGCCTAGACTCAACCAATGCGTCGTCTCCTATCAACCTTTTGGCACGCCTCTCAATCAACTCTAGAGCCTGAAGGTGGTTCTTGGCAGAGCCATCCCAAAGGTGAGAGCAGTACTCCATACATGACCTCACTTGTGCTTTATATAAGTTGAGCAGTTGTTCTGGAGTAAAGTAACGTCTGACTTTGGAGAGGATACCAAGTTTTCGAGCGGCTATTTGGGTTTTGGACTCAATAAAAGAGCCGAAATTTAGAGTCGACGTGAGAGTAATGCCACGAAGGTAAAGAAGGTTAGTTATAGGTACAGATACATTTCAGAAGGAGGGAGGTAGCTGGAATTCCCTCTTTTTGGCGGAAAACAAACACGCCTGCGTCTTAGATGCATTGAACTTGACCAGATTGGCATCGCCCCAATCGGACACTGCCTTAAGGGTCACGCTCAGGCGCTCTACCATGGCCTCTCTCTGAGCCTGGATTTGGGCCTCATTAGCTCGCGCGTTGGACTTGTAGCTCTCGACAACTGTGCAATCATCTGCGTACCCATGAATATCGGGAATCAGCAGATCATTAATGTGCAGCAAAAATAGTGTCGCCAAGAGCACTGACCCTTGGGGAACACCGGCATTTATAGCCATTTGATCCGACGAGTGGCCATCAACCACTACTCGTAACGATTGATTCCTCAGGAAGTCTGAAATTCCACAGGCCAGCAGGCTGGCAATATGCAGGAAGCTTGCTGATAAGGCCATCATGCCAAACCCTATCAAAGGCCTTCGAGATATCCAAAGAAACAGCAAGTGCCTCCCCGTGTTTCTCGATGGCCTCACTCCAGATGTATGTGACGTACACCAAAAGATCACCGACAGTACGGTTTCGGCGAAACCCGTACTGTCGGTCACTGAGAATGTCATTGGCTTCCAGGTACGTCAGGAGGTAGTATTTAGGATACGTTCCATTGTCTTGCACAAAATGGACGTAACCGAGATGGGTCTGTAATTGACAGGGTCAGCATGACTGCCCTTTTTAGGCACGGTCTGCACGTTAGCAAGCTTCCAGGACTTAGGCACTTGACCAGTCTCAAGAGAGAGGCGAAACAGACGTGTCAGGATAGGAGACAGTTCAGGCGCACAGTTCCTCAGGACAATTGCTGGAATGCCAACAGGTCCGCTTGCCTTGTTCACGTCTAGACTGCGTAGCGTTTTGCGAACTTCCTTTTGCCAAATGCGTATATCACTCATATGAGTGTCGGCGTTAGGTGTTGCTGGAGGTGTCGCGCTACCAGCGTCAAGACGTGAAGACTCCGCAAACAGAGACGCAAACAGATTTGCTTTCTCTTGAGCAGTGTGAGCAAGCTTCCCGTCAGGCTTCTGAAGGGGAGGCAGTGAGGGCCGTCAAAAGTTCGATTCAACCGCTTTAGCTAGGGACCAATACGCTTTGCTAAAATATTTCAATATAAGAGATTGGAAAACCGTAAGTTATTAGGGCGAGTGATCTAAAATCATATCTGTAGTTAACGGCTTCTTAACGGAAGATTAAAATACAAAATAATAAAATACAAAATAGAAATGAATGTTGATATTTAAAACGTTCTTAATATTATTTTTGTTTAAAAAATAATAGAACCTGTATGTATTATATATATATGGTTGTGTATGTATTTATAAAAAAAATTACGCGTGAATAATTCTGTTTGAAACAAAAATATCAAATGTTGACCTCGAAAAGGATACGTAAGTTTGGGTTACACAATACCCAGAAAACGTATTTGAATCAAAAACAAAAGGCTTAATGCAAACTTACTTCATATTCTCTATATACGGCGTTGAATCACGAAGTACGAGGCCGCGAGCATGTGATGTAACGCCAGCGTATGACTAAGTGAGCGCCGTCTTTATTATTTGAGGCTTGTGGGGTATCGTACAATGTTGTTTTGATTATAAATGTCACGATTTATGATTGAAAATTTAATTGTTAATATGACATTGTTTTAGAAATACTTGATGTTTTTAACTGACTTAAAAAGATATTATATAAAATAAATATACAGGATATTTTTAGAATTGCCACGATTCATTTTTAGGGTTTTCATTTACCAATCGTATGGACAAAGTTATGCGGAGATATTATAGAGTGCCAAAAGTGCGCTAAAACAGGCTCTCCATTCCCTCAATCTCATGGTGAGATGGTACGATAGTCCGACACGATCAGACAGAGTTCAAGTGCAGAATCAATGTCAATTTGTGTGCTGAGGCGTATGTAAACACTGCTAAATAAAACAACGGGCTGTTATTAAAAAATTCTCGACAGAAAACTCATACGAAATTATACTGGTCCCGACAGCCATTTTAACCCAGGTCCTCAAGTTTGGCCTTGTAGCCACTAGACCACACAATACAACTTCTATACTCGTACTACAGTGGTAGCAAATATGTGTTATTAGTAAAGTACATTTTATATTCTCAGATATATATATATTAAAATTCAGTTTATACAAAAGTAAATTTAACGAAACACACATTAATATAAAAAATATTATATATATATTTATATATATTATATATTTATATACAATATTATGTATATATTAAAAAAAAATCGTACCACATTATATATTAACGAAAATAAACAACACCTAAAAACTAATAGATCGTATTCTTCCAAATTTAAAGGTCGTCGGGGTGAAGGAAACAAATGCTTCATCGAAATCAATACATTTGACGATTTCAAAGGAGCATTTGCTTACATAAATGATTTATTTGATTTGTTGAATTTTATTGACTTCCAACAAATAATAAAAAACTGACATTAGTTAATGTTTATTAGAGTTTATTTTAGTAAATACTATTTACTTTCAATTCAAATGAATATGAACTTTTATTAGTAAAAAAAGATAATGATATAGAGTTAGAGGTTTACAGACGATTAATTGTATGTCAAGTAGACGCGCATCTTAAAGAAAGATGGCGTGTTTAAAACAGGGCAAGCACCACAGACCTTTGAGGTGCAACTTGACATTAAGGGTCATAAAAGGACACTGATACGACATGAAACAGCCATATATTATAGTAAATCGGATTGAATTGAACTTGATTGTCGTTAGACTTGCAAACTAATTTATTGAGTTTGTTATTTATCGATTCTGTCGGAACTAAAATGTTACGTTCAAACTTGGCGAATTCAATAAAGAATGAGTATCCGAGTTACATGATGACTGTATTTGTAACTTAAGACGCTGAGAAGAACATAAAAGAATGATTGAATACTAGCATAATATATCACTAGTAGCCTGGAATTTATGAGCATGGAACTCGTAAATGATCAAGGCCAATTGGAAGTGGGTTATAAAACCGAAGGCAGCTTTCTTATATCAATATCGAATATCGATATATTTGTAATCTAGTAATTTATTTTGATCAGTGTTCGAGTGTTTTTAATTACCTTAGTATCGGGCAATGTTAGCCAACCATTTCTTATATTCACGGGGTCTGCTCCTTGCAAAGTTGCTGAAGAAGCACACCGAGGACGCGTCTTCCAGTGTTCAGGTTCCCACCAGTTCACTAGGTCCAGGGATTTTGAGAAACTATGAGAATCCATAACGTGCCTTAATAATATCTCCCGATAAAAATCGTAATGCCTTTAGTTTAATCTCGCATGTAAACTCCTAAATGTTTTATATATACACAATGTTTTTTCTCAAGTCGAAATATTTACACTTTTAATTTCAGATTATTACCATATAAGTGGCTTATTTCTTGATACTCTATCAAACATCACGAATGAAAACACGTCAGTAAATCTAAATGCGCGAAAGGTGAATGAAATTACCTTACCAATGAGGATGTTTGTTTATTTACTGGTTGTCTAGCAACCGGGAACGGTACACATGGATTCCAATGCCACGGTGTTAATAACTCACGACCTCGTGAATTACCGCTAGCTTGACCCTGTTGAACTATTGCCTTCTTTGAAAAAGAACTTAGTCTGAAGGCACCTGTTTTGCGAATAAACATATAACCGATTTTGTGACGTGTTTCATTGAAATAAGGTTGAAATTAAAATATGGTGTTAAATAAAATGCTTCGTGATGTAAACAATGTTGGGATGCGATTTCTTGCGGTTAAAGCGGATCGGTTTACTTAGTTTTTCCGTATCAATGTGTTTTAATGAACGAATTTATATTCATTATTGTTACTGTAAACGATTGGTTTATTACAAAAAGCAAACGGTATAAAGCAGATTTTTTAAAATTGATTGGAATAGAGCCTTCGTCGACTCATCTCAACTCGTCAAGCAACGACTTAGAGAACTTAATTAATGATTATCGTGAATTCTAAAAAAAAGTAATATAATTGTAGCATATGTAATGTATATGTAATTTAAATTTAACAAGATTCAAAAAAAAAAATCAAAGGTTTTCTAAAAAAATTAAGACAAAACAAATATTTCAGTGTGTTTTATTTAAAAAAAAAACTATACAAATTCATTAGAAGCATCGATACGAAATAGTATAGTAACAGCCATTGAATGTCCCACTATTGGACTCCTCTCCCTTTTTGAGGAGAACCGAACCGAACCGAAACAGCCTGTGAATGTCCCACTGCTGGGCTAAAGGCCTCCTCTCCTCATTTTGAGGAGAAGATTTGGAGCTTATTCCACCGCGCTGCTCCAATGCGGGTTGGTGGAATACATATGTGGCAGAATTTCAGTGAAATTAGACACATGCAGGTTTCCTCACGATGTTTTCCTTTACCGTAAAGCACGAGATGAATTATAATCACAAATTAAGCACATGAAAATTCAGTGGTGCTTGCCCGGGTTTGAACCCACGATCATCGGTTAAGATTCACGCGTTCTTACCGCAGGGCCATCTCGGCTTTTTTTGAGGAGAAGGTATGGAGCTTATTCCGATACGAGATGCGATCTTAACCGATACAAAATAAGTATTAAAAATTAATTCATAAGATTAATTTTACTCTTTACTTTCACTTCAGCGCCTTTCACTTTCGAAATCTCAGATTTTAGAAAAGATCAGTGTCCATAAACACTAAATACATGTAAATGTTATGCGATTTCCACATCTACTCGTCGAAACCTACCAGAATTTGGAATTACTAATATCTAGTCGCGGCGCTTTCAAGATGTAATGTTTATTCTTAATACACATATTATACAAATATTAAGGACATTGAAAAGAAACTTTTTTTTATTACAGATTCTAATTTGGAGTCAACTGGTATCTTGTTGCACAAATTTTTAATTTATGTTTATATTATCATCATAATTTAGTATATTTTACGACACTGTATTAAATAGGTTTGGCCGCCTTACTTGGTGCTAGAGCCTTGTGCAAGCTCGTCTGGGTAGACAGTAGTTATAATCCACTAATCGCATAGTCTTCCGCAAATCAGCAATAAATAATTAGTTTTGTTGTGTCTATGTATAAACGGTAAGTGAATACATTATTGTTTATAATGTATTTTTTACAAAAAAAATACCACGTGCACGCCTTTTTGGTGCCAATTGTATATTGTGAAAGAACGATAATGCATAAAAATAAAGATATTTTGAGATCATACTAATAACTTTAATAGTATCGTACTTCTAAAAAAATAAATATTCTAAGAATAAAAAAAAAATAAAAAAATTCGTATACCTTTTATGTCGATGTATCTATACTATATCTTAAAGCTTGTTTGTATATAAAAACTTAAATAATGTAAATCGAATCATTAATTCCCCCCTGGTTAACCCGCCCTAAAGGGGACCTCCTCTTAAGAGGTCTGTTGATTATGGCTCAGACAAAAACTCCTAACAACAGATTTGATTAGATGACCTTAATAAACTGACCTTTGCCATCGCTATTAAAATAATCGTTGTTATAATAAATATATTTATTAGAAAAAGGAGGACAATTGCAGCAAACATTTAATTTCATATGCATTTAAGCATTTAACAAAGCTTAAGATCTTAAAGATCACCGAAACCAAAAGTGGTTTTGCCATTGTATAGTGTGCTTTATGGCAATTGCTTAAGCTCGATATAAAAGGAGCCTTAAGCTCACACTAGTCCGGACCATAAGTGATCGGAGTATCGGACTGATGTGACTCAGAGTCGTTTCCTTGTAGGGCGCTAGGTATGACGTCAACACTTTCGTTTCTAATTTAAATTCATTGAACGTGCGCAAAGGTAGATGCTTGTAATGCCAAATTTGGATTTGTAACCTATAATAATTTAGAAAAAAGTATTATTTTTTTATTACTTGTAATTATAAATTAAATAAAAGACAATCATTAATAGCAGCATTACACTTGCTTATAGTCTATTATTTACCTCCATGGTTTAATTTTTTTTATGATTCGAATATCGATGTTATTTTCTGGGTGATATAAAAGACTAAGCTTTAAGCTTTATTTTGACTCGTATATAATGTCTACATACATTTAAGATGTTAAAAAGCCATATTAACAAACAATACATCTCAAATCATTTTTATGCTGCAATTACAAAGCTCCGTGTTCGACCTACGTCTGTCCTAGTATCAACCCACGTGGTACCATTATTTCGCACAAGTTATTAAGACAATGTTTCATGTTTACATTGAATCAGTTAACCAGATTGTTTTGCGTAGATTTGATCCAAGTATAAAATTATAATAAATTCAAGGTATTAACCGTATTATGATAGGTATAAAATGAATTGTAAAAATTTCCTCAATATCAATCACCATCTCGAACTAATTTCTGCCAAATTGTAATCTCACTGAACACAATGAAATTTTAAGCTAAAAATTCATGGAACGGTTTTCACCCGCGCTCGTTGTTGTACATATATTTATCTTTAGTAGCAATAATATAATGCGTTAGGAGGGTTCACGCGGTTTATTTCTGCGATTCTTTGTATATACTGTAACTAGTAAATTCCGGAATTGAAAACATAACTTGATCATTTTTATATAGGAGAGTTAGCTATTATATAACTATTTTTATTGTTACAAATAGAGTAAAAATAAAAAATAAAAAAATTACCTGAGTAAAAATATTTTTTACTCATTATTTTAGTAGCTAGTATTCTGCCGAATTTACTCAATAGAATCCAAATCCCAAACCAGTCGTAGCTTCATGTGTTTTTAATAATGTACATACATGTAGATTTTTACAACCATTTAAGAAAATTAAGCTTATATTTTCTTTTGAATATAATGTTTCGTATATACAGTGTATTGTTCATGACCAGAAAAAGAGCGTCAAGTGTTCACAAGATCAATAAGCTATGAATTCTCGTTTCAATTGACTGATAAATTTCAATGAAAATGAAAGATATATGTGCTCCAATTTATTGTGGTCGAATAAATTATTCGCTTTGGACCAATGAGGTGTTGACTGTTGACCGATTTGTAATTTGCCAAATTGTCGACACATGTTTTTCAAACAAATGTTACACTAAGCCTTGAGCCTTGCCAAAATGTTTAAGCGCACAAATAAGTATATAAAAGTTTGTGTAAATATATTTGGCATGATTATTTGAATAAGTATTAATGAATAATTAGAGAATAACTTACATGAAAAAAACTTATATGCGAGGTTCATATTTCAAATAATATCTTCTACAAACGAATTGAAATGTATATTTTTAATGGTGTAAACCTGCATCTTCACAAAACGTGTTGTTAACAGAAAGTGAATTATTACAGATCCAAATTGCCAACAAAAATATTACAATATTGTGTAGCTCATGGTAAATATTTCAGTGTAACTAACCTTATACTTACTATTACTATGATTAAAGGAAACAAAAATAAATGGATACATGTAACAATTTTGCGGCACATTTTAAGCTATTATAAATTGTTTATCTAAATAACATCGACACAACAGGATAATACATGTCATAGCTTACATGGAAATTACTTCCTCACTGAATAATTCATATGAAGTTTATTACGACTCGTTGACACTAAGTATTCCAGTTCTCAGCAATTACAAATGGATATGCATTGACTAAACTCATTCGCATCTTATTCGTTTACCGTTTGTGTGTATGTATACAACTTACGTAGATACAAACACGCAAGCGATAAATGAATAAACGATGTAGTAAAACAACGTATTCTATTGAATTTCAATATCTGTGTAGGTACCTTATATTAATTCAAAGTTTGCTCTGGTTTATTGCAAACTTGGTATTAATTATTTATTATTCATCTAAAACTAAATCTTTTCAAAGTGAGTGAGTCTTTAATATCAAAATTCTATTTCTTCAGTAACAAGGCTTAAGTAGAGCTATTCTTTGACAAATTCAAAACTGACCGCAGAAGACGGTCGTGAAATATCAAAAAGTGATATATTGATTATAATGGTAATTATTCTTTACCTTTGCACATTCAAATTTTCTTACCAATCGATTTATTCTGGATTTCTGTGGGAAAATGAAAGAAAAATCTGGGTAGTAGTTTTTAATAGGAAAATATATTTAAAATATTTTATTTTTATGTTATCTTATGTTACCGTAACCGTAACAGCCTGTGAATGTCCCACTGCTGGGCTAAAGGCCTCCTCTCCTCTTTTTGAGGAGAAGGTTCGGAGCTTATTCCACCACGCTGCTCCAATGCGGGTTGGTAGAATTCACATGTGGCAGAACTTCAGTGAAATTAGACACATGCAGGTTTCCTCACGATGTTTTCCTTCACCGTAAAGCACGAGATGAATTATAATCACAAATTAAGCACATGAAAATTCAGTGGTGCTTGCCCGGGTTTGAACCCACGATCATCGCTTAAGATTCACGCGTTCTTACCACAGGGCCATCTCGGCTTTTTTATCTTATGTTGTTAAGGCTTAAAATTAAAATTTAAAATTATAAAGACCATTGTTTAAATAAATTGATGAAATGATGCTTTCATATACGGATATATTAATATAAAAAAATAAATTAGTAAGATAAAAACGTCCTCTATTTTTAGAAATGACCAATTTACATTATATTCGTGGAGAAAGTAATTTGTGCCAAAGTGAAATACAGTTTAGGGGAGTGTTTATTACACGTAATAGATGGTCTCGTTACACTAATTAAGCCTACGATGTTTTTTGTCCAAAGGTTGTAAATTTTCATGATTTTGTTTTCTTTTTAATATTGTTGTTACTATTATATATTTATTTTAAATTAAATAAATTAAAGTATTTTATGTCGTATCTCACAACATTTATATTAATTATCATACATTTATTATATTTATTATATACATATATATATACATATGCTCTAATTATAATTATACTATTTATATTCTAAGATAATCCCACAGATATTTATTATTTTTATTAAATATGATGATTGATGATTGAGATGATGGCGGGTGTTCAATGGATGCGACTAGCACAGGACCGGAAGAACTGGCGCGCCTGTGAGGAGGCCTATGTCCAGCAGTGATGATGATAATGATTAAATATGAGCAAATTCTTAAAAAACCCACCTATCCCATACTGTAGTATTAATAAGAAATAAGGCAATTTCAATCGAATAGCTATGACGTCAAGAAATAATAATATAGAAGTAAAACCTCAACATGATGCGTGCAAGGGCATCAATAAAGTTATTTAATAATAATAATAATAAAATGGTAATTCGATTTGTGTCTATAACACCATGCAAACTGTTAGTTACCAATATGTTGCCATTTTTATTTGCGCATACGAGTCTTGCAACAATGAAACCAACGAAAGTCGTCTAAATATATCTTCAGGAAATAAATATATAAATAATAATTCGTGTTAAATAATAATTCGTCTTTTTTAAATCATATTTTTTTAAAGATATCGCATCATATTACTGGTGGTAGAGCTTTGTGCAAGCCCGTCTGGGTAGGTACCACCCACTCATCAGATATTCTACCGCAAAACAGCAATACTTGATATTGTTGTGTTCCGGTTTGAAGGGTGAGTGAGCCAGTGTAATTACAGGCACAAGGGACATAAAATCTTAGTTCCCAAGGCGCATTGGCTATAAGCGATGGTTGACATTTCTTGCAATGCTAATGTCTAAGGGCGTTTGGTGACCACTTACCATCAGGTGGCCCATACGCTTGTCCACCTTCCTATTCTATAAAAAAAAAAATCATTCCCCAACTGAATCAAAATAAATGCTCTATTTAAGTGTACATATTATTTAAGACCAATATAGATACGGTGTGCGGTCAGACAAATTACATATTATGATGGCAGACGTCATTATACTTGCAACACAAGCGACAATTATATACGCAAACAATAATAAACAGGTAAACGCAATAGAAAATTATGTTTATTTGACAATCATGATTTAAAATTCACATCCGAATTACACAAATGGAATTTAAACTGTATATTCAACGCTTTACTCTGGAACATGACTATTAAATCCAAATAGGATATCCTACGTTGGTTCGAAAACAAATGCGATACGTACTAACTTCAAGACTAAACAAAAACTCGTTTATCGTTTACAGTCTTTATTTTAGTGTGATCAGTAAAATAAAGACTACAGTACATTACGTACTATGAAAATAGGATAAACGAAGATGCACACATATCATTTCATGCAAAATATGTCTATAAATTATCATTACAGTCATCAAGCGCTTACTAGCATGTTCTATGCAATACTAGAGGATTATTATATTTTCAAAGGAAACAATGGTAATAATAATCACTGTATTAGAAATTCTGAATTTAACAAATTACATTCTTCCAGGAAGCTGTTGGCGTTTGTAATGTAATATTACTTGACTATGAATTACATTTTTTTTGTATACATTGAATTATGTTTGTTTTTCAATTTTATAGCTATATAGTATGCTTATATGTTGAAAGGTATATTTATGTCCACGCGGTCAAGAGAAAAATGATGTCCAGGCGCTTTGCAAACGAATGTTGGCAAATAATAGATACACAAGAATATGTACATTCCTAAAATGTTTACATAAAAGTCTGCAATGCATCTTTTATAGAAAATCCGCACCTAACTATTTCTTGTTTAAAATTACTCGAAAAAATAAACAATAAACGTTAAATTTTTTAGCATAAAATAGCCTGGTAAAAAAATATCAAATTAATTTTAGTGATTTATTTACATATTCAACAGATATGATTATTTGAAAAAACCTATGAGAAAAATGTACACCCATGAAGAGCTCCCTCATAATATCTTGTCCATCATATTTCCCGTACAAATTCGGGACGGGTGATTAGTATAAATATATTTACCCCTACCAGGAGCCGAAAAAAAAACAATTAAAAACAGGTTTGCATCATCATATCACAAATGTACATTGCATACCAAAGTACACTTGTTCAAATATAACCAACCTAACAGTCTTATCAAAGCATATTGCAAAGCATATTCCGAATGTTGACTCAAGTGTATTTTAATGCATTCTTCAATTAGTACGGAATGCCCGTTAGAAATGGCTGAAAAGCGCTGGAAATAACTCGAAGTTCAATCAAGGACTCTTGGTTTAGAGAGCACTTGATATCGAACGTGTGGTCAAGCCGCGAAGGCATTCATTGGCTTTTAACTATCTGTTATAGATATTCAATAGTAGTAGAGGATTAATAAATCTTGTTTTTTTTTTTTTTTGAACGATGAAGGTAGAGTTTATAAATTTTGTTTTCTCTTTTATCAGTTTATGTTTTTTTTCTTTTAAGAACTATACTCGATGACAGATATTTGTGCAAGCCTGTCTGGGTAGATACGAACAGCGATACTTAGAATTGTTTGGTTCCAGTTGGAACGAGTTGGGTGAGCGAGTCAGTATAACTATAGGCACAAAAATCTTAAAATCTTAGTTCCGAAGATTGGTGGCGCGTTGACGATGTAAGAGATGATTAATATATCTTAAAGTGCCAATGTTTAAGGGTGGTGGTGTGGGTGGTGGTGATCACTTATCATCAAATGGTATATTTGCTAGTATAACTACCTATTTTAAATAATAAAAAAATATGCTAAAGCTAAAAGAACTAGATATAGTTATATATACGTGCTACTTAGCAATAACAGTGTTATTGGTACGATGCCCTAAAAGCGATAATTAGATTTTGCGATTATCTAGAACGAGGTCGTCTGGGTGGCAACACGTTTTAATTCAGTTATATAATATTCAAAAACGGTTACAACTGGATGACATCATTTATGCAATATTCAATTAAATCGTTTTCGTTAAATCTTTATTGATACAAATGGCTTAATTTTTATTTAATTATTCAGATTTACTAACAATTTTGTTCGATTAAATATGTTTTTGATTTTTAAAACAATCTTACCGAAGGTTTTTTTTATAGTACGAGTACTATTCATACGAGTCATATCAGTACGAGTTCTATGGGGGAGGCTTTCGTCCAGCAGTGGACGGCAAAAGGCTGAAAAAAAAAAACTATTCATTAAAAAATTTTTAGTCCCTTACTAAGTATTGATGCAAAAAATTATAAAGATGTTAATATTGGAATAATTCCTATATGTATTTATTGATACGCATATATAATTACTGGTGGTAGGACTTTGTGGGTAGGTACTCGTCTGGGTACCGCCAACTCATATTCTACCGCAGAACAGCAGTTCTTGGTATTGTTGTGTTCTGCTTTGAGCCAGTGTAATTACAGGCACAATATATATATATATATATATATATGGTTGATGATATATATGAGTATATATATATGGTTAAGATTTCTTATATTGCCAATGTCTATGGGCGTTGGTGACCACTTACTATTAGGTGGCCCATATGCTCTTCCACCTACCTATTCTTAAAAAAAAAACAAATAAAACCAGTATTATTAAGCATTATTAAATACTTATTTGTTTAGCTAAAACGTGTAGGTTGCATCGCTGCAATTTTGAACATTACCAAACAATCTCGATCACATCCTCCCACGGCTTTGGACATTTAAAGCAGCAGGGTCATTTCCACCAATCCTTTTATTGCCTCCGAAATAAAATGAATATTAAATTTGCCTTAACAAATCCTCAATGATTTATGAGTCTACGTGACAGTTTTAATGAATTGAAGGATTTATAATTTTTTAACTGTCATGATGATAAAATGTGTCTTGAATGTGTATTGTATATTAGTTGCCGTAATGGAAAATTGACTACCTCGTTGGCTAGTGGCTAGATATTAGGCCGCAGATCCCGATGTCTAGGATTCAAACCTCAGGTCAGGCTGATGAAAGATATTGGGTTTTTCTGTCGAAGATCCTCAGTAGCATCCCGGAGTCTGGAAGAACCTCACTATAAGAGGTGATGATACTTTTGCCCAGCAGTAAAATAGTTCAATATACACACATTTTATAGACGCTAAGTCTACTCATATTGAATTTCAGGTTACTCATTTATATGTATAGGTACATCTAGTATTTTAACGACAAATCATGGCACACATATAACAAGTATAATTTTTCTGATCTATGGGTAAGAAAAAGAGAAAAAAAAAGTTAAATAAGACAAATAAAAAAATTTATCTATCGACAAATTGCAATTTTATTTATTAAAATCAGCAACCGCGAAATGTATATTTCACATCCAAGACGTTTTCGTCTTCTAAAATAACTTTGAATAAAGTGTAATCCATTCATCTAAAATGTAATTAAAGAAATTCATAATTAATAATAATAGTACATATTTTATATGTAAGTTTATAACCCTATTAAACATAAATCAAACTTTATGTAATTATTGTATTATACTAATAAGAGGATTACGTTAATTAGATCAAAACAATTGAAAATAGATAAGAACTATGTAATTAACATGATGCCTTTTTAATATGTGGATATTTTAAGTAGAAATTTGAGTACATCGTAAGAAAGTTTTGTGACCATTAAAGTGAAAGAGTCGTTCATTATTATTATTTTTTTAAATTAAATTATGTAATAGTTATATATAGGTAATACAACAAATATATGTACACAATTAATTCATCTTTTATTAAAATTGTATTTTTTTATATAATAGGAAGGTGGACGAGCATATGGGCCACCTGATGGTAAGTGGTCACCAAACACCCTTAGACATTGGCATTGTAAGAAATGTCAACCATCGCTTATAGCCAATGCGCCACCAACCTTGGGAACTAAGATTTTATGTCCCTTGTGCCTGTAATTACACTGGCTCACTCACCCTTTTTCCACTACTATCGTCATCAGGTCACAATGAAACACTAATGTAGGTAAAATCGCGTCAATATGTAGCTAGTAGTCTATTAGTAATTCTATAGATTCCTTTTGAAATAAAAACCGTTGTTAAAATTATAATACGATATCGCGTGTATAAAGGCGTGAGATAGGTTGCAATGAGTATATTTGTATCTGTCGCTTGAATCGATAACTGAATTGTCGCGGAATACGTAAATGGATATAACGATAACGAATATTATTTATAAAAAATTTATAAGTATAGAGCCTTGTCGAAGTTACAAAGCAAATTTTTAATTTGTTTTAATTGTTAAATAGAATAAAGTAACACAACATTATTTATCACAACATATCGTAACAGCCTATGAATGTCCCACTGCTGGGCTAACGCCTCCTCTCCCTTTTTGAGGAGAACCTTAAACCTTTCAAAAAGGGAGCGTTCAAAAGAGGAGGCGTTCAAAAAGGGAGCACCACGCTGTCCAATGCGGGTTTTTTGAATACACATGTGACAGAATTTCAGTGAAATAAGATACATGCAGGTTTCCTCACGATGATTTCCTTTACCGTAAAGCACGAGATGAATTATAATCACAAATTATAATCACATGAAAATTCAGTGGTGCTTGCCCGGGTTTGAACCCATGATCATCGGTTAAGATTCATGCTTTCTTACCATTGGGCCATCTCGGCACCACAGCATATAGGACATATTAATTTTAGATGAAAAAGTTCCGAAACTTACAAACAACTATACACTGTTCCACTATTACAGCTTACATTGCACACTTGCACTAATGCGATTAAAAAAAAATTGGGGCGTTGCATCATGGATTGAACTATTTATATTTATCCTAAAGACCGGAAAATAAAAACAAAATCAACGTTAAGTTAATAAAAAAGTGAATAAATGAATCGTGTGTAAATACTAACACATATTACAGAATATTAGGTTATACTTAAAAGATTAATTGGTTGCTTTTAAGAGTTTCTCGACAGAAATCATTATTAGTCCGAGCTGGGTTTTAACCTAGGCCATACCAATAAGTAGCTTTATACGCTAGCCATTAGAACAACGAGCCAGTTGAAATAAAAATAAAAACTACTAACATAGCCAAACAGCCATGTAGGTATAATAACATTATATGTGTATTTAATAATCTGAAAAGCTGCAATGGTTACGAACTCAAGTCATAATTTAATATCAACAGGTTATTGCTTCACCCTTTAAAGGTTGAGCGTGTTTGTGTTATATAATTTTACATTTTAACCGTTTACGTTTCTATCGAAAGTTGGACTTAAAGTTTAAGCAATTCTGGTAATTCACTTCGTATTCGTTATTTAATTTCCCACGTATCTGACGCACACTGTAACCAAGCTAAACAAAATCGTTCAAAAGAAATTGTTGATTTCAATTACATTGTGTATTAGGCTTATTTAGATTTTTTAAACTTTGGATTTAAAGGTACATCAGACTGCATGCCAGGCAGTACGAAGAAAAATTAATATTTAATTATAAATATCGTTAAAAATATAATATGTTAAATGAATTTTCCTTTTTTTTTTATATAGAATAGGAAGGCGGACGAGCATATGGGCCACCTGATGGTAAGTGGTCACCAACGCTCTTAGACATTGGCATTGTAAGAAATGTCAACCATCGCTTACATATCCAATGCGCCACCAACCTTGGGAACTAAGATTTTATGTCCCTTGTGCCTGTAATTACACTGGCTCACTCACCCTTCAAACCGGAACACAACAATATCAAGTATTGCTGTTTTGCGGTAGAATATCTGATGAGTGGGTGGTACCTACCCAGACGAGCTTGCACAAAGCCCTACCACCAGTATTTCTATTTAGTCAAAATAATTTTGTTCCATAGTTATACATAGGTGAACGGTTAAAACAAGAAACATAGTAAGTTTATGTTAGACATATGGTCATAACATGTGAAATACAATACCTGCATTACAGCTGTTGCCAAATGATATGCAAATTCTAGACAAGACCGATTTATTCGATGTAATAATAGCGATACGTGACCTGAATTACAATCCCTTTAATTTGTCAAAGTATCGATCGCCTAAACTAGGACAGAAGGTGTGATGACACGTATTACTCCTTGAATAATACTATTACATATAATTTATATTCTTGCTTATAATTTAATTACTCTTATTATATAGAAATAAAAAGCTTTATACTAGGAACATAATGTAATTTCGTAATGTATTTTTACCATGAGTACAGATTAAGACTTTATTAATCTAAAAGAAGGTTTTAGTACTTTTGAAAATTGTAAAACCTGCACTAGACTGCATTCTAGACTTGGAAAGCGTAGGTCTAAACAAAGGTTGCATGCACTTGTCCAAGTCGGGGGTCATCGTAACACGGATGCCGGGATGGAATTCCGCGCTCTTACTAAATGCATCAGAAATAAAAGCTTTGTTGTAATTATATATATATCAATTTACTTATTCATTCATTATATAGACATTTTTATATAAAACATCATGAACTGTAAATTTATATTATAAATTTATATAATTCATCATGACTGTAAATGTATATAAATATAATGTATATAATATTATAAAATGATGATGATGCTGATTATGAAATAAATTATAGTAACTAATTAAAAACGTGAATAATAATTTTATATAATTGATACTCATTAAAAAATAAAGGTTCTCGACAAAAAAATTAAACATTAAATGCTTCTTAGTTAATAGTCATAGTCTAAACCAATTAATGATCGATCGAGTTTTCAATTTCCCTTTTCATTATTCATCCATTTCATAATTAATCACCTGTCCATAATTTTTCCAATTTCATCGCTTTTATTGACAACGTCAGCACTTAGTATATAGTTATCTATATTTAAGTTACAATGTTGCGAACTTTAGAACTATTTGGGAAGTACAATTCTACCTAACATTGTTTTCATAAAACATTATTGATTCATATAGCGCACGCTATGGAAGCTCTTAGGCGACACGATGTTAACATATTGATAAATTATAAATGCTCATAAACCTATCTCGTGTATCAAACTGTCCATTGATGAAACCAGAAAAAAATCATGTCCCACCAAATACAAATTAAAGCCATTCTTATCTTCTTAATAATAGTAATAATTATATCCTGGGACATTATTCACACATGGCCATCTGATTCCAAACTAGGCAGAGCTTGTACGATGGAAACCAGACAACTGATTTACATTTACTACTTTTCTTTTGTGAATACATACTTATATACATAAATTGTTTATCAATAAACATTACTGAGTGATTATGTATAAATCGAGTCGTTATAAATAATTTTTATGTAGTACAAATATTATCGTTTGCACTTATTACAAGGACATTACGACATACGTCGAACAAGATCACTTAATAAAGTTGACAATGAATACGTACTCATATATAGACTTCCACTTTGGAATAATGATCTACTACTGACTGAAATATTTATATTTTTTATTTATTTGTGGGTTTCATTTAAATCGTCAAATAGTTTTATGTAAGAGAAACAATTTAGTTATTATTCTTTGGCTTCTATAATCCCTACTACGATTCCTATAATCCCTACTATTATAAATCTAAAGCGAGTTTATTGGTTTGTTCGTCTTTCACCAAGTAATGGAGTAACCGATTGGCGTGTCATAGAGATAATTTATGGGCAGGTTTTTTATCTCTTGAAAATAAAAAATGCTTCTAATTAAAAATAAACACAGATCGACGTATTAAAAATTATTTATATTTAACGTTCAACTGATATCATTTTGTTATGTGCAAATGTAACCGACGCTGTTCCGTTGACTGGCCGTAATAATAATCATCGAAACGGTCGAGGTCAAGGTTCAGTTCCCAAGCTTCAAAAGAAGTTAGAGTATTCGATCTCTTTCACTCTCAATTATTACCATAAGGCGAGAAAAAGATAAAGTAATTCGCGTGTTAAAAGTAGACGGCGATTGGCACATTTATAAAAAACCACCCGTTGATGAATCACGAACAGGACCGGATAAAGGCGAGTAGATTATAGAATATTATTAATTATAGACTAGTTCATAACAAATGCACAAAATGTAAACAATATAAGGTCGAAATAATCTTACATTACGTATAATTATGGACAAATAAAATACATATACACTGTAGTAATTTCAGGTAAAAATATACTTGCAGTTTCCGTTTTATTAAACATTTGTTAAATAAACAATACCAAAATTATAGAAATGCACACTAAAATAACACAAAAGCTTTGAAGCCAAAATAGGCAAACACCTTGAATTTGAATACATAATTTTTGCCTTCTATCTCGTAGAAATAATATCAAGTCACTCGACGCTTGTAGGAGTTTGCCTATTTTAGCTTTAGGATAAAGCGTCCCTGATCAGCGAGATTGAAACAAGGCTTGCAAATTCAATTAAGGATTTCGTACATATATTATCATGATTTATTGTAATTTCGACCATATATTAAAAGAATAGAACTTAGAATTGTCTGTTTAATTATTCATTGTTATTTTCTTTATTATAAGGATACTCGATATAAATATTATTATTAATTATGTGACAAACACACGTTGGTAATGTGTATATAATTTATGAGAATAACAAACTAGAGTTGAAATAAAACAATATAACGTATGTCCTTAACAGCATGAGAGCCCTAAAATCCCTGGGAAAGTGTACTTGCCAGGACTTCAAATCGGGATCTTCGATTGTAACATGTTCTACCCGCCTTTCGGCACTTAATTGATATTTATTGAAATAAATTGATTAGTTTACAATGAACTATCATCAGTTGACTCAGAAAGGATGATGAGGGTGAAACATTATGGCATAACTGATTGCCACGTTGGTGACTAAAAATTAGACCGCAGTCTTGGATCCTGGGTTCGAATTTCGGGTTGGACCGATAGTAGCAATTGGCTTGATTGGCCGAAGTCGGTCAGGAGGATCATGGTATAACTTGTTGAAGTTTCTCTATTCACATCCAAGGACATATCACCTCTTTTACTCTTAATCAAGAGCAGAGGTCGTTTAGCGATTGACGGGGCTGTAACAGTATATTACTTTTGTACATTTATCTATAAACATTATATATATACCATTGAATAAAGGTAATATATTAGATAGATTCATCTTGTATTATGATCGTCAATTTCTTTTAATTATTAGCTTAAGTGCTTTCTTACCTAAAGTTTACTGCGACTTATGCCTAACAAAATTTACTATAAAAGCAAAACCCGTCGCAGCTTCGCACATAGAAAGTTAACAATAAACACAAATTTCCATCCTTCTTTTTTTTAAATATATTACGAAGCGAAAGTTTTTCTTAGAATATCAAGTCTTAATGTATTACAGTTTAAGATATGCGATGATAAAAATCAGTCAGACAGGACATTGACTTTCATATACATATAAAATATGATTAAGATATTATTAAGTCTATAAGAGAATTATAATTAATAAAGTCATAATACGAAAACAAAAAATTAAGTACTAAATTATATAAAGGACGTGACCGAGAACAGGATTACAGTCGTATTTCGTATTAGGTTTCGTAATTATCCTCTTAAAGTCATATAATGGATTTTAAAAAATATCATACGTTTTTATAAAGTAAATTATATTGAATGTGTTTGTTATCTATTTGTCGTAGATTTATAAGATAAGATTTTAATTTCTAAGAAATATACATCTTATATACAATCAATTAGCATAATGTGTATATTTGCAGTATTATTTATTAATGAAGTTATAACTTTGTTAGTGTTGTACCTGTTTATTCAATCAGGATAAGGTTATATTAGGGAGCCGGTGTGATCGAATATCCCGATATCCAAATGAAATGTAAATAAAGAAGGTAATAACGAAGACGAAAACAATAATTATATTCATTTAATATTTAGAAAACCGATGTAGAAACTGTTTCTGCTTATTTTTAAACAACCAATCAATTTTTCTTTTAAATAGTTACTAGGTTTGCGAAAAATGGACTAGGTTTTTTTATCGTTTAACAAAAGCCCAAGCGATGTTAACATATTATAAATTTATAAAAATAAAAAGCTAAAGAGAGACAGATGGGATCATTAGTTTCTAATAAAGTATGTCGCAAGCCGGTCATGTTGCGGCGGGAATACACAACGAAGGAAATAGCTTCAATATATTGTAGAACCGGCTGGGATGACCTGATCTATGCAACATTTAGCACATAGCTATGCTAAGGATACTTAATATCTAATCAAAAATATAGTGATGTATACTGAGGTCGTGCCTAGGTGGTACTATTGCCTGTGTGCGCTCCGTAGAGTACTTATCAATTATAATATATTCTAAATTAAAGTCATACATCATTTATCTGTGTATTTTATTAACAATTATATGATATATGTTATTATACAGAACAAAATATGTTTTATATTTTATTTTTAATTAAAGGAATTGTTATTATGTATTCCGGAATTACATATAACAAAGCTTTTTATTGAAATGTAATTATGTTTATTATTCAAGTTTTTAAATTATATCCCAAAGATGATTTATACATTTTTAATTATATTTTTAGTTATTAATCATATATTATTATTTCTTAGTTGATAGCACTTTGATATTATTACTTTTTGTATTATTTATATATAAGCTTTACCTGCATTTGAAGGAGTCTGGAGCCACCGCTTTTCTCCATTGTAGCTTCAATATTTAAATAAACACTAAATGGAAGACAATCACGGTGCTATAAATACAGATATAATAGTTTTAATTTATATAAATGTTTAACAATACTCGCGATTTACATAGACACATAATAATTCACAATATTTGACACAAAAGGATTGACATGACCAATAATTTTACCGCCGATTTCAATAATCCGAAAAAGGAATTCGCTTTCGGGAAAGAGCGTTTTGTTTTTTTTTTTTAACTCGTGGGCGCACGGCTTATTGCCATACAGCCGTTGTGAATGAGTTCAGTATACCGATTAAACAGCTAAACAAGCCGGTCGCCAAGCGCCTCGGTCGTAGGACTCAGCTGTTATGGCTGAGCGATTTACCGCGAGATGGCGTGTCGTGCAGCCTGCATGACTGTGCGCTGAGTAATCGACTGGCTGCAGCAACGCCCTGTATGTACGTGCGATAAATTTTGTTGTTTACTAACTTAGATAATAAATTATATAACTTAGCCTAAGTTACGGAATGAATAAAAATATATGTATATTATTATATAATTATATATTTATGGAATATTTATTTATGTATCGTATATATACATATATATATTGTATCTATTTTTTTTTTTATGTATTAAATAATTGTACACCCCTACCATCCTATCTCTCTCCTCTACCAAAGGTTGCCTGGAAGAGATCGCTGTTTTAGCGATAAGGCCGCCTATTGTACATTTTTCTTTTCTTTGTTTTGTTTTACTCCTATTATTTTTGTCTATATTGGTGTGCAATAAAGAGTATATAAATAAATAAATATCATATAGAAAGATGTAATTATTTCAATTTACATTTGTTCCTTTAAAACAAAATCTGATTGAGAAAAAATACAATATAGGGCCGCAATTTATGAAGTTAATATTTATAAAAGCTCCAATAATAGTATTATGTAGTGATAGACATTGGGTGCATAATGTAAAACATCTGCAGTGCGGTCTGCATCGCGGATGCTGCAGTATTTTATAGATGTACATTGGCGTCTGTCATCTGTGTATATAATACGCTAAGTAAGGATAGGGTTGCGGACTTTTATTAAATGTGACTGATAAAAATAATCTTTTTTATGCCATAAAATTATAATAAAAACTATTGAAAAATAGCTAAAAATTAAAACTTAATAGCTACAGAAAAATGTTAAGAGACTTAAAGAATATATTTTTTTATTACGATCAGTGGCAGCCCTTCTTCTATACTAATAATGTATAGGATAAAATATGAATGTCACTTGTACTATCGCGAGTGTATTATAACATGACATCTAGCTTATACAATTTGAATGTTAATAAAACATTTATATTAATATTATAAATGCGAAAGTCTGTCTGTCTGTTATGCTTTCACGGGTAAACCACTAAAGCGATTTTGATAAAATTTGATATGAAGCAAGCTTGAACACCGAGGACATAGGTTACTTTTTATACCTAACACTTACAACACGCGCGCGAAGCCGCGGGAAAAAACTAGTATAAAAACAAAATAAGAGAAAACGTCGATCTCTTCGCCAATATTGATTAAGTTTCACTGTTTATATTTATATATTTTGTTATAATTAATCTTGGATTCCGCATATGTCGGATGAAATTTTGCCACATTTGTTTTCCCCGAAATGGAGCAGCTTTATGGATTAGGCTGGACATATTCTCCTTTGCAGGGGAGGCGTCCAATAGTGGGGCATTTAACGACTTTTGTAAAATGTTTCTTTGTTTATCATTGTTATACCATTCATCTGGTTGATTTAAAACTTTGTACAGTTGTTATTGATACTTATATAATAAAGCTTTATGAAAACTGCGTCTTATCCGATAAACGTTAAACAAATAATTAAAGAACTGTCTGTCCGTGATACTCGCACGGGTAAACCAAGAACCAATTGAAATGGGTGCTGCTAATCAGAAGTTTGATAAATTTGGTATTTTGATTTAATTAGTGGAAACGATATTTGTCTTTTGTAATTAGTTTTAACACTAGTTGTGCAGAGACCTCTCTGCTTCTTCTGTAATGTTTTTGCACTCTGAGGGCTTAATCTACAATTAGTGAGAGTGATGCAACAATAAACTTTCGATATGAAAAAAACGATGTAAAAAAAGACTAAGTCGAGTCCTACTGATATTACAAATTAAAAGTTATGCCTTTTGTACAAAAGCGATTGACAAGCATGGTCGAAAATCAACTATCAACATTCTTATTTTAGAAACACAAACGATTCCTGAATAAAGTTTTTGTGATAATAACATATTTTGATATCCTTATATTAAATACAAACCTATTTAATACTGAACCGATAATATCAGAAAAATGAAACTTAATATATTTCAAGATCTTGATAAGAAAATTATGAAAATTATCGATATATCGGCGTCTCAAACCGATATTATTTGTATACGATATGGAACATTACATCCTTAATTACAAATGAAACAAGATATAATTTGGAATTAGGAATTCAATCTAATGCTCACAGTGTAAAGTACCTAAAAGTCATTTACAGGCACAAGACCTGAAGCCCAAATATCGTAGTGGCACGACGAAGGCAAGTCGCAGTGCAGAATTAACATACTTTGCATAGTATGTACTAGCAATAACACTTATTTTTTTTAACAAAGCGAGACTACATATGTACGTGTAAGTTCACACGCTCACGCCCACATTGCTGGCGACTTGGACATGAATCGATCTTAGGGTAAGAATACAAAAAAGCTTATGTATTTATTATTTGTTTTTAACCCTGTCTGGACTTGAACATATACTCATTATATAGACAAACAGTTTCATTGAAATATTTTCTTTTTAATCTGTTAAATTTAAATTAAATGATTTGTTTATTTTTACTTAATTTAAGTAAGTAGGCACAATATTATTATTCGCAGTTTATGTAGTCCGTAGTCAGACAGAGACGCGTTTGCGACGCGGCTGCTCAATGATGATGGAAATCGTAGCCTTCTCGAAATATATCGATCAACCATCGCTTATAGTGAAAGCGCCACCAACCTTGGGAACTAAGATTTTATGTCCCTTGTGCCTGTAATTACACTGGCTCACTCACCCTTCAAACCGGAACACAACAATATCAAGTATTGCTGTTTTGCGGTAGAATATCTGATGAGTGGGTGGTACCTACCCAGACGAGCTTGCACAAAGCCCTACCACCAGTAAATAAATATAGATAAATGACGTAAGTGATACTAAATTATAATATAAAATAAAACTATGTTTTAATTACATTCTTTTAAATATGTCTTCAGCTTGGCTTGATTTGTAATTTTGAATTTTGATGGAGACATAGTCTGCGGTTTACAAAAAAATAACTCATTTGCTTTTAACGAATAGTACACTATTATTATATTTATAATACGAAATATTACCAATATTGATTATCTATGAAATAAAACATCCTGTATTACCTCATTGGCATTTATTTTAAAAAAGTTACATATAAACATTCATATTAACGTGAACGTTTAACTATGATCGTGTCACACATCCACTACGCACCTCTAAGTTCTTATTTGTCATTACGTTTTGTTAGCACACGATATAATTTTTGTTTCAATCGTATAGAAAAAGTCAAATCCCAACAGACAAAGTACAGTAAATTAAGAGAATGTATGTAAAAAAAAAAATCTGTCATGGTAAACTTATACATAATGGAAATTAAATAAAAAATATGTTATCTGATCATATATTGGTTGCATTTCATGCTTCATGCAAGTCTCCATATAACTCGCTCATTAGTTATGTTCCCGCCGAAACATCAATATTACTATAAGCTTATTCCAAAGGCGGGACTAGTAAGGACAAATGAATAACTTTGACCTTGAATTGAAATGATATCATAGGTCGATATCTAAAATAATATATGATATTTGTGTAAAAATGGCGTATAGAATGCCGTCGAAGTTCCTATCGGACGTAAAATTAAAGTGGATATAAGTAGTTCAGTGAAATACTGTTATATTATAAAACAAGATATAGTAATTAAGCGTTGTTTGTTGGGCATAATATAGAGGGTCCCTCTACACAATTACTTGATCGCATGAAACATGTAAATCTAAGTTCCTCCCGTTATTGGAATAGGCTGTTCAGGTATTGGTACAACACTTTAGATATATGATACATTAAGCCAAGTTCACTTTACAATTTCTTAAGTGCCAGAGGCAAGCGACCGCTTTCTATTTGCACGTTTGCATTCCTTTTTTAAATAATAATACAAATAGCTTATCTATATTTTTATATAAAGCCGACGAGTTGATTTGTTTGTTTGAAAGGATAGATAGGCATTTTATTGGTTATAGACTATCACATCACGCTGCAACTCATAGCGCAGCAGCAACGTTTGACGCGTGTGAAATCATGAAGCAAATAGTATAAGGTATAAATAAATATAATATACATATAATCAGTATATAATTGACTTATAATCAAAAAAGCCAAAAATTACATCGTGTGCTGTTGTTTTTCTATTGGATACTCACTAATTGCGATCGATGTTTCAATCACTGGTATTTTAATTTATTTCTTAAAACTATTTTTAACTTTAAGTTTGAAACACGTTTGGCAACACAAAGGGTATCAATTATTACACTAATAATTTAATTCTCTCTATATACTTATTAAAAATACCAGTGATTATATTTTTATTTAGATTTGGCCATACAGTTTAATTATTTATTTTCTGTGACAAAATAATAAAATGACAATGATAAAAACACATTAAAAAGCGATTACGAACTGTACCGACAAATCTAGACAAGTGACAGGCTTAAACGACTTCATAATTGAAATCAGTTTAACTGCACAGACAAAATAAATATACACACAAAACTCACTTTGCAAAATCAATTTGAAAAGTGCTCATTACAAAAATATTTATTCTGACGTAACCAGCGTCACACTTTATTGCTGCCTAATATATTATCATAATAATTTTAAGGTAAAAAATTTATATAAAAAACGAAGAAAATATTTTACACGTATTTTAAAACTAAATATGTTTTTTATAAATATAAATAATTCACCATCGATAGCTGGAGAACATCATTTGTTGCCATTTTCAATATATTTTTTGATTAGAGAACACATTTAAAAAGTATTTCATGACCATTTACGCACCACTAATTTTTAAAACACACATATATTATCTAACATCCTTGTAATTACACAGTACGCTACTAAATCTATAATCACATTGCAAGATTTCTTTCTCTAATACCGAATGACTTGTTAGGCAATGAAAAAATATTATTATAATTTATTTCATTTTACACCTTTATTATTTTCTAAGTTAGTGTCCACGTTTCCACGTGGACACTAACTGCGGGACTAGTCCACAAATTCAAAGTCGCTCAGCGTGCTATGGAGCGAGCTATGCTCGGAGTATCTTTGAAGGATAAGATCAGAAATGAGATTATCCGGAAAAGAACCGGAGTCACCGACATAGCTTGCAAAATTAGCAGGCTGAAGTGGCAGTGGGCTGGTCACGTATGTCGTAGGACCGATGGCCGTTGGAGCAGACGAGTCCTAGAGTGGAGACCGCGAATCGGCAAGCGCAGCGTAGGGCGCCCTCCAGCCAGGTGGACCGACGACCTCAAGAAGGTGGCGGGCACCAACTGGATGCGGAAGGCGGAGGACAGGGAGTTTTGGCGCACCTTGGGAGAGGCCTATGTTCAGCAGTGGACAACGATTGGCTGTTGATTGATTATTTTCTAAATAAATGTTTAACTGCTGAAAGACCAAATACTAAACTTATGTTAGTCAATAGATAATAATTCAAGTGTTACCATGTGAAAAATTAATGTACATAAAACCATCATTGACATTTAAATGTCTTAACAAATCTTTAAGTAATTGTAGTAACAGCATATTAGAATGTGTGTATAGAATGAATAGGTTTCCTCTGGCAAGGAGAAAAATTCTCCATTAGTTTGATGTATTTAAATATTTTCTCCGGTTAAAAGAGAAATCTTGCAGTGCAATGTTCCGCAGGGTCAGGGTTACATTTTGCGTTGACCGTGCCTAGGATTTTACACAACACAGGTATTAGGTAAATAACGTTAGGCAGTCTTTGGGTAGGTCGGAAGATTTTATAGCGACTAGATATAATTATACATTTGAAAATAATTGTACTAATACAAAGACTAACTAAATCGCACACATACGAAATTTATTTGGAGCCCATCAAACATTTTTTATTTTTATTCTGAAATCTGATTGTTCTTTATTCCGAATTTCACATTTGTCTTATAAAATTTTGAATAAGTTGAAATTTTTGTAATATTGGTTTTTCGTTTCAAATCCTTTTATTAAATTTGAATAAACTACTTCTATGTCACTCTAAAATGTTACTTTTATAACAGCAAAGCATTTTCTCACCATGAGAAATAAATCTCAAACTTTTCACTATGGTTTTGAATAAAAAAATTATAACAATGAATGGCTCCAAAAAACAGCTGAAATTCTTATGTTCCTCTACCGACCAAAGTCTACGTACTAACATCGAATTTATCAACTTACACCTATATGAAATTCCAATAATTCAATGGATAATTATTCATTTATAATTGGTGTTATAGGGGACAAAGCGATTTTACTTATATCTATATACTTTAACTAAAAAGTTTCTTGTTATTTTGTTTTGTGCGATTTCATAATTATATTACCATTTAACTTTGTGTAGAATACGAAACGGTTGCTTCTTAAGCATTACTTTACCCTGGATTCGTACACGTAAAATTTTCAAAAAATTTAAAAAATTTCCTTGGATATATTTAAATACTTAAAAAGGTACAGAATTGCGCATAAACTATAAAAAAATATTAAAAAAATACCGTCTCAAGGAAATAGGGGAGAAAGTATTACAATTATCCAATCCCATTTCTTACGGTGCTTACAAAGTCTATGTCTAATTGAACATCGTCTAAGAGTTGTAGGCCGTACAATAAAATACGGGGTTCTAAAGGTTTAATGGCTACATATATTTTTTCTATAACAAACACTGTTACCTCTAAAGAGCATGCAACTATTATAGGAATCGTTTTCCTATTAGTCAATTCAATAACGTAGGTACTTCTCTCTCTGAAAATTGTTTGAAATATAAAATTCATAAGACATTTTTTGTAATTGGAGTATTATCTTAATTGTCACATAAAAACGTTTCCTCCGTGACCAGCACATGTACTCTCTTTACCTAATATTGAGCAATAGCGTAATACTTTGGGACCACGTTATAATTCAACCATTTTATGACGATCTCGAAAATCTGCAAATATTAGTATTGGTTATGTCAACCAGTTGTCTGTTACGCTAACAAATACTCCCCAACCTGATCATTGATTAGCCGTCTCAAACTTTTCCGCCATCTTTGAAATCGTTGATTAAAGAAAATCAGAAGACCGTACGTATAAATAATTCGAGCTTTTCACATCATGAAATCGCCGCAATCAACTCCGAAGTCCCAGTCGTCTGATGTTGTAGCAGCGTCGTCGTATTCAGCGAGAGCCTGTTCGTAGGCCGAAGCTTCATAAGCTGTGACACCGTCAAGCATGGAACAGGCTTGGGACACATTGGTGTGATGCATTATAGGCATTGCGTGGAGTGCGAAGTCCTCTCCTTCTTGTGACCATGTGAGACCTGCAATTCAATTATTTGTATAAATTTCTCTGAGGTCACTTTTTATTAAAAGGTAAAAATTTAAGAAAAAATTCGATAAATGACATCATCAATTTTAGTGTTATTATTTTTTTAATGTTTCTTTTTACCAATTTAATGTTCGTTCGTGGTAACTAGAATATGTTAATTTTTATTCGATATTAAGTTATGTACTGTAGATGTTTGTTTTTTTATTTCTGTAGTTAACAAGATGGTAATTACAGAAAACACAATATTATTCTACCAACCCGCAATTCTACCAACCCGCATTGGAGCAGCGTGGTGGAATAAGCTCCAAACGTTCTCCTCAAAAAGAGGAGAGGAGGCCTTTAGCCCAGCAGTGGGACATTCACAGGCTGTTACGGTTACGGTACAATATTATAATATATATTCTATCACATACGCTAACAACTATTAGAGCTATATTTATTCATTTCTTATATATTGCTTGTGTTTGTTGATTTATCAACGATAATTGATATTCTACAAATATTTTACTTACGTCCACTCCAAACTCCATTGGGCAAAGTGACCCACCCCCAACCCTGGCCCCAAGCCAGTTCATGGTCCAGCTGTCCCGCAAGTGGTACCTGTCGTTTAATCACCGCGACAAGACCGCGACCGTCCAGTGCACCCACAGCGTTGCGAGACGAACGCGCGTACATTTCAGAAGATGTTGATGCTATAATCAAACACAACAAAATTTTAATTTTCGTAACTAATATAAAATAATGAGGACCATATATATTTTATCTTTAGACAGCTTGGTAGTAGAATATATTAGCCATTTAGTGCCTTTTTTCTATTCTCGAAGTAAATCAACTTAATTTTTTGTATATCTTTTTGGTGTGTATATTTTATTAACATTTTTTTATGGATGACAAGCTAATCGAAAATCCGTGGCTGGCTTGGCTAAGGGATAGTAAATATTCTAGCATATTCGTTAACAAATGCAGCCAACGGCAAATCTGGCCTTAATAGATGAAACCCGAAGCTTTCTATCTTCATAATTAAAAATTTAATAGAAATATCACACTTATTGGGCATTTAATGGAAAGCTATTGGTCGATTAATGGAAAATATGTCTATGTATTAGTTTCCGCCTGTGGGTTCGCGTATGATGTCCTTTTCCGTTCCCCTGACAACGTGTATACATTTTTTTAATAATCTGTTGAGTATATTATTAGTATTCATTTAATTAATAGCACTTTATTCTTCAAATTGTTGTATTATAAATTTATTAATTTCTGTAGTCCAATTTTTTTTAGGTTGAGCCTTTTTAACAAATTGCTTTTGATTAAATCATAGAAATAGCTCAGATTTTTTATAACTTAAATATTATATATTTAAGTTTATTATTTATTGATAACGTATAATTTAACATATTATTAATATATTAATTTAACAACTGCATATAGTATGATGGTTCTAATATTATTAAAAATATTGGGTACCCATATTCATATCATAATCACTAAACTTAATATTTACGGTAGAATAACTCAAAGACATTAGCGTTACTCTGACATACAAAAAATCCTGTCAATAAGTCATTAAAATATCACTGGTGGTCGTGAATACGTCGCCTGTATCATTACTTTACATTTATTTTTTTTAACTTATTAATTAATTATCCCTAATTTATATTATAGAAGGGCCGGTTGGCGTGGTTGGTAGATACTCGCCTTTCACGCCGAAGGTTGTGGCTTCGATTCCCACCCAGGACAGACATTTGTGTGCTTGACAGACATTTGTGTAACAGTAACAGCCTGTAAATGTCCCACTGCTGGGCTAAGGCCTCCTCTCCCTTTTTTTGAGGAGAAGGTTTGGAGCTTATTCCACCACGCTGCTCCAGTGCGGGTTGGTGGAATACACATGTGGCAGAATTTCAGTGAAATTAGACACATGCAGGTTTCCTCACGATGTTTTCCTTCACCGTAAAGCACGAGATGAATTATAATTACAAATTAAGCACATGAAAAGTCAGTGGTGCTTGCCCGGGCTTGAACCCACGATCATCGGTTAAGATTCACGCGTTCTTACCACTGGGCCATCTCGGCTCGACATTTATGTGCATATCTGTTTGTCCTGAGTCTGGATGTAATTATCTATATAAGTATGTATTTACAAAAGAAAAGTAGTATATGTAGTATATCAGTTGTCTGGTTTTCATAGTACAAGCACTGCTTAGTTTGGAATCAGATGGCCGTGTGTGAATAATGTCCCAGGATATTATTATTATGCATCGAATTATTTAACATGAACGTATCCAAAGGGTTTTATTTACAAGTAAAATAGATCGTAAAAAATAAGTAACAACTAGTAAATGTCTCTCTAATGCTTTCCTCTTGAGGAAAGACTTGTTGCTCATTACTCTACTCCAATGTGAGATCGTGGAATAACACTGCGATACACACTACGAACCGAAACGGCCCAATTATGAAGACATATGCATTATTATGCATATATAGATTTCATTGTAAGAATGATTTAAAAAAACCTAATAAATCTGATAATTTTTATCCTCTGAGCGCTTTATTCTCACAATAATATCAGTGATAACGCAAACCACGTTTTATTCAGAATATCAATCATTTAAAACTTATTTCAATATAGTTTCTTATTAAATACATTTGTCATCATTTCATTCGAATATCGTTTGGTATTAACTCAATCCTATTCGTGGAATATTATCTAAATTAATTTATTTACACGTAATTGGTTGGGTCGCTCCTTTGTTTACGTGAAGCTGAACGTCATGTAGTACCTATTCATAGTGGAATACTAAGAACTTAATCTATCTTGCGCTTCCTCCCAGGTGTTAAGATAAACTAAATTGTATGGGACGGTGTATAGAAATTTGAATTTCTGTGATTATAATTTAGATATTGTATCTACGTTATAAAGTTAAATTCTTTATATTTTGCTGTTATCTAAAATTTGATTTGTAATTCGAAATGTAAGCCCTTTAACGTCATTCTGTAGGTACCCATTATAGTATATTACTGGTGGTAGGGCTTTGTACAAGCTTGTCTGGGTAGTACCACCCATTCATCTAATATTCTATCGCAAAACAGTAGTACTCGGTATTGTTGTGTTCCGGTTTGAAGGGTGAGTGAGCCGGTGTAATTACAAATACAAGGGACATAACATCTTAGTTCCCAAGGTTGGTGGCGCATTGGCGAAGTAAGCGATGGTTAACATTTCTTACAATGCCAATGTCTATGGGCGTTGGTGACCACTTACCATCAGGTGGCCCATATGCACGTCCGCCTACCTATACTATAAAAAAAAAAAAACAATTAAATGGATTTACGGAAATAGATTTGCATTAAGATGCTTCCTACTATACTAATATTAAGTCATTCAAGTATTTTTTTCCGTTAGTAAAAAACAGTTATCCCTTTGATATAAAAAGATATAGTGATAGCCTACCAATATATTCAATTTACTATGGAACAATTGGTAAATTCGGTAATTTATAAGATTTAAATATTTAATAGCCCTTATACGCGTTCTTATACCATGTTTACATGAATAAAAAAAAAGACGATCAAATCACAAATGTTAGTCACGGTTGTTGAGGTATATTACGTTAGAAATAAATTAAAGAAAAAACACGTACGCACAACATTATTCTTATTTACACTAAATATTATGAAATTAAGACAACGTCAACCGCGTCAACGTGATGCATAAAGTCTAAATAAAATAAAAACATATTAAACACACGCTTCATTTTATTCCACGTACTAAAATGTTATAGTATTGTCACCCGCGCTAAATGTGTATGCAAAATTTCACATCGATCGAATTGCCGCACATTTACTTATAGGTGAAGTTCAATAAATCGAAAATGTATAAAAGATGAATTTCATTATTACATAAATATGACGTAAAACAGTAGTAGTCGTAGTAGAACAAAAAACATCTTTTGTCCGTTTTATAAAATTAAAAATACAAATGTACATAAAATATGCTAAACCAATTGATTTGTTGTGTCAAGCTGAAATTAGGTATTTATTTTCTAATTTTCAATAACCAAATAATTACTGTTTTTTTGTATTAAAAAAAACCTTAACCTAGGTTCACTACCATACAATCCAGTACGGATTTCAGAAAGTAAGGCTCAGTGGTTATATCACTGTAATATTTTAAAGACTTGCTAACTTTTTTAAATATTGGTAACTCCTAAGATAATTAAACACAAAAATACAAATATTGCTGTTTTGCTGTAGAATATAATATGATGAGTAGATGTACCCAGCCCACTACCACATAGCCCTACCACCAATATATTTATTATTAATTTTAAAATGTCAAATGCCAAAATATCAAGTATATTTCAGGTCATTTTGTCTCTTCATATCTAATAATATTTCAAAGTTTTAATTTTTAACGTGTGAGGTCGGGCGCTTATAATACATAAAGGTCTTCACACAAAGGATTTATACGGTCTTAAAGGCACATACATCTAATTAGAGCGAAGTGGTAAAGCACGTAACATGATCTACAAGGGACGAATTAACGTGGCTCCTTCTAATGACAATAATTAAGATATACCTAAATTTCAGACGGATTTTAATGTCTAGGTAAGATATAATTTTATCTATCTATGAAATCTTGATTAACTTCGTTATGTAGCACAATAAATCGTTGAAGTGAAACTTCTCTGGGCCAGATGAGAGTAAAATTTCAAGGTCAATTTCAAGTACAACATTTTTATATATAGCGTTTAAAGTAAAAAGTTTCTGACACAAAGAGGTTTTGCTTCTGTCACGTGACGTACACATTTTTTTTTACAAAAATTTGAAAAAATTGCTAGTGACTAATAAGAGACATAAAAGATGAATCTCAATTTCATTAAAGATATATTGCTTTAAAAAGACTTAAATTTATACATATTTTTTAGATAATTATTTATTAATCCTTAGTAAGTTATACTTTACTTAAGGTATATTCATGTCTAATAGAATTTCATTAAAGTTTTGTAAAGGACGGTTATTCACATGTATGCAGAATGTAAAATGTATAAGTAAGTAGCCATTCTTAATACTGATGAATGAGAGAAAGAGAGAAATAGAGAAATGGGAGAACCATTTCATGATGTTCTGCTACTTTTATCTGTTATTTTTAGGTATTCAAAATAAAGTCAGCTTCACAAAACATAATTATGGAAGCTAGAATTGGTTGTTGCGAAGTTAAGCTATAATAATGAACCATAAATGAAAGGTTATTGAACTTGATTTATATATCCCGTAATCAGTTGCCATCAACTTATCTGAGCCCTGACTGGACAGCTGTTATAGGTTTGCGGGCGCCAAGTCTGTCGTTTAGGAGCTTTAATCTTAATTGCGGCCGCTGATAGCCGCTTCAGATAGGACCGTATTTAGAAGATCTCCATATTATAATCCTTGTTTTAATACCAAGGGAATTATGGTCGTTTACTGATGGCTTAGTTTATTTGAGGCTTTTGAGATACCTTACGAATGAACGGATCTAAACTGTAATGGATATTGTACTACCTTGTAATTTTTATTATCGAACGCATAATTTTCTTAAATTTTAATAATAAATTTAATTTAAATGAAAATGTTGTAATTTCTTTTGTCATAGATTAAAATAATATCATTAAATTCGTGTTGATATTCGAATAAAATAAAAGTGACTTTCATCTACATACGTATGTATTACAAAGTCAAATTTGTTTATGAAACCAGTATACTATAATTATAACTATAATTCTTGATTCCGTAAAGAAATTGCGTTTATTATTATACTAGCTGACCCGTGCCCACTTCGTTGGGCGGTAAACATTTTTACTTGTGATGAAATTATGATTGTGGTTCGGTTACTACTGAGTGCCATGATTTATTTCCTGACTGCCAAAAGTCGCGTTGGCCGAAGATTAATAAAATTCTTTTTATTTTTCGGGTTAATGTATAGCATATGGCACTCAAATCGTGTGGCTTTCTATTGGTAAAAGAATTTTTAAAAATCGGTTCACTAGATCCAGAGATTACCTCCTACAACCACACAAACTTTACGTCTTTATAATATTAGTATAAATATTTCAGTGTAGTCTTTTTGTCTCTATTTCGTATGTATGATATCTTCTCTAATCGATCTTTTGAGGCATCAAGTTTATAACACAAACCAGCAGTGCTAATGTATAAGAACTCACTTTATATATCAATGGTGATATATTGAAAACTGACTTGCGCGTTACCTTTTTGATACATGAATAATTGAAATTTTATCATAATTATAGTCAATGTCGCAAATCACTTCTGACATTGATTCACGATCGTGTTCTGCGGTGAGGTCTGCGTTTTTGTTTTCAGAAAAGCTATACAGCTCATTTTGCCATTTAAAATTATTATAAGTATATCATACATAGGTTATGTATATAGTAAATTTTGTTAATGAAGAAAACTATAAACTATATATATATTGTATTTCTTATATGTTAAATGTTTGGGAATTTCCAAAAAATATTGCGAGTGAAACTTCATTACTTTTATGTTGTTGATTTTACCTAAGGTAACATTTTTTAATTCTTTTACGGACAAATACAGAAAATAATATTTACAAATCCCCATACAGAATTACGGAATCTGCCAATAAAATATTTATTTCATACCGTAACATGTGTTCGTTTGGATTTTAAAATATAGATCGAATTTGATTAACTCGACATCTTAAATCGATTTGTCGTTGTTTGAAGCGTAAACTCGATTATCGTCGATTTGTGTCGTAATTTAATAAATTTCCGGTATTTTATTTTGCATTAAAATATTTCACAACGATTGTCTAGTTCTATTATATAAGTTAAAATATAATCGATGCTTCGTGATGATGTTGAAACAAATAATTGGTTTAGCCAAACAAATAAAAATCACTATTTGGTAGTGACGTAGATAATTGATATAAAAATTTGGTCGGTCTTCAAAAGAAATTATGAACAAAAATGGAACATTTACAATTATTTTTTATTATATACGTATTTAATGTAAGCATTTAATCATGTCAGTCACATTTATTATACGCGTCAAATATATAATTTATAAAATAATTAAAATTATAATAATCAGCATTCTTACTTCGTTAGTACACACATGAGTGGACGAGAACTTCATTAATCGATAATTTTACGTTCGCAAGTATTTGGACAAGAGCAATTAATTCTAATAGGCTAATACTGTGATGTTAGCTACAAGAGATCAAATAAAACCTCGTAGCGAATTGTAATTAATTAATTTGCTTGTTCATTGTACCATATTTACGTTTATATTAGTCATTTCTTATTACGTTAAAGTATTTGATTTTTATCACTTCATAATTTTAGTTCGGGTATTTGTAGGTTAGAAAATATTTGCTTAGTTTTTTTTTAAATATTCTATTATAAATTTTTAGACAGTTAGTTTGTTATTAATGCAAAAGTAAATACTATTGTTTTTACTTATTAAACTTATATTTATATTGGTAATGACTGACGTTGGTCTAGTGGCTTGATGTAAGGCCGCAGAACCCGGAGGTCCTGGGTTCAATTCCCAGGTCGGGCCAATAAAAAGTTATTGGGTTTTTTTTTGTCAGAAAATTCTCAGTAACAACCCGGTGTCTGGCAGGTGCAAGTGTGTACACTCCCGTGCCTCGGAAAGCAGGTAAAGCCGTTGGTCCTGCGCCTGAACTGAATGGTCGTGTTGGATTGCCGTTGTATCGGATTATGAGAGTTGGGGAATGGAGAGTGCACCTGTGTTTGCGCACACACTTGTGCACTATAATATCTCCTGTGTAGTTGGCTAATCTCTCTTGAGATTGGCCGCCGTGGCCGAAATCGGTCTGGAGGACATTATATTGATATTTGTGACAAGTATAAGCAAAAATAAGATAATACGTACGTCGTACTCTGACTGTTGGTCTTTTGAAGGCTGTGCGGAGATACGGCATTGACATCACCAGCTCGATGTGAGGAGGCGGAGGTAGCTGAAAATTTTGTAATATACATTAACATAATATTATTTTCAACAATATATAGGTAAATACAGTCAGTCCTTCACCGGATGCACACGCGCGATGCATTAAAAGTGTACGGAAATGTCGTTATGTACTCCATTCCGCTAACCGTATCTTTATTTACTAATAACTAAGTTGTATCGGCTCGCGTGCCACATTAAACATTAAGTTGCTCAGGGCTGAGTTAAGATATATATCTAATAGTCCTCGTATACTTACAGTTTTTGAGATAGCTGCCATCCATTCCCTTTGTGAGCAGTAACAGAAAATTTATGTTTTGAATATATTATTGTATTGCTCTATTCGATAAAATATATAAATCTAAAACTTATTACTACATATTACAATCTTAATATTGTTATTGATATATTTTTAAATATTGATAGACTATGAAAGAATGACTAACTCATAAATTCTTAAACAAATCTTCATTCCTAACCGATAAATTTTATTAAATTGTAAAATGATAAAGGTGCTTGTAAGAAAACTGCTTTATTACTAATAAAATATTTAACTTGAACGATAACAGGGACGGAATAAATTAATATTTGATAGTCATTTAATCGACAACAAAAGAAAAACGAGTAATTTACAACAAGATGAAGACAAATGAAAATTACTATCCAAAAATGTTGATAGTGATGCTGCCATGTAATAAAAACATGCACATCAAACTATTAAATGGATAGACACACAAACGCACAGACAACACTTCGACTACAAGACTATTCATCGAAGAAATTAAGGTACATTTATCATCATGGTACACTACCATCGACAATAGGGGCTTTCCCTTGCTATCTTGCATCTGAACCAAAGGCAAATTGGCAACATTTCTTTCGTGTCAACACTATGATAAAATATTGTGTAATTGGTCACTTGTTAAGAAACACAAAAGTTGCTATCACAAAAATTGTGAACTAGTGGAAAGGCACCATTACATTTCATATTATCATAATTTGGAAACCACTTAAACTTTAATGAAACTTAGCTTGGTTAAAACTCTTTTCAATATGCCATAAGTGTATTCCAAAGTATGCCCTGGAGCAAAATATGGAATACATTTTATCTTGTCAAATGAAATGGTTCTCGAGGGATAATAAAAAAACGTGTATCCATACTCAGTGTCCATATTCACGAAATTGCGGAGACATTAGCTTGATAAATATAAATGTATATGTAGATATATGTATGTATGTATGACGTCAATGAAAGAAAATACCTACGACTTTTCTAAATGTTGTCGTGTGTTTGTTTGGTTGTCCTCCTGCGCAGTAACGTAGAAATCGATTTATTTGTCAGTTAGGTCACATTATGAATATGTGTCGGGATGATATTTTTTCTCCTGTTATTTACTTAAATTTTTCCATTAATGTAGTAGTATTATTGATTAATTGTACGTAATCAAATTAAAATTAAAAATTTCAAAGGATGCGACTCAAAAATACCTCTGAAAGTGTATTGAGACCATTCCAATGAGCTCGAGCTTACTTTGCTGTAAGTACGTTCGAAACGATTTGCTTCCTCGTTTCTGATACGCACCGCCAAGGTCTGGAATACCCTCCCGACCTCCGTTTTCCCCACCACCTACAATGTGGGTACCTTCAAGTCTAGAGTGAATAGGCATCTTCTAGGCAAGCGCGCTCCATCTTAGACTGTATCTCACTTTCCATCAGGTGTGATAACAGTCAAGCGCTAGCCTATACATTTAAAAAAAAACATTGGTGAGGAGTTGGGTATCCTATTAATGCCCGATTATACTGCAATATCAGATTATGGCTAATATATTATTGTTATATCATGTCACAGGATAATAAATTTTTAATCGATCTGATTAGTAGAATTGGCTTACAACCCTTCAACAACTAAAAAGAGCTGATTATATTCAAACAGCTAAACGACCTTTATTTAATCATAGCTAAGAATATTCTCGATCAAATCACCTTTCAAATATTTTTTTTTATCAAAATCGGTTCAACCGATTAGGAGCTACGACGACACAGTTTTCTTATTGCATCGGGTATTAAAAAGAAAGATTTCGATTTAATTATTCAATCTTCAATTTGATTGCACCATAATATTGAATAGGTAATTTATACCACTAAACTATAAATTATTTTATTTTAAAGAAATATTTTAAATACAATTTAAGTTGAATTCATATACATGGTCTCACTACTTTATGAGGTTTTCGTTACTGATACTTTTTTACTTAAAATATTTTACTTAAAATTGTATCTGTCATACTAAGCATTGAATAAACTAAATGCCCACTAATTAAAAAAAAAGTGTTTTGATGGAACTAATTAGGTAAGTAAGTTATAAAAAACTAGCGGAATTGCCACTTAATGTGTGTTATCTTGATATTGAATAAAAGTACCTCTAACATATAACTAGCAATTACAAGAACTAGATTTAAAAATAAAAATATTATTTCTTTTTAATAAAATAAAACTTGAACCAATTAATTTAGCTTCCCGTCGACTGCAATATTTGAAGAATTCAACTTACTTGATGCAATTGATTTTTATAATATATTTTTTCAAGAACAGATCATAAACAGCCAATGGTCCGGTATTCTATGACTGTTCGTTTAAGCCTTTTATCGTTTATGAATAAAAAAATATCAAATTAAAAAACCGTCTTTGAAATAATCTTTTATTAAACGGAGTCTCTTTGTCTTTATCTCTTTAGTCCTGATGTTTAAAGATTCCACGAGGGTTTATCTGCTTATCTGAGCGCTTCCCTTTATTTGTATGCAAAGAGCAGACTTTGAAGGACTTCTTAAAATTGTAAATAGCATTTTGTTTCTATGTAAAGAATTAACCTTTTATTTCAAAAGGTTGAATAAGAAGCAATTTTAATTGATAAGTTTAAATATACGGCGATAATTAAAACAAATCTAAGAGTATAAACTAAGTGCAATGAGCAGCAATAGAAATTAGCTATTATTGTTGTAGCAAATGAGTCATATTATAAGTGCGAATGTGTTGTAATGTTTTTTACGCTGTCAAGTTTTAATTATATGATATTCTACCGCAAAACAGCAGTACTTGGTATTGTTGTGTTCCGGTTTTAAGGGTGAATGAGCCAGTGTAATTACAGGCACAAGGGACATAACATCTTAGTTCCCAAGGTTGGTGGCGCATTGGTGATGTAAGCGATGGTTAACATTTCTTACAATGCGAATGTCTATGGGCGTTGGTCGCCTTCCTATTCTATATAAAAAAAAACTATTTAACAAATTGACATGAAATTTTGCAAACACGTTGTCAGAGGTACAAGAAGCTACGTAAGGCACCTAAGACCTGTCCTTCACAAGCGAGCAAAGCCACGGATAGAGAGTGTAAACATGTGCATGTGATAAAAGTGTAAACACTTTTTTCAGAAAGATTGCAATGAAATTCAACCTTAAATTTTGCTCTTATCGTGCCCAATGATGTTTAATTAAAAAGATTAATTAAGCAATTATGTACTGTTAATCAATTATGTATTTGTTAATCAATTATGACAAGAATATTTTTAGTAGGTAATTCTCAGAAATGTATGACATGTAAACATCTTATTAAAATATGACCTTTATCTATTTAATAAAAAAAAAAAAAGTTAATATAGTATATAAAAAGTTCAGTAGAAAAACATGACTAAACATACGAGTTAATTAAAATATTCAGAAGCCCATTAAACAACTTTTACGTAGTAATAATACCGGCAGGATTTCAGCGTAAAAAGTTTGAATTATTATATAATATAAAAACCATTTTTTTTTTCAAAACAAACGTTTATTTAATCTGTATTGTCACCAGCATTAAATGTATGTGCACAATTTCAGCGCAACTGGTCATATCTATAAAAATAGCTCATCTTTTAAATTTTTAACTTTTTAAAATTAAATTATAAATTTATAATTCTAAGTATTAGAAAAGAAGACATTACTCACGGGCTACTTAACTTGAGAAAAGAATAAACACAGAAACGATTTAACTGTTACTGAAAGAAAAATATGGCGAAATTTAAATGAATATTTTTAATCGATTTAAAATTGTTTTAGAATAAACGAATTATAATTAATTTTAGAATTTAATAGTTTCACAGGCTTCATTAATTAATAAATACAATATTTTGCTAATATCGCATTTGGACAAAATACGCCCATATTTTTCGCTACATATTTTTTTGAAGTTGTATAACAAATATATCAATTACTTATATAATTATATATGTATTGTAAATGTTTATGGAGTGAGATAATTCTAATTATAAAAGTGACTTCGTTTCTTGTCGGCTCTCAGTGGTATGAAGGAGTCAATTATATTATAAGCTTGTAAATTACATTCCGAACCAGACCAGTTATATATTTACCTTGAACTAATTTGTAAATTCATGATAAAAGTATCCAAGCACAAAACAGAACTAGGGACGTTTTAAATTTAATTTTCTAATTAATTTTACGTTTATATTTTAATTGTTAGAACATATTTTTAAATGTAATTGCGTGAAATTCGTTCATAAATATTATTATATTATCTTACTTATAGTAAACTGCAGAAGTCGTTTATTATTTTGTAAAATTAATCTTTTATGTGTGTCTCTTTACAAAATTTATTCCAATCAAAAATGGCGTCCAAGTATCTGAATTTGAAACAAAATATTCGCAATGAAATAGGTTGTATTTAAATAAGTCACGATAGAACAAGAAATCCATTATTAATATATCTAATTAATTTAAGGCGATTTACTCGTAATACCGACCAACTTTTTTCATAGTCCATGTGGCGTGTTAGTTTAATTTTTTTTTAGCGTTTACGTGATGTCGATATAGCAGACGTGGTTTTTAAATCGTTTATACAAAACATTAATCGAATAGGTATTTAATATCGTTAATTCAAATAAATATATAAACAGTAGATACTAACTTATAAAATAAGCAAATAAACTTGAATTTTTAATTGTAAAAGGAAATCTTCTCGATATTTGAGAGCTTTAAGACATCTAGACACGTGGTAGGGTTTCAAGCCAAGTTCAAGCAAACAGAACTGGCGAGCAGCACCGTGTGTAATATCATACGAACCATTTAGAGCCACTTTTGATCCCCTCATAACTCAAAAAATTTTCACATAAACATGTTAAATTTGGCTCATATATTGAGATCTGCGAGATACATATGTGCTCCAAATTTCATAAGCACACCTCAAACGGTTATTAAGATATGTATATAAATATACCAGGAAAAACGAGCTATTTCACAATCTTGAGTACAAAACCGTACCTTGGGAGAGGCCTATGTTCAGCAGTGGATAATGATTGGCTGTTGATTGAGTACAGAACAATGATAATTACTTCAAATTAATATAATTACACGCGAAATTTCATAAGATATAACTGATTAAATTCATATTCAATTAATTTCAGCCAATTTTTTTTAATGTCAATTTAATAAAGATTATTTAAAACCCAGCGAAATCGAAAACAACTAGTTAGTATACGTAGAGTTATTTTTTACATAAAATAAAAAAAAAGGATTATTGTGTAAGAAGATACAAAGATTCTTTAATTTTAATTCGTTACCAAACACCGTGTATTTCGGCTGCGCCTTACAATGTTAAAGTTTCATGTTATTTATTGTTCGTGTCGAGCTTCGAAACCGCACAATTTGTCAGAGCCCTTAATTTTATTTCAGCTCAACGCCCTAACGGTCGAAGAGTGTCAGAGGTAATATAGTGCCCAAAAATGAAAAATATACTTCACGCACCAGTTCCATTCTGACTTGTTTATTTATTCGTAATACAGCGTTCGGAAAAGATTTATTGTTTATACGTGTGAAATTGTAATTATTTAAATCATTATTTATATTTATAGAGAAGTGGCATTTGATTGTCATCTTTTTTATATGATGTCTTCTTGACTTATTTCGATCGCGGCGTTCATTCTCAACGGAAAATAGAACAGATGCAGTCTCTGTTTCCTAACTTCATGATGCGATGGAACGTGATTCCGATATGACCGGAGGGAGTTCTGGCGCAGGCTCAACGGCTTCAAGTACTTGTAGTGAAGTGTTGCCAACTTCCTAACTTCAGGCTCTTACTGAGATGTTTTTTTGACAAAAAAACCAAAAAAATATTTATTAACCGGCCCAGTGTTGGATCCGAGGATTTCGAGACTTGCCTTATGCTAGCCATTAGACCAAAGAGGAAGTCAACATTATATTATCTAATATGATGCTTTATTATTAGTCCGCACTTAAACATCGTTTTAAGAGATTGTGTAACTTCTGAGCGACATGAGATAGTTTTGTCGAGACTATGGTTCTAGATAGGATAGTAAAGTTATTCACAAAGTAATTGCATATGTAATGTACAGATCCCGGAAACGTCCAAATAGCGTCTGTTGCTAAATTGTAGAGAGGCTTGTGTGCAGAAAATTATTTAGTCATGATATATATTACAACAATGTCAAGTACATATATGAGGATGAGGATGAGGTTTAAATATTAAACACAAGATGATAAAAAGGCTGTACAGATAGAACTGTAGTCAGGTTATTATTAATTTAATTAATCTTTTAGAATATGTAAATAGATTTGTTAACCTTTTATGTAAAAATTGCTACAAAGAAAATATTTAATTTATATGTAAATGTTATCTAAAGAGAATTAATAAATGTATAAAAATTATTATGTCCCACAAGAAACTCCATGTGCGCTCGTTAACATTAAAAAAAATGTAAACTCGGATTACGCCACGTTTTATATGCCGGGAAATCGCTAGGATGTTGTAATCAACATATTTTGGGCCACTGAAATTTCCATAAAGGAAATGAAAAACTCGAGATTTGCTTTTTTTCACAAGGCGTGGATACAATCTAACGATAGCTAATGATATCATGTGATAAATGTTATTAAATATATTTGTTTTCGTTTGTAAAACGTTAGTTCTCTTCACTGAATCATACATTTTAGTTCTTTATTGTTACCTTTTAAATCTTCAAATAAAAATGTTATAAATCAATTAATCACTTCAATCAGTCTATTGTTCATATGTTTTCTATTCATTTAACTTTAACTTGAAAATGTATATCGTAATTTCTGCTTACATTAGTATAATCGAAAATAACAATATTACTAAATCAAGAAACCTACAAACGAGCCCAATACGTTAATATCTGAGTCCTGACCTGTTGAATATCCAATCTGAAATACCGAAACCAACGATGATTATATTATATTCATAATAAGATTACCAAGGTACTGGGTGAGTTTCATAAAGGATTTTGTAATAGGTCCGTGAATTGCGATCGTTGGGGTGAGGTGATGAATTACACCCTCCTTTAGAAACAATCGCGTCGTATTGCAAGGCCTCGTCCTTCCACCCAATTATTATAAATAATGAGATGAGATCCCATTACCAAGCCAGGGATGGACAAAGAATAATGCTGATAATTTTAAATGATAAGTCTATCAAAGATTGCGACGCGATAATAAAATATGATGGTGTTCAATTGCAAGTTTAAATTCTGTTTGAAAAAACATGCGTTTAATCATAAGACAAACTGGTCTTCTATATTTTCAAAGCACAGTCTTTACGCCATGTCACGTACGATAAAAAAAGGTGGGATAGAAATATACAAAGATAGAGGTATAATATTAATTTAAGGAATATACATACTTTTATGCGACGTAAATCCTGTCATCTTTCACCTGTGATCTATCCAAAAATTTTGGATGGCTTTTTAGTCGGACTTTCAGAGTTTGGGAATAGGTAGATAGTATAACTAAGTCTACGCACACATTTATTTTTTATAAGAGTTCCCGTGCAATTCACTAGTTTCCATTAAGAATGGCCGCCGTAGCCAGAGGACGATTTGTCACTTTACAATTCAGTAAAATTATAAGAGTTCTACTTGTAAGTTAATTTTAAAACGCACATATCCGTTCGCCTGTTTCCGCTTAAACGTCGAAAAGTTAAAACGAAAATGACCTAAGTATTTCTTTGGGCCGCGGTTGACAATAACGTTGAAACAAATACTACACGTGTTAAATTTAATGTTTTCAAAGTTATCTACTATAGTTTACCTTAAAATAATCACACTTATGTGAAACTTCGATATCAGAAACATCTCAAAAACAAATCATTAGTTTTTTTTTGTTTAGATCATGGAAACAGACAGTATATATAATATTACATACTAACTAAGGAAAATTATCTGTGGAGACCCAGAACAATTTAAATTTTCCCATAAATATTCAAACGACGTGTCTTATTAAGGGATTTTTCGTAGTTAAGCCCATTTCGTCCGACCACCGTTCAGTTTGTAAGTTAATGTATTTTGACGAAGGATATCTGATCTTGGTAACAAGGGTTTCGAGACAAATAAACCAGCATTTATTTCATGACACCATGACCTTTTACAATTTAGTAATATCCTTATTAATTACGTATGTATATATATTTAAATTTAACACTTGTAGATTTTGATGGTAGCGGTGAATATGAAGCATAAGTTAAAAATCTAAAAATTGCAAACTATAAAAATTAATTAGACAAAACCAATATTAATTAATTTCGCTCGTGTTAGCAATTTTAATATCTAAAAAAAATAAACTGTGTAAAATATTATTTTAACTAATATTTTGTCAGAGAAAGTCAAGAATGCGGTCTATTCAGAGTTATCTTTGTTGTAAGCCCCAGAGGTCAATACTACCCATGCGTTACTGCGGGCAAGTGGATCGAATCATACATAACTTGGGTTGAACTTCGATAACACAAAAACTACTATGAGGACCTTTACTTTTAGAAGAACATTTATTGAGATCAGTATAAATTTTTGCTTTTGTTTGACTACTCAAGGTTTATGTTTTGGCTTCTCAGTATTCAATTTATATCTCTCGCCTGTTATCGTTGTTTTCTTACTTGGCATTAGGGATTTGCCATTGCTCTACGAAACCGAAAAGGCACTAAGATTATCATTCAGAAATGTATGTGTTTTTATATACTTTGATTATTAACTCATAACTTATGAATTTATTCAAGTACCCTTTTACAACTAAAAAGTAATATATAACACACACGTAATTCAATTCAATCTGAAACTTTGCAATCGATTTCATGTCCCTGAAATTCAAAACGATGATTGATGATTTACAAATATTTATTTTGGACAACAATGGCCTAGTGGATAAAACACGTTGATTTTAACAAAAAAAAAGACTTTATATGCAATTCATCTATAATTTGAGTTTATAATCCATCCATGTGAAGAAAAACATCGTCACGAAACCTGCATATGTCGTACAGATTTCTGCCAATTCTGCCAATTTATTCGCGGTAGAACGTGGCGGTATATGCTTATAAAAATAGCCTCGTAAAGAGCGTCTGCTCAACAGTGGTAGATTAACGAGCTATAGCTTTATTTCATTTTGTAAATTTATTCTATTAGTATAATAAAAAGGAGAATTTGTATGCGCGTTCCAACTTCACGCGATATTACTAATCTAATTAATATACAACTTTATCGGCATCATAAATTATAGTCCTACGAGATATTACGTCAACGTAGCCGGAGATAAAATCGCTCGTTCGAGCGCTTTCGTTTGCAACGCTAGCAAATATTTATCGGATACATCAAAAGTTTGCACAAGAGACTGTAGATCCTAAAAAGTTTCACAGAAAAGTTCGCGACAGTATATACCATATCCTTTCGGTTACAGTGGCAAGTTTTATTGGATAAAGTGGTTTGTTTTATTGTGTTTATATATACATTTTATCGACACAAATTGTAATACATATTTTGAGACTTTTCCTTACACACAAAAAAATGGGAGTCAATTTCGCGTGAATAGGTTCAACTACCGCAATTCCCGTGGAGATTTATAAACAGTCTAGAGTAGAAAATATTATGATAGGCTTAAGATTTTCGTTTAGGTTTTACTGCAAACTATCAGTATGGCTACTTACCGTAGCTTTTTATATTTAGTTTCAGTCGTTTCAGGGATAAAGTTAGTTTTCGTGATATCATATATTTTATTGAATAATTTTTAAACGGTACAATTTAAAACTATAATATTTTATATATACTCTTCTGTTTCTAATAACGAACTTTATTTGATATGTTACTTAATGTTATAGTTATGCCTGGGAGGCAAACAAGAAAAAACATTTAATAAATTAATGATTAACATCATATAAGTACCAAATTTCAACGTTTTGTGGAAAAACAGCCCAATAAACTTATATTTTCTGTATTAAGACCATCACCAGTTCATCTCTGTTAATCCCACCGTAAGACCGTCATAAGACTGTAGAAATAGACATACTCGTAAGTATGTGTTTTTTTTTAATTTTGCTACGAGATTTTTACATAGAAACTGAAGATTCTTAATAGAGCTTTTAATATCAAAATGTTTACTGTCAGCATCCAAACTGTTGCAAAATAGGTATCTTTCACGAAACTCCCTTGCGATTTCTATCCATTTTTGCGTGAATGACAGCATTTGAAACCATAAGTAGAAAAAGCTACATGAAAACCCGTCTCCTCGAAAGAAAAGGACGCCTTTGCCCAACATGTGTGCATTTATTTTATTTAATTCACGTAAAAGTATTTTTATTATAGACAATGACAATATCACAAGAAATAAATATTACAATTTAAGTATATGTTATTTGTCAGTTCAGTTTCAATGTTAGTGGTATTAGGATCTGTCTTCTTATTTGCCTCTGAAGTAAATAAGAAAGATACATTTTACCGACTTAGTACTCATCTGAGTGGGTACCACCTAACTCACCTTATTATATATATTATATATACTTATATAAAACCCAGTGGTTAAGAACGCGTGAATCTTAACCGACGATCGTGGGTTCAAACCCGGGCAAGCACCACTGAATTTTCATGTGCCTAGTTTGTGTTTATAATTCATCTCGTGCTTGACGATGAAGGAAAACATCGCGAGGAAACCTGCATGTGTCTGATTTCATTGAAATTCTGCCACATGTGTATTCTACCAACCCGCATTGGAGCAGCGTGGTGGAATAAGCTCCAAACCTTCTCCTCAAAAGGGAAAGGAGGCCTTAGCCCAGCAGCGGGACATTAACACACTGTTACTAGGATATAAAAAAGCCATAGAAACTGCTGTGAGTACTTTGTTACGGTTAACACACAACTAGGTACAAGTATTTTCACCAATCTATGATTTCATATTTTCCTCTATTGTTTCCATCAAATAACGAATGTAACGTTTACAGTATCATTCGAATATCTTAATTTAAATTTGAAATTTAATTTTTTAACGACCTTTAACGACCTTTAGCAGTTACAGTAGTCATGTATACTAAATAAGATTATATAATAAAGTTTGTCATAGACCGACAAGGCAATGCCTATAGATAAATACTTAAATAAGAAAAATAAGTCATACAAACTTCGAAAACAAAACAAAACCTAGCAGGTCCATAAAAAAACGCCTTAGTTGGAAATGTGAAAAGAAGAAAAACATGACCGCTACACCATCAAAGCACGACCTTGGTTCTTATTTAATATTAGATAAAGTCTAAAATACATAAAAAAATGTATTATAATAAAAGGAAACATAAATAACGGGACGTAAGCTGATAACAAACAAGTTGAATAGCTGAGTAATTCCAATATTATTATTTCCAAACTGGTACCTAGTATCAAATAAATTTGACCTGACGAAACATAACATCATTAAGATATTATGTACAACAGAATCCAATTATTATTTCTTATACAATATACTTTACATTATATAAGATATATAATATATATAGTATTTATTGAACATTGAGATAAATAAAATATATTGAAAACATGAATTGAGTAGCTCGGCATCCGTTTGACGGCAGTTTTTGAAATCAAAATGTGGAAATGAATGTTACACGCGTGCTCTCTGAATCGGACATAATGCAACAATTTCTACTTCTATGATCTATTTCTACTTTCTTGAATTGCAATATATAAGCAAATACCTACAATTTAAAATTTCCGACTAAGGCCACGCTAGTTGAAACGAAATGTTAAATTATCTTTTTCAAGCGTAATATTTGTATTACCATATTTATATTTTAAAATAAAATCAGTGGCTAATAATAGTTCTTAGAAATAAAGACGATTATCCTTTTTTTTTATTGTTTACAGTTTGAGCACATCTCAAAACCTTTTTTTTTCTCTCGCAGTGGATCCTTCAGAAAGTTACCCGGGTCCTATGGGGGTGAAACCGGGTTATGTGGGATTCTTACCCACTAAAACCACTGCGATGGCCGTCCTCAGCACGGATCGGAGAGGCTGCGGGATCGTGTTGATATAATGCATCCGCGGCCTCTCCCGTGCTTTGCTCCACTCGTGGCTCGGCGGAGCTCTCATCAGGGGGCGAAATTCGCCCCCCGCACTCCTCGCTAGTGCGTACGGCAGCGCGAGGCCATCACGGCTGCCGTACACCGAAATAGGACACGTGAGGCCCCCACCTCACGCATCCACGGCCCCAGGGTTCCAGGCCCTACCTTTTAAGCCCCGGGCGTCTGGGCTATGGGAGGGCCGAGACGACGCCGTCCCCGTTCCCGCTCCGCCATCTCCTTCTGAACCGTGACGGTCTCAAATAAAGAGGCTACGCCCTCCACGCCGATTCCCTGCGAAGCATCGCCGACACGATTGCTCGCAGGGACAGGTCTTGTCCGACTTCACGGACCAGGATATCCCTCTCAGCACTCCACGCGGGGCACACCTCCAACGTATGCTGAGCGGTGTCCCGGTCCGCGCCACAGTGGTGACACATCGCCGTCGATTCGCGTCCGATCTTACACAGGTATTCTCCAAAACAACCGTGACCGGTCATTACCTGCGTAAGTCAGAAGGTGACTCGTCGCACATCTCAAAACCTTACTTAAAGGTGGTCAACTTAGATTGCGCTTATTGTAAGCGTTGAGATTATTTTGATTTATCATTGAAAAATATTACAATCCATATTTATTTCTGTCAACAAAAATACGATGTTCCTATTGATATGTTTTGCGAGTGTTACCAAAGTCGTTTAGGGAAAAGGAATTATTTATTTTTCTGGAACCATTTCTACTTATAAACTATGACCAAAGTTTTCATTAAAATTAGTGTTGCACGAATAATAGTGGCGACAGTAATATGATCAAGACGAAACAAGTAACTTTGCATACAAAATTCTTTTCCTTTCCATATATTCATTAATAAATATCGTTATTTTTTCAAAATCGTGTTTTTTCCACTACATATTTCACTTACTTCATTTCCGAGTCCGATTTGGCAAGCATCCATACGACACGCCCCGGGTCCCTCCTGGAGCCAAGAGCCATGAGCTGAGAGAGTCGGGCATTAGGTGGCAAAGGCGGCCGCTTTGGCACCTGCCCCGTCCAGGTCGAGATAGCAAGCATCTCAGGGCTCTCTTTCACCAGGTACTTTTGAGTCGCCATGCATTTGCCCGACGCATCCTGTGTAATAACAATATCAATATTAAAAAAAACGTATTTATGGAAGTACCGAGTTTTTTTACCACTTCTTTTCAATGGAAGCTACATTCCGATCCGGTGGTAAGATTAAGTGTACGTTTGTTTTATGACATTTTAATAATTTATGACCTTACTTATAAACAATGGTTAGGTGTTGTTTAGTTAAACACCGATTACGCTTTTTCTGCCATCACTGATTTGACATTCTAAAGTTTCCTTCAAACAAGGGTGAAGAGGCATCTTGTGGGCCGGCAAGTCGGGGGCGGCTAGTGCAGAAAAGTCTTCCCGATTGTACTGGCCGTTTGGACTCTACTACCACTTAACATCAGGTGGAGTAGAGTCATTTGCCTTCCCGGCAAATATAAAAAAAGAAGACACAGTTTAACTAGTTCACTCGCTAAGAAACGGTTATAAGTAAAGCATAGTAGTTATTACGAATCAAACGTATAATTAAGGTTGGGCAGACTGGAAAATGGCAAGAGGTCATCACCACTGTAAGAAAAACCATTCCTTACATCGCCAATACGCTACTAACCTTAAGAACTGAGATATTATGTCCCTTGTGCCTGTAGTTACAGGCAAAAGGGTCATAATATCTATATATCTATATAATATAATTTAAACCGGAACACAATAATATTACTTGGCGGTACAATATTTGATAAGTGGGCGATACCTTACCAAAGAGACTTGCATTAATTGTTATATAATAGTGATATGATAAGTGTATTGAATATATGAATATCTGGAATATTTTTCACATAAAAAAATCATGAATGTCTTAAATTACCTTAATTGTATAAAAGAAGAAATATTAATATAAAATTTTGCAAACTCAGGAATGTCTCTTGTTGGTTGCTTCTGAAAGTGGGCGTCATTATTAAAACGCCTTAAAGACGTTTTAATTAGAAAACTTTCGAGTTCCTCACGACGCGCGACGCTGCGATGTCATCTCAAATCATCTATTCGAAATTTTGTTATCCACTTCATAAAACTTTAAAATGAGAATTAAAATGAATTTCTACTTGAAGTCTCGAAATATAAAACTAATGTTAAACTATGTATTTATCTTAAGATATTTTTTGACTTACAATTATATTTTTTTATCAGTAATTATTTATTAAAAGTATTTTATTTTTTATTTTTAGTGATACGAAGTTGAGTTACTCGTTTTATGCTAATACATACATTAAATGTATTTATTTCGAGAATACGAACTATTATAAAAGGCTTCTCGTCTAGAAGCGAGTCATAAAATTAAACTATATTTTAAGTTAAGAAATTCCTTACGATAAAATTATTTTTACAATACAAAATGCGATACGAGAATTAGATGTAACTTCTGAATAATTTCACTAACAAAATTGTTTGCAGCTTACATAAAAAATGTAATTTTAAAATTGCAAGAAATCGCAAAGCGTCGCTTTTGTTGCTTCAAACATTTTTAATTGCGGAACTTGTACTCTTCTAGAACCAATTTAAATAATCCTAACAAATCTGTGGAAAATAATTTACGCGAAAAAAAAATATACGAAATAACAAATATATTCTGTAGTGGAAAATGAACGGCATTGTTTTAATAAAAAATGAAAATAAATTCGAAATGAATTCATATCTTTATGAATGTTTAATTAGAACATCACACTGCGCGCTGTTATTATGTTTCAATGATTCAAATAATCGCTTACACTGAGCTGACTCTTAATCAGACGCCCGAGTGCCCGAGGTTGATGAGAGGAGAGGCCGAGGCTGACAATGCCTCCGAGGCGCCTAGACGCGAGGAACCTTGTACGTCAGTGGGACGTGTTGAAGACAATATAGATTAAAAATTTTCAATTCCTACGCTAAATGTACAACGAATACATCTTGAAATGACCTTTCACGTAAAAGTTCCGTTTTTTATTCATATCATAAATTAAAATTTAAAATTATAATTACAGAATGTGTGAACATAACCTCTACCAACATTATTCTATTGTAGACGTAGATTTTTTACTTGATGAATATTGAAATTTTGAAAATATATTTAAATGTCTTTGGAATATCAGGGAAATTACATGTCTGCGTCGTCTTCCTCATACTTATAATACACGAAGGAAATCTACGACGCTATCCTAATAGATATTCTAGTTCTAGGAAAATATCGTAAGGTAACCAGCATTTGTTGGAAATAATTCCGACACATATATATCAACTACTGGAATAAACTTCAAGCTATTTGCACAGCAGTGAATCATTTACCATTTAATTGTTACTCTTCATTACAGCAGAATTCACATATCTTTTTCAATGGAATTTATATTGGTAGCATAAGTAGATAAAAGGTGTCCTCATGACAAAATATGTCAACTACTATATAGGTTTTTATTATGAAGCGTCAATAGTGCAATGGTTTACGAGCCGCCATGCGATGTAAAAGTCGCAGGTTTGATCCTGACCCCTTTGATTATTGTCATCCCCACTCCTATCAAAAACTTTAGAAATATTAGTAATTCCTTAAAAAAAACCTGTGAATGTCCTTTTGCTGGACTAAGAATTCCTCTCCTTAGTAGAATTCGGCCCCAGTAGAGGTTGCTTGTACACACGACGGTTCAGATTCACATTTTCTAGCCACTGAGCCATTGTCTATGAGTCGCATAGACAATAGTAATGTAAGAATTATTAATCATCTTCACACCATTAATGTCTACAAATACTTTAAAGATTTTGTATATTTTAGAAAACATCCACCTTAATAGTCCATTATATACTGCAAAATACACTTTTCGCCCCAGTTATTACACATACTAGTCCCCTAGCTCACAAATTGCATCGTAAATTGATTCGAGCCCCACTGAACCCTTCATAAAAATCTACAACCTGAGAGATAACTGGAATGAACGCTCCATGTAAACTGATTTTACTTGCTATAGAAGTTTCGAGTTAAAAACGCACAGCGATATATTAAAATCACGTTAAATTTTATCCTTCGCTGTTTAAAACATATTCAATTTTCTAATTGAATTATAATGAATATTTTATATTATGAAATCACTAAGATACCAATCCGAGATGTCCCAGTGGTAAGAACGCGTGAATCTTAACCGATGATCGTGGATTCGAACCCGGGCAAGCACCACTGAATTTTCATGTGCTTAATTTGTGATTGAATTATTCATCTCGTACTTAACGGTGGTAGAAAACATCGTGACGAAACCTGCATGCGTCTAATTTCACTGAAATTCTGCCACATGTGTATTCCACCAACCCGCACTGGAGCAGCGTGATGGAATAAGCTCTAAAACCTTCTCCTCAAAAAGGGAGAGGAGGCCTTTAGCTCAGCAGTGGGACATTCACAGGCTGTTACGGAAATCACTAAGAAATCGTCATTTCTATTAAAAAATATAATTGTATGTACCTTTATGCAAAACATTTCATATTAATATAACGCAAAGTCTGATTAATACATAATAATGGAAATAAAACAGTAAGGTACAGTACGAATTGTGATTGTTTAAGTTATTACAAAATAATAGGATTTTATAAAATGAATGATAGGTATATTGTATGGACGGATGGATTTTATCTTTCTACTTATCTATATTTATTTAGATTTCTGAATCGTTAAACAGGCACGTGTTCTTCATCTTTTGTACCTTGGTTTATTGAGCTGGCTTCTAACTATGGGATATAATATAATATGTATCACACACTACCCAGGATAAAAATTAATATATCATCATAATATTAGATAGAATCCTTGCAAATTAGATGTAATATATATAATAACATTCATAACTATAAATAATATGCTATATTTTCGGACGATCATGCGATCATTCCGAGTTATTTTACGCTTGCCGTACCCTGTATTTTAATATATCCGCGTCGCCGTCAGTTTATATGGTGTAATTATCTATATAAGTATGTATTTACAAAAGAAAAATAGTAGCATATGTAGTATATCAGTTGTCTGGTTTCCATAGTACAAGATCTGTACAAGTTTAATTTGTGTTCAGATGGCCGTGTGTGAAAAATGTCCCAGGATATTATTATTATTATTATTTATACCTGTTCCCCAAGTAATATACATATATCACGGAACATTATTTATATTAAATTCCGTTTCGGACTAGGTGCGTTCAGACTTAAACGGTATAATATATTTTACATAATTACTTTATTAATTAAGTCATGAGAAAAGTTAATTTTGTAGCTTTTTATGTTTCGACAGCAAAGGCAAACAGGCTGGGCGTAAAGAGTGGACAACCAGGAATTCCTGACCAAACTATTACCAGGCATCAAGGTTTGATGTCTTTGAGTGAAACAGTAAGCCACTCATACATAAGGGACTAGGGGGCGGCGGCGGAGGAAGGACATGGTTACGTCATAAAGAGAGCTCCATATCGTCTGCCGTCACGAAATGCGGTCGGCTCATCAGTAAATGCTTTATATCAAAATTATATTATATTACATGAAGTAAATCTAATAATATAAATAATAAACTAAATAGTCTATATATTATCCGCTCTTCGCTATCTACTCGAACAACTAAGTTTTGTAAAGTTATTATAACTTTTGTCGCAATAATCCTACTAAAGTCGCTCTCAGAGACTGCCCGTGGCTCTTACACATGAATGGACGAAGATTTCTTCTGATATTGGAAATATATCCAGATTTATGTGCGAAAAAAATGAAATTAGGGACGTACCAGAGATTTATGTGGAGCTTGTATAAAGTTACAAACATAATAACTGCTATAAGGACCATAGTTGTTTGGACCGTATATGCACATTTCATAGAAGTATTATTAAATGTTATGATTATAAGATATTTATAAGATTTCATCGAGTTGTTTATTGAAATGTTTGAAATAATGAATTCATAAATTATTATTCTAAAGTATATGTTACTATTAAAAAACAGTAAACGCAAACAGTACTTGTATTGTTGTGTTCCGATTTGAAAGGTGAGTGAGCCAGTGTAATTACAGGCACAAGGGACATAACATCTTAGTTCCCAAGGTTGGTGGCGCATGGGTAATGTAAGCGATAATTAACATTTCTTACAATGCCAGTGTCTATGGGCGTTGGTGACCATTTACCATCAGGTGGACCATATGCTCGTCCGCCTTCCTATACTATAAAAAAAAACCATCAATACTTTTGTCGTCCAGTCGTTATACGTGTTAGTACTATGATTATCTCCTATCATCCGTTGTCATGTCAGCACCGCGGCCATTTTCCTCATATCAATGACGATTTATATCCATCAAGAATCTTGTGACACGCGTCTTGTATCCCACCTCACGCGGGTCAATTAATATCAGCTTTCTTCGCATCAAGTGTTCTTTCAGTGTTTCATATGCTTATAATTACATTTATTTCTTAAATTCACATCTCAAATTCAATAGAGATCGATTTTCTGTTATTTTGTTTCTTTTTTTTCTAAGGAATCCGTTATCCGTTGCTTACTGAATTTTTGAAGTGAAAACTTGTTTGTCATAGGGGATAGACCCGTCGCTTCGCGTCACCGACATGCTAATATTAATATTATGAAATCGAAAAATAATTTAAGTATTGTGGAAATTAATGAAGATAATTATGATTGAAATTTATGTAAAAACTAACAATAAACAAATTACTAATAATACAAATGTATTTTAAATATTAAATTTAAATTAAGCTGTATTATTATTTTGTACCGAGTTTGCGACATACTGTAAATTTAGATTAATAAAAAGCTATATAATAATAGGGTTGGAATTATTACTTGGAGTGCCAATAGATGTGGAAATTAGACAAATATATTTAACAGTTTCAAGTTTTCACTTCTAGCGGCAGTCTCTATGACTGCCTGTTGTTTATACATATTTTAAGGAGAACATCTTCTATTAGGGATCATTTTTGAAGTTTAATCCACTTTGATTTATAAGTTAAAACACAAGGAGAAGATTTCCATCCGCAACATGTAGGTTTTCTCACGGTATTTTCGTTCACCGCCGAGCACGAGATGATTTATATATATAAAAATTATGCACATGAAAATTCTGTGGTGGTAATGTGCTTGAACCTTTGATCTTCGGTTAAAATTCATGTGTTTCTGGGCCATCGCGGCTTAGATTTATTATATTTAATATTATTTCCACTTTCCGTAAACAAACACTACATTTATAATTCACTCATTTATAATAAATATATATTATATATTTTAAATTAATTATAACTGTTAGCTTATATAATGTTATCGATAATCGAAAAGTATTAACTAACCGCACGCATGAAACGATTGATACTTTTAGTGCAATATTATATTATTTTTGCATTATAATTGAGTTCATTATATCGCACAAAGTATGATATTGTTTTTTAAAAGAATAAAAGTAATGCCCGTTTATAATGTTTTGAGCGAGGACGATAATAGCCTCAAGGATCACGATTAAACAGATTTTTACATCGCTAGGCGGCAACCGCATTAATATATATATTAAAATTCATATTAGCGTGAAACGTAGCACCCGAATTTACTATTTGAGGCTTCAGCTGGTGACGAACAGCAGCGCTGTCTTCCACTTGATTGAACGCCAGATAAATTATTTGATTCTTGTTAAGTCATGTGCAAACAATGTTTATTCTTCGTCGTAAAGATGTGTTATAAGTTACTTTATACGATTTAAAAAAAGAATACTTTTGTTATCATTGAAAGAAAACTTCTTTCTTTTCAATACTCAGTGTTCACCAAAGCTCCTCAAAAAAAACCAAACAAAAAAAAGAATCGGTTGATAATTACAGAGAAAAAAGAATCTGTTGATAATTACTGAGAAACTGAACTGTTTTGTCTTTGCCTATTTTTATAGTTGTTTAATATTTAAAAAAGGTTAAGATGTCAAATTGAAGACAGGTTTGCCTAAGTTAGGCTTTATAAAAAAAAAAACAAAATGGCTAACTATGATAAAAAAAATTCAGTGGAGCTCTCATATCAAAGCTTAATGAGTTAAAAATTCAAACGTTTGTGCTCATGAAATAGAACTATCAAACTTATAACTCATTCGGCGTTAATTTCATTTAAAATTCACGCTTAGTTTATCTGTTTAGCTAACGACTCATCCGCCCTTTACTCCGAAGCTAATGAACCGACGTCGAAACAAAACAAACTCAAGTTACGTGGAACAGTGAAAACCACCAAAACGTAATATTTTCCTTTGCTGACTTTTACGACATGATCAGAATAAAAATACGAATGCGAACACTTTTTTTAAGCAGTTTTTTTAATGTAACACAATCGTGCTCTTTAGTTGTATGTTTCGCTAATATTCAATTAAATTTTGTATATAAATACTTGTTACTTATATATACGAATGTATCTATTTTCATAATTATGGTGTCTTCCTTACCGATTTGGTCCACGGCGGCCAATCTCAAATGAGATTAGCCAACTGCGCAGGCAACTTTGTGCACAAATACATATACACTCTCTATTCCCTTAATCTCATAATCTGATGGCAAGGCAATCCAACACGACCAGAAAGAGTTCGGGCACAAGGGCAATGGCTTTACGTGCATTCCGAGGCACGGGAATGTACACACTTCCAACTTCTAGACTCTGGATTCGTACTTAGAATCTTCGACATAAAAACCGAATAATTCAACCCGGCCTGGGTTTTGAATCCTCGGGACCTGTGCCTTATGTATTGATATATATATATATGTTTATTTAATATATATAATACTGGTAAACTTATTTGTTTCTTTCCTTTAGCTTAAGGTTACCTAGAAAAGATCGCTCCCTAAGGGATAAGTGTATACTTGTCTGTATTTTATGTCTAAGTTCATCCGTGTACAATAACCTCTATTTGTATTGCATTGTAAGGTCATATTTCTGGGCTAAGGTTTTATTACTAATGGGAATGATTAGAACCACCACGCTTTTCTCTGTTGTTCGATGTCCACCTGATAGCCTTTCAGCATTTCAGTAACCTAGTGACTTTACTAATGATAATAATTAAATGGCTGCCGTCAGTTGTTCGCTACCGTGTTTTCATTAGATACGAGTATACATAGGATTTGTTTTACATAGTCAGGCTCTATACTACAATAACGAAATTTACCTTTCATGCGACGACCTCTCCCCTTGTTTAATTTTACCTATAGCGTTTCTTTACGAAAATTAAAAAGAGGACATCACAAAAATTCATTCATTAAGATATTCACGTAAAACAAATGCTACAAATGCTTAACACCACAACAACTGTTATGACGATGGTCCAGTAGTTCGAACACGAAGAATACGGGCTCAAACCCAGGCCAGCACCAATGAATTTTCATTTCATTTCAGCGTTTAAGGAAAGTACCTTGAGGAAACCTGCATGTTTGGGATGAAAATCTGCCATATATATGCCACAACCCGCATTGGAGCAGCGTGTTGGAATGAACTCCAAACCTTTTCAACAAAAGAAGGAGGAGCTTAGACCAGCTTAATTAACAAACTGTTTACTTTACACGATTTGAGACATATTTAATTTATGTATTAAATTAAATGTGTCTCAAATCGTTTTATAAATAAACTTAAAATATTATGTTTATTTAAAGTTTAAATAATAACATATGCTTAATTTAATATGCAAAACAATTATAAAAATGATTTAAAAGCAACTCATTGGATTTGCAGGAATATAAGTCCTGAGGTTCTAGGATTTTGAACCAAAATACAATTTAATGTTTAATTAATCCTTTCTATACATGTATACCAATTATTATTATTATTAATATCATAATTATAATACTCATAATTGGTAAAATAATGTCATCATGACATATCGGTCAGGGCTATTCTCAACGGAGAATTGCGCAGGAGATATTATAGTCCACGAGTATGACCGCAAAAACAGATGCACTCTCTATTCTCTCACTCTAATAATAAATCAATAGGATAGCACAATATCACTTTCAACATACTGAAGTTCATATGTTGGAAGTGCTACTGCTACGTGTGTTACGTGCTTTAGTGCTACGGCTACTGAGAATTTGTTAATAGAGAAATTTAAATTTATGACCCGCGAATCGGGTCTAAAATAAGATTGTCGAGATCTGCAGATCTGATAAATATAACCAATAGATCAGCATGTCTGTTAATAATGCTCATAATTGGTAACTAATCTAACCGACGCTAATACGTTCGCTGCGTCTGTCAGCTGCGTAATTGTAGTTAAATAAACGAATTATTCATCTAATCCCTACGGGCAGTCAAAGGTAACCTTGAAAGTTCGAAACATAAGTTCGAAACGTTAATTATCTGCCATTTGATCACAAACACTGTGTGTCATCGATATTCAGCTACGAGTAAGTTTTACATGCTCAACTGAGCAAGAAGGGCACAGTTAAGTTTCGCAATCAACAAATCGAATTCGATCATAAGTTGAAAGAGGCTTTATTGAGTGTATGATTTTGTTACTCTTCGTAAATTGCTAAACTTATTCGGGTGTAAAGATTATGTTTGTGGACGTAACATACATATTAAATATTATATTCACGTTGGTTGTGTGATACTTATTAGAATTAAAAAAAAAATAATATTAATAGGTAAATTAGATCTTTCTAGTATCGCTTGCATTCGAAGTATTGTCAGTGTATATGATACGGTTAATGTAGTAAATATTAATAAGAACTATATACATTATTAACAATTACCTCGTCATTTGGTAAATGTGTTGAAAAAACTGTGAAATTCATCACTCTTACCGGTTTTTATTAATAATTCACAATGGTTTTCGTATATATATGTCTATTTTTTATTGTTTCCGTACGCAAAAGTTATATCCGAAAGCAAAATTAGTTTTGCTCAGGGATATTATTGTGTAATTGACGTTTAGAAATCTTTATAGAACTATCGTATCTGTTATTTATATAAATTTACTCTACTATCCGTTATTCGTAAGTAGCAAGCCAAGGTAACTTCCGAATAACGCCTCGTAGACAATTGTAAACCTGTCTAATTTATAATATTTTAGAAGATTTCATGTTCATGATTTATACACATATTATTTTTGATATGTATACATTTTTTCGTACCCGCTCGGTTCACGGTAGAGGCTATCTGAAAGCTCGAGCGTCAGGTGACGTCAGCGTAAGCCATATATTTAGTTGTATTTTAATAAAGAATAGTAAATTTTGTTCCATGTAAGTTAGTAGTAAGTTTAAAATGAAATATATAAAAGCAATATTTATTAAAACGATTAGATGCTTAAAAATTGTAGGTCGTGCTTGCGTTATGACTAACATAATGATGAACCTACAAATATGAAAAGAAATTCATAAAAATGTATTCTCAAATACTTAACGAAAGTTTTTCGAATAACAAAAAAATATATAGCTATGGGAGTTAAGCTTAACTGTATAAATAAAAAATAAATACTTAATGACTATGAAAAATAATACACGTCCTAAAATGACTTATTTAAAATATTAAAAGACAAAATCAGCGAATATAATTTTTAATATATTTAAATTAAAGATTATTTTTATTTAATGTAATAAGTAAGTATAATTTATTAAAAATCTTATTGAAGAGCCTATCTTAGCTGCGATTTCGCGATAGTTTTTCTCGGCAATGAATCCACATTCTGTTATTCTGAATCAGTAATATACCATTTCATGGAAATTACAGACTTGAATATTATACCCTTAAAGTATTTTTAAGAGACTAATTAAAATAAAATGATTTCAGTTTATAATTTTATGTTTTACTTCTTACTTTTTTAAATGTAACTAATATTTAAAAAAAAGTAACTTTAAAAAAGTATCAATCACCAGAACCCGTTAGAGATCAGTCTTGATAATTGATAGGGATCGAATGAAAGTGTCAAGACCTCTTGAGCGAACGTGATGAATGACTTTCACTGAATATCAATTATTAAGGCGATTAGCTTTTTGTACAGTTCGGACACCTGTCTTGGTGATCGATAGTTGGTATATACGCTCACCACCTACTTTGTTTATCACTACTTCTGACTGTCTCGTTGGTCTAGTGGCTAGATGTAAGGCCGCAGACCCGGAGGTCCTGGGTTCAAATCATAGGTCGGGCCAATAAAAAGTTTTTGAGTTTTTCTGTCGAAAATTCTCAATAGCAGCCCGGAGTCTGGAAGTTGGTAGTGTGTACACTCCCGTGCCTCGGAAAAGACGTAAAGCCGTTGGTCCTACACCTAAGCTCTTTCCGGTCGTGTCGGACTGCCGTCCTATCGGATTACGAGAATTAGAGAATAGAGAGTGCACCTGCGTGAGTGCGTGTTTGCGCACACACTTATGCACTATAATATGTCCTGCGCAGTTGACTAATCTCTCTTAAGATCAACTGACATGGCCGAAATCGGCCTGGCAAACCTTATCACTACTTCTACTACGTATATATGTGATTACATATATGCAGCAAAAAAATTAACAGTATATATCAAGATGGATATTTATATGTATTAATTTATATCAAATCACAATATGATTACATAATCGCCTCAATATAAAGTAAAGAAAAATAATTGCCTACACTATGCACGCGACCTCATAGTGTGAGGTCGCGGGCATTACATACTATTAAATAAAATTATTATACGAGCCAAATAAGAAATGGTACGATTTTGCGCAATATTATGGCTTCATGTCATCTCCGACGGACGTAAGCAAATATTATTGAAAAAAAAATACTATGAAAAACGTGAAGGTACTTAGTAAAAAAACCATTATACATAACTGAATACCAGAAAAAATATCAAAATCTTCATAACTACATCGTTTCATTTTTGTCTGGTTAGAAAAAATAATATGGTAGGAAATATTTTGCATATATTTTTATTTTGCAAGTTGTACATTTTGCGAGTGCCAGTTGACAGGTCATTGTTATTTGGAATACATAGTAATAGCTTCGTGCATATTTCGTTTTAAATTTGTTCTTTTTTAAAGTTGATTTTTTTATCGGTACAGAGAATCGAAGTTACGGAGACAGTATGTTTTATGATTTAGGTTATAAGATTTTATCCATTTATTTATTACGCAGGATACAAAATAATATTTACCAAGGTTTGAACCAGCTTGCCTCATTTGGGGTTCACTTGTAACCACTGGGCCATCTCGGTTCCTTTCTCTTTAATTGAACTTGTCACGAACGTTACATTATCTATTACAATGACGCCTTTAAGTGTGACGAAACTTCAATGAATCGTAGCTACATATACCTATGTACTTAGTGAACATTCCGCCTCAGTATTGAGAGCGCTCGATCTGAATAGCAAAAGTTTTGAGTGCTTTAATATTCAATAGCCTTAATTATAACGACATTACTTTATTTAGAAATAAATTTATTGAAAATTTTCATCGTTTATATGAAGGCTAATAATACTAATATGTCTTGAGTGCCAACTCTTAAACTTGATAACAACCTTTTATAATAAACTAGCTACCCGCCCCGGCTTCGCACGGTTAGAATAATTCTCCACATAAAACGTTTATATGCTAATAAATATACAACTATATACAACTCTATTGGTTTACGAGGCACACGACAGTAAAGCTTCCAGTCAGTATAATTTTTTTCTGCCATCATAAACAATCGTCGTCATATTTCAGTCAATTTACATTAATGAATTGATGTATATCTAAATATTCCTCATGAGTCACTCTGTTCATTGGTAAGAACCGTATCAAAATCCGTTAGGTATTTTTTCAGTTTATCGCACGAGGGGATTTGGTTTTATTATATATTATGATAATTATTTCGGACAAGTTTGCCACGAAAATCAGTGTGTAGTGTTCTGTTCTAGTCAAAAAGTATTGAATTGTATAAACTTATTTGTTTATTTATTGATTATGTATTGGCAATACTGCACGCTCAATTAGTTAACAGATTGCATGTTAATAAAACAGAAAATTATAACGCCAATTAAATATGGATGGTAAGTACGATAAAACTATCAGCGTCATATTTCCAAAGTGTGAATTATTTATTAATGAGCCAAAAAAATTGTATACAATTTTAAACAAAATTAGATATTCTAAAAGCTTCTTAAGCTATTAGCAACGATTTAATTAGTCTTGATGTGCTAATGCTTATTGTTAATTCTCCATTAACCTATTATACTACAATCAAAGTCAATATCAAAAAGCTTTATTTAATATATGTAGAAGCGTTACACTTACTTATTGATTTTCATACATACCATCGGTATGAATTGAGTGAATTGAACTTGCAAACACGCGTCGACTGCTGTGTTACTTTACTCAACCGACACAATAATAAAGGGATTTTAAATCGAATCATTACTTGTGATGAAAAGTGGATACTGTACGATAATCGGAAGCGCTCGTCGTAATGGTTGAACCCTGGAGACCCAACCAAATCCTGTCCTAAACGAAAATTGACTCAGAAAAATTTACTTGTGAGTGTTTGGTGGACTAGCACCGGTGTCGTTCACTACAGCTTTCTAAAATCTGGCCAAACGATTAAGGCAGACATCTATTGTCAGCAACTGCAAACCATGAAGGAAGAACTAGCTGCTAAACAACCGAGATTGGTCAATCGTTTTTTTTTATGGTTATATGATGGTTTTTTAGTAAAGGGATCAATGAACTACCTATGTAATGGCAAAAGTGCATAGATAACAACGGTGCATACTTTGATTAATTAAATATATTTTACAAAAAAAATTTGACTTTATATTCCTCCCGTACAAAACGCCAATTTCATATGTAAATAAAAAGGGCCAATATATATCACATTTTACGCCTATGCGTTTTTTTGTCAAAACCTTTTTCCCATCCTCATATATGCTGATTTTGCTACTTAAAATAACATTAAGAAGCAATACACCTGCTTACTAATCATCAAAAATCTAACAGAAATTCCCATATCACACAGGGTTTGTAGTGCTATTCTGTAAGATAAACTCAAAACTTACGGCAGAAAACGGTCATGAAATGTCAGAAACTGATATGCGACATTGATTTGATTAAATATAACATTTAAAGAATACGCATTAAAATAATATAATAACATAAGTCGGTTGTCAGCATTTCACGGGTGAGTAGTGAAGTGTATTCTTAACGAATAGCACTGCTAAAACTTAGAGAATTAATATTTTAATTTTTAAACTTACTGAAGTATTTGGTTCATTATTCAAACTTTTATAATAACGTCAACTTAATAAGACACTGACCTTAAACCAGGCCATAGTAGAGTCGTCGTAAAGCACCACCCATTCCTCCGACCACGTGCTCCACAAGTACTTTCCTGAAACAACACGAGATTATGTCAATAACCTTAATAGGTTTAACATTTACGTCCGTAAGTCCGAACCACACTTATACACAATATAGAAACTAGATTTTATGAAGAAACCCACTCATCAGGTATCCTAAAGCCCAACAGCACAAGGCGATGTACGGAATGGTTAATATTGCTTACGTCTATAAGCAATGGTGACCACCAATAAGGTAGCCCGTTTGCCAATCCGGCCATCTATTTCATTAAAAATAAACATATGGTAGTACCTACCCAAACAGAGCTACACAAAACCTACTACCAGGTTGAATTAAAAAACCCTATATTAATTCAAACTCAATATACATTACAGATAAGAATAACGGTGTATAAAGCAAAATGTGTTACGTGTTAATGCTTGCAAAATTAATCCAATGGAATATTTTCACAAAGCGATCGAATGATTATGAAGATCGAAATAGGTCGTGTTAACCGCGACCCGAAAATGTTTATGCTCTGCGTTAAACTTTAAGCTCATCACATATACTCCAAAAAGCTTTTAACAAAAAGTACGTTTCATATAATTTAATAATATTTTCTGATAAAACAATTTTACTTTGTTGTAAATTTATGAGATAATGTGTGTGATTTCGTTTAAATTAATTCAAAAAAGTATTTTCCATTATCCTCCCCTATCATTTTGCGGAATAGTAGTAGAAGAAAGTACTAAGACAGATTTGGGTGCGAAATCACACCGCGCCATTTATATATTCACTTTTTGAATACGTACATCGAAAATTTGGTCAAAGCAAAATTCTGTATCGATTTTTATTAAAAATTTACAACGTACAAGTGCATGTTTCATAGCACAAAGAGCTATCTGTAAGCCACTCAGTTAATTGCAATGATCGGATCAGCGTCCACGCTAGATAAAATCACTATGTATTGGAGTGAAAGAAAAAAAAATAAGTAGATTATATACTGACCCTGATAAATTACAAATGAGAACAAAACGAATAGTTTTGTGTTCGTAACGGGACGCATAAAAGATGTCATACATGGAAACTTATGGTTATTGAATCATTACAGGGGCCTGTTGGCGTGGTTGGTAGATACTTGACTTTCACGCCCGGGACAGACATTTGTGTGCATGAACATGTCTGTTTGTCCTGAGTCTGTGTGTAATTATCTATATAAGTATGTATTTACAAAAGAAAAGTAGTATATGTAGTTTATTAGTTGTCTGGTTTCCATAGTACAAGCTCTGCTTAGTTTGGGATCAGATGGCCGTGTGTGAATAACATCCCAGGATATTATTTAATAATTAAACAATTCTTACCGTACTATTATGAATAAAAAAGAATAAAATAAATAAATAATAAATGTATGTGTGTACCTACAATAAACTGAAATTATATATACATAAATTTAATATTATTAACATTTTATATATATATTTAATATTACTTAAATATTTATTATTATTTATTATTGTTGCACTGTCTACTTAACTTTATATATATATATATATATATATATATATATATGTTTACAAAAATGTTTCAATGGTTAATATTTAAAAAAAATATTATTTAAACCTAGATGGTGATGGTGGTCGTAGCAAGGTATCCACTACACAAGCTTGCTTAGTGTGGCTGCCGCTGGAAATACAATTTTAATATCGTTTCAGCAAACAATCCAGATATTGTATCAAGTGTGTAATATTTTTATTTTGTAAATTAACTATTTTTGATATTTTTTTGAGATAAGATAAAACCTTACTATCATTCTTCAAACTACTATAGTATAATTTTTATTTACCGATCTGTGTCTGCGGTGTCACTCGTAATTTATTATAGAATTTGAATACGATATTATAAATGCCTCTTTAATGTATATTCATTTCATGATTCATACTTGATTGCTGCTCCGCTCTGGATCGTTACGAGTAAGTTACATACTTCTCTTATGTTATGTCTTCATCAATAAATTTTATGTAAAAGGAATTATTCAATTAAACTCGACAACCTATAAATGTCTCACTAATGGACAAAAGTCTCCTTATTTCTTGAGAAACTTTGGAGCTCAGTATACCAAGCTGCTGCAGCTGTGGCAGAACATGCTGAGCACGAGAAGGGGTGGGGAGCTAGTGATTGTAAAATGTTGGACTGTCAACAAAAGATAATAATTAATCAGACGTAGAAATTATATTTTTAAATAACGCAGTACTAACAAAAATTATTACATAGACTATAAATCAATAAACAAGATATATTACAATGAAAACCGGCTTTGGCGGAATTTTCGGGTAAGTTTCTTCATCTCGACGAATTGACGTTGATTTGACTTAGTTCCAAGCACGTTTGTGATGTTTGAGATAAATTAATGAATATTTGAAAGGAATTAATGGGAGCTAGCGACTCAGCAAATACATCCTTCCTGGGGCACATTATTTTTGTAAACATCGATAGCAAATTAAAACTTAATAATTTTAAACCCGCAATCTTTTTATCGTGTTATCGAATGGGTAGTCGTAGCGTTCACTCGAGTGAACGCGTTAATCATATAAATTAGCGCGTTCACGCAAACATAGTACATACATATTTAAAATATATGTTATTAATATAATACATGTGAAGCTGTGTTTTTTTGCAGTTTTTATGCAAATCGACGTGAATTTTTGCATATAAGTCGGTTAAGGATCGAAGTGATATATTTTCAAAAAAAAAAATATATCAAAAGCGAAATTAGCCGGTAAAATTTGCTGAGATATATCTATCGTATATCAACATTGTAACTATTTTGGCCTAATAACTCTAATACGTAATCGAACGTCTAAATCCGGCACAAATGATTGCTTATTTTTCAACAAAAATTAACATTTGCGCACAACTAAACATCTAAACATGTTTTAATTATACAATAGAAGTAGCGTTTTGCACAAGCCGCTCATCATAAATTCTACCGCCAAACAGCAATACTTATGATTGTTATTTTCCGGTTATACGGAGGAAGCCAGAGTAACTACAGGCACAAGGGATATAACATCTCAGTTCCCAAGGTTGGTGTCGCGTTATACACATACAAGCGGAGCTCTCGCCTGATTTATTCGTATCACCCCAATGGTACGGAAATAAATGAAACCACGATTAGCCTTTAATCTGAAGTATGCTTGATTTTATGAAGGGGGAATAATTCCTCTTACTTTATGCGTCTTAATAAACTCGCAACGTCTTCTTTATATAATATCATTCCAATATCTTATCAAGTGCACAATTGTATTCTATTATTTTATTGTTACAAAATTAAATGTCATTAAATTAAAAGTGTAGTTTAATCTTGTTTGAATGAGTAATACATAAATATTTAAAAATAATACAAATCAAAATATACTTTATTTAAGTAAACTCATAAGCATATAAAATATGAATATGACCGTAATGATTCGAAATGTATATTCTAACTAATAAAGATCGGCCAGAATCTCAGTAGACCGCCTAAATTAATCTTGTCGATTAAATATAAATTACATTTTGATTAATATAATACTTAATATATTAATTAATACCAGTACTATTAAATCAAAATTAAATTTATATTGAATCTACAAGATCAACGACTAATAACTCACCGCTTTATAACCGATTTAAAAAAGGAGGAGGTTCTTAATTCGGGTGTAGTTTTTTATGTTTGTTACCTCGAAACTCCATCATTTATGAACCGTTTTGGAAAATCGTTTTTTTTATTTGGATATACCTTCCATTTAATTCTTTAAATGAAAGGTATATCAACACACTAAGGATAAAAAATAAGGGATAAATGTATTTACAAGCTCGAATTTAGTTGAAGTGGGTGTCGCGTTTTAAACAGATAATGATTATCATAATTAAAATATGTATAAATTTTAAAAAGTTAATAATTTATATTTGAGCACAAGTTTTAAATGTTTTCACCATTAAAAGGAATAATTAAAAAAATAACTCACGTTTGTACCGTAGCATGTAGCCACCTTTAATTTGTGTTCCGCCATGCTCTGAAACAAATACATAGCTATATTAAAATGCAATTAATATGGTTAATATTGAAATGTAATTATTAAATATTCATTCATCATAACCGTAGTTATTTTCTAAAGAGGTTGTGTATTTTCGGACATGCACTAATGACGTTTACAGCAGAACTTCCTAAATATATTGTAAACCAATAAACGATCGTTTTTGAGTAACGAGTAACGTGTCGTAATATCGTTCTTATACGGGCACAGATGCAATTAAAACATTTTTTATCTTATAATTCAATTTCTCCACAGACATGTGCGTGCCTTGGGTTATATTTGGTTTCCTATTTTGTAATAAATGTTTGTTCCGATTTTAAAATTACAAAAACTAAATAACTGTGACATCTTATAATTTTTTGTTAGTATTTAATTAGATTTAAGATTAAATTCTAGAAACTAGTAAACTACAACTACATAACATGGTACACAGCAGTTATCTAGTTGTAGTTCGCTAGTGGAGCTGTGATGACAGAGCTACTGAGCAATTGCATTTCTTTTTTAATTCATACAATACAATATATTATATAATAAAATCTTAATTTTTTATTTACGTATAGTTTTAATATTAACAAATAGTTTTGTTCTTATATAAAATAAAAGCATTCGTTATTTTTAGTTTTGAAAAAGTTTTATCATAAATATCTTCAATCGCGACGGTTTCTATTTCGCAAAGTTTAAAGATACGTCTCTAGTAAATTGATACGATGTCTGCGTCCCCAATCTTAAACATAGTACTATGTTTTAGAAGAACACAGGAGAATTTTTAAAATAGTGCAACCATTTCATTATTTGCTTTCGTAAAATATCGAAGGAAGAGAAACTGCAATGTATCAAGTTTCGACGCGATATGCTTTTATGCTTAAAACTTTTAAGAACTAACCAGACATAATGTTACAGATAATTTAGAAGATTTCAGAATTATGTTCTAAAATTAAATAATTATAGCGAACTTGGCGATGTAGAAACTGCTCACTTTCATCCACAGACTCTGTGACGAAGTTCAAGCTTTCACCATCAACACGCCATCAACCATAGGACCTAGTACGTTATATTATTTGTGCCTGTAATTACACTGGCTTTATCTTCAAACTCATCTTTATCTCTTCATTAATAAAATTTCATGAATGTATTCTAATATATAAAGTTTTTGTTTATTTCTCTGTCACATATTTATATTTCTTCTATTTATTAATTTAGTTTAGTTAACTAGCTCATTTTAGAAAAATTATAGATTGTATTATAACATCATGCTAACTCACAGGGACCATTACCGCTTATTCGTATATGACGCGGGTAAAACCATAGAAAAAATATTGAGTGTACGATGCCTGCTCAAAATACCCACTAAGAGAATCAGAAATAGGAATATAGAATAAAATGAGCAACCCTGTTATACAAGCAAAGTAAAATAAGAAAAGGATTGATCCAGAATGCGTAATACACGTCGAACGTGTTCATATTGAAGGAAAACAAAATGATATCTACCAAAATAGCAGGTTTCCAGTAACATGTGATTTGAATCGGCGATATTATGATTTTTGCTCTTTCCCTTTTTATTTTATTACAATAATTTATTATTATGTAATGTGGCGAAGGTATTAATAAAATAAAATAAAATTCTGTTAAATAACAAAGTAAAATTATTCAGCTATAAATGTCAATATTTTTTCCTCATTACTCTGATGTGCACACACCACACAGGTTCAATTTTAATTTACTGGTTGAGATTAAATTTTCGTTGAAATCAATGTAAAATAAAAAAAGTGTGTAGTTAATATTCGTTGATTTCTATTTAGTTGTATTTAATATCAATTATAAGACAGTGTAACAGTGGTAAGAACGCGTGAATCTTAACCGATGATCGTGGTGGGTTCCAACCCGGGCTGGCACCACTGCATAACTTTATTTCTTTATCACCAGCCAGGTATAGACTCAACTACAATAATAGGTATTCAATTCTATTCTGTTACAATTTACAAATTATACATTTAAAACTTATATTAAAAATTAATTACAATTACTCATATAATTTGTGATTATGATTCATTTCGTGCTTGACAGTGAAGGAAAACATCGTGAGGAAACCTGCATAGCCCAGCAGTGGGACATTCATAGGCTGTTACTGTACACTGCTCAGTATCTATTGTATCAATTTAACGTCAATGACGGTAAGCAGCATCTATGTGATTTTCAAAAAAAACTTGTCTCCGTGAGTCTCGATTGGTGCAATTTCTCACAATAAAGATAATAAGGTCAGCGGGCTCAGGCGAAATCACATAGCGATTGAAAATTTCGTTTGTAAAATAGACAAAAAATAATTAAAATGACGTATGTATTCGATTTATGCCGAGACAAATAATTTACGGTTGAAAAATTACGTTGACTATCGTTTATTTTTAAATGATCAATCTGTTAGCCAATGCCTTGTCTATCAATCACCAAACCAAAACCAAAACTTGGAAGCGCTTCGACAATTATTTGAACTCGACATTTTCAAATGCATATGGATAACATTATATAATCGTCAACGAGTTACTGTCAATAAAAAAATTGTTTTCTCTTTTAAAGATTAAAAACTTTTGTATTCGTTTATGTGTATCGTAACACAGCACCGTCCAATTGTCCAGTGTACTTTGTCTAGATCCCTGATGAAGCTTTTTATCTATATCGTGAAAAAATCAAGAGGTTTCAAAGTGATAAGGAATGTCAATAAATTCAAATGAATGAAAATACATGTAAGACATGCATACATATCATGAAATACTTATGTTACATAATCCGTAAGTCCGTTCGCTTTAACTTTGCAAAATATAGCTAAACTGTTTTTCTATTCTTGGAATCCTTTCGCATACGTACGAAGCGCTTTGAATCCATATTCATCATTCGCACTGCGAAAATGTGGAATGCTTTGCCTGTGCCTGTATTTCCTGATAGGTACAAGGTTGGTGTCTTCAAATCCAGAATGAACTGGTTTCTTTTAGGTAAGCGTGCTACATCCTATACCGTGTCGATACTTAAGATCAGGCAAGTCAACGGTCAAACGCTTGCCTATTAAGTGTAAAAAAGGAATATCTGATGTAAATACATAAGCAATTATTTAGCTTACTATATGTGAAAACTATTGATTAATTATCGGACCTGAGAGCTAGATGTTTTAATCCAAAAATTGTAAAAAATGGCCAAGCAAGAAGCAGCCATTAAAAGAGCTCTGTAGGAGCGCACTCATTTTAAATTACCAACTAAACAATCTTAACCAAGCAACTGTTTGATAAATAAAACGTAAAGCTCGGCTTAATTGCACATGTTTCAAGACCCGTGTTTTCAACTGAGGGGGTAAGGGGGGTGGCTAATCACATCGAATCACATTAATCCGTCATCGGTTGCCCTGATGGATTGTATATAATACTTGGATGCTATGTTTGCTAGCTTCATTGATTAACCTGATTATTTTATATTTATTTAGTACATAAACGTTATGTGGAACCAAAAAAACAGGTTTTACATCTCAATTGATAGCGTTCCGAGGGCATGCTTAAAATGTACTTAAAATTTAATTAATTACAGAGTATGTGTGCGCCGTTCAAGCACAAATACAAACACGACTTGAATTACTTTTATCTAAAATATCAAGACTTCACATGACACTAAATGTAACATTGAAAGTTGGTTTGTCTCGGAGGAAATCATCTCGGAGGAGCGTCTACTTCTTCTTCATACATTAAACATGAAGCAACAAATTTGAAATAGGAATACTTTTCCTACAGACATAAGTATCATATTTATCAGTTGAAAATTGTTATTAACTTTAAAGATAACTCAGTTAAAACATTCATGAGGAAATCAAAGAAATGTATCAAAGATGCATAAGGTGGGGCAACCTTTGAACAGGATTATAAAATGCGGGAACGTGGAAAGTAATTTGCAGTAATTAGTATTGTTGTGTTCGGGTTAAGATTCACGCGTTCTAACCACTAGGCCATCTCGGCTTTTTTTTGTAATTATAATTCATCTCGTGCTTGACAGTGAAGGAAAACATCGTGAGGAAACCTGCATGCGTCTAATTTCATTGAAATTATGTCACATGTGTATTCTACCAACCCGCATTGGAGCAGCGTGGTTGAATAAGCTCTAAACCTTCTCCCCGAAAAGGGAGAGGAGGCCTCAGCCCAGCAGTGGGACATTAACAGGCTGTTACTGTTACTGTGTTCGGGTTTGAAGGGTGAGTAAGCGAGTGTAATAACAGGCACAAGGGGCATAACATCTTAGTCCCCAGTAGTGAGGGTTGGTTAATACTTCTTACATATATATAAAACTATCAAAACGTTCTGATGATATGACCAATTGACGAATCCATTCAATTAACGGCGTCTTTTTTTTTTATATGCCCCGGGATGGCAAATGACTCTACTCCACCTGATGGTAAGTGGTAGTAGAGTCCAAACGCGACGACGGCCAGTACAGTCGGGAAGAATGTTCTGTACTAGCCGTCCCCGCCTTGCCGGCCCGCAAGATGCCTCTTCACGCCTCGTTTGAAGGAACCCGGGTTGTAAGAAGAGGGGAACACGTGAGCTGGTAAGGAATTCCATTTTTTGGTAGTGCGACAAAGAAAGGAGTTGCCAAATTTCTTTGTGCGCGATGGAATTGATGTCACAGTTAGGCGGTGACATCGAGAACCAGCTCGCGTGGACTTAAGAAGGTCTCTAATTTTTTAAGCATAATTAATTTGTTACGGCTGCTGTTTACTTTTCTGTAGATATTATGGATATGTATAAATCGTTAACCGACTAAATACATCGACTGCGCTGACAGTCGCCAGTACACGTCGTCGCTCGCTTAACTGGCCGACTGCAGGCAGGCGCCGACGTGTATACAGTTCGTTTGTTGTGCCTTGCACACGAGATCGGTCGCCATGATTTGTCTCCCTTCGTAAAAGCATCGCTTTTCAATTTTCCAACGTTTCTTGGCTTCAATATAAAGTTATCTTTTTTCTGCGTATAATTGACAATTTTCCTTTTAACAATGTTGCCTTCGTAAACATAATATCTCTTAATAAAAAATATACAACATAATCTATCATAGTATGAAAGAACCATGTCGGATTGGATCAATAATTTTTAAGTAAATCCGAAAATAGACAAAGAAAATTACCTGCTCATAAGCTTGATATTTTTGTTCGCCAGTGAAAAGAAAATCGTTTCAATCAATATTAAAGCAAGAATAAAACGAAATTAAAAAAAAACCCTCTTAACATAACTGGAAAAAAATCCGAAAAACCCCGAACGGTGGAAGTCTATACTATACATAAATTATAAATTAAACAACTTTTTAATATAAACATCTGAAGCCAACTCAAAAGAATCCTTTATTTACCATTTCATAAGAAACGTAAATTGTAAAAAGAACATTTTCTTCGTGTATTCATTTCGATGGTATTCAGGGAAATTGTCGATGATTCATTTAAATCAAAGCGATAATACTTCGCTCAATCCATTAGAGGTACGACTGCGGTGCTAACAATCAAAACAATATTCGACGGGAACAATGCAATGCAGTTTGTGGGATTGTTCGCGCTGTTTTTCTGAGTAAACCACATTTACACTCGTATTAACGAAACGCTGGATTAATTTGTATAGCGATTAACCTGAAGTCATTTAGATTTCCTATTTGATTCACGCGTCAGTACGTTATAAATTTTTAATTAAATTAATAAATATAATGCATGTAATACCTATGCATAATATGTATATATATATATATGTAAAACGTAATTATTTATACTAATATGGAAAACTATATTACATACGTGTAGTTATAATACCTACGTGATTCTATCTCCTAATACATTGATTTATGATCTAAACTCTAAAGTATATAACTATAGTTTTATTCTTTTTCTCAATAATTTCGATTCTTAATATATGTTTTGACAAAAATTGTATTTTCATTTCTAACCTATTTTTTTAAGCGCTTTTGCATTTAAAATCAGACTTTGAACAGTAAAGTACAACGATAAAAATAAATGCAAAAAACAAAAAATAATCTAATTAGGCATCGAAATATAGTCTTATTAATAAATGATTGTAACAAACAAACAAATTTCTTAATTGTAGCGGCGTAATTATTTTATCTCGTAAACATCATATAGAGACCATTCTACTAAGAAAGATTGAACCATGACCAACCTTTCTTGGTAGTATTACAGTTGTCAGGAGTAAGGAAAATTATATAATAAAAAAAGTTTAAATTATATAATAAAATGGCAAATTTTCAGTGCGTAAGGGCACACATATCTCGTCCGAAATAACAGATTATATTTACTTATATACTATAATTTTGTTTCGAATCTAAATCTGTTGTAAAATATATATTCAGACTTTTTAGTTTCATTTTCTTTGCCTAAAGTACTTAAATTCTTTCTTTTTATCTCGGTTTTTATATCAGTATCCTGACATTTCAAAATTTATTGAGATTAATTCGAATCACTGACAAATTATTAACTGAAAAACCCAACACTTTTTGTTACTCGACACGGGGTATGTAGACTTCGGGATATACACGGTTAAATTATAGACTACTCTCTAAAAAAAGACGCGGTTAAGAAGCAAAATCATATAAAACATAATACTAACAGATAAAATAATTATGGGCGAAAGCGGAGAAAAATAATAACTGCAATAGTTTTATAACATTTACTTCAAGAACTTTCGTGTAATAAAATTATATTTTAGCCGTTTTCAATAAAGAACAAGGCTATCAGTTGCGCTTTGTTTTTGTGTGTTGTTCCGCGATATTTTCGCCAAATTCGAACTGATATTTGTTATTTTTTTTATTATGGTTATACGTCGATGGTTTATTTAAAAAACGAATTATACACTTAGGAATAGAATAAGATTAGAAAACTGGTGTACTCATTTTTAGTACAAATTATTTTCACGTTGTTTTTTGCTATCTATTACACAATTAGCTTTAATTAATTACGTCATTATGTATGCTTGATACTGTTTCTTGTTTTCCGATATTCCTATTAACGAATTAACTTTACTTTCATTACGTGAATCATGTTGAACTTTGACATCTAGCGAGGTTGCTCTTCAAATTAAGTAAATTGAAGTTTAGTACTAGGATTTATACGTGAAATTTCTTAACACGTTACAACGAATATAAATATTAATTATTATTGAATTCAATCTCAGAATAATCAGTCATTAATACATTGTTAATATGAATTAAAGACTTAAGTTGCATCAGAGGATTTTTGCCAATAATCACATGTTCAAATTCAGGCAAGCATTATTAAGTTTTGATGTGCTTAATTTGTGTTTACCTATCTCTTGCTCGATTGTAAATAATAATAAGATAAAAAAATATGTTGGTAGAAATCTGATTGTACAACACACGCTATCGGTGTAGAAAGGAATAGATTTGCATAGTTTTGTTCCTGTAGCTTAGATCGTATCCTATCATAAAGTTCGTATAATATGTCTAGGAAACCTAAAATCTATTTAACTTTTTTTTTTAAATTATAGTAATAATAGTGTCTTCCAAAAAAATGCATATTGTATATTTATAACATTCATTTGGCTCCTTTTTCCTTTTTCCGCTCATTAGATTATTTAGTAAGTATATTTCTTAAAATGTTGGATGTTAATCCAATGTTATCCAATACGAATGTATACAATTTTAATACTCATGGGACTTTCTAGGACTATGAATGTTTTTTGATATTGCATTGTTATATTTTATCTCATAATAAAGTAAAGTATACAAAGTAACAAAGATTGATTATTAAAATATGTAAGATTATGAAGCTTTCTAAGTCCGGTTTCAAGGTAAATATCTAGTAAGTATCTTTGCCTAAAACGTTACCTTCGAAATCGCTCAAGGTGTCAGCGGAGCGAGACAGCTGTCCCGTTATTGGTTTTATGCTAATGCCTATTGCCTTAGAGAGGTCTAGTGTTGCCGGTAATCCCGATTTTATTAAGACGTCCACATTTTCATGCATTTCATACGCATATTTTTAATGCCTGAGTTTTAGCACGAGCCGCTAATAAATTCAATGGGACATAATAAAAAAAAAACTATGTGCCACTTCGATTATCGTCACGTACCGATTTTCTTCATCGCCGAGCATAAAATGAATTAAATTCCAAATAGAAATAAATATATACTTAATTCAAGTACAAAAAATTAAATTAAATTTAAAATGACATATGAAATAATACTTAACTAAGGGGAATATAGATTATACCGAGAAGAAACGGCAACTAACAACTCTATATATAGAGGACTTTAAGAAAGTAGTCTAGTGACGTCTACTGATCCGATAATCGAGCTCTCAGATTAATGAAGTTGATATCGTCTCGGGACAATGGAGGTATTCAGCACTAGCAAAAGTCACGATGCTGAATTACGGATTATTGAAAGCGGCATCACTCCTTCAGTATATGCGTATACCTAAATACTTATATCTATGTATTGTGATCGTCACGAAACGCCTGAAAGAAGTGAGGCATCGAAATAGTGCCATATTAGGAATTTATGAAATTAAAGAGACCAATAAATAATTATGAACTAAAATAATTAATTATTAAAAAATAAAGTTTTTTTTATTATTGTAGTATGTACAACAACAAAGAAGAGTATATACGTCATGCACTTATAAACATATAGAAAGCGGTGGAGAAAGGGTATGATGACACAAGAGAGCCGTTTGATCACAGCATACGAAGTCATTCTTGCAGTGAGACTTATTATGACTATTGAATAGTAGCAGTAACAGCCTGTGAATTTCCCACTGCTGAGTTAAGGCCTTCTCTCTCTTTTTGAGGAGAAGGTATGGAGCTTATATACCACCACGCTGCTCCAATGCGGGTTGGTGGAATACACATGTGGCAGAATTTCAGTGAAATTAGACACATGCAGGTTTCCTCACGATGTTTTCCTTCACTGTCAAGCACGAGATGAATTATAATTACAAAAAAAAGCCGAGATGGCCTAGTGGTTAGAACGCGTGAATCTTAACCCGAACACAACAATACTAATTACTGCAAATTACTTTCCACGTTCCCGCATTTTATATATATATATATATACATATATATATATATATATATATATATATATATATATATATATATATATATTATTTTTTTTTATATTCGCCGGGAGGGCAAATGACTCTACTCCACCTGATGGTAAGTGATAGCAGAGTCCATACCATAATTGCAAAAATTGCAATAATTGCGTCCAACATATAATTGCAAAAATAAACAACGATTCTTGGTAGTAGGACTTTGTGCAAGCCCAGCTGATTAGTAACCACCCACCCATTACATATTCAACGGCCAAACCACAATACTTAGTATTGTTGTGTTCTGGATCGGTGAGTGACCCAGTGTAACTATAGACACATTAATTAATGTTCATCTTTAGCTAATATTTTTTGTGTAATGTGATAGTGCATGCTGACACTACCTGTAATTAGTAGAGCATGTACCAAGATGATAAATGTTATATTGTTTTTGATGTGATATTGTGTCTACTGTTAATTGTCCTATAAATAAATATAAATAATTATCATTTCTGTTCGGATGTACAGTAATGCGCGCAGTACATGTATATATGCTCGCGTATTTTAAAATCAGTGTACGTTAACTATTAACTTGAATTAAACAAAAATATGATACAGTATAACACTATATAACAATATCGTTTCAAAGAAGAATATAACATAATAGTACTTGAGGTTGAAATGCAACTCCATGCTTGAACAATAACCTATCCCTATTCTTCGCCATACCTTTAGAAAAGGATAAATTAACATCAAAGATGGCGCTCGGCTAAGAGATTTTCGATAAAGGCACTTTCCCACTTGTAATAGTAGATCGATATCTCAATAGGTTTCTTCAAAGGGATTTATTGTAATCGCTTTTTCATATCATTTTTATGTAGGTACCTAAAAGTTTTTTTTTTAAATATAAACGAAGTAGTAGTGATCATAAGACGTTTTGTTTGTCGTGGCCTGTCTTAAGCGCCGTAATTTATCTTTCTAACATTAGAGTTATGTTTTCAAAGATATAGCTTGTAAATATTCCATATTCTAGACTGCTATATTATTTATATTAAATACTGCCTCGTTGGTCTAGTGGCTTGATGTAAGGCCGAAGACCCGGAGGTCCTGGGTTCAATTCCTAGGTCGGGGCAATAAAAAGTCATTGGGTTTTTTTGTCAGAAAATTCTCAGTAGCAGTCCGGAGTCTGGAAGTTGGAAGTGTGTACACTTCTGTGCCTCGGAAAGCACGTAAGGCCATCCGCCGTGGTCGAAATTTGTCTGATCATTGTTATTATTATTATTTACCTGGTAAAGGTAACCTCCTCTCCTCTTCAATAGGAGACTTAGAACTTATTCCACCACGCTATTATAATGCGCGGTGAATATGAAGGCAGAATTTCAACCAACATTTAAAGTTTTCAGTCCAGAAAAATTGAATTACAAACAGAGATTAAGCACATTAAGCAATTTTAAAGTTCCTTAATAATTGTTATTAGGTTAATAAATTACTGATTTAGCAATATAAACAATCGTTTTGTCAATATTCATCAACGTCACCTTTATAATGTTCAAATATGTTTTCTTCCATTTTATATATATTTCACAATATTTTCAAAATTGAAAACAATTTCAAATTATCGTTTCTATTCCAGTTGACCTGTTTCTTGATTTCTTTCGTCTCCTTTCTGTAACAATCTCGTGTTGTATTTGTGTCAGTTGATACAATTCCGAGAGTACAAACAGGTTGAGAATGAAGCCTCAAAATTTAGTCGAATTTCATTTCATGACATTTATCAAAGGCTTTAAAAATTCAACACGTGAATTGAAACTGAAGACTACGGGTTCAAACTCGGACAAAAACCACTAAATTTTCTTGTGCTTAATTTGTATTTATAATTTATCCCGTATTCGGTGGTAAAACTTCCAAACCTTGGAGCAGCATGGTGAAATAAGCTGCATTGCTTCTCCTCGAAAAGGCCATAACCCAATATTGGGACATTTACAGGGTATTATTTTTTTACTAAGGCAATCTTCGTAAATATTTTTTCATATATATTTTAAAGAATAAAATGTAATTACACAATCATCTTCTCCATGTACATATTACATGTGTACTCCATGATTATATTTTAACCACGTGAGTATTTATACTTGGAATGATTCGATTAAATTCCTTCTAAGGACGTAATTTCTGGTTCCGTTAACGAGTCCCAATTATTTTTCTCGGTTGAACTTTGACATGATTCACTGAACACGATCTTGATTACTGGAACCGACTAACACGTGATCCGCACACGTTTACAGTAGACATGTAATTGTTATATATATGTATACTCTAACCACCTATTTTTTTTCTTACTAGAGTTATTATAAATTATTAGTAAAAATCATTTCTTATTGTGAATAAAGTATAAGTATAAAATAATAACATAATAATAGTAAAAGTAAAAAATAAATATAAAGTAATTTATATAAAAAAATATCAGGTTATGCTTATCATAAAAATGTATTGTCATCAGAAGTGAACCATGATGTGAAATTTAAATCAGGTAAGATGACAAAGTGGTTATAATTTAGCTTGCGATATTTGACAAACAAAATAAAAAAACAAACAGCTTTTATTTAACTAGCAAATAAGTTAAATAAAAGATTGTAAAAGAACACGCCGTTGCCTGTCACAGTGGTTTTTCAGGTTTTCTTTTTAGCGCAACAATAAATTATTAAAATATTTGTCGTTTAAATAAAATTAGAGAGGAAATATTACGGATTATTCGTATAACATAATTAATGAATCTGCTAATTAGAACCACCTTACACCAAATTTTTGAAGGAAAATTTTAAGTCTTTAAAATTCCTCATATCAGTAATTTGTGTGCCCATTTGGGTAAATACCACCTACACAACAAACATTTTACCGCCAAACCGCAATATATTCAGATTACTATCTTTCTATCTCAAATAGATATACAAACATTCATTTATAATAATTTGAATATATCTATGTATAACATATATGTCTATGTATATTGTGTGTTCATGTTAACTGATCGATTAGTTACACTGCTATTACACGTTTTAATCTTTTAATGGCAATTTCACTATAACTTTTTAAAACAGAAACGATGCAAATTGCAATCCAATTAATTTTCAATACCTGCAGAATGTAATATTCATTACTGATTTTCTTAATTAAATTGAACAATATAGATGAAACAGTTTCTTGGCAAAAAAACGCTTAATAAAAAGCAGTAGCGCAAATAATTATACAAAAATGTGATAATTAAAATTGTAAGCAACTTATGAACAGAATATCATTTAAATATATGAAATAAGCTCCTAAAATTATATCCATATTAATTTTAGAGCTATAGGTTTCAAGTGAGCTTACTCGCGCAAACCTGTTTGCGTAAGCTCTTATTATATAACAAAAGCGTAATAACTTTCGTAGCCGTAGTTTATGATTATGAGTGTAATGAAAAATTCTACTAGTTATTAAATATAGTAAAGCTACTAGTTTCGTTCAGCTTTAAAAGCAACACAGTATTCATTATTATTTTTATCCAATTAGCCATTAAAATAAATTTAATAAAAGCAAAAATAATGAACAATAATTAAAATAACAATGTTGCCGTATTTTAATAAATAGAAAGATATTTCTATTTTACGTGAACATTGTTTACGTGAACAACCTCTTTTCTACATATTTTACCCGAAAATAATTTACGTTGACGTGTGCAATAAGATATAAAAAAGTGTTACTAGATTAAAAATATTTTTATTCAAACATGTTTAGGAAACTGTATGTCCTCAACGTTCAATAATTAAGAAACGTACAATATTCTACATTAAAAAAATAGCATTTAAATAATATACATAAATCGGGTTTTATCATTTCACAAAAGAGCACTACGGAGTCTTCTAAAGAAAAAACGAAATCTTTTTAATTATAAAATTAGTATATTATAAAATACATTATATTATCATATTTTACATACAAATCTCACAGCATCGACGGGCAATGTGTACTGTATAGGACAAATTATTCAAGAATATTTCTGAAATGTAACCCAAATACTTCTTAATAGAAAGGAAATATTAATTATCCGAGTTAAACGTTAGCAGTATTATGTATTCGTTGTCTTTAACACCCTTTGGAGTGTTATTTAGTTTATCCACTCTGGATACACATTAAGTTATCTCGGCCACACAGAAGTTGAGAATTCGAATCTCGACATGAAACTTTTGCTTACCTAACATAAAATTACTAGCACTAACCGTCGAGACTTCGGTCGCGGTAATATTCAGTGCGAAAAATTTGATCCCAATTTTTACTTGCTGATAGAGCTCTCGAGATGGCCCAGTGGTAAGAATGCGTGAATCTTAACCGATGATCGTGGGTTCAAACCCGGGCAAGCACCACTGAATTTTCATGTGCTTAATTTGTGATTATAATTCATCTCGTGCTTTACGGTGAAGGAAAACATCGTGAGGAAACCTGCATGTGTCTAATTTCACTGAAATTCTGCCACATGTGAATTCTACCAACCCGCATTGGAGCAGCGTGGTGGAATAAGCTCCAAACCTTCTCCTCAAAAAGAGGAGAGGAGGCCTTTAGCCCAGCAGTGGGACATTCACAGGCTGTTACGGTTACGGTTACGGATAGAGCTCTGTGCAAGCCCGTCTGGGTAGTTACCACCCACTCATTATCAAATATTATACCGCCAAAGAGCAATACTTAGTATTGTTGTGTTTCTGTTTTAAAGGTGAATGAGCCAGAGTAATTACAGGCACAAGAGACATAACACATCAGCTCCCAAAGGTTTGTGGCGCATTGGCGATGTAAGGGATGGTTAATATTTCTTACAGCGCTGTCTATGGGCGGTGGTAGCCACTTACTATCAGGTGGGTCACTTACTTGTCTACCTATTTAATAAATAAAATAAAATCGTATCGTATTTATTTACTTTATATGGCACACCAACAATGAATTATAAAACTATTACAGATCATAAATACACGTGGAATATTTTGTTCTGTCTGAACACATCACTAAAAGGTATGAACAATACTTAATTTTAATGAATAATAAAGTATATACTAATATATTTATTAAAAAATAATCAAAATTACGAAAAAAAAATTACAATGTAATTTAAATAAAGTATCAGAATAAAAAGTCCTATTTAACAAATAATATTATGTGAATAAACGCAAAGAATAACCACGAGCTGACAAAACAAAAATAGGAAGTAAGTCCTGTACTTAAAGTAAGTCCTGTAAATGATAAGTATTTAATAATATTAATAATAAGCATTTATTTGACCCGTCAGCTAGTGCCGCTGCTGTTGCTGGCGAGATCATGCTGGGAATGGAATACTACATTCCTAGCTCAGATCTCGTCAGTAGGAGTACGCGTAACCGTTGGTTCACTCGTGAATGTGCCGATGCTGTATCATCTAAGCAGGCGGCATATCGCAAGTGGATCAACGGCTGTATTAGCGGGGCATCTAACATTGACTCACTGAAAGCAAACTATAATAAAAATTCCAAGTCCTGTAGAAAGGCATACACGAGAGCGGATGCACAGCGCATTGTACAGATTGGTCATGACCTTGTGTCGCATCCTAGGGGCTCCCGTAGCTTCTGGCGTCTGACCAAGTCTGTGCAAAACAATTTCTGCCAACCTTCGCTGCCACCGCTCAGAAATCCGGACGGATCGCTAGCTCACAGTCCGCAAGAGCAAGCTGATCTCCTGGCTAAACTCTTTGCCGACAATTCCGTCATCGATGATTGTAGTGCACTGCCACCTACAATACCTGCATGTGGCCATACGATGCCTGACATCAAAATCAGGCAACGTGATGTGCGTGCGGAGCTGCAATCACTTGATGTACGGAAAGCTAGCGGTCCCGATGGAATACCAGCCATAGTGCTGAAGAAGTGCGCAGCGGAGCTGTCTCCTGTGTTAACGCGCCTGTTCCAACTTTCTCTCTCTTCGGGAAGTGTGCCGGAGGCTTGGAGAAGAGCTAATGTGCAAGCGGTTCCCAAAAAAGGGGATCGGTCTGACCCGGCAAATTATCGGCCAATAGCTATCACCTCAGTACTTTGTAAGGTGATGGAACGGATTTTAAACAACCAACTGATCCATTACCTAGAAGATCACTGTCTAATTAATGACCGTCAGTACGGGTTTCGACCAAAACGGTCCACAGGTGATCTTCTAGCGTACGTAACACACCTCTGGGGTGAAGCTATCGACAAGCATGGAGAATCGTTGGCTGTCAGCCTCGATATCTCCAAGGCTTTCGACAGGGTCTGGCACAGAAGTCTTCTCTCCAAGCTACCGGCATATGGTCTGCCTGCTCAGCTATGCACCTGGATTGCCAGCTTCCTACACAAGCGTAGCCTTCGTGTTTTAGTAGATGGTTGCGCTTCACAATTCTATGTAGTGAATGCTGGGGTCCCCCAGGGATCTGTGCTATCTCCCACACTCTTTCTTTTGCATATCAATGATATGCTCTCCCTTGGGAACATACATTGCTATGCAGACGATAGTACAGTGCATGGTGGATACCACGGACGCGCAGTGGCTGGGCGGGCGGAAACTGAGGAGAGGCGGGAGAATCTTGTCATTGAACTCGATAGGACGTTAGAGCTCATCGCCAAATGGGGCTCTGATAATCTTGTTGAGTTTAATGCCAAGAAAACACAGGTATGCGCTCTCACGGCGAAAAAGTCAACATTTTCCCCTCTTCCCTCCCTCTGTGGTACTCCGCTGGTGATGCAAAGCAAAATCGCCATGCTGGGGATTGACGTTCGCTGCGACCTTAGTCCAAGGGATTACATCGAGGCTGTTATAAAAACAGCTTCACGGAAACTCGGAGTTCTGAACAAGGTGCGGCGATTTTTCACGCCACAACAACTGTGCTTGCTGTACAAAACACAGGTACGGTCTTGCGTGGAATATTGCTCGCACCTTTGGGATGGCTCCGCTAAGTACCTACTTGAGGCCTTGGACCGGTTGCAGCGACGTGCCGTACGCATTATTGGCGACGTAAAGGTCACAAACACCCTTGAACCTTTACAATTGCGTCGTGAGATAGCAGCACTGAGCGCTTTCTATCGACTGTATCACGGCGAGTGCTCTGAAGAATTATTCTCTCTAATTCCCGCTTCCCCCTTCCTTCTTAAGTCCACGCGAGCTGGTTCTCGATGTCACCGCCTAACTGTGACATCAATTCCATCGCGAACAAAGAAATTTGGCAACTCCTTTCTTTGTCGCACTTCCAAAAAATGGAATTCCTTACCAGCTCACGTGTTCCCCTCCTCTTACAACCCGGGTTCCTTCAAACGAGGCGTGAAGAGGCATCTTGCGGGCCGGCAAGGCGAAGGCGGCTAGTGCAGAACGTTTTTCCCGTCTGTACTGGCCGTCGTCGCGTTTGGACTCTACTACCACTTACCATCAGGTGGAGTAGAGTCATTTGCCCTCCCGGCGAATATAAAAAAAAAAAAAAAAAAAAAAATATTTCAACCAATAGAGATCATCATTCATTAGCACAGTAGAAAACAATTTACAAAAATAATAATCATTTTAATTGACAAAAATAATAATTGAATCAAATTTTATGGAAATTAGATGGAATTGAGTTAATTAAATAAGTTAAATCAAATTAAATCTACTAAAATTCAACTAAACTTGAGTTCTAAGTCAAGATTGTGTCTTGCTGCACTTTGCTGTTTATTTATATCTATTTATCATACGTGTTATTATTGCATCGGAGCATTTAAGGTTATTAGACTTATATATCTTGGTGTACTAAGAAGAAAAAAATGAAAAGTATTAAGATAGAAGGCAGTACCTTCCTAAAATTAATTTCGGATAATTATCAACACCTCAAGCATCGCAACAATTAAAAACATACGCGTAAATTTATGGTGTATGTCGATAGTCAGTCAGTCAGGACTTTACCCTTTAAATATTTAGAGTATATTGTTTATTTTGTCTTGAACCTTTTTGATCAAACATTACTTGTATATATTTATATCTTACCTAAGAAAGGATTTTTGAAAATTGGACAATCAGAAGGGTAACTTTGCATGAATGTTACCTACAGTACGAAGCCAGGTCGGTCAGCTAATTAAGAATAACTATATTAATTTAATCAATAATTTCACTTTTGTGAATATCTTTTTCCATTTATAGTTGTTATCTTTTCGGCTAGTCCTTTGAATCACGTCAGTTATAGGACCCGAACTTTGAGAATAATGTTATGGAATCATTTTACAATGTTTTCAAAGCGGACTATACATTGCTCTCTTCAATTGTCTTCCTAACCGAGAGACCGAACATCGCATGTAATGGATGTAAGTAAGAAGTTTATGTCAATGGATCCGAAAGTGAATTGGTAAGACTTTCATATCGATCGGGCTTAGTTTTATGAATGGCTCTCCCCTCGCCCTTTGAACACTCGGCTGGTGCTGAGGTACCTCAATTGCTATTCAGCTACTTTGGATGATTACCTCATAAAACTCACGAGCGTGCATTTTATTTATTGCCTACTTAATCACCAAGTTTTTGGTAAAATATATTACTTTTAATTTATAATCTTTCGAGATTATTAAAGTATCTCTTAATACATAAATTTATGTAATATATAAAAAGCACATTTGGACAGTTATTCGATTTATCCTTTCTCTTTTTATAAAAAAAAAAGTATATAATCTTTCAAATGTATATAATAATAATATTTAATATATTGACTTATATTTATAAGACAAAAAAAGTTTTCAAATATTTTCGTATTCATTTACAAGCTTCGGTAATACTATTAACAGTTTTTAACTGTAGGTTTATATTAATTATTAAAAATCAAATCTGGCCAGTTTACGTATGGTAAATAAAGTATTATCTTTAAAAGCGATTGATGGAGCTGGAAGAAGCAAATTTGAACAGTTAAACTCCCTGAGTCACTTCTACAACGTATGCATATTTCAAAGCCTAGTATTTATTTTTTAACGATTTCATTGGTACTTTTTTTAGAAAAGGATATAAAAAAATAATAATATTGTAGCACAAGTTTATTCGTTGAGAACATTATCGTATCTTACTCTCTATCATCACACGACAAAAAAACCTTTATATAGACACAAATTATGAATTACGTTGATGACTTAGCAGCTTGCGAGATAAAATGAACTTTTTAACCTAAGGTGTAACAAAACGTAATATTATATAATACAATCGTGTCTTATTTGATTTTATATTGAAAAACATACAGTTCATTAAAATGACTAGGTACACTTATTCTATGGTACTATTTTTCTATGTTATCGTTGACAAGTGATTTGGCCACAAGGATGATATTTTCCGTTAAGTTATATATATATATATGTACATATATATATATATATATATATATATATATATATATATATATATATATCCAGCATGAAAATAATGAATACCAAGGGCTTTTTTAAGTATTTATAATCGTTTAAATAATTATATTCAGTAACCGTAACCTGTGAATGTCCCACAGCTGGCCTAAAGGCCTCTTCCTTTTTGAGGAGAAGGTTTGGAGTTTAGTCCTCCACGCTGCTCCAGTGCGGGTTGGTGGAATATAAATGTGGCAGAATTTCAGTGAAATTAGACACATGCAGGTTTCCTCACGTTGTTTTCCTTCACTGTCAAGCACGAGATGAATTATAATCACAAATAATATGAGTAATTGTAATTATCTTTTAATATAAGTCTTTAATATATAATTTGTAAATTGTTATAGAATAGAATTGAACACCTACCTTACTCGGAGAGACGGAAACTTGTTGTTTTCAATATTTTTATTTTAATATTGTAATGCTATTTATTAAAATTGTTGTTAGATCTGACCTGTAATATTGATAATATAATTTAAAAATCTTTTATACTTAAATTCTTATTAAGAGTGTCTATAAACACATTTATATAAAACAAAATTGCACCTTTTTGCACACAAAATGTTATATATATAACATGTTATATTTTGCACACAAAATGTTATATATATAACATTTCGTGTGCAAAAAGGATATAAAAATAAAATAAAGTACGAAATCATTGATAGATACTAGAAACATTTTCAGCTCTAAATGCCAATTTATGCAAATAACTCCACAATTTGTTTGTATTGTGACGTCGGTTCTATTATTATTTTTAAAAAACAATTTTTCACGTGTACAAGCAAAAAGAACGTTCCTGAAGTATTCATTTCCATTTTAAATATTAAGTTCAATTGCAGGAAACAGCCATAGACATGGAGACCAGTGATAAAACTTGAAACGACGGAATATATTGCATTGGACTCTCAGTCCATTTTATTGCTAAAAGAAGCGCAATAAAATGGAAAATAAAAGAAGGAATCACAAAGAAGACGATAGCCAAGAAAGTCCTCGTTAAAATGGCATTTTATCTAATTAAATTTTAAATTAAGGATGAAGGACATATTTTACGTAAAGAAACTAAATGTTTAACGAGGTAATCATTTTTCATTGTCTCCTTTGTCGAGTCGCTTATAAGACTGATACAAGGTTGTGACATCTATAGATCTTTTGTTTAAACTGCATACATGTATACGGCATAATGCGTTTAAAATCACAAATAAATAAAATTTTAAGAAAACTGAATACAAATCACGAAATGGAAAATGGAAATCATAATATAAAAATGTATGTAATGTCTTTATCATCTGTTCTCTTTTGATAATGATTCTATTTATGAATTTTGAATCAGAATCGCTTCTACGGATTTTTGGAGCTAAATAGACACCGAGTCGATACTATTACAGGGCCGTTACAACTGTCAATTATTTTTTGCGAATGGCTACACCAAGATGACATATTACATAAACTTTTGAAAAAAACATATCTTTATACATAAATATTGAAAAAAACATATCTTTTATTTAATTACCAAATACTGACAGTGTTGACAGTTATGTTTGATTTAGATATTGCGGTATATGGTAACAACGTATCAGATTGGTCCCGTTTCAGTCCATTATAAATAAGTAGAATTTACATCCAGAAAATTCCGAGATTTAAAGAAAATCGGCTCAGTAAAAAACCATTGACTTTTTCTGGCAAGAGATTTTCGTAGCAACCCGGAGTTTGGAGATCGACAGTAATAAGCTCTAGTGTTTCTGAAAACATGTCATTGATCTTACTCCTAATCTTTCTCCTGTTGTAGTGGTTACATAAACATTCGAGTTGAGTAAGCTGCGGTGTTCCACAGGGGTCGGTTCTCGGCCCAATCCTATGGAACGTCGGCTTTGACTGGCTCCTGCGGGCACCGGTCCTTCCCGGGATGGGGGTGCAGTGCTATGCGAACTACACCCTCATCATGGTGACGGGACGCACCTTTCAGGAGGCGGCCCGCCTGGCTGAGGTCGAAGCGTCACTCACGGTGGATCAGATTAGGATGCTGGGCTTGAGGGTTTCTGTAACAAAAACGGAGGCCCTCCTATTCCACGGTCCACATTGGGGTCCCCCTCGAGGGGCATTTATCACCGTCCCTCGGACGGTAATTAAAGTGCAGATCCAGATAGGTATCTGGGCCTGATTCTGGATGGAAGATGGAGCTTCGGGCACCATTTTGTCCAACTGAGCCCGAAGCTCATTAACGCCGCTGCCACCTACCCAACGTAGGAGGGCTGGAAACACCTTGCCAGCTTTTATACGCTGGTGTGGTGCGCTCCAAGGCGATGTACGGTGCACCCATCTGGGTTGGACGTTCTCACCGTTCGTAACAAGGCTCTTCTGCGGAGACCGCAGAGAGTCATAGCGGTAAGAGCGATACGTGGCTATCGTAGTGTCATGGACGGCAGCAACACTTGTCAACAATTGTCCAAGCGAAGCGAGCGAGGTCGAGCGGCAACCGTCCAGGATCGGCGGAGGTGGAGCAGAGCGTTAGAACAGTGCTTCCGCTGACCCGCTTTGCCGAAGAAGACCGGGGAGAAGACGTCGGCGCTATGCACACCTTCTCCTCCAGTAAGTCTCGCGGGGCTAGGGGGTCTCTTTACCCCGAGAAACTCCATAGAATTCGGAGGCCTGTAAAAACCTACCGTCAGGACGTCACGGTAGTATGCGCAAGCGATCCCGTGGCGTCCCCCGAAAAGATGGTGTGGGTACCGCTGGTTTTTAGTGTGTATTCCGGTGCCTTTAACGTCGGCGAGTCCTACATAGCCCCGCCCCCCACCTTTTCTTTACAATAAAATAAAACGAAAAGAATGAAACTGAAGAAATGAAAGTGAGAAACTTTAATTTATAACGAAATTATATATTTCTGTACCAATTGTTATGTTTTCAAACTTTATCCGCATATCTTTTTCATTATATTCATATGAGTTAAATTTTATTTATTTACATTATCAACAATATATTCTTGATTATTGCATAGTAGGTACTCCTTTTTTATTTATCCAAATAAAATTTAATAAGATAGTGGTGCATGATGCCATCCATAATATAACATCGTATTGTTACCATTTACTTGATATTAAAATAGTTTTGGTTAAGGGATAACAAGGAACGTACACACATGAAGACGAAACAAACAAACATTATATTCCTTTATCCCGAATTCTTAAGCAAAGTTTAGTCACGTTCGGTATCTCTCGACCTTCAGCCCGCAAGATGTTTCTGCGCCAAAAATTATTGTATGAAGAGCACTTGACAACGCGAGTGTACCTGACCCATTCCACCTCGCGAAACAAACTGAATAATGTTGAGATGTTTTCATGGTCCTCCCGTAACGAGAGTTGCTGTAACGCTAGTGTTGCAAAAGTCTGTTGAAACTTGGAGTGACCGTGTCAAAATGAGTACTGTTCCTTACAGATCTGTTTCGTAGTTATATTGTACGGTATTATAACAGCGTTTTTACTTATTGGTAGATCTACATAAATGTCATTACTTGGGGTTATTAGTCATTTCGACTGCTGTAATTAGTAAAGTAATTTATGTTTATTTTTTAAATAATCGATATAGTCCAAAAACATTTTGAGAATTTCATCCCCAACTGGGGGTAAACGCCTCTATTCTTTTTATTAGATCTTTTTTTCTAACTCACCCTTGTACTAAAGGTTTTCTCACGATCTTTTTCTCCAGCATGGAGGGCAAGATAAAGAATCATGTAGAAACATAACATTTTGCACTTGAAAAACTCAGTAACAGTAGCACCCAAAGAACGTGTGACCTTCGTAAGGTTCAGAAATTCTAACGACTTTACAATTTCAGCATAAATACTATGCATATAATATACGAATATAAGTAATTGGATTTTAATGTAACTTATAATATATATGCAAATTTATTTTATAAAAACCGCATAAGTAGTAAATTATGCTTGTCTGGGTTTGAACCTTCAATCACCCGTTCTAACCACAGAATCTCGATCTATCTATCTATCTTCGAAATTTACCTCTATAGAGATATATACATTTACTAATATACTTACACTTATCTTATATTATATATATTATTATTATTATCTACAGTACAGTAACAGCCTGTTAATGTCCCACTACTGGGCTAAGGCCTCCTCTCCCTTTTGAGGAGAAGGTTTGGAGCTTATTTCACCACGCTGCTCTAATGCGGGTTGGTTGAATACACATGTGGCAGAATTTCAATGAAATTAGACACATGCAGGTTTCCTCACGATGTTTTCCTTCACCGTTAAGCACGAGATGAATTATAAACACAAATTAAGCACATGAAAATTCAGTGGTGCTTGCCCGGGTTTGAAACCACAATCATCGGTTAAGATTCACGCGTTCTTACCACTAGGCCATCTCGGCTTCCATTATCTATTTTAACAAATTATCATCAATAACATTTTACCTTTTACAAAATCTCGTATAAGATTAAGTAAGATTGAGATAAGAAAAATACAATTTTCTCTGTTGTTTGTTTCTATTCATTTGCTGCATAAGGCTTTTTGTATTTTTAGACTACAATCCGGCGACCCTCACAGAAGACGTATTTGTCTCAAACGAATAGTGAAACTTGTATAGTTTCTATTTGTCTTCGTCGGAAAGTTTAATTTAAAACATAAAATAACGATACTATTACAAAAGGTTTTTGTACTTATATATTTTTCCTACTATTGCTTGCTGCTTCGCTTTCTTTGGTTCATGCTACCCTCGTTGGTACATAAGATTTAAGTTTAATAAACATTATTTTATATCTACCTTAAGGTTCGGACTTGAATTTACAGGACCATTCCCTAATATATTTTAATCAAATCAATTATTAGGATTTTTTGTTTAACGATCATTTTTGGTGCTGGATCCTAAATGGAATTATATTTATACTATGACAATAAGTAATTCGAATATAATTGTATTTATTGTCTAACACGCATTGAATAAATTATTAAAAAGTTAATAAGTAAATAAAAAATATATAGCAAAGTAAATTGATTAAAAAGTATTAAAACACACAACGGCTTTCGCAAACATACATTTCAAAGACCTAAATAAATACTATTTTAAAGCGGAATGAAACTGATCATTAGAAGTTAAGCCATTAGTAGTCATAATTACGCCAACACATTACTCAAAAGACTTTTACTAATAATAAAAATAAAAACCTTTTAGAAACAAGCTTTTATTTAAACCATGTACTAGAACTGAGAAAGGAGTCCACATACGGAATTTATAGCGCCGCGAATTTCCTGTAGCCAGGCTATTTAGAGATGAGTACTTGTGCCCGACTCTCGGTCATAAGACCATAGTCACCATCTAGGTATATACTTGTTAAGGCAACAAGCCCAAGCACGACGGCAATTCGTTGAGTAGATAGCTAGATAAGGAGTTCCTGTGGTCACCTCATGGCCCGATCATGAGACCATTTCTATAGTATCACATTATTGCAAAAATGGAATGGAATACCACATTTTACAAAAAATGGAACTGCTATAAAATTTAATTGCAAAAAAAAATATATTGAAAATAAATAAAAGCTAGTAATAAAAAAATCAAGTTAACCTTTATTTGACGTTAAGTCTATACTCTTATAAGATATGATGATTCTATATTAGAGAATTATACCAAAAACCAGATACTTTAAATCCAGAAGGATTAAAATTGCATTTTACTTTGACAGTTTTGAATTTGAGTAAAGTATTATGTGCCTAAACTTTGTTACAAATCATTATCACGGTTAACTAATTATTATTATTATTATGTTGAAACTATATTTTAAAATTTTCGTCAAGGTCGTAATTGCTCAATATTTCTTTAACGTTGCAAATACAATGAATACTTCTAAAAATGCGGGAATAGCATCCCCTTAAATACAGATAATATAACTTGTATTACAAGAATATTATAAACATTTGGTTCACACTATTAAGCTCCAGGATACAACGACGGATTTTAATGCATATTTTTTCATCATTAACCTGATATATATTCATTTTAATAAAAAAAGCATGCTTATAAATACATATAATAATTAACAGATAATCTACCTACTTAACAATCTACTCGTAGTAAACTCTAAATATTACACAACTAAATTAAAAAGATTGTTATGTTTGCCTAACAATCATAATGGTGTCATATTAAAATTTGTAGGATAACAACGTAAAAACACAAAGAGAATAGTGACTACAAAGATGCTTTTGTACGCCTTTATGAAATCTAAAGAGTACCTATTACGTTTTCTGTGTTTTAGGTATTGTTTTGAGTTCGTAACAGTTAAATAACTGTAAAGCAAAGTTCGAAACTAAGGTAAACTAAAACCTCATTTCGAAACTATGTTTTACGCTGTCTATCTAATAATTCAAGTTTAAGTATAAATTCTATATATATATCAAAATTTTACCTTTTTATAATATTAGTATACGTAGATTAATTGAATAGAGGTTTAGGTATCGTGATTTCACAACATAGACATAAGTATGCAAAACCAAATTAACTATACATATATTATATACAAAGAGAAAATTAAAAAAAAATTTTATACAGGTACGTTTTTTAAACGATTTAAGACATAAAGTTATGTTGTGTTTTTACTACATTCTTTATAGTCATGAAAGCAATACAATGCACTTACTTAAGGATATTTTCAACATGTACCTCTTGAATAATATATTAGGACTCACAACACTTTCTTGTTAAGTGGGGCTTTTAAGCCAGCTAGTTACTTTGTACTCGCAGTTTTAAATAATAGTTTTTTTTAATATTTAATAAATATAAACTTCTTTTATCTTATACAACTGTTTATATCTTACAAAATTTAATTTAAATATGATATTTTTTTATGTTTAAGATAGATTCATAAATACAAGATAATTTATTAATGATAATAATCAAATTAGAAATATAAGAAAATTTCAATTTTGATATGCCTACAGTATAATCACAATATTTATTTATCAATTATAATATTTGTGTTCAATTACCACAATCAATCATTGATTATTTTATTAGAAGCAAAGTTGTAAAAACACGCGAAGTGAAAATAAACATTAACAGGGAAGCTCCCACGTTCGTTTTCACTTTTATTTTGTTAGTCTTTAACTTAACTTGTATTCATTCGCCTGTACAATAAAATCCCGTAAATACATTTAGCTTCGTCTAACGTTATAAGTAATTTTGTATATATTTTCCCTAATAGTCAGTATATATCATAAATGATATAAATAATACAAAAAAAAACTAAATTGTTTTTTTTATATACTAGTTTTCGCCCGAAGCTATAATAGCCTTTGGAGGGAGGGGGGTTAGGTTTCAAGTATGCTTCATACATAATTTCATCAAATTAGGTTCAGTGTTTTTACCATAAAAGCGTAACAGACAAACTGAGTTACTTTCGCATTTATAATATTAGTAAAGGTCTGTTAAATATTATAAAAAATTATGAAAAGTAATTCGATCACAGCAAAGTCGATCAATTTTTTTCGTGGATATTATATATACTCCACTGTCTTGCAATAAATATAGTTAACACAATCTAATAAAAAAAGAAAAATAACTAAATAAAAGTCTTAAAGCTGAGTAAACGCCTACTCCCTCCTCAAAAAAAATGTTTGGAGCTTTTCGGTGGAAACGTGGCCGAATTTTATCCGACTTATACCGGACATACCTACCAGTTGTCTATTTATATTTTTCTTTATTAAGCAACGAATACGAGTTGAATTATAAACGCCAATTAAGCACGAAATTAAACTCGTGATCTTCGTTAAAGAAATGAGGCGCCAAAATACCACTTTTCTACATTCAAAGATTGTTATATTACTAAGTTATAGCTGACTTTTCTCAATAGAATTTATATTTTAAGCCGGTGAGCGCTTAATGTAGCGAACCCACTAGCCACTAAGCCTCTTCAATTCATTTTTAGTAGAATGCTTATTAACGCCTAATTAGACAAAGTTTTTATTCCATTTAGTTTTTGTTATGTGTTAGAAATCCTTGAAAATTCATAATACTAATGATCTAAATATCACACATATTAGTTAACGACGTGCCTCAAATAAACTTCGTAACGATGGATTCGGAGAGGAACGGAGTGACTTGTAGACCCCAATTTTATGTAAGTGAATGAAAACTTTATGGATTTATTTATATTGAGTTCCTTTATTATGTTACTTAGTTCCAAAATTCAGTTTCCATTACATTCATAAACGGAAGTTTGATAGGAATATCAACCTTATTATAATACTAAATATTTGTATTTTCACATAATTAAATTATTGGTTCAAATCCAGGCAAGTACTAGTGCCCTAGAGAATGGAGACCTGCATAGGCAGCCGTCCGTCAGATCGTCACGGTAGCCCGGACACCGGCGAGCCCCAAATACTGTTCCCGTGGGGAAAACGCATAACGCTTTTTTTCAGAGTGAAAAAAAGGCAAGTACTATTAAATTTTCATGTTATTTTAAATAGACAGGAGATCAATGTATATAACGAATGACCATTCTTATTAGAGACATTATAAACATTTCTACGACAAAAGCGCCTTGTGTAGTGGTACGGTTCTTGGACAAGACTTCTGGCCATATTAAGAGCAAATTCTGGAATGTTCATAAAATTTGCAGATCCCAGCGCAATAAATGAAGGAGCAACTGTATATGTATTTTTTTATGTTAATATATATATATATATATATATATGCTTTATAAAAATGCTTTACGGAATACGGTATCCCTTTAAAAAACGTTAAATATAAATGATTGAAATAAGTAGTATGTATATTTTCTTATTACTTAATCAAATGTGGTATATGAATATATTTAGTAGTATAATATATCATTAGTATAAACGTTACAGACTCGCTGCGACCTTACTAATTAAGTGCATAGTTTCCAAGCTTCGAAGTCGAATCTAGATTTCTTGATTAAACTTCAGGACAAGATTCTAATTCAGAACGAATTAGATTGTATCAAATTCAAACTACTTAATAAATTATAGAAATATAAACTTTCTTATTGATTATCAATAATAAATACACATTTGTTTTAAAAATAATTAAATACAACAATGATGGATCAATAAATTAAACTTGATAGTTAAAAGTAATCATTAACAGTTTTGACATCTGTACTAAGTTGAATATTATTTAAACTAGGAGCATTCAGTGATTTGGTAACCTACAGGGATATTAATTAAATTAAGAAAAAAACATTTATTATTATGATTATTACCGCGATGTAATACAAAGTATACAGCGAAACTTATGATTCCAGTAATTATGATAGACAGTCATGATTTAACCTTAATTAAAATATTATTCCACAACAAAAATAAAATAAATTATGAAGTAATAATATCAAAATCTGAATGTAAAAAAAGTCTATTAATTTCCCGCTGCTGGGCTAAGGCATCTCCTTTTGAAGAGATTGGAACTTATTCCACCACTGCTGCTCCTCTCAAATACATATTATTATTAATAAATCTAACTCGCATGGCTCTGCATTTGTGTTGACACAACTCTTAACATTTTACCTTTAAACAAAATTATGAAATACGTAGTATTATTGTTTAACGGTAAACAAATAATGCGTGGGTTTTGCCCAACCAGGGGGTTTGCACAAAGCTACCTATTATGAGTTATATGGGTTAAGTGTTAAGGTGCATAAATAATGAAATGTGTAGGATGAAACAGCTTATTAATAATGAATTTCATTACATATCTCGAAGAAATTGCTTGAATACAGGACGATAGCATCTTGTTCAAGCAATTTCGTATCGTTATTAAATTTCATTAGGTGCATATTTACTTCATTTATTCATACTTCATACAATTCTGTCTGGTAGTAATCAAATGTAATATCCGTTAGTTTTTATTATGGAATTAATAATCTATTAATTTTACTTTTATAACATAATATGAATATTTTGATATCGTATTCAAAGGTTTTAATCCTGTAAATATTAAATTTTCTTGTATTTCTTTCTTGCGGTTGTCTTTAACATTATTTTAAATAACCCTGACCATAAAGGCTCTGAATAAAGACTACAACTAAGGCAACATCTTTTGTTGTAGCTCTACAATACATTGAAGCTTATTATCTAGCTGTGCCCCGCAGTTTCCCCCGCGGTGACATAATATTGGTTAACGATTTTCGTTACTGTTGTATATTAATAGGCAAAGACAAAACAGTTCAGAGCCTTTTTCTCCATTTCTTTGTGAAATTCATATCTTTTTTAAATAATTAACAAAACTTTTGGACAAATTTTGACTGCGTATGTTTGACAACGCTAGTATTATTAAAAACTAGCGACCCATATCATTAACTAAATACCAGCTCTATTCGTAAGAGTCTCAGCTAATTAAGGTCGAAGCTTGAAATAATATAGATAATCTATAAACTTTCTCAATTAACGGATTATAAAACGCAAAATAATTTATCGAATCTGTCTGATAGTTAATTAAGTTAATCAAATAAAATCAAATCAAAATGAATATTTTTCAAGTAGGCTCTTGAGACTTTTGCATCATTTTACAATATTTTAGAAATTAAATTTAAAGCTACCCTCGTTTTGGTATGTAGATTCTACCAAGAAGAACCGGCAATAACTTAGTAGTTACACTTTTTCGATCAAGTAACATTATTTTAACATTATTTTTCGATCAAGTAATATTATATTTACAATAGAATTGAATTATTATTTATGTTGTATGATAATCAATGAATACCTCCGTACTTTTTTTATCATCTATATTATATAATCCTTTATTGATTACGCCTTATTAATCATTTTTCTGCATATATAATATAAATTTAGTAATTGTCAAAGCTAGTAATTGAGGAATTTTATTATAAAAGCGAACACCTTGCCCAAGAGAAGACAAATTGAATTTGCAGAGACGGAAACCTTGAGTTATAAGTTTTTTTTATCTCTCTTGTTAACAATATTATTACAGATATACATTAAAAAGGAAGGTATATTTGACGTCAAAAGAAGGGAACATTTGATACATTTACGACAAAAGTAAAATTCAATTAATACTAATACAATTTCAAACTTTAATTTCCTATAATAATTTCCGAGTAAACAAACTACAATAGAGTTGGGTTAAAACTAAACGGGAGACCCGTTTACAGACAATCAATAATAATTAACGAACAAATATTTCTTCCAAAACAAGTACAAGTAAGTTTTGCCTGTCTCCTGGTAGTACAATATTATTTAAAATAAATATCTCAAAATTTTCACTTTAATTATTAATTTCAAAGCGCTTTCGTAAGGGCCAAAATTGTCGTACGGTTTTATAAAACATTAAGTACATACATTGAATTTATTTAAGAGAAAGCAGTGCTTATGTTGAAAATTGTAAAGCATTTTATAATACTAACGAAGTCTCAAGTACTGGGAGCACTTGAAGTTGTATTATGTTTGAACTTTTGTTCATTCCTCGTTCGTACATTCCCTCCAGAGGCGGTTAGGAATGCGTTGAATATAATAAATAAACAGAGATTTTAAAAAATTAAGGACTTGAACGTCTTGAATAGTTTTACGTAACATTATAGAGATTAATATGATTGTTTGGGATGACTATTTCCATTCATATGGTTTATTCAATTTTTTTAACATATGTTTTTTAATTAGTATAGTATATATATTGGTATATATATTTTATTTATTATGTATAGGTAAGCTTGAAAAATTGTCATGAAATCTGAATTATTATGTATTTCATTTGTGTTAATAATATTCATATCGTGTTCAGCGTTGAAGGAAATCAACGTAGCGAAACCGGCAAGTGTCGCTAGACAAAAATATACAGATATATATAGAGAAGCGTGGTGGAATATGGACCAATCCTTCTCATTAAATGGTTGCCTTAGACTAGCAATAAATCATGGATTTTACTTTCATGGTAATATAGTGAATTTTGTATTCGAGGACTAGTTGATTTGTTAATAATTGCATTATTTGGAAAAATACACTCTAATGAAAACACATGCGAATAAATTGTCTTTAGCTACGCTATAGGATATCACGTGCAGTAAAATCGTCATGGACATGCCGAAAATACGTCGTTAAACCGTAATAATCCCGAAATATCTTAATATTGATAGCTCACACAATACTACCTCCTCTTATTATTCGAGAAATATAGAAAAACTGGAGAAGTTAATTATAAATATATTATGAATACTTATGTACGTTGTAAAAATGTTAAAATAATCGTAATTGAGATCCAAATATGTAGTGATTATGAATGAAACCATATACCTCGACTCGAACATTATCTACTATAATTATTATGCATATACTCGTACAGTATATTTTTTGCGAAGGCGTGACATACCAAATCCAATACTACAATAGAATGCTCAAAAGAATTCCGTGGTGGATCACTAAATATAATCGCATTAGATTTTCGAACAATAGTTTCATAGCCTATAGGAAGGAGCTTTGATCAAACTACACATTTTGTAGGACAAATATTTTTTTCAATAATGTTAATAATTTTCTTAAGATTTAATAAAAAAATCCACATAATGTAATCTGTACTGTATTACGTAATTTGTTATATATTAAAGATATAATATAATATCAAATAACTCACCGTTTTCATCTTTGTATCGTCGACATAGGGAAAACATTATGTTATTCGCCTGTCACTGGATTCGGTGCGCCTGAAACAATACAAATTTTATAGATAAAGAAAATATAAGTTCATATAAAAATCAAACAGGCTCTCATAAATACTTTTGAATAATGAACTACAGAATTAAATTGGGTGTAAAGCCTATCAATGTTGAAATCAAAATATAATTTATTTTAATAAGCTCTTATAGGCATTTGAATCGTCATATTACACGATTGAATTGAATGAAAGCTACCACCTGTTCGGAATAAATTATAATTGCGTACACTCAATGCGTACACTTTTTCTCAAATGACTGCGTAAACTTCCAACAAATAATTCATTCATGAACCGCCAACTAGCCCTGAATATTTAATATATTATGTCACTCGCGTCGCTGGCCGTTAATTAGAATATATAACAAGGTTTTGAGATACATATAAAAAAAATACTAATGTAAGTTCTATTCGACGATCGACTTCTGTACCGAATGTATGAATGTGTCGAGTCGTTCGATCGTGATTGAGTAACGAACATTGAAACAATTGTATTTATAATAAAATAATTTCCATCCGTGGCTTCTGCCACGTGTGTGGAAGTGTGTGTTTGTGGAAGGGCGGGCAGGTGTTCCAGGTGAACCCCCAAAAAACGTGTTTGCAAAATTTTATGATTATCATTTGAGTTAAGACGTGAAATCGTAAAAAAACAAACACTTTTGTATATATAATATTAGTAAGGATCAGCAAAATTTTGCTCTACTGCTTATAAAATATACCATAAATAAATGAATGTTTATTTGATAAATAAAAAAAAATACTTTTTTTTCGGGAATCACACATTAAATGATAAAACGTCTGTCTGTCCGTCACAGTCTTATCTCCGAATTTATATGCAAAGTACTTTTTTTAATTGGATACAAAAAATTAACCAAATATTTAAGGGCATAACATTGATGGTACATTGCCGATGTAAGGTATGGTTAATATTTCTTACATCGCCAATGTCTATGGGCAGTGGTGACCACTCCTCAACAGATGAGCCATTTACCGTCTGCCCAAAAAATCAAATATATCAAAACAAGCAAGCATCTCCGTTCGTTAACGGAGATACCCAATCTTTAAAAGTACTGAACCGAAAATTTTAATAATAGGGTCTTAAATTAATATTGTAAAAGAAATCTTAAATGAAAAAGTTCATAAATTCCCTTGCTATATTACAGAACCCTTTCCACACAAGCACGACTCGCGTTTGACGGCTCGGCTTTTGTGTTTTCTGATACTGTTAAAAGATTATATCTCGTCAGTGATATCGTTCTATGTCATATACTCATATGTTTCTTTTTTTTAATTTCAAACAATATATATAAAATATTTTCAAAAAAAAATCGCTGCGGAGTAACAATAGTGCGGAGTCTGAAAAAAAAAATCTAATCAAACTGTAATAATTTTGAAATGAATGCACTGACTTCGCTCGGTATGTAAGATAAACACATTACTATTGAATAATTGAACAAATTCCCTACCGACTATTACATCAACGAAATGCACAAAAGTTTCTGTTTATACGTCAGTGTGCCTTTTCGTATTATTTATTCGTAAGCTCATTAATATTTGTCACGATTAATAAAGTTAATTAGTTTAATGGGATTTGTTACAGAAGCCCGGTATGGCAACAACAGATAGCGATCATTCGGTATGTAGACCTAGACTAATCTGCAGTTACCAACTAAATTAGGTCAATGAGTTAAGATTCTTACTATCAAACTAAGAGGTCGGAGATGATTTTTTAAAAGACTACATTCATAATGACTACTTATTATAATTATAAAAAAAAATTATGAATTTTATTCATGAATTCATATTTAACTATATATATTATCATATAATATCTAACTATATATATATATTATCTTACGACCTTAAAACTATACTAATTCATTTTTAGTATTGTTTTAAGATTTTATTGATAAATATCTGTATATTTGTGAACTAAGACGATTAATTAAAAAAAAAAACTTTTAGTTTTTTAATTTACTTAAATATCAAATACAAATGACAACATATCTAGACAGCTACATCTACGAACCTGCGTTAGCCTATACTCTCGATCTAGACGATTCATTAAAACCCATTGTTTGCGGACACTATTAATTAAAGTACAGTACTTTCGCAATCGCTATTATGAATGGTCACAGCACTATTATTGCAAAAAAAAAGTTTATCACATGTGGGTAGAGTGTTGGAAAATTAATAAAAGACGTGTGCAGCTCGCGAAGGATTTGTAGCGACTGGCCGTGTAGTCGGGCCAACTTCGCCGCGGTTCGGCGGAGGTCGGGTATAATCGACATTCGTAGGGCTTTCAGGACACTGGACAAGTGTGTGCCCATAATGTGATATAGTGAATCTCACTCATTCCGAATGAAAAATGCAATAATAGTGCATTCAATGGGATTTACACATGAATACATTGAAATTGAAATTTTAAATAAAAATTACAACGCTATAACTTAATATTAAAGTAACGAGTTATTATAATGTCTTGTAATCTTTGTTTTAGTTATAATAGCAGTAGTAGTAGAAACAAATTAATTATTTAGATTACATTATTCTCAAACGTCTCACGATATGCAATGTTACTCGTATTTTTTGGACAATCAAACTTTTAAAGCTCAGAGCATCGAGTAATTTTTCAATTTACGTTTCGTAGCTTGAAATGTGTACTCCTTTCCACTCATTGACTTATTATTAAGAAATTGAACAAATTTGTCATGGTTTTATTCTGTTGGTTTCTGAAATGATTTGCTCACTTCCGTCGAATTATTTGGACATCTCTTCGTGTTTATTGCACGTGTATATTAAAACAAATATTATAAATGTAATAACAGGCTGTAAAGGACTCGCTGCTGGGTAAAAGTCTCCTCCTCTCTTAAAGAGAAGGAGATTTCACCATGCCGCTCCAGTGCAAGTTGATGGATTTTCTTTTCTTTCGATGTTTTCTAACACAACTGAACAGAGCTTGCGCAAGCAAGAGACACGAAACATTATTTAACATACTTATACGACTAGATATGAAGATAAATTAAATTTTTATATGATGATAGATGAAGTAAAATAAATTTTAATAATAAAATTAAAAAATATAATAATAATAATAATATAAATATCCTGGGACATTATTCACACACGGCCGTCTGATCCCAAATTAAGCAGAGCTTGTACTATGGAAACCAGACAACTGGTATACTACATATACTACTTTTCTTTTGTATATACATACTTATATAGATAATTACACCCAGACTCAGGACAAACAGATATGTTCATGCACACAAATGTCTGTCCTGTGTGGGAATCGAACCTACAACCTTCGGCGTGAAAGGCAACCACGCCAACCGGCTCTTAAATAAATGTAATAAGAACCAACTATAGTTTAAAATATAACTACAGTCTAAATAAGTTAACATTTCAAAACAAAATTCAATAGCAAATGTATACTTTTTTGAATACCAGGAATAAATATTTAACAACCTGTTAACTACAGGTATGAGCCGAGATGGCCCAGTGGTAAGAACGCGTGAATCTTAACCGATGATCGGTTCAAACCCGGGCAAGCACCACTGAATTTTCATGTGCTTAATTTGTGATTATAATTCATCTCGTGCTTTACGGTGAAGGAAAACATCGTGAGGAAACCTGCATGTGTCTAATTTCACTGAAATTCTGCCACATGTGTATTCCACCAACCCGCATTGGAGCAGCGTGGTGGAATAAGCTCCAAACCTTCTCCTCAAAAAGAGGAGAGGAGGCCTTTAGCCCAGCAGTGGGACATTCACAGGCTGTTACGGTAACTACAGGTAGTGGGTAGGTCTCACTGTTTTTTTCCACGTTGCAGTGCGCGTGAGTGTAATATCAAATTATAATATCAGGGGAGCAACTTTATAATACAATATATTAAAGTTAAACGATATAATTATCATTAAATTACTTTTTTCACAAATTGAAAGTGATATAATAATTTTAGTAGTAGAAAATACATTATTTTTAAAAGTATGCCGTTATTATAGACACATACTATAAAAATAATACCTAAACCTCACACACATGTAACTTATTTCTTTTATAATGCGTTCAAGAAATATTACTTACACTCTTGTGCGAAATATTTCTTAGCCTTGATAGACAGGAGCATGGTTACAACCGGGCGTGTCTCGCGTAAACGGGTGACCGGGGTGCAATGTGACCGCGTGACCCGGTCACCATATGACCCGGTTTGCAGCCGGGTATGCACCGCCCGGATTCGCACTCATTGATTTAAGATTTGGGGAATCGGACCAATCTGTCTCGGTGTTATCCTATTGATTTCTTATTCTGATACGATTATTCAGTACCATATAAAACATACTGATACTTTCTATCACAGTAATTTATTATAGCTTTGTAATGAAAATGTTTTAAATAAAATTAATTACAACATATACTCATAATACTTAGACTATATAAATTAGTTAGTAAATAACAACTGTTAAACATCAGGTAAGTTTCAATATTCAAAAAGAATTAACATTACTAAATTATATTAAAGTGTAATAATACATTCCCTATTTGTACTTCGCATGATTTTTGTACTGTTTAAATTTTGCTCGACATTGTAGTTTCATTAGTGACATTATCATCACCTGGAACATATTGCTTCGGCGACACCCTTAGACCATTTACAAATCCAGCATAATCTGATTCCGACTGTACACTTCCATTAAAATGGGGAACACATCGAATGCTTTTATTTACAAACTTAATAATTCGTCTCATACCGAGTAATTCCTTGCTCAATTTCACTAGTGAGTTTGTCTTCAACTCCAATATGCTGTTTAATTTTTCTTTCTCTAATTGCAGGAGCAGATTTCTTGTTTGTGTTTTCAGCTCTCTTTGATTTGCCGCTTCTAATTGCTTACCCATCTCAAACAGTACTAGTCTGAAACATTTTTTTACCTCTTCCAAGTTTTTGTTTACTTTATTTAATTCGTTTCTTGTATGTTCCATCTCCTGGTGAAGTTTTGTAACGTTTGTGTCTTGGAAGGTATTCGGGGCTTGTATTTTTTTATTTTTGACTCGTTTGACGATGATTTCAACAGCTGTTGTATCATTTCTAAATACTTCGTGAGACTGATAATGATCACCTATATTACTGCTTTGTTTTATATTTTTATTTGCGGGACAATATATTTCGGATATTGAAGTTTTTAATTTTAATTCTTGTGACATTTTGTGTTTAATATATTTTGCTCTATCAGGGTTAAAAATTTTGCTAAAAACACTTATATTCAACTAAAATATTTCAAAAGTAAGTAGACCAAAACAGATTATTTTTATTTTAATATAAAAATTTTAATATGTCAAACTATAAACGTTTTAAATATAATACATATGGCCGCCTAGTGAGCGTCTCATTGAATAATTGAAATTGTCGATGACAAATATCATAACGTCATAGGATATAATTTTGCCTTTATTCTCTGCATTATATCAATGGAAATATTTCTCATAATTTGAATTATTTCAATTCAGATAAAAAAAGGAAGGAAGAAAAACATTTTCATTTTCTCATTGAAAAATCAGTCTTCAGCGAGCTCTTTCAATTACGTGCCTCCTCGGTGTATTAAACATAAAATGTAGAACGTTCGCGCGAGCGAGTGCACCTCTTCCGGTCAGATGCGGCTACTGAGGCGCGGTATTGCTGGTAGCATAAAGAGCAGTGCTTAGTATAATGGGGAAATATTTTAAATTGGCAATAGTTACATTTTAAATTTTAAGATGCAATGTATAACTTACGTTCAATGTCTATATTCAATAAAAAAAATTAATTATCTAAAAGCTAAGATTAATAAGATAATGGGTTACAAAGCGACTTTAATATTATTTATAAATTACAGTTCCATCAGCAACAGTGCAAAGCGTGACTCAATCAGATGAATGATGCGTGAAGGCATAAATTTACATATTCCATATATACCATGTTCCATCTCATCAATAAATATCTTAATTTTTATACTTTATCCCACCCGTAGGTTTCCTAGTTGTTTAACTTCAATAAAAGCGGTTTAGTTTTTAAGTCGTGAGAAGGTAATAAACAAACAGTTAAAGTAACTTTAGCATTAATAAAACAAAATAGTTACATAATCATAATATTTAATATAAGTAATATTAGGAAATATTTTTTATTTAAAAGCGAACAAACATGCAGGAAGCTTATCTTATGGAAAATTACTACCACCGCTCATGGATATCGGCCACACCGAAAAGCTTGCAAGTATGTTGCCGGCCTTTAATATAAGTACACTCTTGAACCTTCTTTTAAGACCGTCCAATTGAATTAAGTTATCACTTAATTAAAGACTGGTTAACATAAACTTGTACTTGTACAAAAAGAAAATTTAGCAAGTTTTCAAAATCAAAACCAAAATATACTTTATTCAATAAGACTCATTTTAGAAGATTAAATTCAATACGACAAAGAAGTCAGTCGGTACTCTTTCTCATCATTCATATTCATAATATTAATCATTTGTGTAACAAAAGTTTCAGTAATTATATTAAGTTGTCGACAAAAGTTTACGCAATTGTATAATACTCGCTGAATAATTGCAAAAATACAGAAATTCATTGAACACGATGAAAATGGAAATATTAAGATACAAAAATATTGCACTTTTATCCCTATTATTCATTATAAACAAAGATTAACACTATTAATGTAAAACATATATTTTGTAATACGATATTCTAATTTTTCGATAACTGATCACTTTTCTAATAATCGAGATAAGAAAAGAGAAGACGAAATCAATATTACGACACAAACTTCGCCTTCCCAAATCGATTATATATTGAAACTTTGCTATCAATTCTATCAAATGGTACACAGTAATCCTTTTAAACATGCTTCAAATTATTGGAAACTGGAATGAAATCTGAATAGGTCCAGCTTGAACACTGGTCGGTAAGCGGTCTGTGGAATTTAAATGTAAATACGAATTTAAATTGGATGGATTGTGCGGTCATATAAATGGACTAAGATTCTTTTTGCATGCATTTTTACATAAAATTACAATGAAATCCAGGGTTCAATCATCAATGAAAAAATCATTCATATCCTAATTTTTACACTAATAGTAGTTTCCCTTCAAAACGTATAAAGCTTTCGTCTCTTACGCTACTAGCTACCCGTTCAAGCTTCGCATTAGTTGTATAGAGCTCTACATAAAACGTTTTGATTAAAAGAAAAATACGTATAGAAACATTCATTCTTATTTACTAAGAAAAAAAGTAATAATAAATCCCTTCGGCTGCATCAATAAAATTAAAAATGTATATCTTAAGATTAACAGTGTAAAACGCGGTTAGACGATTAACTTTATTTCTTTGTATCTATAACAATGACAATATTTTATAAAAAGAAGATATTTATTAAAAGAAAGATATCCAGATAAGCTATCTATCTAAATTATCAATCTATAAACTCATCCAGTGATACTGGTGGTAGGGCTTTGTGCAAGCTCGTCTGGGTAGGTACTCATCAGATATTCTACCGCAAAACAGCAATACTTGATATTGTTGTGTTCCGGTTTGTAGGGTGAGTGAGCCAGTGTAATTACAGGCACAAGGGACATAAAATCTTAGTTCCCAAGGTTGGTGGCGCATTGGCTATAAGCGATGGTTGACATTTCTTACAATGCCAATGTCTATGGGCGTTTGGTGACCACTTACCATCAGGTGGCCCACATGCTCGTCCACCTTCCTATTCTATAAAAAAAAAAAAAAGTAAAAGAGAATTATAAAAATATACAAAAACAAAAAATATATATTTATGAACAAATAAAATTACAACATTTGAACCATATCGTACGTAAGTAATTCGTATAACTAATTCGATTAGGATAACTGTTGGAGATCCGTTTTAACCTGTGTGCCAATCTTGAAACGACAGGCTGAGCATAAGGCGTAAACAGGACCATAAGGCGTAAATATAAACGTTTATGACTAATCTACATCAGACAGGTCAGTCAGTCAGTCTATATCAGTAAAACAGTCAGTCAGGCTTGGATTTTAATACTGAGAGGACGTGCAACTAAGTGAAAGGCTTCAAATATTTTTTTAAAGTAGACAAGTAAAAGTATGTTTGCTTCAAAATTGATAACGTCAAAAACATAATTGGCCGTTACGAAACACTCGACAGATGAGATACAATTAATTAGTAGATATTGAAAGAATTTATAATCAAAAAAAAGCGATGAATAAATATGGTGTAATACAAATAAAAATATACAACTTTCATTAATAAAATAAACATATCATTCCTTGCATTACAATAATATCCATGACTATCTCGTTGGTCTGGTGACTGGGGGTATAAGGCCACAGATACCGAGGTCCTGGGAAGCTCGTTCGCCCAGGAACTTATTATTAATCACAAACATCTGAGGAGATCCATCTCTGCTTTCGCCATCTCTAGATCCGACCCAGTCTATAATATATATACCATTTACTAATCAATTGAGTCGAACGGTGCACGGCTTGGTTGGCAGCTATTAATCAATTTTGCGATTTGAACGGTTAGCATCAGCACATATACACAAATGTAACATACATTGTGTATATGTGCTCTCAGAAATCCCCTCGTAATAAAGCCAGTGGAAAGCCCTTTATTCTAAATAATATATTCTACACAACATATCACATTTTTTTTGTTGATAATGACTACTAGTCCTTATCAAATTCCTATTTTCCTTAAATATCTATTAGTTTTCACACGCCCTATGCACACAATGTCGAGAATCTTATTAGTCGACTTTTAGACACAACATCTGAGAAACTTACTAAAAAAAATTACAAGAACTTACTTTACCTGATGAAATAATAATAATTTAAAAGAAGATTCTTTTAAAATGACTATTTCGGTTTTATTATTGTTAAATAACTCCAGGTTTCACATATCTTATTACTACGTTCTTAATGTTTAACTTCAAGTATAATAAAATTATTATAATCAACCCCTTAGTATGGACCTGATTTTATGCAGATGTATATTCTTCTTTATTTTCCCATACAGTACATGTATTACTTAGCTATTCATTTCCATTCTGACACTTGATTTATTTATTACGTATATAAAAAAAAAAAACATAAAAATGCCGACAGGCAATCAAACCTAATTTTAACTAGCTTAATTTTAAGTACTACCTAAAAATTCAGTTAAAAAGTTCTTTACAAATTTTATCTGCATATATATTTATGCAGCTAACCCCATTTCGCGAGTACATTCGACGTCCCACTTTCTCGGCCTCGGCTGCACAATACCTAGACATCTACTTGTATACTATACTAGATATTCAGTGCTTTCTCAGTCTAGGCGTTCTATTGAATTACAAGCTACACGAACTATTATTGAATTACGTCATAGATACTAACTTGATAAAATAGATCGATTTGTAACGATCTTGTTTTCGACTCCAGTGTAGGATGTTGACTATTCTCTATTCGGGTCATGTTAATATATATGTACAAAAAAATGTTTTCATATTACCATTAAAACTAAATACATATACAAATATAAATAGGCAAAGACCAGTACAGAACAAAATGGAAATAATAGTGGAAAAAATCAACCAATGCAAATTTTTCTATTTTTCTCAAATTTCAATGATGATGATTATGAACCACTGAAGGAACACTAGTTATAAAGACGAAAGGAATATGATTATATTGAAAACTTCTTTTGAACCATCTACCTCATTTGAGGTAGATGGTTGGAAAAGAAATGAAATGAATCAAAGACACTGATGCAAATTATGGCATTTCTAAGTTTGTAATGATTTAAAATTCATGCTTTGAGTTGCAGATTAAAAATCAACATAGTGTTTACGTGCTTAGAAGATAACCAACCTTGAGTAAAGTACATAAACATTTTTCACACATTATGGAACCTTAATAGTACCTATTATGTCTTCATTATAATAAGTGTGTCACACTTACCTACTATAATCTCAGATGGAATACAAATATAGCGATCCTATCGCTAAAAGTTTTCAAAATCAAGTTCTTTTTTTGTTTAAACTATTTTACAAATATTGAATTTTAACTAATTGGTGGTTTTGTTCAAGCCCGCCTGGGTAGTTTACCACCCATACATTACATATTCCACAGCCAAGCAACAATTTTTAGTAGGGACTCATAATTGTTGTAACCGGTTTAAAGAGCGAGTGAGCCAGTGTAACTACAGGCACAAAGGACCCAAAGTTAACGGCGTATTGACGATGTGAGAGTGGTTAATTTCTTACAGTGCCCGGATACTAATGTCAATAATACCAACTTCGATTAATTATTTATTATAAGTTTGACGTTTAAACGATTGCGGATTTGATGCATTGATTGATGTAATTAAATCTTGTATTAAATTACGTACAGGTATATCAGTTTGGAGACGTTTTTACCATTTGTAGTAGCGTAATACAGACAGTGACTAAAGCCTAAATACGAAGCGCTTTGAATCTACATTCATCATTCGCACTGCGAAACTGGAACCGTATTTCCTGATAGGTACAACGTTGGTGTCTTCAAATCCAGAGTAAGCAGGTTTCTCATAGGCAAGCGTGCTACATCCTAGACTGTGCCGATGCTTAACATCAGGCAAATCAACGGTCAAACGCTGGCCTATTAAGTGTAAAAAATAAATAAACCAGCTTGCATTAGCTACCATGTGCCTCGAATTCTTGCACAATTAGCGTTAGAAGTGTCATTTATTATATTCTTTTGTTAGTAATTAGTTATTTACATATTAAAATATATGGGAGAAAGTGAAAACTTACGTCTCAAAAAAGCTAAAACTATTTATAAACCAATGATACAATAATAATTAAACGTCATATTAGCTGAGGAAAGATTTAATTTGCCATAACGGTAGAGGAATGGAGAAATATTTGTCTACGTGCAAATTATAATAATCAAAGACATGTATAAAAAATATTACATATCATTTTTGAGAGATAGCGAGATAAAACCGAACAACTTAAAAAAATAGTTTTAGCTTTGAGCATTAAATATATTTAAATCAATATTTTACATTAATTAAATTCTGCTTATGTTCTGGACTACATTTTTTTATTTAATCTGTTAGAGTACTAAGTATGTGTATACTATATGCCGCCTCAGGGTTTCTTTAATAAGATAATAAACGCTAAAATACGCTAATGAACCTCTCACTTTAACAATAGACGAGATGTAAAGCCCCTTAACATTGAGTGGGAAAATGACACCGTGTAAGCGTCGCTAGCTAAGTGTAACACGATATACTATTTCACAGGTACCACGTCGTTTAATTCATTACTTAATATTTCCTATTATGTTAAGAACCTTGCACGGGGATTTTAAGATATACCTTATCGAATACGCAGAATGTATAATAATTTTAGTGTTTTATTCATTTTGTTATCAACTTTGAAAAACCGGTAAATGTCTCACTGCTTGGCTAAGCCCTCGTCTCCCTTTTGTGGAAGGATATAAGGAAGACTTTTGTCCGAAACATGTAGGTTTCATGTTATTTTCAATTACCACCAAGCGCAATGTAAATTATAAACACATATTGCGCATAATAATTTAGTGATGCTTGCCCGGTTTAGTTTAGAACTCGCATTCCTCGGGTTACTTCGGCTCATTAATATATCACAAAAACCTTAATCGGAACTTCCAAAATTTACATTCGCAAAAAATATGAGAGATTTAAACGCTTAAATACTCGAGTGATAGATGGTGTTTACCCAAAAATTCCCTTAGTCGTCTCTTATGGTGTTCACGGATAGAGATAGTGGTAGTTATAAATAAAATAGGGACATCGCACTCTTTTGCATTGAATCGGTGGGAACATAGAACTTTAGCGTAGTGGCGCGAGGATCGGTACCAGCGCAAACGTATCGTTGGACCGATCCTGCCGGCCCTCAAGTTCTGGATAAGACGACGTTCACAAGTAATGCCCGATCATGGTAGTTTTTGAAAATACCTGGGGAAGATTAAACACGAAGCGACGTACATATGTCACCAATGTAGTGCGAACCTGGACACTGCCCAGCATACGCTAGAGGCGTTGCCGTGGATGGTTAAGGTGGGGGTACCTCGCGTGTCTTATTTCAGACGACCATGAGGGATGTAGCCGGGGTGGGTCGCACTACCGTAGGTACTAGCGAGTGAAATTGCGCCCCCTGAGGAGAGCTCTGCCGAGGGAACGCAGATACGTTATATAGACTTGATCCCGTTATAGTTCTATCCTTCTATGGTGAAATCGTATCGGAGGGTGGCAGTTTCATTATTAAGCTCGCAGTAAGACTTAAAAAACATATCGACACTTCGGACTACAAAGGACGTGATATTTATATCACCTGATATTGGCGAAAATGACTTTTTAGTCCTTCACGGAGGCCATGGAGTCCTATTTGTATCTAACGGGTACGTTTCACAAATATTCAATAATTTTATAGATTTATAAATTTATTTAAGTCACTTGATAATTAAAAAACTAAACTATAGCCGTAGCTACCCCCCTCCCCATTTCGAAATACATACATATATATTATAAGACATTATTTGATAATTTATGTGTTATATTTGGGGTACAATGAAATTAAAACAAAAATTATCTTATGAAACTTTATTAACTTTTGATGAAGTATAAAAATCGTTGACTTAAATTCTAAGTTATTATACAATGTATACGTAGGATAAAAATCAACAGGTTGAAATAGTTTAAAGCCGGTAATCACACATAAATATTGCACCTAGAGATATTACTTGTTATTATTTAAACTTTGCTAAAAATATTTTATCTTTTTAGTAATTTTAAGTAACATTATAAAAATTTCAACATTAGAAAATTTGTTTTAAATTAATTAAACTTTTTTTTATCGCTAAAATCTAAATGACGCCTGTCATTATGACATTAAAGAAACGAAAAATTATTAATGAGTGAAAAAAGTCAAACATTACAATTTTAAGACTAGCAACATGAACACGAGTAATTTTTTTCTTCAATGACGCAAATAAAATAACGCAAACGTATTAAAATGTTATAAACAAATATATTCGATATATAAAAGAATGGCACGAAAATTATTACGTATAAAAAAGTATTATTTAAAAATGTAAAAGAAAAAAAATAAGGCATAAGAGAATTCATAAGAGTATTCGATATTTTTAATGTCATAATCAATTTTTTCTACATTATAAATAATTGAAAAACTTCCATCATCTAAAATTTAACTAAAATAGCCTCAAATTTCGAGATTCTTTTAAATTCGAATTCAATTAATATCATTGGACCAAACAAAGAGACAAAAATAACTTTATTTATTATATACAATAAAATTATTGCAAAAAATTGATTAAAAAATCTGTGTGAATATAAAAATTAACGTTTATTATAAGAGAAAATTAACTATTTATGCCCGGTTACTATATTTAACGAATGGTTATTGTAGATCAATAATAATCGATTATTTATAATGCCCGGTTATTATATTCAAAATACGATTTGTTTTGCTACCGGATACTAGAATTTATGTTATAGGCAAAGCAACTGGTACACCTGATGGTAAGTGGTCACCACCATAGACATTGGCGATGTAAGAAATAATAAAGATTCCTTCCATCGCCAATGCGCCACCAACCTTGGGAACTGAGATGTTATGTCCCTTGTGCTTGTAGTTACACTGGCTCACTCACTCTTCAAGCCGGAACGCAACAATACTAAGCATTGCTGCTTAGCGGCAGACTATCTGATGATTGGATGTTACCCACCGATCCGGGCCTTCACAAAGCCCTACCACAAGGTAACATTTACAATTTCTGAAACACTAGAACACCACATATTCATACCAGACCCTATTATCCCTATTATATTATACGTAGCAATCTGATCCATAGATAGCAAGCCGATGTTAGCTTTTATATATAATCAAATTCTATGAATCAACCAGTAACCAGGGATGTCAGTTTTATAAATGAATATATTGTCTATTTAGTTAACGTGTAATATTTTGCTTAGAAATAATTGATACTACGACACTTATGATAAAAAGATCAATAAAAAAATCGACATTGACACTTATTGTTAAAATAATAAAGAAAAAAAAATAGCTTGATATCAGATCATACATTGTTGTTTACACAACTGCGCTGCTGGCCATCTGGTTGACACCACACGTTCCGTCGCCACGATAAACGCGGTAGTAACCCTGCTCCCCCCACGACTTACCCCACGAATTCTTTACGATCCAGTAGGGAAGAGTTTTGTGGAACAGAGGATAATCTGAAGAGAGCAAAATACATAAAGTTTATAGAACACGAAAGAAAAATATTTTTGATATACAGTAACAGCCTGTAAATTTCCCACTGCTGGGCTAAGGCCTCCTCTCCCTTTTTTTTTTGAGGAGAAGGTTTGGAGCTTATTCCACCACGCTGCTCCAGTGCGGGTTGGTGGAATACACATGTGGCAGAATTTCGATGAAATTAGACACATGCAGGTTTCCTCACGATGTTTTCCTTCACCGAAAAGCACGAGATGAATTATAAACAGAAATTAAGCACATGTAAATTCAGAGGTGCTTGCCCGGGTTTGAACCCACGTTCACGCGTGAATCTTAACCGATGTTAAGATTCACGCGTTCTTACCACTGGGCCATCTCGGCTTTTTGATATGATTTATCCCATATATTATTATAAATATTTAATTACAAAAAGCTTTTCATTTCATTTCTTGTAACTCATCTTAAGGAATATATAAACGTGTATAAGGAATATACATACATAGGCTTGGAATGTTTTTAAAAATCATTGATATTATTATGCAGAAAAACGAAATTTTGTTAACCGGTCCGTTTATATTTTATTAAACTTGTAAATAATTCTAAAATGCTTCCTTCAATACATTGATATTGAAATTTTAGTAATTCGGTTACAAACTAGAATAATATTTAAAGCTCTCAAAAATTTTAAAGAAGAGTTATATGGAGGAAAAGTTTTGAATTTTTTAAATATATTTGGCGATATTAAAACAAATGGTTTTTTTTTACCTTTTACGCCGTATCCCACAATGAGGACACCGTGATCCAAATTCGACGGACTGCAAAGAACCTTCCATGGGTGAGAAACGCCGCCCACATAGAACTGCATCGCGTTCGCATTTATACCTGCAAATATTAATATTAATAATATTTTAGAGTACTATTTTTTTCGTTCTATTTAATGACCGAACACGAATTTGCTGTGCTGAAATTTGGTTCCAATGTTGGTGGGACATTGGCTGTCTGTTATATACTTTTATGAGGATATAAAATAAAAACTTATTCATTGAATAAACGTAAAAAAATGTCTATGCAATTTTAAATCGATTCATTCTTCGTCAAACATTTTTAGCATTACAGTTCGATAAACATTAATTTCACAATTATAACATTAACGAGATTACATAGATAAATAATATTTATTTATAGTAGATTATACTGCGATATACATATAGTAATGTTGGAAATGAACTCACCAATGGAAATAGGGCCGTTCTGAACAAGCCACTTGGCCATGTCAGTCTCGTTGGACGTTATGTTGACTGCGCTCGTGATCCTCACTTTTGATAGTGTTTTGTTGAAGGCACACTTGTCATTTTCACCTTCATATGGATAGTCGTTCTCTGTTTCTAAGCCGCCGAGTTGTTCTATTGCTCTATAAAAAGAATTTTGGTACTTTTCACACGGTCTATATTAGCTTCAATTATACCTCTTATACGCTTCACCTTACGAGAAAATAAACGTCTGTATCTAGTGTACAGTACTCAAGTTGTACCCTTAAATCGTTAACCAACTTCTAATAGCCGTTACGATTTGTAACATGAGATCAGTCCATTCGAAGGCAGGGACATTTTTTTTTATGTTACGAAAGCATAGCCGATCTGCTAAATAGTAAAGTTACTAAAATATATTTTAATACATGAACTAAATATATATATTTATTCATCAAAAGTAAAAAAAAGGTTACGGCAATAATTATATTAGTGTTTTCATTTCATTTCCTTTATAATTAACTAACCGTTGTTCTATAATAAAATCGAAGTGTCAATAACATGCAGGATGCATTTATATATAACTGCCACATTCAGTAACAATCCGCTGCGGATGCCAAGCGGATGTTATCATATTTTAAAACTTCATTCCGACGGACGTAATTGAATTCTTGCAATTAATCAAACAGAATCGTTTGCGAATCTGTAAATAATATTAATCACGTTGTTTTTCCACTCAGCACCGTTCATTGTTTAATAATAGCGTGCGAATTTACGACATTTTTATTGTATTGTTTAATTCAAAAGAGGAAAACAATTGAAAAACTAACTGAATTAACGCAAAAATATAAAAATCTAACGACTTATAAAATCATTTCATCTGTGTCATTAATCATTTTATAACTTATTGTGGGTATGGCTTAGCATGGGTAATGAAATGGTTACTGGAAATTTTAACTTTAAAAGGGGTAAATGGGAATGGAACTTTGTATGGATTATACTCGTACGAAGTCAAATCAGTAAATAGATATAGAGGTTTCCTGTACGGAGGTTCTTTGATTAGGACGGGGAATCCCATGCCTCAGAAAGCAGGTAAATCAATCGGTCCCTTACCTAGTCTCTCTCTCTCTCCGCTCGTATCGAATCATCTTTATCATCATCATCATAAATTTTACGTTTAAAATTGACTGACATGTGTTTAAACACGTCGCTTAAAATATGATAATAAGGATAAACATATTCATAGCAAATTATGCAACAAAAACAAATGAAAATTCATTAAATTAACCTCATAATACGAAAGATAAGCTACCAGTCCTAATAAATGTTACGTAAACATTATTATTTTCCTTGTTATGAATGATTAATTACAAAATTGAGAAGTTAAAAGAACAAGGTCATTTTCAAAATCAATCAAAAAGGGGAAGTCCAAAAATAATCTAGTTTATTAATTAATATTTAAATAACTTTATATACAAATAACTAATGCCGGGTATTTTTTGCAATACCTTCTTTTGTAAAAATTGAAGTGTCAAAAACAGCTGTACAAATATTTAACTCAATCGTATGAATAATATATACACAATGAATTCATTCTTTAATACATTATTGGTAACAAAAATATGGGATATATTTATTCCAAAGATAGGAATAATGATATTCAACTGGACACCTTGTTATTACAATTAAACAACAAAACAAAGGCCAAAAAAACGCCGTAATTGATTTTTAGATTTGACATGATGTGTGACCTTATTAGCAAAATCGTAAACTATGTGTAATTTTATTTATTACAATGTGTTATGTAACACATAGTATGTTATGTACATATTGTAGCTTCTGCGCTGCTTATGTATATAAACTTGTAACTACGCCAAATCTCTCCTCCGTGCTCACAATATCCTTAAAAACGTTTGCAAGACGTTTGCACACCTATACAAAGATTTTCTTTCACGTATTAATATATACATTTACTTGTCTGAGGGAGAGTATTTGATTATGTAAGCAGATGCCACGCTTGCCACGAAGTTATAAGATTAAAGCTTATGTATATTAAAAAAATCATTAATAGACGGCACGTTGTAAAACAGCATTACACGGCAGTATATTAGTGACAGAAAACCATCGAATTAAAAAAAGTGCAATCTAGTTAATACGAGATGTCTATAAATATATGAATGGTAATACTTTTAATAAGAAACTATCTTAGGAATAAAAATGATTTTAAATTTTAGGAAAAAAAAAACCTGCAATAAAAATAATAAGCAAAGCACTAAATGCAAATAGGTCTTATTCTAACAGTATATTAAGCTGATAATAAACTAAGTTGGTGAGAATTTGTAGACTTATAAACAATCACTGTATTGGTCCAAACTGGTATTCTAATCTATACCTCGGAATCTGCAACCGTATTATCTAGCCACTACACCTAGGCTGTGGCAGGTTAGAAATGTTCTTACCGATATGCGTTGTCTGGAAGACCGCCGTTGCACCCTTCGTCTAACTTGTCACAATCGACGAGCTCCTGTTCCGAAAGCGACACCAGCTCGCCCGTTTGAATTTTCCACTGACCTTCTATATTACCTGCAAGTAAAAGTATGACGTTGTCTTTATCTTATATGTCACAGAATAATCTTTAGATTCTGAAAGTTACTTTCAATTAGTATTAAGTTGTTATATTTGCCGCGTGCAACACAAGATGGATCGGTTAAAAACAATAGTAATGTTAAACAGTAATATACCTGTCACACTAAATGCCCAACAACTGCCACATGAACCTTGATCTTTAACTTCAGTGACTGCATTGTACTGCCTCCAATCAAACAAGGCCGGAAGATGCACCTGAGGAATCTCAGCCTTCCTCATCGGTATTTGATTATGGTCTCGAAGACTCGGTTTCAATCCCATATATTTTTGTCCGAACTCCTCGTAGGTTAAATCGGCAAATCTTGTAACGGCATATCTAGCGGTTCCTCTTTCATGAGTGTTGAAATCATGAATTTTCTTCACATTATCTTTAAATATGCTGAACCTTTTGAGCATTTCGTTGTGATCATTTATATAATCGGGCCTGTATGTAGCCAGAAAATCGGAAAACAAATGTTCCGCTTGTATGCTTCGGTATAGTTCAGTCGTAGCGCCATCTTGATAATCGCAAGTCACGCGATAAATAGGCGGCCGGTCAGTCCAAGTTCGCAACCAAACATTTACACGACAAAACTTATTTAAGCCCATATCATTGACCAATTTGCAGTCATCTTTAATGCTTAATGCCAAACAGTCCGTATACCCAACTTCGATCTTCATTCTATAATGAAGACCAGCAATTTCTTGTTTTTCTAATGAATATACTCTTACAACTTTTTGTCTTCTTGGACTTGGGTACTTCGCTTCGATATGCTTTAGAGCCTCGTTTGCCAATTGCATAGCATTCTCGGTACTCTCGAACTCAACATGCGATTCGAGAGGCGTTTCATCGTCCTCACAACTGACGTCAATCTGTCTGCCATTTTCCAACCAAAGTCGCTCCCAAACGTGCGAAATGCAATGTCGCCGGGGTAAGTGTTCTATGAATTCACATGTTGTGATATTATCGACCCATTCGTACTTTAGACAATTTGTGTAACCCACATCGAAATCTATAGTAGTAAGCTTTCCGGTAGTAATTTTGTTTGAAAAGCTATTAATTTGCATAACTCTTTGTTTATATTTATTTATTGAAGACATTTCTAGCTTTTCTAATGACTCTTTTACAAAATGTTGTATAGTTTTATCATCAGACGTTATATTCTTGAATTCTAAAGATCGCTTATCGCGATACTGTTTCTCTTGATTACAATGTGTAGTGATTTTTCCAATTTTTTTACTATTTGATTTCATCCACACATATGAGGTACATATCTTTGGCGTTTTAGATACATCTACATAACACTCGTTAGGGTTTTGCTCAAAATCAACATGTTTCGAACAATTTAATGAAGTAACTACGAAAGACACTTTCATAGGAGTGTTGGAATCTAAGCTAGGTATAACGTGCGGTTCGCCGCTGTGAATCAATTTGTTTTGAATCTTAGGTGACTTTTCCAACTCCTTTAAAGATCGCCTTATAATTTCTGGTATCGATATACCTGTGACTTTTTTGAAATCTGCTTCATCATCACACACTACACTAATGCTTTCCACGACTAATTCATCATCAGGCGATGGTCGCAAGTCAACAAAACATAGTCTATGATACATTCCCGATAACTCTTCACAACCAGCTAAGTGCATTTCATCTTGATGTCGTAAGCAGAAAGTATATGCAGTTTCTATATACATTTTTATCGTATTTACACCTCTATTCATATGGCTTCGAGTAGAATGAATAGTTATAAGCTTTTGTAAATTGTTTGTATCAGACTTATCATTAATTTGATTTATAGCGCGATCCACATAGTAATACATAGTGTCCTCGTCGATATCATTTTCACCTGAATCTATTTGTCTCTTTGTTCTTTTATTATCATATAAATCGTCTCTTTTAACATTTTTTGTATACACTTTTTTACAAGTTACATTTATCTCTTTGTCTGATTTTAACCATGGTCTATTCCATACTTCCGATTCACAGCGTAGTACGGTTTGAGGTTTTAGCAAACTGCAGTCGTCTATTAGATTTGGGCCATCAGTAAGTAAGCACTTTGTTGGTGATATTGAGAATTCTAGCTTTGTAAGAACACCTTCTACCATTTGTTCGGTTACATGATGTATTTTAACAATTTTATGTAAATATTTCGCGTTATTTAATTGCTGGTATTTTTCTAGAGACTGTTCAGCTAATTGTTTATACTCTTTATTATCTATATTTTTTTCTTCTGGAGCTCCCAAGCGGATGCTGCGTTTATTTCTATCATTTTCATATTTATCAGAAACTTGTTCATCACTGAAAATTTCATTACAATGTACATCAATTTCCTTGCTTCCTTTCCAAGGACGATCCCAAATTTTTGAATGACAGTAAAAGGTGTTATCTGTATTGCATTTGGATGTTTTTGTGGTACATGATACAGGTGTAGCCATAAAATCTATTTTATAAATTATTCCTGAAACCAGATGTTCAATTACCTGTTTTACGGTTATATTATGTTTTGCTTTTATTTTATGAACACTTTGATATTTCTTTAATGACTCTTCAGCCAATAATTTGTACTTTTCATTATTAGGATTCTTTTTTTTTGGAGCTCCCGTTAATGCTCGTTTACGTTTAATATGTGGCTTATTTACATCTTCTTTGTTTTGAGTACCAAAATTATCTGTGTCTTGTCTTGGATTCAAAACATCAACCTCAGAAGCTATATACCGTTTTTTTCTGGATTCACTACCTAAACCATCACAATTTACTTTATACTCAGTCTTCTTCAACCAAGGCCGTTGCCATATTTCTGAATGACAGATATGTTTTTGATTTTGGTTATTTTTATTGGTTATTTGAAAATACATTTTTATTAACTCTCCAGCTACCACTTGCTTTGTAACATTTTCAACTTTTACAACTATATACTCATTACCAATACTTTGTGCTTGTAAAAACTTTTCCAATGATTTATCAGCTAGCAATTTATATTGTGGTGCAGTAGGATCTGTTTCTTGAGGTGCCCCTACATACAATGATCTTTTTTTAACAAATTTATGACTGGTTTTTTCTATAGTGTCATCACACTCGACCTTTATTTGTTTACCGTCTTCTAACCAAGGACGATCCCATGTTTGCACTTGACACTTTCGTAATGGTTCATTATCTAATAATTCACAAGTATTCAAATCAACTTTATATACATTAGTACATTTTGTGTAACCCACAGCAAACTTTACTTCAGTCAACAATCCTCCTATAAGCTGAGTTGTCACAGAAATAATCTCTACAACCTTTTGCTTATTGTTCCTATTCGAATTGACATCTAAATATTGCAAGGCATCTTGCACCATGTCAAATACTTTTGGATCATTTAAGCCCTTTATTTCATTTGATTTTTTCTTTTTAGTAAATCTTTCATCAATAGGCCTTTGAGTACATAGATATGTCAATTTTGTCTCTTTTAACCAATGTCTTTCATGTACAGTTATTTCGCATATATTGGAATCCATACTTTGTATTACTGTGCAATTTTTTCTATTCTCATATGGAATTGTTTTATTGCAATCAGTATATACAAGATTTATGATTATTTTCGTTAGCCTACCTGAAGCTTGTTGTGTACTAGCTTCTAATATTTCTTCGATTTTCATTGCATTCGGATGCAATGACTCTTTTTCGATTTTTTTTACTGAGTCCTTAGTAAGTTTTAATAGAACGGGATCATTTAATGGAATACTTTCTGGATTGCTGAGCGGTATTTTTTTCTTTTTCTCATCATGACAAAATGCACTTAAAATTTGAGGTGTACTTTGATCAAAAACTTCAATTACACCATTGCATATTTTAGTTACCTCATTATTACTGTCACAATCTACTTTGTCACAAGGAATTGCAACACGTGCTTGGATATAAAAAAAATGTTGGAAATTTTCATATTCTTCTTCTGCAGTAATAATTTCTTTGAGGATTCTTGTTTTTACTTCTAAATCCATCTCATTAATGTAATCTACCAAATTCTGTGCTAATTTATATAAATATTGTGCATTGTTGACATTATCCTTAATCTTATGGATCTTTTCAGCGAGAGACATAATTTTTAAATCATGGTCGTAACTTCTTTTATTCCTTACAATATCATAGTGATTACCATCGAAACCAGCAGAGTTGAAAAAATTTATCAACTCATCTATTGCTTTTTTCTTATCTTCATTTAAAAGAGTAGTCTTTTCTTGATTCTCGGGTGGTTTCTGTGGAGCTGAATTGTCACTGTATTGCCTCACTGTCTCCATAGTAGAAACATGGTGTGTATTCTCATCACCTGTGTTTGGTGATTTTATTGTTTCACTGAGTTCACTTACAGTTGTGTCATGAAATTTAGAATGAGGAATTATTTGTTCTTCCAAATTTTTCATTTCATTATCAGTTAACGTTTTTTCTTGTTGCGGCTGCATTTGTACATCTGTGTTATGAATTGCTTTAAGAATTTCATCCACGGATCCTGTATTTGCAATATTGTCATTATTATTAGGTTTTGGGGTACCATCATCACTTTCATTTTTATTTACAGGTAGATTAATATCATTATTTCTATTATTGTCATCATTGTTTGGTATATATTCTCCCTCATCTCCAAACAGCCATTCCTCTGTACAGTTATTCGATAAAACAGTTCTATACTTAGAACCATCACGCATTCTTATCCAACTTTTTTCTTTTACTGTTACCTTACATGGTTTAATTTCGACACATTCATTTTTTGGTGGTGAGCATTTATTGAAACTAACTTGAAGTGTTAAGATATATCGGACACCATTGACAACCTGTAATAAAATATAATTATTAATAAATATAGTAAGTTGATTGCTGTAGAACATATATTATAAATATATATCTACTAACTAACTTACTTGCACTTGTCTTTCCACATCGAGCACAGAGTCAAGTGAGTGCTTGACACTAGGCTCATGTTTATCTAATTGCTTGATAGCGAGAGCAGCAAGGTCATTGACTCCAGGTGCTTCAATGTTCACATGACTTGAGCATCCTATACAGGAACCACCAAACTGTTTTCTAGGTATTGCTACAAACTGCTCACCAGATGTAATCTGATAGTAAAAAAAGATAATGGCAATGAGATTTTATTAATTTTTAAATTTATATAAATTTATATCAAGGTATTTCGAATTCAATAATATAAACATTTTATGGCAGCATTTGTAGCAATTTTGACTTGATAACAATACAAAAGGATATTTTTGTCAATTTAATAATTAATTTGAAATATTTTACCCCAATATTCGATTGGACTTCATTATCCAGATGCACAGGTTCATGGGCAGTGGGAAGTTCTATTTGTGTAGTTTGATCAATTTCCTGCTGATCATCTTCAGTGGACTTTTGCTCTGTTATCTGATCAAGGTTTTCACAGTGATATTCATTATTCTGTACACTTATACCAATTTCGTTCAAGTCTTGTATAGTTGCAGAACATTTTAAGTATCTTGAAGAATCAAAGTCATGATTATCTGTGGCTTTCAATTTGATTTCAATATAATAACTTTCACTATCATCATTCTAGAACAAAATAATTTTAATGTTTATAGATATATATATAGTATATAGTTTATTACATAGTTTGTTACAAGTTGTAACAATTTTTCTTGTCTTACAATTTTTTAAAATCAGTTTTAAGGTATTTTTTTTATATTAAGTGCTTCAAGGTTACAAGAAGTTATTTGCCTGATAATGTTGTAAAACATTAACATTTTGATATCATATAAAATAAAATTTTATATTCATAATTATAAGTAACCAATGACCATACGATAATAAAAACAGGGGTCTCCCTTACGATAACCTTAAGCAAAAAAACGTATTCTATTGTTGTTGCACTTACCGTTTTTTGCGCATTAATAATAGCACCATCTTCGTAAGTGTACGGCTGGTTTGGTAAGTTATTTAGGTAATCCACAAAACCATTTAAAAATTTATCCTTTCTTTCGAGGTCTAATTCGGCTAAACAAACAGATAATAGAAAATACACATTTATCGTAAACGCAAATTTTAACCACCGCATGACGTATTATTCAGGCGATATCATAGCTGAACACACAAAAACGGAATGAAGAAAAGACTATGTCACTACGACTTATTTAAAATAGTGAATGATTCAACAAAACCGCAGTGATCACTGATCATAACAATCACCTAACAAGACATTAACAAAATAATATGAATTTTGTATTGACATTGACATAAAACTTTGACTTATAATATCTTTATAATACTTTATTAATAAAAAATGCATGGGATATAATTCTTATTTTACTTTTTAACCTTTATTAATTAATGTTTAATTAATTTAAACATTAATTTAAAGGCTTATATCAATTACGTAAAAAAATTTATGTCATTAGATAAACCGCAAATGTATTCATTATTTAAAACAGTTTAAACAACATTATTATTTAATAAAAGACATATATGTAAGGGTTAAAGACATATATTTACTGGTGGTAGTGCTTTGTGCAAGCTCGTCTGGGTAGGTACCACCCACTCATCAGATATTCTACCGCAAAACAGCAATACTTGATATTGTTGTGTTCCGGTTTGAAGGGTGAGTGAGCCAGTGTAATTATAGGCACAAGGGACATAAAATCTTAGTTCCCAAGGTTGGTGGCGCATTGGATATGTAAGCGATGGTTAACATTTCTTACAATGCCAATGTCTAAGAGCGTTGGTGACCACTTACCATCAGGTGGCCCATATGCTCGTCCGCCTTCCTATTCTATAAAAAAAAGGGTGTAGTCTGGTTTAAAGGTTAGACCAGTATAACTGAAAAAAATATGAAATAAAATTCGAGACAACATTTTTAATGAAAATATTAACTGTGTCATTTTTTTAATATAATCTTAACAACAATCGGCTCCTTCAAATTTCAACACCAGTAGCGCCATCTAAATAGCATACAATTTGATGGACACTTTTGATATACAAAGATACTTCAAACCCCTACCTACACTCCATATTTCAGAACTTGACAAATTCTTGACAATTCACATTTTTGACGATTCACCATTAAAAGACACTGACAATACTGACATTTGACAAGCTGTTGGAATTGACATATAATAAATAAATACCGTTACCTATAGCTTCGTAGTACTGTAGCTTTCACCCCTGATTTTTAATTTATATTGATATGTATACAATATTTTTTATATCTATAGCATACGTTATACTAATGTAAATATACACTATGACTGAGTTAAATAAAAAACGGTCAGCACCTTCGTCGAATAATAAAATGTATGTCATTTGTACTGAAGTTTAAAGTACAAAAAACTTTAATTCATGAAAAAAATGTATAAATATTAAACTTTATTTCTATTGTTTTCTAAGATGGTGGATAACATTCGGCATTCTCTGCGGAGGAACATTCTTAACTCGATTTTACAAAGTTTTAGAACCTGATCATGTTTGGTGAGTTTTGCATTTAACAAATATATTTCTTATATTATTAATACAGAGTATTATTATGTAATTGCGTTTTTTAAATACTAATCTGTAAAAGATTAAATATTAGAAATGAGTCAAAATACTATTGTTACAGTTGGGATGAAACACATTTTGGCAAAATGGCAAGTTGGTATATAAATCGAACACTCTTCTTTGATGTCCATCCTCCGCTTGGAAAGGTACTATTATTCAGCTTATATATATTGTTTAAAATTTAATTATAAATATGCTTTCCAAGCCATGGGAGTGTACACACTTCTTACTTCCATATTCTGGGCGGCTACTGACAATTTTCGACAGAAAAATATTTTATATACTGTCAACAATGGCAATATTATAAATAGTCGATAATATGTAAATAGATTTTCCTTTCATTAAATTCCAGTATTTTGTTTAATTTGTGTGCAATTAACATTAGAGTGATTAAATTTTAGATGCTCATAGCTTTGTCTGGAAAGTTGACTGGATATGATGGAACATTTCCTTTTGAAAAACCCGGTGACAAATATGATGGGGCTAGATATGAAGGCATGAGAATTGTAAGTTAAAATAATAATCCAATTGTACATTAATTAGATCCAGATATAAATAAACTGATCAAGACTAACGAAAAAAAAATTATTGACCATTTCCTAAGTTTATTAGAAAAGAAAAAGTATATATATTATAATAACATATTTTCTTAACTTGTTTATGCAAAAATATATTTCATTAATTTCTAAGATTGTAAAATACCACTGACTTAGTTTAAATGATGTAGAAGATTTAATGAAATTTATTTATTGAAATAACTAAATGTTACACAGACATAGATATACAAGTATATTTTTATGGCAAGTTTGTATTATGTATATTGTAATTACTTTGGGATAATGTTGAAAAAAAATTTATAAGTTCATTCTATTGATTTTAAAAAAACAAAAATTTACTCCATGTAAATAATGTCCAAAACTTGAAACTATATAGTTCGTACAAAGCAAGAGATATAATTAAAGTAACAGCCTCCAGTGGCCCAGTTAAATTCGTCAATCCCATTGATAGTGGCGTCAGCACACCCAGGAACCGCCGTGTACATTGGAGTTCAAATTAACATACAAAATGGTTTTTTTTTTCATCAAAAATGAGCTCCTCATTTTTTTTTACCTCAGCAGTGGGATTTTACTTTTACTGTAAATAATGTGCTTAAATATAAAAGTATCTTAGCAACCAAGCGTCACTCAGTTTTAATAATGAGTTAAAATTTATACTTATAAAAGTATCTTCTTTAAGGTCATTTAACTAATTAAAATTTATTATAAGGTTTAATAAAAACTTTTATTACAGTTTTGCACTACATTAGGAGCTCTAATAATTCCACTCACATTTTTAACAATGTGGGAGATGACTAAATCAATTGACTCCACTTTCATTGGAACATTACTTTTACTATGTGGTAAGCATTATGCCCTTAAATATTTGAATGCTACATTATATATGAGTTGAGATGGCATAGTTTTCAGAACATTTGAATCTTAACCTAAGGTTGTGGGTTTAAACCCAGGCAAGCCCCACTTAATTTGTGATTACAATTTATGTTATACTTTGTGTTAAAGGGAACATGTTGTTGTTAATAGTTGTTGTAAATAGTAATAAATGTAATTTATTATTAAATATTTACTGCACATAATATAACATGGATAAGAAGTTGGGCCTAATTTTCTATGACTGAGGATGTAATTTTTTCTTAACATGAATTTTTTCTTAAATAAAAATAAATGTTCATGCACACTGCATGATCAAGCAAATATTTCAGCATCTATTAATATGAATGAAAATACAAGCATTATTTTATTTTAATTGATCACATATATTTGACCCATGATTGTTTTTAAGAATCGTGCATGAGCACAATGTGCCACTTATCTATAGAGATTCTGCATGAACTAAGAGCAAATTATTTATTTAAGCGTTCGAAATTATTACAACTACCATCTGTGATAATTACAGCACTAGATGTCTGGTTCCTGAATATATTTTAGATGTTTTTGGCTAACAGTCCTAGAGATCACACATTGCACACAAACACAAGAACACACACTCAGCATTTTAAATGATGCTAAATTACAATGTTTAATAAAGATATTTATTAAACATAATATTCTTTGAAATTGTTTTTTCTAGTTTGCTATTCTTTTTGAATTAATAAACTTTTACTATTTTTTTAGATGTCGGCTTTTTGACTCTTAACAGATACATTTTGCTTGACCCAATTCTTTTATTTTTTATGAGCTGTTCAATGTATGGTGTGTTTAAGGTAAGCTTATTAATTTAATTTTAAACATACTAAAAAAAAAACAATTTTTAAAATTAAGATAATGATTTTTAGATAATTTTGTTTCCATTTCTGATGTGTATTAATTTATTTTGGGTAAACTAATTAATTATACTGCCTTCTCTACAGGTTCGATCGCTCACTGATTCTGGTCTAGAGCCATTTTGCACAAGAATGTTATGTTGGCAGTTATACTTGGGCGCTTCACTTGCTTGTACAATGTCTGTTAAATTTGTCGGTCTGTTTGTTGTTCTCTTCGTTGGTCTTCGAACTATTGCTGATTTGTGGAATGTGCTGGGTGACTTAACGAAGCCTGTGGTGAGTTGATTCTACCTAAAATATTGTATATAATAGTTATTAGTGTACGAAAAGTAATTAAATAAATAATACTTGTAATTCACAAAACACAGTCTAAATGTCTGTTTATTAACATTGGTAGAATAAGTGATAAAGATAATCTTATATTGACGAGTTTCCGACTCCGCAGTCATTAAATCTTTCCTTGGACAATGTTTTATTTTCTATAAAAAAAAAAATTAACAGTTAATAAATTTAAATCTTGTTGAAATCAATATCCCAAAAAAACATATTTATTTTAGTTAATGTCCTGTTTCAGAGTTTGACGATAAAGCATCTCATTGGCAGAAGCATTACTCTTATATTATGGCCAATTATACTGTATGTTTTCTTTTTCTGGATTCATCTAACGGTACTCAGTAAAAGGTAAGTGTTACACGATATAAAAAAAATCCACTTACGTTTTTCCGGTTTACATTTGTTACTACATAGTGGTGTAATTGCAATAAAACAAAACGCTCCATAAATGCCAATTCTATATTTGAAGAGTTAGCGCGATTCAGAAACATGCTTTTTATTCATGGAGCTGTTAACAATCACATTCGTTAATGTTAACTTTTTATGTTCAAATAAATATCCGTGTCATCTTCCGTGACAGAAGTTTTTTAGATTTTTATTAAATTAAAATATAGTTAATGATTGTCTTTGTAACACAGACTTGAATTACGTCAACAATGCTGACGTTAAGGAAGGTGGTTTAAAATACACGATGTCCTTCCGAAAAGTGATAACCGAATTTCAAGCTGAAATTGGGTACAAAGCTTAGTTTTGAAAGATAAGTTTCCAAATGTTGTTTGACACGTTTGAATAGTTTTCGAGATATTTAATTTTGCAAGTCATTTTACCGCACGGCTGTACCTTTATATGTATAATATGTAGTATAAGAAAAAAATAATCCACCGAGGCATGGATACAATACAACCATAAAATATCGAGTATAATTTATATTAAAATGTCCGGTATATTATGTATCTTTTTTATTATTCTAGTGGGAACGGGGATGGTTTCTACTCATCTGGTTTCCAAGCGCGTTTGGAAGGTAATAGCCTTCACAACGCTAGCGCACCTCGAGTTCTCGCTTATGGGGCCATCATCACTTTAAAGAACCACCGAACAGGTGGGGGGTATCTACACTCCCACCATCATCTGTACCCAGCCGGCGTAGGCGCGAGACAGCAACAGGTAAAGTATCTCTACCGGGGGACATGTATGGGGATAGGATATCGTCCGAGCAACCGTTTAAACCTGCGAAATTGTAACCGGTAGTCGGTACCCTCACGACAGACTTTCAAAGTTAATCCTCTGTGTTAATTTTATTATTTTAATTTAAAAAAATAAACTGGACGTGTCCGCCCGCAGATAACGACGTACACGCACAAGGACGACAACAACCGCTGGCAGGTGCGGGCGTGGGACGGCGCGGCGCGGGCGGGCGCGGTGCGCGTGCGCAGCGGCGACCTGCTGCGCCTCACGCACGCGCCCAGCGCGCGCAACCTGCACTCGCACCGCGAGCGCGCGCCGCTGTCGCACAAGCTGCTGCAGGTCACCGGCTACGGGGAGGTGAGCGCCCCGGCCGTCGATACACTTATTTATATCACGTTTTTATTATTGTATGTTTTTAATAATAAAGCTTAAACCTTTCGTCTGGTACGGCTTCGCTGGAAGTCCGGCTGGTGCGAAAGTTTGCTATCAATATTATTTATTTATTATATTTTCTTCTGATTCTGATCGGTTACTTTGCCAACGTTCAGAGCAAATATTAGTATATCAACCCTAATGTGTTGTAAACGAATTTTACTGGTGGTAGGGCTTTGTGCAAGCTCGTCTGGGTAGATCCCACCCACTCATCAGATATTCTGCCGCAAAACAGCAGTACTTGGTATTGTTGTGTTCCGGTTTGAAGGAGGAGTAATTTTCAATCAAAGCCGAAGATCGATCGGCAAAACTAACAAAATAATTATTCCAGGACGGCGTCGGCGATGCCAACGATGTGTGGAAGGTCATCATATCCGGTGGCAAAGATGGGGACGAAATTCAAACCGTTCGCAGCAAGATTATGTTTGTGCACTACTTGCAGGTAAGTACCATTTTAATATAGACTTTAACCATTATCGATGTGTATTAATTATATTTAAACATTATCGAGCTTAAAGTGCACTCAAATATTAAATATGTAGGCGTATCAGGTGATCGATGTGAGCGGATGTCCTCACCATCAGACATTACGTGTGGGCGATATGAGGGTACGGGTAACAGATAACAAATTCAGCATTACTCAAACGATTTACTAATAACTTTTAACACAATTATAATAACGAGTCGTAAGACAGTTTCTAGACGTGTTGTCTGTACAGCGACTGGCACTGAAGTGTCGTGGCTGGCACTGAAGTGGACGGTGGACGAGCATATGGGCCAACTGATGGTAAGTGGTCACCAACGCTCTTTTAGACATTGGCATTGTAAGAAATGTCAACCATCGCTTAAATAGCCAATGCGCCACCAACCTTAAATAAATTTACGACACTTAAATAAATTTATTTATCGAATAACTTAAATTTCATTGAAATTTGCAGGCGTGCGCTTTAACGACGACCGGGAAACAACTACCGAAGTGGGGCTTCGAACAGCAAGAGGTCGCGTGTAATCCTAATTTACGAGATAAAAACGCTCTTTGGAACGTCGAGGACAATATATTCGATCAGTGTTAGTATTGTTTTATATACAGCATAAATTAATATGTGGTATTAAGATCAACTATAATATATACGAGCAGGTTGGCGTGGTTGGTAGATACTTGCCTTTCACTTCGATGGTTGTGGGTTCAATTCCCATCCAGGACAGATATTTGTGTGCATGAACATGTCTGTTTGTCCTTAATCTGGGTGTAATTATCTATATAAGTATGTATTTATATAAGAAAAATAGTATATGTATTAAATCAGTTGTCTGGTTTCCATAGCACAAGCTTTGTACAAGCTTAATTTGGGGTCAGATGGCCGTGTGTGAAAAATGTCCCAGGATATTATTATTATTAATTAAATTTTAATGAACATCCTTGCGTCTGTTAAAACCTTGAGGCAACTTACCCACAAGCCGCAGATATAGATAAAGAAAATATTCAAATAACAGTAAACAGGATATCCTTGTTTAAATTTATATCTATTTTTAAATTTAATATCACATTAATTAACAATATTCTAACTCTTGATGTTGCTGAAAAACAAATCCGACTTCAAATAAAATTCGAATACTTACTAATTATTTTTTCACCCTTAGGGGTCGTATTTTTTCAAATTGAAATGGAACACGGAAAAGGCCTTCTTTTTTTGGAATCTGTTAAAAATAATGTTCATGACGACGAAATGTCTTCCCCAATTTAAAATAATGTGCCATTTATGGTCTGGTTTTAATAATTCCATATATAATATATATATATATTATTTATAACTTAATTTATTACAGTGCCAAAAATGAGCTTCGAAGTTTATGCATCGGGTTTCTTGGAACGCTTGTTCGAGTCTCATGCAGTGATGTTGCAGGGAAATGCTGGCCTTAAACCTAAGGAAGGGGAAGTCACCTCTCAACCCTGGCAGTGGCCCATTAATTATAGAGTAAGGAATTATGCGTGACATATTCTATCAATAATGTGGCATATTATGTATTATTTTATTTATAGAATAGAGTAGATAAACTTTATTAACAATATAAACATAAACATACTAATATATTATAGAAAACAACTGTAAGCTACTTCAGTAACAGCCTGTTAATGTCCCACTGCTGGGCTAAGGCCTCCTCTCCCTTTTGAGAAGAAGGTTTGGAGCTTATTCCACCACGCTGCTCCAATGCGGGTTGGTAGAATACACATGTGGCAGAATTTCAATGAAATTAGACACATGCAGGTTTCCTCACGATGTTTTCCTTCACCGTTAAGCACGAGATGAATTATAAACACAAATTAAGCACATGAAAATTCAGTGGTGCTTGCCCGGGTTTGAACCCACGATCATCGGTTAAGATTCACGCGTTCTTACCACTAGGCCATCTCGGCGTAAGCTACTTGAATAAAGTATATTTTGGTATAGCAAAATGAATCTGCAAAGGCGGTCTTCTTGCTTCCGGCTTTCTCAGACAACCTTTGATGAGAGTATTATTGAGCAAAAATGGGACATGTGTAATAAAACTTCTAAATAAACTATAAATACATACACTTACGTAAGATTATATACTGATAATATATACATGGATACCTAACCAGAATATATATTTTAAATATACTATAATAAAATATATTTATATATAATATGTATTTACTTTACTCAAGTGGTTGGAAGAAGTTAGTTCAACCAGGAACTTTTTTACAAATTACAGTTATTATTATAAGTATTAAATAATGATGCCTCTGTACTTAACTGTAGAAAATTTATACGTTTTTATTGTAAACTAGTTTGCGCCCGTGGCTTCATCTGCTTGCTGTGTTTATGTAACCTATATCCTTTCTGTACCCTTAAACTATTGTTGTTTTTTAATAAAAATAGCGTGATTTTTGTATTTGGTTGTTTTAAAACATAATCGCTTATTAGAAAAATTGTTTCAGGGTCAGTTTTTTTCAGGCAGTGCACACAGGATATACTTACTCGGCAATCCAGTCGTATGGTGGACCAATCTAGCATTTCTCGTCATATTCTTTATTGTTTTCATCTACAATTCCGTGAGAGAAAAACGTGCAAAAGCATTTGGAAAAACTATACAAGGTAACCTCATTTATTATATAAAATATAATATTTTTATTATTACGAGTCCCGGTCGAGTAACAGCCTTCGTTTGAAATGGCTATTTAAAAGTAATATTAACATATATTTGGTACCCAGAGAGCGGTGACGGCGCCCTGCTGAACGCGGCGGGCTGGAGCTTCACGGGCTGGGCGCTGCACTACGTGCCGTTCTGGGCCATGGGCCGCGTGCTCTACTTTCACCACTACTTCCCCGCGCTCGTGTTCAGCTCCATGCTCACTGGTACGACTATTTTTTTTTCACGCAGTGGAAACCTTCAGAAAGGTACCCAGCTCCCAAGGGGGGGGGAACTGGGATGAACGGGAACTTATGTGAGATTCTTACCCACTAAAACCACTGCTATGGCCGCCCTCGGCACGGATCGGAGACACTGCGGGATCGTGTTGATATAACGCATCCGCGGCCTATCTTTCGAGCTCCGGGTGTCGAGGCTGATGAGTAACTGACCTGTCCTAACAGGACAGTTAAAGTAAAAATATAAGTATTTTACATAATTTTATTGTTAAGGAAGTGGCATAGGATTCAGATATTGTAGTCATTTCGTTAATTTCGTTAAATCTAAATTTTGTAAACTTAAAGTGTAAGACCAATAAAATGGAACCAGTGCTGTCCTTGGAAAAAGATCACATCACATTAACTTGTATATATTTATTCATTTTCCAGGTATTCTCACAGTGTATTTACTGCGAAGCATTAGAAGTTACTTGAGCCAGGAATTGGGGAGAACGGTATACCAGTGTGCCATGGGTCTGGTGATATCAACTACCATATATAGTTTCTACTTGTTTTCGCCTCTCGCTTACGGTATGAACGGACCTCTGTCTAACGAACCCAACTCGACGATGACTGGATTAAAATGGCTGGAATCGTGGGAATTTTAAATAAAAATAGTATTAAATGTTGCAAGATATAAAATATTACGCATATCTGTATTTAAAGTACATATAATAATATATTTCCGTCCTTAATTTTAAGCAAAACATTGAGTATATTTATAAGATAACAAAAATACGTTAAAAAATATGATTTATGTTTACACTTTTTATACTTTTTTTTAAATAAAATAATAATTATAAACAGACAAAAAGTTTTTATTTCAATAATAAATCGAACGAATTACAAACAGACGCGATACAATTTTTATTATTAACTATCCCATAAACAGTTGGAAGTCCCGATATCGTACGTTACATAATAATGAATTACGAACCGTATAACTTTAAAGAAACGGGATTATATAATAATAATAATAAAGTATTTGTATATTAAGGTTTTGGAGCGCAACGTACATTCATATCTTTTTCATTTAACCATGGTCGTTCCCAAATTTCTGAATAGCTGTTGATAATTTTAGGTGGTTTCGTTATTATACAAGGAGGATTTATTGGTTCCATGTCAGTCGTGAGGAGGCACGTGGTTGGTAAAGCATCAAAATATATTCTTGTCAACGTTCCTGCGACCACTTGGGTTGTGACGTGTAGCAATTGTATTTCATGATGTCGATTGGAACCGATTTCTTGAAGATATTTATTAAGGGATTCCTTAGCCATGTCTTTGAATAATGGGGTGTCTGGATCTGCTACAGTTTCGCCGCCAGTAATTAATTCTATATCAGAAATTACCTATATATTATAATTTTTGGTGACCACTTACCATCAGGTGGCCCATATGCTCGTCCACCTTCCTATTCTATTCTATAAAAAAAAGAAACTTGTGGTCCATTCCTTGTCTATGGAAATAAAATCAATAATAAATAAATGATAATGCAAACTCAATAGAATCCTAAAGGTAAAATATTCCAATTGGGTTGAAGATCTTTGAAATAGTTTTATAAAACAATAAGTTCGTTTCAATAAAATGTGGAAAGCCGAGATGGCCCAGTGGTAAGAACGCGTGAATCTTAACCGATGATCGTGGATTCAAACCTAGGCAAGCACCACTGAATTATCATGTGCTTAATTTGTGATTAAAATTCATCTCGTACTTAACGATGAAGGAAAACATCGTGAGGAAACCTGCATGTGTCTAATGTCACTGAAATTCTGCTACATATGTATTCCACCAACCCACATTGGAGCAGCGTGGTGGAATAAGCTCTAAACCTTGTTAAAGAAAGAGAGAGGAGGCCTTAGCTCAGCAGCGAGACATTCACAGACTGTTTCTGTACTGCTGTGGAAAAAATAGTTCATCCCTTTATGTAGTTTAATACCTTTATTTAATTGTAACTCACCTCGTTGCTGTTAGCGAAACTCAAAATCATTATCACAAAAAAGATATAAACAAAAAAATTGTAATGCCACATATTTTAAAATTAAATTTGATTACAGAACGGTTAAAGATTGAAAACTAAACAAAGCATTTACGAGTGGGTACTTTTTAAACATTAGATTGATTCATTTATATTGATATGCAAGTGATATATATTCTCTTAAAACACTTAATTTGATGAAGTGTCATGATAAGATATAGATATAATTATAATTGTTTATTAATATTTTAAAAAGTTGCATAAAAAACAAACGAATAGATATTGAGGTTCAATACGCCGATTTCCGGTTAGAAGAATTACAGAGACAGAGTCCATTTGCTTGTCTATCTTCCTATTATAAATTTAGAGAGAAAAACAAGAGGCTGTCCAGAAGTACTGTAGGTTAAGTTAATGAGTATTTGTGATAAGATAGGTACCTATTATCGTGACTACCTATCTACCGTGCGACACTTGAATGCCAGAAGTTCATAAAATATATGGCGTGACGTCATTAGAAATCCCCTGTTGACGCCTTCCGATATTTAACCGAAATCAATTACGATTAATTTGTTGGCCTATAAAGTGCAGACTTTTGTTTTTACTATATCATAGAATAACCAAAGCACGCGAATGCGTGTAAAAATAAATAAATGGAACTGAAAGTGACGCATTTATACGTCTGTATTATTGTTACCATTAGTTTTTATACTACATATATAAATCGTATAGCATTAATTGTCACCGAGTTAACTGACATACACATTGCTCACAAGCAGCCTTGAGGCGGACTGTCAATAGACAATTTTAAGTACTTTTTATAGTTTCGACATATTCCTAACGACGTCGATGTTCGAGACTCTGTAGCCGACCAACATATTGTTCTCAATTAGCCTCCTGGCGCGCCTCTCGATCAACTCTAGAGCCTGAAGTTGGTACTTAGCAGAGCCGTCCCAAAGGTGAGAGCGGTACACTCTCTATACATAATCAAACATATAATTAATATGTATAGATTCAATTAGCATTTAACAATAATAAAGAGATAATGGTAATAAGAATAGGTGATTGGCGTAGAATAATAATAACTGGTTTGTAGCTACCCAAGCGGGCTTGCACATAGCTCAACCGCCAAGTAAATCATTTAGGTATTTTATATGATGATGTAAATAATATATGTACATGGGTGTCTGAAAACTTACATACCTACATATTATAATTTTAATGAAGCGTTACAAAGAAACTGATATCCTACTATTTTTATAAATACGAAATCGATGATATATCGATATATTTTTGTTACTTTTTGTTAAATCGATTGATTATTTGTAACATTCTTATTCACACATACACAACCATTCACTATTCTTTTATTTTATAATAATGAAAAAAATAGTTACCAAAATATATAATATAATTTATATTTTCAAAAACTTATATTATATATTTTTGTAACTATTTTTTTTTTACAAATTTGCGAACATATCGCTTTGTCAAAAAGAGCTGGACAGGCATTTCCAATAATTACATCTCAAAAAATTTGAATAAATTTATTTAATTCACCAAGGATGAAATATAATCGAATAATACATACGTATTGTACGTAGAAATAGTAATTTGGTACTAAATTAGTATCGAAAATTCAAGGGGGTTTTCTTCGATGCTGGTAAACTATGTGTAGCAGTTGTTCCTACGTCAACCCATGCGCGTCAATGATTTACACGAGGGTTGTATTTTTCTGATATGCTCCCAAGGTACTACATATATTTCTGAATAGCAGGCTAAGATATCGGCTGGATTTGCTATTACACATGGGGGATTCGCTGGTTTCATGTTCTTGGTAAGAATACAGTTTGTTGATGCGGCAATGAAGTTTATTCTAGTCACTGTTCCAGCAACGATTTGGGTCGTTACCCTATTTACTTGCAACACCTTATAAAGTCGCTGAGTTCCATTATTTTTAAGATACTTCGTAAGCGATTCTTCAGCCATTGCTTTATAAACAGGCTTATTCGGATTCTGTTCCTCCATTCCGCCCACATTATGTGGCTGAAATGTTATGTTATAGGTTTTTTGGTATCATAAAACGGTAACATCTATATTATTAAATAAAACCGCTCTTTTCTTAAGTCATATGTTGTTTAAATAATATAATTCATAATGAATGATAATAACAATGAATAAGTTGACATTTAAAATCTTTATCAAGCTTTTATAAAATGTCTGTACTGAAACGGATAAACTTTATCAACTTTACCTATAAAATATGTTGTTAAAGGAATGTTTTTTTAAGCAATGCTGTCTTTCAAATGTCAAATCAACGATAATAAAAAGAGTAAAATCTGTTTTTAACTAACTATATTCCACAGGCCATAGTTCCTATAATCAACACTATATTTCTACTATAGGCACTAAGCCATAATAAATACCAGCCAGGACCATCAGTGCGTGCACTATATTTCAAAGACCTACGTGAACATCTCGTCATAGAAACAACTACGCTGGGGTGTTCCGCCTCGAAATGGACGCGGTTAGGAGTATATATCTTCTACCGAGACAAATACATAAATTTGAGGACGCGACTACTAAAAACAAGTCACCAAGTTTTGCCGCCTCCTGAAATTTGCCCCCTAGGCCCGGCCCTTATCGGCCAATATCGGAAATCTGTCCTTGGTACATAAGACATCACTACCACAGTAAAACTAAGAACTATTTAATTTTACATTACTTACCTTACTGTTTAAATTGTTATTGTTTCCCAAACAACAATGAATGATGAAAAAAAAATTAATCAATGCAATGAAACCCTTCATTTTAAAATGTATGGTGAATTAAATAGCGTTATTCGGTCAATGTACGTTCTAAGAATAGAAAAAAATTAAAACATCTTCGGTTTATATAGGCGCATAGTAATAAACTTTACAAATGTAGTATGTGTAGAACTAATCATAATATTAATATAAATTTGCGTAAGTGTATATATCATTATAGCAAATTGGTCAGGGTATGATTTGATCTGTTTAGGTACATCTACATTAACGTAATTATTACTTTTTACGGTTTTTACGTCAGCATAAAACATAAACTTAAAATTTAATTGTTTTTGTAAAAAAATATATTTTAATGTAAATTAAAATTTTGATAAATTACAATTTATATGATTACAATGCATAACAGTTAAAAATAAGTAATACTTACTTGATTTCGTAAGGATATGAAAACTTAATCATTACTACAGCCATAAAGCAATACTTATAATTGTTATTCTCGGGTTCGAAGGGTAAGTGAGCATTGTGACTACAAAGACATGAAATCTTTGCACTACAATCCATCAATACAATATTCATTTATAACCAAAACTTGTATAATTTTTAATTACATCGTTCTACAATAAATTATTTCTTTAGTTATACCTGATTAACATAAAATATAACAAACATAAAAAAGTAAATCAATTTTCTATACATAATTTAAGCCTTTATAATTATAAAGCATGACTAAAATAAGAATAATTTTCTCAATTGTTGCATTATATCATAAAAAGGCAATTAATATTATAAGTAGGTTTTTTTTTATAAAATAGGTAAACAGGTGAACGGACAAATCGGCCACCTTATGGTAAGTGCCACCGTCCATAGACAATGGCGACACTCACTCACCCTTCACATCGGAACATAATAATACTAAGGTAAAAAAAGTAAGTAAGTAACAGCCTGTAAATGTCCCACTGCTGGGCTAAGGCCTCCTCTCCCTTTTTGAGGAGAAAGTTTGGAGCTTATTCCACCACGCTGCTCCATTGCGGGTTGGTGGAATACACATGTGGCAGAATTTCGATGAAATTAGACACATGCAGGTTTCCTCACGATGTTTTCCTTCACCGAAAAGCACGAGATGAATTATAAACAGAAATTAAGCACATGAAAATTCAGTGGTGCTTGCCCGGGCTTGAACCCACGGTAAATTAATCATGATAAAAACCCAAAGAGTTTGAGTTTGAGTAAGAAATTACCGTGGAATTCTCAGTAGCACCTGTAGCGATTTATGTTTGCGCACACGTGCACTATAATATGTCCCATGCATTTGGCTACTCGCGTTAGAGAATAGCCGACTTGGTCGCAATGTGTGACAATTTATTTCCGTCAATGGTTAAAATGGCGAAATTTAGACCGGAAAATTTTATTATTCTTCTACTACTACTTCGACATCGATTACTCAAAGAATCGTAGCTGAGGTTGCCTTGGGCTAACCCTCAAGAAGGCACACTTTGAGACTTTTGGGCATAGGCACACTCAATCAAAATACTTTGCACTTAATTAAGATAGGTACCCTTTACGCTTACTATACGTTTACTAAATGAGTTAAAAATGAAAAACGAATTAAGCTGGTTTCACTTGTCTGATTATTAAAACACGAAAGCACGTCAATTTCAAAAATAATTATTTATTATTTAATAAAAAACAGGTACCTGTTATTACTATAGTATAAATGTCGTGAGCGAACTTTACTACGCGTAAACTATTGTTTACCTACTTATGTATTTTCTTTAAGCTAGAAACAATTGAATCTATAGGTTGTTACTTGGTATTTAAAATTTATTTTTTAAGTCGGGTAGAGCTTTTAAAATTATGTAAAATGTGAGGTATTGAACCCCTATCTTCTATATGTAGCAAGCTCTCCGTCTGTATAATCTTTGCTACTAGCATGGATGTGTTGTTTTGCTAATATACATACACAATATAATTATGCATACGAATAAGCTAATAAGGATGCAAAATGTAAAGTGTGCACCTGTAGGTGTTACAAGTTGTTATAAAAAAAACTATTTTTCACTTCACGGCAATTCGTTATATTATTCTAATGATTATAATGAAATCTAAATTGTTTAATTGATAATATAATGGCTCGTCAATAGCTATCAAACAAAAAAAAATTATAAGCTTATGGACTTCGTGGAACAAACATAGTGCGAATAAACGTAATTATTTTATACTCTTTGATTCACCTTTGATTTAGTTATCTCAGTCGGATATATTCATACGGCCGTACCGTACTATACGGATTTAGTCGTCAAAAATTTATTATAGTGTGCGTGATAGTGCGCGCAAGTACGCGCGCCAGTGTATATGTAGGACTACCGATATAATAAAAAATACTCAAATTTATATATATTTAAATGTATTTTTATAAAAAAACAGTAATTAAATGCAATAATGCTTTCATAATTATAAACGATGTTTATCGGTTGATTACAACATACAATGTTTGTCATAGAAATATTTCTATCAAAATAATTAACATCATTATGGATTTACACATGTGGCACAGTATATTTATAACAATATAATATTGTTGGAAATATACTGTGATGCCACCTCAAGTATGCCAATTTTGTTAAAATTAAAACATTTTATTTTATTACATACATTTTTTTCAATTAAATTAAAGTATTTTTTTCTTTTTAAATTATGAGATCTACGGAAATGTACAAAATATTTTAATATAACATGAAAATATTTCTTTTTCGAAACTACTGAATCCTATTTATTATCAAGAATAAATTTTTAATTACTTGAAAAAATTTATTTTTCAAGAATTATTCTTAAAATAGTTGTTTATGGTAGCATAATGTTTTATACAAAATTTTGAGTCTGGCCACTTTGTGTAAAATATCTGACATAAAAAAATATAATTACAAATGGCGTTTACGTAGAATAGACAGATGTGTTCACGGCCACGATGGGCGATGATTCTTTGATATTACGAGAAGATGGTTATATACGTATGATCTTTCCTGTTACTTCATTGACGTATCACAGTAATTTAAACATAATAATAGTGACGACTGATGAAGGCCGTGTACACGTTTTGGATGTTAACTCTGGTGTGATTCTTCAATCCTCTTGTCTATCAGCGGGTAAGCTTTTAATATTTTTTTCTGTAATATAATTTCTCAGTTGGCGTTTTTAAATAATAGTACTCTATAAGAAACATATATATGTAGGGTTTTATGCTTGGTCTACCTTAATTATCCGTGCCCTACATTGTCTTACTTTGACAGCTCTCAGTAAACAATTCTGATTATATTGGATTGTTGCTTATCGCAAAACACCGGCTATCGGTATAATAGTGTATTTCCGTTATGTTTTTAGACGATGGGGGAATTTTGGGTGTGGAATATGCATCAGGAGCCGACAGGGTTTTCGTCTGGGACAATAGTGGGGTCGGCGCTAGAACCGACTACAATGGTGTGTTACTCCTCCACACCGCCTTACAACGACCCTTGTTTTCTTCTCAGCCTGATAGCCATGTTAAAATTGAACTTGTCTTATCTGAGGTTTGTAATCCATTCATTTGAAAGATGCATAAAACACATTTAAAAAATCTTTTAATTATTAGTTAGTAAGTTCATTTCCTATAAATTACATTATATCTTGAATAGTGAATTGTTAAATAATTCTTCATTTTTAGATAATTTTATGTTGGGTCTTTACCCAACATAAAATTATCCTACACACCAAAGCCGCCGGCGGGTTTATGTCGGTGGGTTAGATGACAATTACAATTATCACAAACCACATTGGTGTGCAGAGGGCTTAAGATTTTGCTGCAATGCTTTGCTGTTATGTTACAAATATTAAAATGTAATTTTAATTTATAGAAATTATAAGCAATCGTCTTGGCAATGCGATCACTGCTGAACAAGATTACTTATTACACAAAGTTATTATTTGCATTTACATAAATGGTAAACAATAAGTGAGAATGATGTCATAAAATTAAATGTTGAATTAATTTAGATGTTTGTTTGAAATACGATGTAATAGATAATTTACATTTTAATTGTACATTAAATTTCAAATGCTGAATATGACTGTTACATATTTTATAGCCTACTAAAATATTATAGTATCTTGGTAATGTGAGTGTTTGTTAAATTAAATAAAATTTTATCAGCTCTAGATTAGTATACTGTAAACTGTGAATGGGGTGCATCTATACATGTATTTCTTTAAAAACACTCATCAAGGACAATATTATTAAAAGGAGTCTGTGAAGTTCTTTTGACTTCTAATGGAAGATATGTGATGAATGTCCAATTTTTTAAAATATATACGAAGGCAGAAAAACATGAATGTGTTGTACATTCATGTATTGATGTACTATGTTGAAGGTCTGGTATCTGTATGGTTACCAGACCTTATATTGTGAAAATTCCAAAGGTTATTCCAGTAGTATGTTTAACAGCTAGTCTTAGAGCAAATTCGGGTTTAATAAAAAAATAACTGATCGATTTCTATGTTTATTGTATTTATTGTTATTTCTAAACATGATAAATATTGATAGTATCTATCTACAATTTTAATATTGAAAATCTATCGTCTTTAAAATTAATTTATAATAATTATATATACCTTTTTTTGTATGGAAACTATTACTTATATTTACAATAAATGATGGAGAAATGTAACAATCAATAGTATATTTTATTATGTTTCTGTAACTGTGATGTGCAGTACATTAATCATTTTTTTTGTAAGCATGACATGACAAATTAAAATGACGATTCAAAAGTGCATGTATGTTGTTGTCTCAGAATTTCTCCAGGTAGATGTAGGTTCCCTGATTTTTCCATTGTTTTCATTCATTGTTTAATATGAAATTAATTGTAAACACAATTTAAAGAAGACAGAAACATGAAGTCATTGGTTTTGAATGGCCATTAATATGACAATATGTATTTTATACTAGTTTAATAATATGTGAACCTTTCCCGTACCTTTCAGAATGTCATAGTTGTATTCTTGAAATTTATAATGTTAATAAAACAACTTCATTATTTATTGGTCAAATGTATTGTATGTTAGGAATTATGTATTATGTTCCTATTATAATTTTTATTGTAACATGTGAAATTTAATCCAATTAGGACAATAGTCCTATTGAGATGAATGCCAACTTGAAATACACAGTATGATAATGTGATAATTTTTTAATAAGCAAAAACATAGTTTATGTTGTAATGTTCATTGCAGGCTGTACTCCTCTACCAGTGTGTTCAAAGCTTGGATGCACATTCTATCGAGGGATTAACAGATTTCATAAAGGAACTCAAGAATGCACTAGACTCAAAACCAGTTAGAAAAGGCGTCAAAGCTCAAAAAGTATATTTATATAATCTATACTTTTGAATTGTGAATGTGTCTATTACATATTACTAAATATTAATATTATTGCAGTGGAGCACAGTCACAATTTCTCTTTCACAATCAATACTACGCCTGGTAATGACTGGTGTGGTTCAAGAATTGAAAGGACAGAACCGGCGAGTTCCAGCACTCGCTATTGCATCTGCTGTGGGCCAACGGGCTAATGAGCTCATGCCCTGCACAAGAGATGAGGAGTCTAGAGCCTTGATGTACTCTGAGGCTGAAAGAAAGGAGACCTTTAAGAGGTGGCCACACATGGACTACAAGTTTGTATTATTTATTATTTGTTTGGATTTAACAGACACATAAATTGTGTTACCCCATTTATATTTTCTTAAGGCACATAATCCCTCATATCTAACCTCTTAAAACTGTTTATAATAAACTTTTAGATTATCATATTAATATTTATTTTGATATTAAAATCGACTTCATATTTTATTTTATCAGTTATTTAAGTAAAAATCATAAACAATCCTCTTGATAAAGATGGGCACTACCGGCTCGGATGGCGCAGGCTGGCTTCTACCACCAGCCGTCCCCCAGCGGCGACGACCGCGCCATGTGCTTTACGTGCATGGTGTGCCTCGTGTGCTGGGAGAAATCTGACGAGCCGTGGGTGGAGCACGAGAGGCATTCGCCCAACTGCCCCTTCGTCCGCGGCGAGTACACGCACAACGTGCCGATATCGGTGAGTCGGGATATTGTATAATTTTTTTTATGAATAATAATCATCCTAATTAATATAAATGTGAAAGAATTTGTCAACTAATCAACCGTTCATGAAATATTTCATACAACTAGTCAGGGGTACAGAAAAGGACAAAGAGTACCGAGCAAGGGTACTAGCGGAAGAAGCCGCGGCCGGAAAGTAATAATTCTTTATTTCTCCCCAAAACAAGACCATAAAATTAGACCAAGAAAATAAAATTTAAAACCTATACAGTCAATTTGTTTATGCGATGCTAGTATAGGCCTGTATTACAAATGACCAGATCCTCGCCGTTGGTCTAAAATTTTTAGTTTTAAAACACTCTTACGGGCTCACGAATGCTGACGCGATACTGGAGTTATGGAGTACCGGTTCGCCATTATCATACGGGTTGTTGAGCCGTTTAACGAAAATTCCTCGACGATTCTTACGACACTTACGAATTGGAATAGAAGGGCTCTATTTTATTTTGTAGGAACCACACGCTTTTATAAATAATTCTTTAAGTGTCTACCTATCGAGTATTACATGTGTAAAGTTTCATTGAATAATTTAGTTCCCATGTATACTAATATAGTTGGTTAAATAGTTTTCTGTGCTGTTTGTAATGATTTTAAATTAGTTATAGCAGTTGATCCATATCTCGTTCAAATAGATGCCATTTGATTTAATTACTTTATTTGAGATGATTTACTTTGTTAGTTATCCTAGGACTTGTCTTGTTTTCATGGCAGTTTACCATCAACTATAATGCGACTTAGTTTGCTCCAGTTGAACGCTGATTGATTGATTCGTCATTTATCGTAATTTCTAGTAATCTTTATTGTTTTACAGCGAATATCATAAAATAATGATACTTTCGAACAAATTATATTTTGAATTAATTTCCGTTAGTGTAATCAGGGGGGGGGGCAAGTGTTTATGTGTAGAATAGGTTAGGTTAGCGAGAAATGGACTTTAAAGATTCGATATCTTGTAAAATATTCAAACGCGTCAAAAACCCTTTGAGACGCCTTATTTCAAAACGACGCTCTGTGCCAAATTTCATCAATCAAATTCAGTTACCACATTTCGGAAAAATCTAACCCATAACCCCGAAGTGGAAGGCGGGGCCGGTCTATGGCAACTGCGTTAACGGGCCAGTCAAACAATAATAATTTACATAATAATTATTAATTATTCCTTTGTATTGAATCCTTACACATACAAATATTTTAACGTGTTAATAATTTTAGAGCCATAGTCGTTTTCCTGCTTAATTTTTTTTTTGTTACCGCCTACAATGTTATATTGCCTAATATGCTATAATCTTGAATTTTGTATGTTTTTTAACTGATCAATAGTACAATATACTAGCTTCCCCCTTCCTTCATAAGTCTACGCGTGCTGGCTCTCGATGTCACCGCCTAACTGTGATATAAATTCCATCGCGCACAAAGAAATTTGGCAACTCCTTTCTTTGTCGCACTTCCAAAAAATGAAATTCCTTACCAGATCACGTGTTCCCCTCCTCTTACAACCCGGGTTCCTTCAAGCGAGGTGTGAAGAGGAATCTTGCGGGCGGCTAGTGCAGAACATTCTTCCCGACTGTATTGGCCTGCGTTGCCTTTGGACTCTACTACCACTTACCATCAGGTGGAGTAGAGTCATTTGCACTCCCGGAAAATATATATATATATATATATATATATATATATATATATATATATATATATATATATAAATGATTTGTCGATGTAGAATAGGCATGTATCGTCTGCTTGTAATCTTAAGTAGCCAATATTATATATATAATAGTATCAATTTTATTAGTGCAGTGTATGTAGTAGCGGGCTGATTGAGCCTTGGGGCTCAAGCAGCCAATCAGTATGACATATTTTTTTCGATTTGTAAGTGTGACATGCTATTATTCTATTGAGCGCTGTTCATTTGACAAGTGTATTACTTAGCTTTTGGAAGACTTACTGGGTCAACATTTTTTTTTAATTAAAAATGAAGACCGCAAAAACAATATTTTATTTTTATTTATGATCCAATTGCATATTGTGTTATTTTCTGTGGTAAATCCCGAAGTCGACACAGTTACCTCTTACGTTAATTAGTGCCAAGTCTTTTATCACCTCCGACATTATTTTTTTTGGGTTTGTTGCACTGTTTTTACTTATATTATATTCAATAGCTGTTTTTAATAGTGTTGATGGTTTTTTTAAAGATATATTTTTAAATGGTATCTTTGTATTTAATAAAATGAAAAGCTACTTTTGTCAGTTTTTAAGTTAGTTAGTGTTTTCATTCGTTTAAATTAATCAACAATACTTTTACCGCTTCAAAAATAAAAAAAAATATTTAGATACGTCATATATCATTCTATACAAACATATATATATATGTATATGAAAAATGTAATTATAGGTAACAATTTTCATCCAGGGCATATAAGTTTAGTTAAAAGTACTTACCTGCTAAACTCCAAATTGTCGTAATGAAATTTTCATTCCGTACTAATGTTAGCTTTATGTTGCACCAGCATAATAAACTTGTAAAGTCAGTACAGTATAGTAACAGCCTGTGTATGTCCCACTGCTGGGCTAAGGCCTCCTCTTCCTTTTTGAGGAGAAGGTTTGGAGCTTATTCCACCACGCTGCTCCAATGCGGGTTGGTGGAATACACATGTGGCAGAATTTCAGTGAAATTAGACACATGCAGGTTTCCTCACGATGTTTTCCTTCACCGTCAAGCACGAGATGAATTATAATCACAAATTAAGCACATAAAAATTCAGTTTTGCGTGCCCTGGTTTGAACCCACGATCATGGGTTAAGATTCACGCGTTCTTACCACTGGGCCATCTCGGCTTGTAGAGTCATACTATTTCTAAAAGTACACAAGGCCTTGAATGTTCATTGAAGATTCTGACTAAGTACAAAGCTTTGTTTTTGTCTGGGTTTTATATCATAAAAATGTTGTTATTATTATTATTAATTAATAATTTATTTACCAATAGTGCTCTTTTGTTCAGGTCACAAATGCCACGGCCTGCGCTGTTCCATGCCCTAGAGTCCGCATCGTGTCAAAAGGGAACACAGGCGATTTAATAGCAACGGGAACAGTGGACGGCAAAGTTAGTGTTTGGAAATTCGACTGTGGTCTCAAACTTATTAAGTTCATTCAACTGTCGCCATACGACTCCATCTTCAGTGGCATCTTGACCACAGATTGCAATAAAGTATGGTCAGCGAGCTTAGAAAAGGACACTTGTGAGTAACTTTTATGTTATTATAAATATGATTCTTGTGGTCGATCTGGTGTTGTATTTTATGTGATTTTACTTTAAATCGATACTGATGTATATATTGTTTTTTTATGAATTAAATTTGACGTCTTAACATTTATTTTAGCTAACTACGGAATTGAACTTACGGCTATGGCGTTCGTCGGGATGACTTCACAACAAGAGGTTTACCCCCAAGCACAAAACACAGAAAGCACAGAGAAAGAGACAACTACGAATAAAGCTAATCCCTCTTTAATCTGTGCAGTCACGATCACACGAACAAACACCACACCCACGAACCAACCTATCAAGGAGGACTCGAGTAAAGCACTCTTCGATTCGGGAGCTCCGGATCGGTCCAAAGAAAGTGTTCAGGCTATGAATGATGAGAACGAAGCGAAGAGTAACCTGGCATCTACAAATAAAATGCTATTCTTGTTAACATACGACATGGACAGCTCCTTCGTCAACTCAATAACAACAGTAGTTCACACGTCGAACAGCAGCGGCAATTCGAAACCGGGGGGTAGTAAAAAAGTCTGCCTAGTAAGTAGATCGGATTATGACGATCTTTGCCTTCAGTATTCTGATGAGGACACAGAGCTTCCATCACAATTCACGAACAGCTTAAAATGTATCGATGAACAAATAAGTAATATAATTAATTTAAACGCTTCATCCAGTAAAGAAGATTGTAAGATATGGGATCCGAAGAAAATTCATTTTAGTAAACATTACAAAGTATTACCCCCACCTCCGCCTACAGCCCTTTTACCTGAGATACCAGAATCGGGACAAGCTAGTGTCAAGGACGTAGTGAGTAAAATTTCACAACTTAAAAGTTGGAAAAGTGGACATTTGGAATCTATGGGTACCAAAATCGTTGACCAGACAGATGCCGTTCATGGAGATCCTATAACTCAATACTTAAACATGACAGGAAATGGACCTTTGGAGATATCAGATTTAAAATGGTACGAGGGTGGAGAGGGAACGGAAAAAGTCAAAGTGATGAACTTCGGAGAAGTCAAGGTCGGCGCACAAACCGTCGTCAGTCATAGTAACAATGACGGGTTTGATAGTGATCCACCTCAAGAAGAGCCAGTCATGCATGGAGTAACTGTCCAGTGCTTAAGTCTTCCATCTAAATTGAATCTAAGAGAAGATTGCAAAGTAACTCATCTGTTACCAACAGAAGATAAAGAACATTTATTAGTAATCGTATCCAGTATCGATCCCGTCAAAGTAAAGGGCGAAAAGGAAACGGACTGCGATAGTGACTCTAAGATGGACGTTGACGAGGTTTCCGACCAACAAGATAAGACTGATAAATCAGATATAAAAGCTTATTTTATTCTTTATAAAATAAATAATAAAACCTCTACTTTAACATTAGAAGATAACCCCGTATCATTTAAAGAACTGCCTTTCAATGAGAGTCCAGTTGATCTTTGTCTTCTACCGGTTGACAAACATGATCAGTATTCCATCGCCGTAGTCGGCCTCGACGGCGATTTGAGACTTTACAGCTTACCTGACTTCAACATAGTTGCAGAGAAAAAAGTATCCAAGGGTCAGTTTACGTCGGTCGTATATTGTGCTTCCGTCGAACGTCTCAGTCTCTCGACAAAACATGGCGTTATTTATTTTTATGCATTAAACAATGGCGAGAAAGATTCCGGCAGTGACGGAAACGAAGATGAATTAGCAAATCTAGACTTTGACATGCTGTCGAAAGCGCCGCGAGACGACGTTTCCGGACCCACATCTCCGCCAGTGATTATAGCAAATAAACCTGAGCTAGATATGACCGATTTGGAAACACTTATGTCTCTCACAGGATTTTACGGAATGAATACTACTGTTCCATACAGTGCTGTAGTGCCAGGGTTCTGGTGTGAGCTGTCGCCTGCTCAAAGGTCGCGCTCCGAACACCAGAATAACAGGTCTTGGCGCCTTCAGAATACATCCTCGACGTGGGACGAACACGTCTTAGAATTGACATTACCTTACAGTGTGTCGTTAGCGCACATTGAGTTCAGTTTCACACTGCACTCGGCGAGCTCTATTAACTTGCCAATAATACAAGTGACGCTATTGAAACAAAACTTGCACGGTATAGGTTACAAAAAGGACGCGTCTTTTGGCCAAAGATCGGATTCGCCTGTATGGTTTCCACCTGTAGACGCAGATATGTCCAATCTCGAGAACCCTATTAACAGTGAGGAATATCTGCAGGCGCATAACGCTGAGATTCTTGCAGGGCCACTCTTTCTATCTTCAGGACTAGATACGACGCAACAATCTGGTACGTTGATATTAACCAGCCCTCGTTTGTATCGAGCGAGAGGAAGAACATTCTTGATCCACATAAAAACTTTATTCGATCCGGCTAAAGACATGGCCAAGGGTCCTATAAAATCAGGCGAAAGTACATCGAAGAAGTCTAGCTTTATTGGTTGCGATTGGCTGCATCAAATATCTATAACAGTTCGTTCCTGTCCCCATACTCAAGTACCCCTGGAGAGGCAGCAGAGGATAGCGATGCTCGAGTCGAACAGCTTTTTGAATTCACTCTGCGAAATAGCTGTGAGTAAAGCAGATATAGAAAAACGAAAAATTGCCTTAGATCTCATCAATTGGGTTATTTCAATACGTCTTCAACGTATGCGATTCGCAAAATCCGAAAAGGCTAAAGATAAGGAAGCCCAAAGTCCAATCGAGACTCAGCAGTTAGAATGTATAGCTGTCATCGAGAAGCATACAGATAATTTGATCAAGAACTGCATTTTGTGCGGAAATAGAAGCTTCGCGAAAAAGTGTGTCAAAATAATGCTGATCACGAGCGAGTAAGTGACAATATTGTTTTTACCTTGTTTTTTTTGACATTCCTCTATTATACTACTCTTCTTTACTACTACTACTACTTTATTTTACAAGACTTCTTTAGAGGAGCATAGAGATTTTTTTTAATTGAATATTCACACTAATTTCTAAATCTTAAATATTATATCGAATATAATGTATGATAAAATAGTATTTTTATAAAAACTCAATATGTAACATAATTTTAAGATAGTTAAAATCGCGAAAAGCTTAGCGAAGCAAACCGGTGTGATTCATATTAATATTTAATAATAATATCCTGCGAATAGGGGAGTGAAGGAACTACCGAAACCTTGGAAGTCGATATTCGAGCAGACGCTGATGAGCAGCGTCATAGCTTGCATCCCGCTCGTGGGCGCCTGCGAGTCGCCGGGCGCGCTCAAGTGGCTCATGGCGCTCGCGCAGCACTGCACGTCGCGCGCCTTCGCGCCCGGCCTCGTGGCCAACGCCGTGGCGCTGCTGGAGCGCGCCGCGCGCTGCCTGCGCGCCCGCGCCGACCCCTACCACCACCTGCTGCGCGCCAGGTTCGGCCTGTACGGCCTGCCGCTGGAGCTGCGGCGCTTCGGCGCCGACGTGCCGGAGCTGTGTCGCGGCGCGGGCGCGGCGCACGCGTCGCCCTGGGCGTCGGCCGCCGACGCGCCGCCCGGCGCCGGCCCGCCCGCGCACCAGGGGCCGCCGCACCACTACCACCTCAAGGATCTGCTCAATTTGCCTCCCGACTCGGGTACGTCGTCTGATTTTCGTTGGATGTTTTTTTCGAAGTTAAAACGATGACAATAATAATAAATCTCAATAGGTCAACGGACCCCTCTAGGTTTCGTGGAAACCAATCCTGACCAATCCGACACTTGTTAAACTTCGCCTACTGTTGTTCTGCCCACTTTCCCGTTCTTTATTCATTTCTCTGCGTCAGACAACTTTTTATCAGAAATTTGAAAAATATAACGTTAAAAAGATTGAAGCGAAAAAAGCAAACATGCAATAGTTTGTTAAACTATTATTTACATATGTATTGTAAATTATTATTGTAAGTTATTATGATTTATCAATAATAAAAAGCCCCCTTATTTTAATATATGATGGCTCGCGTCTCCGCAGAGAGCGGCAAGAACGGCGGGTCGTGGAGCGGCGCGGGCGGCGTGGAGGCGGCGGGCGCGGGGCTGGGCGAGGCCACGCCGCTGCACGTGTCGTGCCACCTGGCGTCCGACGGCACCAAGCTGGAGACGGCGACCGCGCGCCCGCCGCCCGCCGTCGTGGGCGCGCACTCGGCCGACCCGCACCAGGTCGGTCTCGTATTAGTGTGGCCTCTGTTTCGGAATATTTTAGAAGGAGTGAACGGCTCTGTCTGACTTTAATACCTTTTATATTATTATTTCAGCTCTGGACTGTGGTTAAGGAGGGTCAATTGAAACAATTCTCTCAGGACCCCGACTCTTTGGACGACGTCGAGAGTTCGTTGATGGAATGTGATCCACAAGATAAACAAGAATGTACAGATGAAAAATTGATGAAGGTAATGCAAATCGATGCAAATAATTTTAATTTCATTTTCAATTGTAATTTCGAAAAATATAAATATGTACATATTTACTATTAAGACAAATACACTAGTTTTATACTGTAATATTTATTTAATTTTCCAGTATGAGTAATGGTGTAAATAATTGATATTTTAATTATCTTTGAGTTATACTGCTAAAATGAATGAAGTGATGTTTGCAAAAAAAAAAGAAATGATTAGTTTTGCCGTCGATCGCGCAGGACGCGTCTTCGTGCGCGCAGTGCGGCGTGCCGTGGGCCACGCTGGTGACGCGCGCGCCGCAGCACACGCTGGTGGTGGAGCGCATGCACTCGGGCGCGCGCCGCTACATCGTGTTCGACTTCGGCCACCTCGTGCGCCTCACCGACCTGGTAACGACCCGCATTGAACCGCCCGACCACCCCTGGTGACACTCCGCCTGACTATCTCCAGTTACTTGTATTGCTCGTAATCACACGGTAGACCAATCCATGTGGGTTAGTATTTAAAATATTCAATCACGGAGCAATAGTACTCTTATACTCTGCTTCTGCTGGAAGTGTCAGAAACAGTATGTATAATTAATTATCATAAGTGCAAGGGAGATAGTGTCAATGTACATCAATCCTATGTATTCTTCGCCTGTTTCTCCATTCAAAGTCTATTATTATGTATCGCCTCGTAATGAACGATATCCTGTATAGAAGTTTCATTGACATGTAATGTTTAACAGATTATCCCAAGTTGTTCGGACCTGGTGACGTTGTGCATCGACATTTGGTCGGTGGGCGAAGAGACTGACTGCGTGAAACTCGCCTTTGCTACTGATATTGCCACCAAGCACCTCGTGCTCACCGACATACAGCCGCCGCCGCTTTGCCGATATATGAAGGTTACACTCTATTTATTCGTATTTATGTGTGTTATGTACTTTTTTATATTTATTTGATATTTTAGCATTTGTCAGACACAATTACATAAACTAATTATGATATATACATTTACATAAACATATACATTATACATAAACTAATTATCATTTATTTATTTAGAAGCCGAGATGGCCTAGTGGTTAGAACGCGTGCACCTTAACCGATGATCGTGGGTTCGGGCAAGCACCACTGAATTTTCATGTGCTTAATTTGTGTTTATAATTCATCTCGTGCTTGACGGTGAAGGAAAACATCGTGAGGAAACCTGCATGTGTCTAATTTGATTGAAATTATGCCACATGTGTATTCTACCAACCCGCATTGGAGCAGCGTGGTGGAATAAGCTCCAAACCTTCTCCTCAAAAGGGAGAGGAGGCCTTAGCCCAGCAGTGGGACATTAACAGGCTGTTACTATAATTATGATTTGTAATGTACCGTTAAGAATATTCATTCAATATAATAATAAATTATAGTAAATAGGTTTATGAGTATAAGGTATATTCAAATGAATAAATGCATTAACCAATAATGGCATCAACAGATAACAACAATAGGACGATATGGCATGTCGGCCATGAAATGCAAAATTCCCCTAGGCTGGTTTTACGGAGAGATTGCGGAATTTGCGAATGTGCAAGCATCGATCAACGCGCTTAAGGCGCTCTACGAAGATTTGTCTTGTAGATTTAGGTAAGAAATTTGCAACATTTCCTTTGTGGTCGTTCTTTAAGAATTATCAATTAGCAAGTGTGTTGCGATTGAAATTGAATAAAGATATTGACTGTGACTTTGGTTATTATGATGTTAGAGGATTTTTCATTTATGAGGTTGTTATAACTTTAGCGACTAATTTTAAAATTGCTTAATACAATGAAACTTAAATGATTACATATATATTATATGTATGTAAGCTACTGTAATAAGTAACTATATTGTTACAACGTTAAGTTTATTTGTAAATTTGAGTTCGGTTATCTGTTTGATTGTAAATTTTGCTTTTCTCAGATTGGCCACTGGTAAGCTGATGGACTTGCTCAACCCATACTTGGACCTTTATAATGGTAACGCAGCTCATATGATGGCTTATCTCAACCAACCTAACGAGTCAGATCCGAAAGTGATAGCAGCATATCAGGAATGTATGGAACTGCAGCAGCAGCTACATAACTGCACCAATATATTGAAACGGTTACAGAACACCCCAGAGTTCAACAATAAAGTGCTGGAGGCAATCAAAAAGGGGGTCGTTTCGTCAGAAATGCTTTTAGAAAGGGCCTCGACTGACAAACTTCGCGTAATCATAGAGAATATGATCGACTTACTACTGTACTTCCTTTTCCAAATGGGTGATGTGGTATGAAAAAAAATATAATATTTTTTTACATTGATAAAAGTATCCACGAAGTATCTATAATTCTTTTACTCTTTTTTAACATTCTTTATTATCTATTACACTACAAATTTTATTCAATATAAAATCATAAATTCCGAATTTAATTTAAATTTTAATAAGAAACTCGAGAACCATTAAAGTTTTAAAACTTTGTGTACCTAGTTGTAGTTACTCGAATTGTATTATATTTCTGTGTCTAAACGACGATGTTATCGCAGCAATACGGCGCAGTCAGCGGCGAGTGGTGCCGCGCCGTGGCGCCGCTGGCGTGGGAGAGCGGCGGCGCGTGCGCGGCGGGCACGGCGGCGCTGCTGGCGCGCGTGTGCGGCGGCTGGCGCTGGTGGGGCGCGCTGCTGGCCGACGCGCTGGCCACCGCCTTCGCGCACCGCGACTCGCCGCCACATCCGTTGGACAGGTGCGGGCTCGCGACTTTAGGCATTGAATTTTTGTTAGCAAGATGAGATCTTTTTCTTCTTGTTCATTTAATTACTAAGAAAAAGAAATATAGAAAGTATTTATTTTTAATTTTGCAGGTGTCTAGTGGCCGTAATGTACATGGCTCGAAAGAGTATGTATGCGCACGGCAATAACGGCGGAGGTGTGACACACGCGCTATGTTCGCGGACACTGGAGCTGCTTCGTGGGTCGCGGCCACAGCCGGCGCTGTTGGCGGCGCTGCTCACCGCTATCGCCTCCGTACTGGACGCCGCCGTAGCCGCTACCACGCCACCGCCCTCGCAAAGAAATAACCGGTAAAGTATCGGCAACTTAGATCTTGGTTACTATTTAAAAGAGAGTGATCTGTTAGGTTAAAACGATTTGAAGGTGTCATTGATTAAAAACATATTTTTTTATATTCTGTTTATGATTCAAAAGGTGGGACTGGGTGGCCGGTGGTAGAGCTCGTCCTACTCCAACAGATAGTACTACACCTTCGCCGCGCGCCGTGGAAGGCAAGCTACATAGGCGCAAGTTGCACAAGAAATTGCTTCATCAGATGCAGGAGCTGGAGGCCTCACGTCGAGGAATTCAAGTGGCGCTCGAGGAACAGCAGGTGAGTTCATTTACATAGGCCTATATGTACATTACGATACAAAGTATGCTTTGAAAGTATTCAAAATTGCGTATTGTTAATGTTGTGTCTTAAAGTACTGATCATACAATGAAGTCATAACACCACAGCGCGCTCGCCTCAGCTTGAAAGCGCGTATGGCGATGATGTGCAAACGCAGCAGCGGGCCGGACGGCGGCTCCGGCGCCGGGTCCGGCCTGGCCAGCGCCTGCAACAGCCGCGCGGACGAGGGCGCGCGCCTGCTGAGCCCGGCGCTGGGCGCCGCGCTGGCGCACGCGCTCGTCACGCACATGCTGGCCATGGACTCCACGCTGCTCGCTGACCATCTGTTGCTGTGCGCCAAGGTACGCCGTCATGTCGGATAGTCGCCCTGCGAATCCTTTTATTGCGTCGCTGGAGACTTGTTGCAAATTTAAAGATGAGAATAATCTTTTGATGTTTCTTTACTGTTAGCGATTTGAAAATGTTAAGTTTAAATATAAGATACATAATTATGTCATTTATTTGGATGTATATTTAAGTTTTTCTGGCTTCCAGGTTGTGGGTCGCCTTTGTGCATTGTGTGGCGGTGCAGCGCTGTTGGAGCCTTCGTGTATTTTGGGCCTCGCGCGTCTCGCCGTGACACTTCCACCATGGCCGCGTCATGCCGTCACCACTCTGCTACAGGTTAATACCGTAGATAGATACATTTTATCATGGATATATATTTTAAACATACAATACTTTGTATTCAATAAGTTTTCATAAATTAGCGTTAAAAGTGGGGTGGGGAATAGAGACCTCATCTCAACCTTCGGATGTTGTAAGATTTTACTAAAGGATATTGTTATTGTATACCTTGGTGTGGATATACCAGCCATCCAGTAAAGACGTATCCAAGGAGATTTGGTCTCAGGCAAGGGGCTATTTTTGAAAAACAACCAAGCATATTTTTTTTAGTATTAGGAGACACATTGTGCCGAGCCCTAAAATATCGTATAATAATAATGATGATAATCGATGGTAAAATGGTCGTGGACAGGATCTAGTGGAGCACGAGTGCGGCGAGCTGCCGCCCACGCCCAACGAGGAGTGGGGCGGCGCGGGCTCGTCGCGCGTCATCCGCGTTGCGCACGACGACGCCAGCTTCGCCAAGACTCCGCCCAAGCGGCTCAGCTCTGTAGCGGGTACCAAGCTCTTTTATAATAATGTACCAATGTATTTACTGCCTCATTGATCTAGTGACTACCTTATGATTATGATAGATTCGATAAGAAGGTATTGAGTTTCTCTGTGAAGATTTTTTCAATCGACTCGTCCATTGGTCTTGTAATTGTGACCTAGTAGGGGTTGGATAGTTATCTACAGTGTATTTTAATGAAGTCGGTACATGGTTTATATAATTTTCTTTTATAAGCTTTAAAGTGAAAAAGCGAGCGGGCTTGTGCATTTTGCTAGTATGCGTTACGAGTTCGACTGAATTCAACTTTACATTTTTGCAATAATTATAATGTTCTTTACTAATTACTATGTATTTTTGCTAATCTACAACATTACGTACATTTTTATTGCAGATGTGTTAGCAGATAGTTTCGGCCTAGCGAAGAGTGCAAACTTCACCAAACCTAAAATTAATACTCGAGCCACGCTCGTAGCCTCAAGTAAGAATAAATTTGTGAATAAAAATATTGTGATGATTAAAGTTAATCATGATTTATCTTAAGCGCGATATAGATTTATTGATGAATGATTTTTTTAACACTTCGTAATATATAATGTAATATATTATATAATGTAATATATAATTATACCTTCTCCTCAAAAATGGAGAGGAGGCCTTAGCCCAGCAGTGGGACATTCACAGGCTGTTACATTACATTACAATATATTAGTAGATATTATGTGGTGTATATATTTTACAAAAGCTTTTTTTGCTCATCAGGCTTCTTTGAGGATATGGAATGTCAATTGACTCAGGTAGTAGAGTCCGATGATTCTGAATCGGAAGAAAAACTCGCCCAATACTTCTTCGAAGCTGTCAAAAAGGAGACGAGATCGAAACCCGTCGCAGACGGTAGCAATTGGTATGTGCCATTTTTAAAACGATTGACACTTGATGTTTTTCCGAGATTCGTTTCTTGAAATGTACAAAACCGAATTCCGTGCAGTCTATCGACGTGCGTGGACGCGCGGCTCGAAAGCGGCGCGGCGGCCGGCGGCGAGGCGTTCGCGCAGCGCGTGCTCGTGGCCACGGCCGCCGCGCTGCCGCTGGCGCTGCGGGCGCCGCCCGTGCGCGGCGCGCCCGAGCCCGCCGGCGCGCTGCTCGACGCCGCGTCGCCGCCCGACGCACACGACGACGCCAGGCAAAACCCGCCTCTCGCGCACACGCTTTATGATGTTTTCAGGCATCTTGCATTGGAATTCCATTCTCAGGTACCGTGTCCTATCCGACTCGATTTTCAAACTAAACATTCATAGCGTCAAGTTTACAAATGTTGTATTTGCATCAGATCGACTGCACGCTCATGGAAAACGTGGTGTCGCTGTGGCTGACGCTGAACGGGTCGGCGTGGGGCGGCGCGTGGTCGCTGGGCTCGCTGATGGTGCCGGCCGACGCGCCGCGCGTGCGCCTCGCCTCCGACACCGTGACCGCGCTGTTGCGCGCTCTCACGCAGTGAGTACCGAGCCGGCCGCCGCTTTCAAAATATGATTGTTGTTGCTCTATTGTTGTATTGTCGTTTCCAGATTAGAAAACATATCGTTGAGGTGTTGGGTGCTCTCGATGCAAGCTTTGGCGTGGGTCGCAAGTTTACCATTACTGGTGAGAATCAATCAATCGTTCGGTTTTTTTTTTGCGTTTATGCTATTATTTTGTTTAATTTTATTATGATCATTTTCAGACGGAAGGCAGCACGCAAACGATGGGACGCGTGATTCTCGAATGCGATTACTTTGTTCCTGCCCTTGTAAAATTTATATCCATTGACGTCACCGCTGACGGTGCTGTTATCTCTTCCGAGCCCTATCTGGTAAGGAAAATAACATAATAAGTTTTATTTTTCTTTCTTTTATTTATTTCTATCTCTTTTTCTGTATATTGATTTTGTATCAGTGAAATAATTATATGAAATACTTCTACCAGGGTGGTGCAAGTATTGGTGCAGGTGCAGGTGCGGCAGCAGCTCTACAGTCGGTTCTCTCTCGAGTAGTAAAAGCACGAGGCGCTGCTGGAGCCCTCGTATCTCTCAAAGTCCTTGCAGCATTGTGGAAACGAGTGCCGAACACTCCGCCCGTATCACATTCAGCGCTGGACTTGCACGCTGCACTGCTGCGCGCCGCTCACTCCTTGCTGCCCGCTCTCGCACCGAAGCACGTCCACCAAGCGCTGCCTCTTATCGAAGCCGTCGGTACGGTTACTTTATAACATTTAATGATGATAAATTTTAATTTGCTTTATACTACTGCATTCGTCTTTTGAAAGGCATCGCTTGTTAAATAAAGTCACGTTAGTATTCTTAGACAGTAATTGATTCTTATATATGACCTTGAGAAAATAATGACTATAAAATATTTGAGAATGACGATAGACGAAAATTTAAATGGCGTCCCCATATAACATATACACATACACACCGTAATTTAATATACAACTTAATCATTGTATTAGTTTGCACTGACCGCTAAGGTCGTCCCAGTTTAGAGTGCCAGAGTAAGTATATTTGCTTGCATGAATAAAAACAATTTTAATGAAGATTTATTATTAAGATGATATTTTCTCGCACAGCGGACCAGTGCGGCTGGTGGGTGCGCGAGAGTAGCGGCTGGCGGGCGGAGAGCGGCGGCGGCGGCGGCGGCGCGGCGGGCGGCGAGGCGCGCCTGTCGGGGCTGCTGGCCGACGTGCTGGCCGGCAGCACGCGCCGCGCGCCGCTGCGCCGCGCGCTGCTGCAGCAGCTGCTGCACTACGCGCGCAAGCTGCTCGCTCTGCCGCTGCCGTCGCCCTCGGCCGCCACTCCTACGCCTGCTGCCACACCCTCCACCAGTCACGCAGTAAGTTTCATTCGATAATAACAAACTGACCACTCATGTGACCATTTTTTTAATAAATCTGTAGTTCATTTTTTAGGAACATTTCTATGACTATTACTAATATTTATAAAATAAAATAGAGTAGTTACTTTAATCCGAGTTTTTAAATGACACTTTAGGCCACTTGCGTAAATATAAACATATTAAAACTAGCTATGAGAAGCAGCGGTAGTCTGGTGTGTAGACCATTGGACTGCAGTGTAAAAGTTCGACCCCTCTGTACGCACTTCTGATTTTAGATGTATGTTTCTTCTTGTATGTCCGTATTCATTAGTAAAATTTACATTTAGTGAATATGAAATTTGGCAAAAATTGGCCAATGGCATGGATTAAGTAATTCAAAGGTTTGTTAATCCTTATTCCTCCTACATTCTGATGGCCTATGGTTATTTAAGCACTTACTAATTATGGAATATATGAATACTTTGATGCAAAAATACTTTAGAAATAAATTATACCTAAGTGCACTATCAAATCATTACCAATAAATTAATTGGACTTCCAAGTATCCATTTTGGATAACATAATTACTTATATATTTTTATTCGTTATCTATTTAGTTAACTTTAAAAAACAATTGAAAATATTAGGTATGCATATAATCCTCCGTTTTCTTTGATCTATTTGTAATTAAATTAAATGAGTTATAAACAATTTTGTCCTACAGCCTTCGACGAGCCCTGGCGGTTCGAACAGCGATATGTCTCAGACGGATGAGAGTAAAGCGCAGAACAGCGCAGCACAGGCGGACTGCACAAACCTTGAAGACGAAAGAAAGCAACAGGTGCCTAGGATGCCCTGTCTTGCGGATACAGGTAAAACTTAACATTGTGTTATATATATAGAATGCATGCAAATTTATACTTAAAAAGATTATCCTAAATGTTATGATTTATTTTGATTTCAGTATTACAACACCACGAAATCATGCAAAAGTTCTACAGGACGTTGTCAATGTGCGACGGAATGAATACGATAATTTTAAACACAGGTCGGTATTCATACTAAGAAAATATCTGTTTGGTATAAAAGATAGCCAAAAAGATACAGGGCGAAAACTTTGAACTTAAACACAGGACATATGTCTTTTATTCATGCAATAAATTATATATATATGATTGTTACAATAGCTTATAACTTTTTATAAAATCATTTGCCTTCAGTCATTTAAACATATTTTGGTATTTTTTGCAACCTTCATGTTTGAATTATCATCTACCATAGTGATATTTTCGTTTTCATATACAGGTGTGAACGGAGAGTGTAGTTCTGAACAGTGGTCGCTAAAAGAGGAAGTGTTTTGGTTGGTGGCGCAGCTGCCGGCGATTGCTGCTAATCCTGTGCTGATTCTACCAAGTCTTATGGACTTCCTTAGTGAGTTTCATGCCTAAACAATTTTTGCCTATATTAATATTAACCTATTGTATGATGAATCTTTGCTGGTAATGAAAAACTAATTCAAAGTCTTGATCATATTAAAAAAAAAATGAAAATTCCTTAAAATATTATTTAAACTTAAAGTCTTGGACAGCTATTAAAAACTTATATTTTTTTAAATTAATAATAATAGTCTCAATATTGCTGCCAGCTTACACAAAAATCTTTATATTCTGTGCAGGAAAAGAAGAGATGGTAAAGTTGTCCCAAGGCATGCAGCAGCTTGTTGTGCGCGTGTTGGACAAACCAGAGGTGCTGGCTGCTTTCGTGGACGCAGGAGGCCTGGAGCTGGCACTCGATAAGCTATCCGCCTGCCATCAGGTGATTCTCCTGACTTGTCATAACAATAAAAGTCAAGATATTTTGACCGACTCGCATGCAGTGAAGACAAACGGCGTGACGCAATCTTATGCCGTCATGTTTTCTTTCCATCGTCTCTATTTCCTCCCTCTCGTATAGGTACTATATATCCTTACCTCGTTGCTTCATCGTGTGTGTGTGCACACGGAACAAAACATAATTATTTAATAACTGAAAACACTTCAGATTTCATTATAAATTCTTTTAATAATATATATTAAATTTATGAATAAAAATATATATATTTAATTATATGTTATAAAAATATTTTTCAATAGGCGGGACCTAGCAGCAACCAAGGATTAGTGTCATCTCTCATGAATCATCTTAAGCTACCACCTCAACTTATCAACCTATCGACTCCAGCTTCGGCCGGTAACAAGAAGTCGCAACCGCCTGTTATAGAAACTACGGATGGATTGATTAATATTGCGCCTCTTTGTGAGTAATGTAGTAGTCGAAAAACGTTTGTATACTTAATTTTCTGATTATATACTTGGGTTCTACATTTAAATAAATGTATGATATTCATGAAGTCTTCTTTACCAACTTTCGGCTATAAAGGTCAATCTTTAGGAGTAGTCAACTGCGCAGATAGTATTATAGTGCACAAGTAATCCGATACGACCGGAGAAAGGACCGAGAAAATCGGTGCTCTTTTCATGCTTTTTGAGTGTCATATATCTGTGTTGCCTCAAAGAATTTCTTGAAAAATACTTTGTTCTGGTCAATTAATGATTTTAGTCCAGGATCACTGGATATGTAGCCTTGGCATACATACATATATCATACGATATCATACGATATTACTATTACATTCTTAATTAATCCGCTATCCCTAGGCCTCGTCGTTTAAACCATACAGTTATACTAAACATGGAATTGTGATCTAAACATGTCAAATATAATTGTAAACCCGAATTAAAATAAGCTAAAATGGATAATTGTTAATGATCGTATACGTCGGCAGGCACGGTGTCGTGCGGCAACCCCACGGCGCAGGCGGCGGACGTGCTGCTGGGCGGCGGCGGCGGCGCGGGCTCGTGCGCGGCGCGGCGCGTGCGCGCGGCGGCGTGGTCCTACCACTTCTTCAGCGCCGACGACGCCTCGCTGGCGCTCACGCTCACGCTGCCCTACGCCGCCACGCTGCACGAGGTGCACCTGCTGCCGCACCTCACTAGCCTCGCCAGTCAGTATCTCGACCCATCTGTCACCGACACCGCCGTCTGCTTATTGTTTCTGTCATTCAATTATTGCTCGGCACCACAGCTTGCCCGGGAGCGGTCGGTGTGGAAGCGGGATGTGGCGGGACGGTGGCTCCGCTCGGCGCGCCACAGAGTACGGCCGGCATGACCTTCATCCGACTGGCTCTGGCGCGGCCCTTGGTAGTGACCACGGTTACACTGCGCCTGTATAAGCCTCGCGACAGTTCGAACATGGGTCTTCTGCAGCTGCGATTACTTGCCGCACCCGCCTTCACCACACCCACTGATGCGCACCTCGCTGCGCAGGACAATCTCGAGTAACTATTTTATCATGTGCATCATTACAATTTTTCTATTTTACATTATTTATTATTGTTTTTCATATTTTGTGATAATATAAGTCTCGGCTTCGCTTCTCTTTGATAAAATTAAGATTTAAAACTGAGATTTTTTTTCTTAATTAATAATATACAAATAGAATAAAATCAGTACCGAGCTAAGTAATCTATTGTTTTTAGCAAATTATAAGAAAATCGAAATAATCGAAAGTAATATATGCTTAACGTTGTGGTGTATACATACCTACTAAGTACTGTATACTTTGATATTTTCTATAATGTATTTACGATTAAGCCGAAAGTAAAATATATGAAAAACATGATTCATGGTATTTATGATGCATAGAAACCGCTGGGCCCGCGTCGTGTGGGCGTGCACGCGCGCTCGCCTGGAGAGCTCCCGCTGGGCGGCGCTGGGCAGCGCGGGCGCCGTGAGCGCGCTGTGCGCCTGCGTGCTGGCGGGCGGCGCGCAGGCGCAGCACGCGCACCGCGCCCTGCTCGCCGCCGCGCGCGCCTCGCCCGCTCTGCGCGCGCCGCTCCTCACCACTCTGCTGCAAATGGACACGCACGCGCACGCGCACGGTATGTGTGTGAAAAGACAAATCCGTCCGTCAGTGTACGTACCAATCATCACATATTCTGCCGTCAAACGGCAATAATTATTGAGTTTCGGTTTGATAGTTACAGTGACTCACTCTCTGGCCCTGAGTGAGCCGATCTTAATCGAATTTTGCGGGCTCTAATCCATAACAAGTACTATTCGGTGTTTTATGTATTTAATTAGTATGTTTAAATGTTCTTTGGGTGTTGAAAGAAATGCTCTCATATGTATACTGCACACAGATCATTTTCCTTATTAGAAAAAGTTTGTCCAGCAATGGATTATTTAATTTTTTTTATATTATTTAATTTGCTCTCACATTGCAGCGTTCCAATCTTCGAGCGCAGCTGGGGGCGGCGTGGGCGGCGTGGGCGGCGGCAGCCTGGGCGGCGTGTGCGCGCTGGCCGTGGCGCTGTGCCGCTGGTGCGCGCCGGGCGGCGTGCACGCCTACGTGCAGTGGCTGAGCGAGGCCGCCGAGCGCGCGCTGCGGGACTGCAGCCCGCCCTCCGCCGCGCTCGTGCACACGCTCGCCACGGTAACGCGGGACACTTGCAAATATCACTTGCTTTGGAAACGTTATACTATAAGTTTGCGAAACTATCGAGTCTGAATCTCGTATATCTGAATGAAGACAAACATTATTCATTTCTGACTCTTAGGTTCTATGGACAGCGAAGGAGGAAAGACTTTTGGACGATCTGGAAGAACTTGTAACGGACGATTTGTTCGAACTCGTGTATACGTGGGTTAAGGACGTGCCAGAAATGAATTTACTTAAGAAATCATTAGACGCGGGTATGTAGTCGAATATAAAAATATTGTTTATAAAAAAAATATTTTTGATGGAAGTAAATAAATTAAATGGTAACTGTTTTTTCCAGTTTTATGCTCAATGTGCTATATAAGGCCGGAGCTGTTCCGGCTTCTGTTGGAACAAATGGAAATTCCAATGGATTCAGATGACTGGTAAAGAAAATATAGAAACGTGTATCGTTTCAAACAATCTTGTCATAAAAGTAATCTTATTTACGATGAAAAAATATACCGCTATCACTGATGTCCTATACTTGAATTATTCGCTGAGATATTCTAAAATAGTTAAAATGTCGATAGCATGGAGAGCCAGACCGACGACACGAAGGTCCAGCGGCCGGCGGCGCGCGCGGCGGCAGGCGCGGCGCGATTGCGCGGCTGGCAGCTGCGAACAGTGGCCGCCGCCGCCATGTCTCCCGCCGCCACGCTGGCGCTGCTCAACTGCCCGCTGCCGACAGCGCTCATGCGTGCCGTTACCGGTAAGTGCGCCCGCTGATTCCATTCGGACCCTTCCTTTCTTTGGGGATATGTGAAATTGGTGATAGTCATAATATAAATAATAATGTTCATATAACGCAACAAAACATTTTTGTTTGCAGAATTCAGTGAAGCTAAATTGGAATCGATAATGGCGCAGAGCGAGTCTCAGGAAGATGTTCACATGATAGATCCGAGTAGCAGTGAAGATAGTCGACTGAAAGGTATTATCATCTAATATATATGAATATACGAACTAAATTTGGTACACTAAAATTTTAATAATTGCAATTTTAAAAACCATTTAAAATATCTAACACTGAGAAACTGACCGAATGGTCATAAGAAGCGCTAAACAAACTTAAACTTTTCAAGATAGACAAATATTGTTTTTATTGTTTTTTTTTTATGAATACTTTATCAAGCCTTATTCAAAGGCGTCTTTGCGATATAAACCATAGCTTTGGAATAATTGTAATAATTACTAAAATTCATTTATACAGATCTGCCGTCGATGCAAAGTATCTGCGAGATGGTAGAGTGGGCGCGGCTGGTGTGTTCGGAACGGCGCGTCAAGGAGTGGCTTGGTGGTGCCGGCTCAGGGTTCTGGCGCCCGCTGCTGAGGCTGCTATGTCATCCGCGATCGTACAATGGGTATGTCATTGATATTAAGCCATATTAATAGATGATATTTGAAAAAATCCAAAGTAACCATTGCTCAAAGTTAATAAATTATTTACGAACAATAATGATTTCTTAAATTGTACAATTTAGTATGATTTGAAAATTATTCTTGTTACATTAAATTATAATTTATGGTGATTCGTATGTTCAATGTATGTTCAAAGTAAAACGATCAAGATGTTTCATTACAATTGGTTAGAGCTTTTAATTGTAAAAAAATACAAACGGCAAATGGAATAAACGGTCTTAAAAGATAGAATAATATACTTGATAAAAATAAAACTAAAAATGTATCCTGATTATCGTTTATTTACATATATTATAGAACTTGGCAAGAGAATGCACAATATGCATTGCTGGAAGAGAACACGATAAGGTTGTTCTCCGAGCTGACGGTGTGTCACACTGCCAATCAAAAGCTGTTCGCTTCTACCCTACACAGTATTCTGGAATCGATGCACTGCACAGGTACGAATAATAACGATAATAGATCGATTACAATGAAATAAAATGTTGATATCATATGTCTTTACAACAAGTTTTAGATAGCCTTATATGATGTTCTGTTAGCCGCCGCATCTAACGCCGCGCCTTTTCGATACCGGCAGGTCCAGAGGGGCTGTCGGGCTTCACGCGCGCCCTGATCCTGCGCCTGGTGCTGTCGGGCGAGCGCGCCACGGTGGCGCTGCGCTGGGCGGGCGGCGCGGGCGCGCCCACACACACGGGCGCGCCCGCGCACCCGGGCGCCGCCGCGCACGCCACGCTGCACCTGCCGCTGCACACCACCGTGCGCGCGCTGCTGCTCGACCACCGCCCGCCCGGTATGCGCATCCATCCCTTATATTTTGCAGCAACTTTGTAACTTAGTATGCTCCGAATTTAATAATCAGTATCGTGATTGATCCCTTACCAAAATGTCTTAATGTTGAATAGTGCCCCTGTTGGAGGAAGTACATCGGCTGGCCAGTAGCGGCTCAAACGCATCGAGCGCGAGTGGTGCTGGGGCAGTGTTACGCAGTGCGTCCGACACGGCCATCCTCACCGTAGCGGAGGCCTGGGAGCTTTCTCTCGCCGCCGCCAGCGCATCCAAAGACAAGCGCGTTAAAGATGTCAAGAACACTACGCTAAAACAACAAAATAACAAAAAAAAGCAGACAAAAGCGAATAATGAGAGCAACCCCGTATCTATCACCGGCGGTCAGTGATTTATTTATTAAGTTACAGCAAATCGAACATGATTTTTTTTATAGTATTTCATAAATATTACTCTAGACTTATCCACACATATTTTTATTTTATTAAATAGTCATACATTCACTTAAATAGTTAATTCACATACATATAAGCTATGTTATAAGAATTAAATAAAAAGGTAGGTTTATTATTTTAGATTTAATGGAGTCAACGGTCCGCGTGCACGTTGATGGGCTGGAAGGCTATATCCCCACGAACACGACACTGGCTCAGCTCACCGCTGCCGTGCCGCACGTCTTCGGGCCACATCTCACGCTCAACTTACACATAGCCAGTAATGGAGGTAAAAGAGTCGATTTAAAAATTATAAACCACCAAAGGCCTGTAAATATAAGTTAAATAATAATAAAAAAGTAATGATGAAGTCACTGGACATTTTGGAAGGTTCTGTATAGTCTACAAGAAATAAAGTATGAAAAGAAAAGCTGGCCCGAGATAAATCGTTACAGTTATAGTTATCGTTATAGTAATTATATCACTATTCGCTCAGATACTTGGACGGGCCCGATGTGGGAGGGCGGCGGCGGCAGCGAGGCGGGCGCGAGCGGCTGCGCGGGCGGCGTGGTGCTGCGCGAGTTCGGCGCGAGCGGCGGGCTGGCGCTGGTGGCGGCGCGCCTGCCGCGCCCGCACGTGGCGCCCGCGCCGCCGCCCGCGCCCGCGCACCACCACGACCTCGACTGGGTCAAGCTGGACGACCCCTACGAGGTTAGCACGACATTAGCTCGTAGTAGACACTACGTCGTGTATGAGACGTAACCTTTATTATTACTTTTCATTTGGATTTTGATCAAACGTCGCTCTTTTTTGCTATGACTTCATATTATAAATTAATAAAAAAAATATATAAGCCCCACGCTTTTAACGTTTTTTATAATTATTGAAGTTCATTCGTTCATTTTAGGAAAATCTTTGGTCGAGGTGCAAATACTCATTAATATTAACAGTTTGGAAAAAAATTCGTCTTGGTTCCGAAGTTTTTGATACTTTGGAAGTAAATTTAATAGATTTGTGTAATGATTGAAATTGTGTTGCATTGTAAATAAATTTAACTCGTTGCTTTATATAATTCCGCAGAACCCGAAGTCCTGGGTCAAATTCAAAGTTAACAGTGTGTAGATTCTCGTGCCTTTAGAATGCACGTGAAGTCGTAGATCCTGTGTCTGAACTCATTCTGGTCATGTCGGATTTATCATTTCATCGAATTATTTGAATCAGATCAGGGAATAGACAGTGCACCTGTGTTTGCGCACACACTTATGCAGTATAACATCTTAGTCTCTTAGCCGAATTTGATTAGGAGGATATCATTATCAAATGTAAGGTTTATTTTGAAATTATTCATCAGGAGATGGTAGAATTGGGTGTGACATCAGCCGGCAACGCTACCACAGGCAACGCTACAGAAGAGAACAGTGGGTGTGCAGGTGTCCCGGCACATGCGCTCGTGGCGCTGGCATTGTTACTGAAGCTGCCCGGGTACGCAGCAGCACTGCTGGACGAAGGCTCCCAGGCGGTGCATCTGTTGAGGCTGCTCCTCGGCGTCGCACACGATGAGGAGGGCCGTAAGTAGAAATACTATTTTCGATTTGTTCCAACTAAATTAAATGTTATTTTATGTATAACCCTAATATAATACGGGGCAATTGCATTGACTGGGTCCCTACACTACCCTGTACACTAGGGTTAGTCTCCGTTTCCAGGAAGTCAGTGTCAATCGATTAGGCCTTTTGCTATCATCACGACTTATATCAGATGCCTCAATAAGAGCAGAAATGTCGATTGTGACAAGAGGCTTGTTGTTTTATTTGTTTATATTAATAAGCTAAATTATATATAATGGGCTAGGTGGCCAGTGATCACCAACACCCATAGACATTGGCATTGTAAGAAATTTTAACCTTATTTACATCGCCAATGCGCCACCAATTAATATAATAATATCCTGGGACATTTTTCACACACGGCCATCTGATCCCAAATTAAGCTTGTACAGAGCTTGTACTGTGGAAACCAGACAACTGATATACTACATATACTACTTTTCTTTTGTAAATAAATACTTATATAGATAAAAACACCCAGACTCAGGACAAACAGACATGTTCATGCACACAAATGTCTGTCCTGGGTGGGAATCGAACCCACAACCTTCGGCGTGAAAGGCAAGTATCTACCAACCACGCCAACCGGCTCGTCAATTACACTTGCTTATTCACTTTTCAAATCGGAACACAACATTACCAAGTCCTGCTGTTTTGCGGTAGAATATCTGATGAATGGGTGGTACCCATCCAGACTAGCTTGCACAAAGCCCTACCACCAGTAATTTTTATTGTGTTAGGTGACTCTCTTACTTAATTATCAGAAATGATTCAATTCATACAAATCAAGCCCAGGAGACGGCGTGAAATTGCGAAGTGAAGTGATTTTATTCTACTCATACTTGTAATTTGAAATGTATCGCTGTAGGCAACATAGTTGTGACCGGCAACAGCAGCGGCAGCGGCGGCAACGGCGCGTCGCTGGGCACGCTGCCGTTCCGCGTGGTGGCGCAGCTGCTGGAGGCGGCGCCGCTGTCGTCGCCGGCGGGCCGCGCGCTGCGCCTGGCGCTGCTGCAGCTGGGCGCCGTGCGCCTCGTGCTGGCCTGCCTCGCCGTCTTCACGCACCACCGCCCCGCCAGCGCACAGGTGCACAACACTACTTTAGGTTCCACGTCACAGTTAGGCTGGACGATGTTTCAGTTGAAAAATGTTGACTACATTTTTCAATTGAAACGCTATTTAGGGAAGGGGACGAAACGGTAGAGATTAATTGTAATTTATTGTGATACAATATTTGTCGTGGAAGCAGAACAGTCAAAACTCAAACGGTTCTGGCGGCAAGGAGGAGAAGTCGCAGCTGTACTGGGCCAAGGGCACCGGCTTCGGTACGGGCTCCACGCAACAGTCGTGGAACGTGGAGCAGGCGCTGGTGCGGCAGCGCATCGAGGAAGAACACGTCACGGTGCTTTTGCAGGTAGCTCATGATGTTTTAATTGAATTGATTAAGACATTGTGCAACGATTTTATTCTTCCTTTTTGCATAATGCGGCAACACCTCTAAATGATTATCAAAAATACTTAAAAAATTAAAGGATTATTGATTAATTGATCATTATTTAAGAATTCATGAGAGTTAGGCGATATCTTTAGCGTTATTATAAGATAATAACGCTAAAGATTAATAAACGAAACAAGTAATAAGGTCTAAGGACCTTAATACTTGTTTCGTCTCATTTCTGTCTCCTTACAGGTACTAGTTTCATACATGAACCCTTGTGAGAAATGGCCCCCCGAAGAGGGTTCCCAAGAGGAGGAGGAACTCGAGGAGAGCGACGAAAGTGAGGCGCATGAACTGCCATCCGAGTTTATCGACATCGTGGCTGCGAGCTCGCTCGTACCAGCTATCTGCTCCTATCTTCGAAACGACTCGGGTAAAGAGCCACACTATAGTATATATACTCAGTTATTGTAAATTAATTAAAAAGTGATTTAATCGGTTTTTTTTAGTAGTTTAGTGTAAGTTTAGTACATTGACTTGATCGTAGTTTTGGACATGTCGCGTCACATCCCGCTGTACGTGTGCGTGCTGCGCGCCGTGCGGGCCCTGCGCGCGCTGCGCTGCCGCCGCCTGGCGCCCGCACTGCGCGCCCTGCCGCGCCTGCTGGCCAGCATGAGCCGCACCACTAACTCCTACGCGACCAAGCTGAGGTGCGCCTGCTGAAATCGCTCTCGGCTTATTCGTTACTATCTATTTCACTATTTTATTAAAATGGAAAAACGATTTTTTTTTTTCAGAATGAGTAAAAAGAATATATTCGGAAAGATGACCTACAGCCAAAGATTTAGCACGTCGAGTAATTCCGAACTATCGGAAGAGGACGAGGGTCTCGCACTACTCATCGCCGATATACAGGTATGCGGAGTTACATATTGGGAGCGCGACTCATCAGTGCTCGTGGGCTCGTGGGAGTGGGCGAGTAACGTGTGGGTGTGTGACAGGCGACGTCGGCGCTGATGTGCCGCGCGGAGGGCGAGGCGGAGAGCCTGGGCGCGCGGCCGCTGCGCGGCGCCACCCGCGAGGCGCGCTACATCGAGCTCATGCGCACCATGCAATTCGGTGAGCTCCGCGACCACCTATACTTTGTACGGCAATTCACTTCTAATCGAGTTGGAAAATATTTACGATTATCAAAAAAAAGCCGTTAAAATTTCCCTTTCGCTAAATCCCCCAATTTTACATTTGGTTATAGTGACTCTCTTCAAACCGGTTGCCGTTTCCCTTAGTAGAATATATTCTTAAATTATATATAATCTTATCGCATCGAATCCCGATCAAAAAATTATGTATCAAGCCTATTAAAAAATATTTCACTCGAATGAAGTATGTTTCGGTCGGTGTGTCGTCGAGTAGTATTGACGATTCCTTGGCTCGGCACAGAGACGTTCGAGATGATGGCGGAGTGCCCCGAGGGCGGGTTCCGGTTCACGGTGCCGTACCACTTCGAGGGCACGGTGCGGGCGGCGGGCGAGCGCGCCCACCCCGCGCGCATGAAGCGCCTGGCGCAGGAGGCCGCCACACTCGCCACCAGCCTGCCGCTCTCCTACTCCTCGTCCGTGTTCGTGCGCACCGACACCGACCGACTCGACGTCATGAAGGTCACTACACCAACTACTAAAGAACTAACTGTACTACCGACTTTGGAATTTACAAGGCCGCTCAACAACCGCTGTTGGTGTTGAGTGTCAACGACTTACTAACAAAAAAAACGTAATTGAGCGCATATCTCACCATTGAACAACTGACGTTAAGTTTATGTATCTATTTGAGGAATATAAGCTAGATGTACTAAGTCCCTACCACCTCGTGCAAATGTGTTTTGAGTGGGTAGATTCCACCAACTCAAAACATATTCGGGCGCCAAGCAGCAGTATTTAGTATTGCTGTGTTCTGGTTTGAAGGGTGAGTGAGCCATTATAACTTCAGGCACAATAACCTTTTAGTTATCAAGGTTGGTGATGCATTGACGATGTAAGGTGTGGTTATATTCTTATAGTGCACATGGTCTATGTGCGGTGGTGACCTTTTACCATTAGATAGCCTATATACCAATCCTACTATCTATTAGAAATTAAAAAAAAAAAACGAATCGTCTTGCAGGTGCTCATCACCGGTCCATCGGACACGCCGTACGCGAACGGCTGTTTCATCCTGGACGTGTACTTCCCAGCGGAGTACCCCGCGGTGCCGATGCTCATCAACCTGGAAACCACGGGCCGGCACTCCGTGCGCTTCAACCCCAACCTGTACAACGACGGCAAGGTGTGCCTCTCCGTACTCAACACGTGGCACGGTCGGCCAGAGGAGAAATGGAATGCGCACACATCTAGCTTCCTGCAGGTATTGTGAACTTAGTTTTCAAGGATATAAATTGATTCCAACCATTATCTTGTAAGGTTTTGTTCAAATAATTATTAAATTTTGTGAATTTTGAATTTATAAACGAGAAGAGGGCCGCAACCGATTTCCGATTGTTTTTGTATACAATATAATTACTTGATAATACATTTCGGAGATTCATGATATTAAGTTTTCTAACCCTTAAAAATTGTTATCTTTGACCTTTAATGGGCTCGAAATAACCTCCTTGACTTTACTATCGTCAACAAACATTATTAATGCCCAGAAACTGAGCTTGAAAATGTTATGTCATACAATATATTTAATTATTGGAAGACTTATAAATGTTTTAAACCCAAGGTACTGGTGTCGATTCAATCCCTGATCCTGGTACCGGAGCCATATTTCAACGAGCCGGGCTACGAGCGCAGTCGCGGCACGCGCGCGGGCAACAGCGCCAGTCTGGAGTACAACTCCAACATCTACCAGGCCTGTGTGCGCTGGGCCATGCTTGACCATCTGCGCTCGCCGGAACCTTGCTTTAAAGAAGTGGGTACAAACGATACCCTATACCAATCGAAGAAAGAAAGATAAAAGAACCTTAGATTAACATATTCCATGCGAAAATTGCTAATAGCTCTGCTGTTATTATACACTATAAAAACTTCTTGATTAATTTACCTTTATTTTTATAATACAACACTTGTCTTGAGACCACTTCAATTTTCGTTCTATAGTTACAATTACAACATCGCGGACATGCAAAGCGCCATATTATTGTCGCCTATCCGTTGTTAATATCATAGATTATTCAAAATCTCGACCAAAATTATCGCGTCGATTCGATGTCAAACGTTTTTATTTGTCTTTACCTTATGTGTGGTTAGAATAGACCTTATTAAATGTTATATATATATATATATTTCGTCAATATTCAAAATTTGTTAATTTATCCTCTTTAAAGGTACGAATACCATAATATATTATGAGAATACTGTCACTATATGAATTTTAGTCCTTATAACTTATATTTATAAATGTATTCTAATGGAACAACAATTTAAATTATTTCATTGCTTATATATAATTTAATGTATAAGTTTCCTTAAAAAAATAAAGTGAAACATTTCTAGGTAATCCAAACGCACTTTTGGATGAAACGAAACGAGATAATGCAGACCGTCGCTAACTGGATTACTGAACTAGAGGGTCAGACTGGTGACGAGCGCACTCAGCGCAGCATACAGCTCAATCTCATGGCACTTAAGGTACCGAGCTGATTGAGTTTATAAAAATATCATTCAATAAAATGTATACATAAAATATATTATAATCAACATGTGTTTGTTCTTTAAAGCGTCACTACATAAAGCTGCAAGAGGAGCTGTCAAGGCTGCCCGTCCCACCCGGTCTCGAGGAACTGGACGAGCCCTTCCAGCTGCCCGCCGCGCCGGCCTCCCCGCCACCAGCGGCCCCCGTGCCCTCTCCCCCCGCTCCTGCGCCCGTCGCACCCGCGCCCCCCTCCCCGCCCGCGCTGCCCTCCTCCGACGAGATAGACCACGACATGGAGAAGATAGTCTCGCAGGTCCTCGACTGAGCTGAAGGAGCGTCTCGGGCCTCTCCGTAGTTCATACGATTACTATGTGTGTAACCATGTACAAATAGCTCTGTGTAGTGTGGCCGTGGACCCGCGCGTGAGGACGCGGGATGCTACGTTGCGTGCGGACGACAACGCATTTAAGCTAGTTTAGACTGTCGGACGTCTCCGGACGTGTTGACTTGTTATTCCGCGCGCTGGACGTGTGTCGCGTCGTTTGATTTGTTTGTAATGGAATTTCAGTTTTCTATAAATATTTTTTTAGATGTATTACATAGAATTTAGTGGGACCTTTGTTTAGTTTAACATATTGTGATACTATAACGGGCTCACGACCCTGTAAGGTATATAAGGTGAATATTTCCGGCCTCGCGGCATTACACGCGCATTGTACAGTGGATGAGGTTGTCTACGGCACGCAGCGTGACGTCTCGCTGGAAGTTTCGAAAGCGAACATAGTTTGGTAGGAAACTTTCCTTGTCACGGGATGATGCTTACTGTGAGTGCACGTATATATATATATTAATATATATATAGTGTCGAGTTAATCGCGCTGCCTGCACACATCTGTGTTACCTCTTAAGTGTAAACCAGCATTGTATTCAGACATTACAACTCTGACCTCACGTCTGGACGTGTGTGGTTTCGCCTAAGTGGCGATGTCTATCTGTATGTATATTAAATTATAATTTGATGTATATAAAAACTTTTATTGCGTTTTAATTTTGTATTTAAGAATATATATACGTATCGCGATATACTCGAACGTGGGCGACGTAGCCTACATAACGATGCGATTGAGCGGAAGTTATTGTACAGGCCTAGCCGAATCGCTTACATCATTTTACTTGATTTTAATTTAGTTAATGAGTTCTGACAATAAAGTTTTATTTTATTGACGTGGTGCTGTGTGCACGCTTGCGACCAGTCAGACAGACGACGGATGAAATTGCGAGGTGTGATTGTATATATGAATCATCAGTTCACGATATTGTCTCACTATTTTCTAATCGTCAGGTAAGTTGAGTAGGAAGTTTACTTGTTATATAATATTTGACTGTGAAATTCGGGATGTAAATAAAAATTTATGTTATTGCAATTTTTTGTTTTCTTTTTTGTTAGTTATTTTTTTAAAGTAATTAAAATAGTAAATGTCTAAACATTAAAGGCTCATTTTAGTCAATAAATAGTATTCGGGTTACGGGTGGTTTCTAAAACACATACCCGCATTATATAAAAAATCCATTCATAAAAGGATTGTCCTGGGTGAGCGACGCGAGCGAGCCGTGCAACATGTTTCCTATTCTGTACTGTAGTCGTCGTGAGTGACGTAACGTCTCTTCGCAGATTAATTAAGGCGACAACGAAAGCCACAAACACGTCGCGTTTCGTTGCTCGCCTGGGACAACTGGTTATTCCAATAGTCTGTAATGATTCGGAGAGTAGAAATTCTCCAATTTGCATTCATATTTTTAGATATGGCGGGTAATATGCCGCTTGCGTATTGTCCTCGCCCACTTTAAATTGAACGGGGTTCCAACCAGCTAATTTCAATAGTGGTTATCCCTCATATCTACGGGGAGTTCCCCCAAAATATATTGGTTGTAGTCTAATAAATATAAGCCATTTTGATTACATAACATAATACTACTTAGGAGTAAGGTTCCAATCATAACCAACGATAAGTTAAGAAGGCTTAGCAAGAAAAATCAAATCACTTGTACACTTTTATTGTAAATATATTTACATTTGTTGATATAAAAATTCACGTACACAAATTATTATGACTCAAATTATACGTAAAAATTACGGTACTATTTAATATTATGTTTATTATTATATTCTGAAATAAATAATTATTTATTTTCCAAACTTGCTGTATCCGATAAATAACACAAAAACAATAATTACGTTATTAACGTTGGTAACGTAAGTTATTACATTTTTTTTTTCGGCAATTTTTTTTTTACTTATATGAAGGAAATAATTGCCGGTGTAAGACAAAAAAGGCATTTTTTATAACAATTACAGTATAAACTATGAGAGAAAACTAAGTAATTACGATGTTAAGCCTCTTAACGACTATGTAATCGTTAATCTTATAATATTTGTATTTCCATCACAGATGGAGTTAACTAATTGTGACATTACAATATTTATTTACACAGATATCATTCTATCTACAAACTATAGTACTTATTTAATCTATTGGTATTTTTTTTATTGATGTGCAAAAAATAAAGTTTTATTTAAAAACCTATGTTTGAAATTTCGATTTTTTTTAAATATGGCACCACCGTTTTTTTTTGTATCCCAACGATAAAATATTATTTTCGGTATAATTGAACAGGCAATATTATAAACTGAAACAAATTCATAAAAATAAATTTAAAAAAAGCAAGCATAAAGAGATTTTTACTTTGAAACTCAGATAAATTGTTCTCAGCTATATAATTTTACATGTTGTTCTATGTAGTAGAATGATTATTTCGACTATCTGTTCCTTTACGCTAAAGTAATCGTTCTAACGAGGCGAGTGGGTAACTACTTCTTCCAAGCCCAGGAGTCTGCTTGCATTATGAGTTCGCTCGGATCGAGTTGACCTGCCTCCACACACGACTTGCAGCAGAAACTACGCAGGAAAAAATATATTACAAAAATATACATATATTTAAAGTAGTACAACAATACCAGTAGTAGTAGCATTTAAATGGTAGATATTAAGTCTCGTTTTAGTGGCTAGCTGATAAGGCGGTAGGTCCTGAGGTCTTGGGTTCAAGCCCTTGGACCAAAAAAAAGTTATTTGGTTTTAACTTCTAGAAAAGGTAGAGGTGAGGAGGACTATATGTGCATGAAAAAGTCTGCCGAAATACGTTATATTAGGGTGGAGCTACAACAGAATCATGGTAAATTAAAAAAAAAAAAACATTTCTAAGATTATTAGAATAGGATACATAAATAAACATAGATAAATATAGACTTTCGCTCCTGTTTAATTTGATATTAATATATACATTATGTATCAGGCTTGTACATGTTCTATACATATAATGTCGATATCATGTTACAAGCATGGCTCGAAAAAAACTGGCTAAAGAAGTCAGAACGTTTTAGGACAAAAATAATGTGGACTTTGCTTACCCAGAGTAATATTTGTGGTGGCAGAAATTGCTCCGGACGATGAGATGGCATGTGGCGAAGTAAGGGTTATCCTTGCAGTTCGGCGGTATGTACAATCCTAGAATTATAAAAAAAACAATAGTTTTTTATATATGAAGACATACAATTTAATTACATTTGAATATTTGTTAATCACAATCTTAAATTTATCAAGAAATTTACATTAAATATATATTATACACATATGTATATAGTATTAAGGTAAGGTTTAATTAATTTGTAAATTATTTCTTATTATTAGTAGTTTTAAATAATATTTCGTATAATGCCATGTTACCAAGAAAAGCTTATCAAAAAGACAAATAATAATACTTAATTACTAGGTAAAAATGTTGCAATTAAACGTGTTATATAAAAGCTGGGTAAGAATACTTATTAAACGTAAATCGACTATTAAATTATAGTTTAAAGACTTGATTGACTCTATGTTATGTATATTGCTCTATTATTAACGATAACGATAAAAATGGAAAATTTACCTTCGACGGTAATAGAGACTGTAGAATAGTGCGAGCTATAATCGTTAGAAGCGTGACAGCCGTATACGCCGCTGTCGTTCGTGTTCGCGTGAAGAACAGTCAGTCGCGCATCTGGAGAATGGGTACATGGTAGGTATTAAACGTAGTTATTACTGTTTACCAGAATAAATCAAATACACATTATATAGCTGTAAATAAACATTTGTATAGATCATTGGAAAAAAATACAAAATATCAACAAAGTATAATTAAAAATAAAATAGTAAAATGTATCTAAATATAAAGCTTTTAGTATGTATACATGGTCAAAAATTATTGTTTAAATTTGGTCTTATGTATATTTGCCTTACCAGTTAGAGTGACGCGTTCGTCAGAGACGATCGTCAAGCCGTCCTTGGTCCAGCGCACGGCTGGCACGGGGTAGCCATCTACGTCACACGGTAGGTTGATCTCCGCACCCGCGGGCACACGTGAGCGCTCCGCAGTCAGTCGAGTGGTCACGGGCACTGTTTTCGTGTATGACAAGATATACAAATGAGTAACACGCCATTTATCCATTGCAAATCCAATCCAAATATTTTAATACCTACTTATTAAAATTTCAGCTATATATTTTATTTCTTTATATATATTTATGTTTGTTTTTGTCAAGAAACGATTTCCCAAATATTGGTCGTTAAACATCAAACAACATTGATAATTCACAATTATAAAAACAATAATCGAGGTTAAATATTTACATTTTTAAATTTACACGCAAAATTATTTTTACGACAATAGTAATTAAGTATTAACGCTATTATACATGTATTTTCAATGTAGATTTCTATATACATTGACAATAAATATATTGGAAATATGTTTAAAGTCATAACACAAATTGAAACACGTTTCTCTGATAAGTCAAAGTTCAAAATCGTTTCCAATCTACGTAAACGCTTAATCTGCTTAAAAGATCATGCAAACAAGCCACATGCGTACCAAACCATGCAATACAAAAATGAAAAAAATAAGTATAGAGGCCATTTGACTCCCTTAAAATAAGGGCCGATCTTACCGGTAAACACGGGTATTTCTATATCAGGTACTGTCGTCGTGGTCGTTGCCAGTTGCGGCTCACGAGGCGTCACCACCACCACGTCATCTTTCCGCGGTACAAAGTACGGATGATCTCCAGAACCTTCGGGCTGGTATGCACGAACCACGAAAGCCCAGTCCGCTGGTTTGCCAATTCCATTGTATGCCTGGCAGACGTACTCTCCGAGAGTCTCGATAGTTAATTTTCGGATTAGGAGCACATATCCTCGGGCCTCGTAGAGCGGACTGCTGTAGGGCACCATGGGACCGTTTCGACCTCGGTACCAATAGATGGCAGGCGCAGGATGTCCATAGGCGAGACAGCGGACGCTCAGCGGTCGGCCGAGCTCGCCCGTGACCGTGGCATCGGGCGTACCCGCTATTGCCGCTGGCCTTTCCACCGGATCTAACCACCCCCTTTGTTAGTAACTACTTCTACTGCGGTTTGTGGATGTTTCGTTTGTTTTAATATAACTTTAGAATATAATGTACGTGTCCTTGGCAATGGCAGTGTCGTTTCGAGTGAACAACTATATAAATAATGGATGTTGGCCGAGATTTTAATAATTTTTTAAATTAAAAATGACAATTTAATTTATTATATTTGCGACTGCCAATGAAATGCACCATAAACATTAGATTATGATAAAAGATTTCATGTAGGCTAGATACCACAAGCTGTCCATCCAAGTGAGTCCAAAGTAACAGCCACACTCAGCGTAATTTCAAGAGCTTTCTATAAAGATGATTCATTTTATCGATAAATAATTTTATAGCTGTATTTTTTATGTGGGTATTTCCTTGTAAGAACTAAGATGAAATCGTATTTGAGTATGATTAAGCAACTTTATTTTACATTGCTGATTCTGTTTCGAAAGACCACCATGAATTGTTGTCATAATGCAATTAGGTAAATTCAGACGAACGGAACAACATAAGCACATCGGTTTTATATTAAATAAAATTTTGTTGTCATTTAATGTCAGTAAAGATGTTACTTACTATAATAATTAAAATTATAAATATTACTAAAGAGATTTAAACTAGCAATTAAATTTGCTGGTGACGTTCGTCACTGCGTGTCGAAAAGATATCAAACTCTATTTTCATACTGTTTATTGAACATGCGGTATATCTAGCCTACGCCAAATATGTGTAGAATATTGTGTAGTTATATGACAAATATGAAATGTACTTTCCACAAACTACACCATTTAATGAATAAAGCCAAAACTAAATTAGATTATAGTAACTAATAATCAAATTATAGATTTCTTAATTAATTATTTTTATTTATTAATATTTTAATGAATCAATAAATATAACAATAAAATTACTTTAATTTCATAGACTAAATTAAGAAATCCATAATTATCAAATGATTAAAACCACTGTTAATAATTTTAAGAAAACCTGTGGTAAATGCGTGCGCGCAAAACACGGCGAAGCCGGCAACCACTGAGAGCTGTGACAGTATCATCTTTCACCGAACGCAAGGACACTTCCACTAACACTGAGCAGTGAAAACAGACCAAACCGACTGTAATTGACTATATAGATAGGGTTGCAAGCTCGGTTTTCTCAAGAATTTTTTTTTTTAATTAAAAAAAAGTATATGTAATAAAAACATTTTTGATAACTCTTCCTATTAATGATGCTTAAGCACTATCATACTTAAAATATTTTAAAAAAATGTAGCATAAATAAAATAAATTAATAATTGTTTACAATTTCTCACTGCCAAGTGGCAGCCCTAACGAGTACGAAGTTATTATACATAACATTTCAAATGTTCGAGGGGCGTTGATACCGATGTTGCTTCGATAAGATAAAAGACTGTTGACTGCGAATACAAGCGTAGGTACTTCCGACACCGCGATGATATAACCAGTACTTAAAAAGGAAATGTATTAACTATTTGGTAATGTCAAACTTATTTATAATTGAGTAGCTATCCGCTAAATATTTGCGTGTAACCTCACCCAATCAAAATCTAACATTTAAGATTCATAGATGAGAGAGATTAAAACAAATGCTGAGGTGTCTTTGATGGGAAATCCTATTGAGTATAAGGCTGAATAGATTTTTATATTTCATTTCAAAATGTTAAGCAGAATGTCAAGATTACTGGTTATAAATAATAGGAAACTTAAGTGTCAGAAGAAAGGTTATCATAATATTATTTGCTTATACAAGTGTATAAGAATATTTACTTATTATATAAAATAAATAGACTAATGAGATCATCAAGAAAAATAAGTACGTATGATAAACAGATTTCGTACATCAGCGGCCTCTAAGTGTTCATTAAAATATCAAAGTGTTTTATATTAAAATGCATCCCATGTTCTACTTTACGACATAATCAATTTCTTAACACCAAATGTCCTTATTGGTCCATCATCAAAGCTTGACTAAACAACAAATATCCAACGACATAAACTTTCATCGTTGTAATATTAATAAAATTTACTAATAATTAATAATATTAATAGATTTTTTAATAAGTTTGTTTACTTTGTTTAGCAGGCTTAAAACATTTAGAATCCAATTATAATTATCAAATTAAATTACATTCAGAAAACAAAACATGGAACATTTCCGTCCAATTTTGTTATCTCATATCAAATTGTGCCAGCAAAAGTGATTGGCACGCGCGTAAATGTCGAAATATTCATATGGTTTACAATCGAATAAAGTTATACCTATATCAATTTACATCGATAAACGTGTCATAGCTCTCATACCAGTGCAACAGTTTCGCCGTTGAAAAACCCAATCCAACAATGTTAAATTAAAACTTCGGAAAAAGTTAGACATTAAGAAAAAGAGAGTAAAGCAGTACAAAAAAAGTATCAACAAACCAACTACTTTTAACTACATTTGAAAATAACCCTTAAGCAACGAGAAAACGCTCGTTAGGAGAATAATGTTCGCAAGTTATTAACGTAAAAGTGTAATTGCGAAAAATTTGATATCCATAAGCAGTCGCTACTCACCGGCCACCTCGAGGCGTATTTCTTGCGTAGCACTTCCGATTCCGTTGTCCGCCACGCAAATGTACACGCCCGAGTCGTTGCGATACAACGACACTATCTCCAACGCTCCATCTGACAGTAGCCGGTACCGACCCATGTCACTCTCAATCTAAGATAATCCGTGTTAAATTTAAATTGTGAAGTTTATTTCACACATTTTACGTTGCTATGAATTAATAAATAATAATTTTAAAACCTAGTCAAAGAAACCATATACATTTTTGAAAATAATAAATTAACAGAATCAAAGTGATTATTACGTAAAGTCGTGATCGCCCAGAACACGTCAAACGAATCATACTTGAAGATTGCGGATGCCACTGAGTTTTTATGTGTTTAATGTGTGTATTTAATTTATCTCGTGCTCAGCTGTGAAATTTGCATGTGTCGAAAAAAAACTCGCATGAATAAAGCAGCATGGTGGGATAAGCCAGATATTCTTAAGGAGCTTTAGTCCAACAAAGGGTCATTTATAAGCTGGTACTTTTTGACTTCTATATATCACTATTGACATTGATCGCGTTTTTTTATGCTGATAGGACTTTGTGTGTCTAGGAAGGTACCAGTTATCATTTATACCGATGCCAAACAGCACTTTACTGCGCTTTTTTGTTTGAGACAAACACGGCACAGACAAGTCACGGAACATAATTTTATAATCTAGTTCCCATGGTTGGCATTTAGGTTTATTGAATATTTAAAACTTTTTTTTCATCCTTCCTATAGTTCCAATGTTTATGGTGACCACTTATCGTTATCAGGTAGTCCATTTGTTAGTCAAGCAAGCAATTGGTTTCGTGTAACACTAACCGTGACGGCTCCTCGTCGCCAGGTGATCTTGGGTGGAGGGTTACCGTGGAACACGCAGCGAAGCGTGGCCTTGTCACCCTCGCTTGCTACCAGCTCAGGTTGCGTTTCTTCAACGTTGGCACTAGGTGCCTGTGGTAGTTCTGTCATACAAACAAACATTTCAATTTCGCGAAGTGTTGTGAATATTCAATACACGTAATGAAGATATATATATATATAGACCGTTCTGTCCATTCTCTCATAAAATTAGAGCAATTTTCTAAATTATATCTACCAATGATATTATACATGTAATATGAGGCTTCTTATTTATAATGTTCTACCAGATAGAGGAAATCAACATGAACTAAATTTCTGTCGTGTTAATGCACTAGTTCTTACCGGGAGCACGCGTGGTATAGCGTGGCGCGGGGCTGGTGGCAGAAAGCGGTTCAAGGCACAGCTGGCTGCATCCACTCGAGCAGCACTTGCCTACGCCGAGACAATCCGCATCGTCGTTACATTCACGTCTGCACTGTCCATCCGCCACTGCAGGTATGACACTTTCCGGTGGACAGGATCCAGTTTTATTCGCTGTAAAAACATTAGAAATTTATTTGATAATATGTAAAATATTTGTATATAATTCGAATTATCAATAGACTTACCGATCCTGCAGTCGGCTGAGTAGCGGGCGTCCTGCGTGATTGGATCTCTGTAAGCTGTCGCTACGCAGCGCTCACCGTCAGGGCAGTCCTTGTTTGCACAAGGGTGGTCGATACATTTACATCTGTTGCAAAAATATATTGAGATTTAATTCAAAATTAAACCAAATTATCATATTTTTTTATTTGTATCTTTTTACCGTTATTAATATCATAATACCTCTCGCAACCCTCGGGACCGGTAGTTCGATGTACGCCGTAGGTGCAAAGTAAGCTTTCGCACTCGTGGCGTAATAGCTCGCAGTTAACATCTACAGGTACGCACGCACAACGCTCGCAACCTCCGGCCGTGCGCGTGCGCTGCACGCCGTACTCGCAACGCAGCGTCGAGCATTCCTCGTTAAAGCGGTCGCAATCTGGCAGCACCTCATTGCCACCCACCTCGGTCTCATGAGTGTCGACCTCTGCGGACAAGCCAAATATCAGTCAACTGATTCCTGAATATAAAACAGTAACCGGCGATTGAATAATTTAAAAAAAATCAATCGTTTTTATGTATCCAAGATGGCTTAGACAATAAAAAAAAAGCGACGCACATATATTATACAAAATTGTGCTAACGTACCTTTTGCTTACGATTTGAATAAACACTTTAATTTTATATTTTCTTTATGTTACATTTTATATAAAAAACAGAATGTGCAATTTCGTGATATAGAAGTAATGTAAGCGTGCAAGCAGTGGAAGATAGCAATAGACGAATACGGCGACGACTTCTCACGGCAGCTCACATGCATATTTTTTTGTATATTAAAACAAAGTTGACAACGAACGATATCACATAAAATTGTTTTTACAATAGCGACAAAATACACAATCGATATGAGGCGAGTGCAAAGCGACGATGAGCGAGCACCGTACCGGCGGGCGTCCTCATGCAGAGGAGTGCACACTCCTCGTACGAGAGGAAGTTGTTGTCGTTGCCACCGCAGCTCGCGTACACGAAGGCCAAGCAGTCCCCGCTGGCGGCGCTGTAGTACCAGCGGCGCGAGGACAGGCCGCAGCCCGCCTCGCCCGACGACACCGCCTGCAGGCACGCCGGCTCTGCGCCGCGCCGCGTACGTACAGATGATGTACTCGACTGACCACTACTTAGATATGCGTCGTGGAAGCCGATTCCGGAAGTCAGTTTGTATTGGTGGGGTCGATTCAGAAAGTGTGAAGAAATATAGACGTGAAAGAATCACAGTGGAGTTATGAATTTTTGTACCTGGACCTGTGCCTCCGCAGACTTCTTCGCACTCATCAACGGTCGAGAAGCGATTGGGTCCTCCGAGGCAGCCACCGTATGCATAGTTCAGGCACCGACCCGATACGGAGTTCCAGTAGACTTTGGTGATTGCGGATATACATGGCCCAGGGTCGAGAGGTGAGCCACATACGTCTAAGACAAATTATGTGATGAAATATTAAAAATAAAAATTGGTATAGAATTACTAAATACATATTATAACTATAAATTATTTCATCGAATAAATAGACTTACCGAGGCCTCTGAATGCACCGCACCTTCTTTCACATTCTTCCTCTGTTCGATAACTGTTCGGGTACCGACAAGCACCGAAGTCGCCAGCTAAGCATGCTTGAGTCTTCGTGTCGTAGTAATAAATTGTAATGTTTTCTCCGCAGGCCTCCAATGAGTGGGGAGTTGCGCATTCCAAGTCCGTTGACTACGAGGAAATAATAAATAGCGTTAAGTTTATTATAAAATTAATTTATTAAAAGCATTTTTTAATAAAGAGTAATTTTATCATTAGCGTATTTAAAACACTTAACTAAATGATAATTGTAAATTGTTTTAAGAATAATAGAACTGTTTTCAGAGCATGCTCAGATCTTAATACTGCTAAGATATACCAGGGGAGTGTTGGTAGGAACGACTTCTGGAATCGTCGGAATTGTAGTCTCCCGGACGGAAGCAACTGTCGTTGTTGAACTCTTTTTGCAACGGCCTTCGCATTCTTCTCGAGTTTCGAACCTTTTAGAAAAGAAAAACAATTACTAGTCAATATTATGTTATTACAAATAAATCATAATGTTTTATTTAGTTGTTCTAAGATTCAAAAATTATGATATATTTATGAATTCCAGCAATGTATTTCCAAAGATACAAAAAAGATCCAATTAAAATCCGTACCTGTTGTCGTTTCCGTTGCAGCCGCCATAAATGAACTGTCCACACTCATCGCGCGCTGCATCGTAGTACCACATGTATAGATTCGCCAGACAGTTACCAGGCTCTGGAGTCTGTCTACATGGATCTGTTGAAACACCATTCATAAAAATCGTAAACACAGAAACACTTGTTTTCATTAAGATGAGATAAATCAATACTTTTTTCTTTTCTTCGTGTTATCATATAAGCCGAGATGGCCCAGTGGTAAGAACGCGTGAATCTTAACCGATAATCGTGGGTTCAACCCGGGCAAGCATCACTGAATTTTCATGTGCTTAATTTGTGACTATAATTCATCTCGTGCTTTACGGTGAAGAAATTCGTCGTGAGGAAACCTGCATGTGTCTAATTTCACTGAAATTCTGCACATGTGTATTCCACCAATCCGCACTGACCAGGGTGGTGGAATAAGCTTCAAAACTTTTCCTCAAAAAGGGAGAGGAGGCCTTTAACCCAGCAGTGGGACATTCACAGGCTATTACGGTGTTATCATATAAAATGAGGTATTGAACGAACACGAATCGAATTTCGTATTGCGCTAGTAGACGTTATTCAAATACCTATTCGCTTGCTATAAAAATAAATATAAAAAAGTTACCAGTGTTGGGTCTGCAGATTTGTTCGCATTCTTCTATGGTGGAGAAGCGATTGGGACCACCGTGACAGCCACCGTACGTAAACTCCTCACAGCGACCTGCCGTGTTGTCGTAGTACACCTTGGTGATGGACGCGCGGCATGGTCCAGGGTCCAGTTCGTACCGACATACATCTGACAGACATAAAATTCGCTGTTATTTCAAATATAACATATATGTATATATTCACATGATTCACAGCTAATCGGTAAATAAAAACTATTGATATTATTTATTTGCCCCATTCAATCAAGCTATTGGTTTTATAAGAGTAATATTTTGTTTTTACCCAGAAATAATAATACGATACGTTCGTACGTTTTGTATTTCATAAATGTTGTACATTTTCTGGTTCAAAAATATTTTATAAAAGGTGGTATTGAAATGAATAAATGTCTACAGTAACAGCCTGTTAATGTCCCACTGCTGGGCTAAGGCCTCCTCTCCCTTTTGAGGAGGAGGTTGTGGAGCTTATTCCGGTGAAGGAAAACATCGTGAGGAAACCTGCATGTGTCTAATTTAATTGAAATTCTGCCACATGTGTATTCTACCAACCCGCATTGGAGCAGCGTGGTGGAATAAGCTCCACAACCTTCTCCTCAATAAATGTCTAACGTTATATAAAAGTAGCGATAATATAGTGATATAAAAAATGTAATATTACTTATATATAAAATAAAATATAATATATATAAGATAAGATTATTACATTTTTTTTAAATAAATTAATATCTGATGGTTTCATTTGGTACTATGTATTATGTACGTAGAAAATGTACCCACCGAGATCTCTAAAAGCTCCACAAGAACGTTCGCAGGCCTCCTCTGAACTGAAGACACCGGTGTGTCTGCACCCTGCACCCGAAGCTTGGTTGTCATGTGCCACACAAGCTCGCTGTCGTAGGTCCAGGAACCAAACCATTCCCTCACCTCTGCACTCCTCGAGCGTTGGGGACACTTGGCATTCGGTTGGAATGTACTCCTATAGGAATAATTTATTAATTATAGGTAAGTAACGTAAGACGTGAGTTGATTATTTTGCCGTAATGTTTGAATAACTATTGATAGTATATCGTATAATACCGCGGCTATGGTGGTGGTCGAAGAAGTGGTCGTCGAGAGAGCTTGTGATTTAGGTGCGCCCGATCTGCACCGTCGCTCGCATTCTTCTTGAGTGTTGAATCTATAAGTAACAGTTAATTTAACCAAATTATCTAACAACAGTTTTTATTTTTTTTTATTTTTTTATAGAATAGGAAGGTGGACGAGCATATGGGCAACCTGATGGTTAGTGGTCATTGGCATTCTAAGAAATGTCAACCATCGCTTATAGCCAATGCGCCACCAACCTTGGGAACTAAGATTTTATGTCCTTTGTGCCTGTAATTACACTGGCTCACTCACCCTTCAAACCGGAACACAACAATATCAAGTATTGCTGTTTTGCGGTAGAATATCTGATGAGTGGGTGGTACCTACCCAGACGAGCTTGCACAAAGCCCTACCACCAGTAAAGTTAAGTTTTAAGTTTTATTTAATTGTTTTTTTATTTATATCTTAGAATAAGGATCGTGTCGAGAGAAAGCCTTACCGATTAGCATTGCCTTCACATCCGCCGTAAGTAAACTGGCTACAAGCATCACTAGTCGCATCGTAGAACCATTGCATTAGTGACTGGTCGCACGGACCCGCCAGCATTGGTTGCTGACAGACATCTGGCAGATCAATGTAGTTATTGGTTAAGAAAAATATATTTAATTTAAATCGTGAATACACAACTTGAACATGCAGTGATTTCATTTAATGAAATAGTGATAGAGATCTGAAAGTGTTCTAAAACGTTGAAGAACAAAAGTTGAGCGATAACCCTAAGGTACCCTAAGGTATGATACCAATATAATATTCCAGATTATGTTTACCCCGCATGTTCTCCGGGCCGAAGCGGTTCTCAAGGGCGGATTGGCGCGTGGTGGTGGTGGCGGATGCGGGTGCGGGCGCACAGTAGGAGATGCAGTAGTTCTCGTTGGGGAAGTTGTTGCGGTTGCCTTCGCAGCCTCCGTACTGGAATTGCGTACACGCGCCCGTCGCCGTGTCGAATGCCCAGCGCGTCTGCCATTGCGTGCATGGTCCCGCATCGATCTCCAGGTAACAGAAGTCTATAAAGAAATAGCAAACGTATTTTTATATAATGTATAAATGAACTGTCTTTAGTATTCACTAAAAAAATATTCGACATTATTTTTGACTCATTTCGAGCCTCATTTCGATAACAGTTACAAATAAACACGTTATATAAAAATATCAATAGATATAAATTATCATTGAACTCGACATACATATGTATAAATGTACATAAAGTACGTCAAATTCTATGAAAATCAAACGTGCGACATTTATTACCTACTTAATCGTATGCAGTTATCAAATAGTAAGTTACTATTCAGAAAGAACAAATACGTAAAAGTCGATTTTTCTTTAAACCGGTTAAGTTTGCTTTGTGAAAGTGTTTCATGTTATATTTTGTTGGGAATCAATTCTTATAATAATAATGTCCTCCAGACCGATTTCGGCCACGGCGGCCAATCTCAAGAAATATTAGCCAACTACGCAGAAGATATTACATTGCAAGTGTGTGCGCAAACATAGGTGCACTCTCTATTCCCTTACTCTCATAATCTGATGGGACGGCAATCCGACACGACCGGAAAGAGTTCAGGCGCAGGACCAACGACTTTTACGTGCTTTCTGAGGCACGGGAGTGAACACAACTCCAACGTCCAGACTCCGGGCTGCTACTGAGAATTTTCTGACAGAAAAACCCAATAACTTTTATTGGCCCGACCTGGGAATTAAACCCAGGACCTACCGGTTTGCGGCCCTACATCAAGCCACTAGACCAACGAGACGTCAATTCTTATAATAATACTAAGTCAACTTTACTCAAAGTTCGTAACAATAAGTCACGTCGATCAATTTTAGTTAATCATCTTATTTATTAAATACAAGAATTTAACTAATATAAAATATCTTCATTTATTGATTACATAAATATAATTTAAATAATAATAAAATAATATACCCAAATTAAAACCAGTGGAAAGTTATCATTGTATTTGTTTTCATACCTGGTCTATCGTGTTCATACGGTGAAGGTTGCGATGTTGTTTGCCTAGGCGGAGAAAGGGTTGTAATGACCACTCGCTCCATACAGCTGTCCTCACATTCACGTTCCGAATCGAAGTTGTTTTCGTTACCACCGCATCCACCGTAATAGAACTGACGACATCTAAAATAATTTTGATACAGATGAGATGCCATCAAATGAGTTGTTGAAAACCTATTTACTTGGTGGTAGACCCTTGTGAAATCCCGTCTAGTTAGGTACCACTCGCTCATTATTTATTTTACCACCAAACAGCAATACTTAGTATGGTCGTATTTCGATTTGAAAAAGGAGAGCCAGTAACTACCACAAGGCACAAGGGATATCACATATTAGTTCCCAAGGTTGGCAGCGCATTATAGATGTAAGGAATGGTAAATATTTACAGCGCCAATGTCTATGGGCGATTGTCATCAGATAGTACATTTGCCGTCCGCTACCCTATTTTATAATTGACATCATATACCTTGAGCTAAAAACACACAACAAAAACATTGAAACATTGAAAAATTACTGATTGATTTTAAAACTGAAATATCTATAAAAATTTCGTTTTTGTACAGAAAGTATCTAACCTCTTGTTTTTGGTGTCGTAAAACCATCTCTGTGTGTAGTCGGCACAGTCGCCCGTCAAAGCAGGCAATGTACATATTTCTTTTTCTGTAACATTTGGGATTATTTTATTATGCAATACAATATTTGTCATTAAAAATTCTTGTTAAGCAACAACATGCAAACATAATTTTGTGACTAAATACGTTTGTTAGTGTTAGACAACCATCACCCATTACAAGATTAAGATGTTACTTGGCTACTTACTATTTATTTTAATTTCTAGAAAAAAAACTAGGTTTGAGGTAAATAAATACACACCTTACTGACGGTAGACCAGCAAAACATTTGGTATGATTGATTTATAAACTTACTTATAAATTATGAACTCATTCTAAAGTGACGGTATTTATAGACGATCATAGTTTCTGATGTATACAGTTTAATATAAAAGTTTGAAGTGTATCCGCGGTAATACTTAATTCAATACGACTTATCTTTATACATCATTATAAAATGTGCATTTTATCAAGACAAACTTACCGTAAGCACTTGGACAAGCGTTAGTACAAGTCCGTTCGTCGTTGAAACGATTATTGTTTCCACCACAGCCAGAATAATAGAAGGGCACGCAGCGATTCTCGGTGGCACTAAATGACCAGGCGGGATGCTTCTCAGTGCAGTTGCCTGCCTCTTGTGGTAGCGAACATGCCTCTGTACCGTGCAACCATGTTAGTTTTTTCCTCATTGACATGACAAAAGATCCTTTGTCTCTTTAAAAATGTCCTGAACTTCAGTCGTATTGAAAGTCATATGTAAATGAATATGGATCGTATGTTTGTCACGTTAATGAAGAATTATAATAAAATTGGTCAGTACTAACTACTTTAACTAAATGCAATACAACTATCACCAGATGTTTCTAAATGATTTATGTTTTAAAGTCTAAATGTTAACTAATTTTTAGCACTACAGGATCTGTCACCATTTTTAGTTTCACACTCCATTTGCAAGCAAATAAATGATACCGAATGGTTTTTCAAGCTTTAAAGTGTTTTCTATAAAATATAATTATTCTAAATCATAGCACTTCACTTGGCTTTGATTCAATATTTGGTGTATTTGCAATTATTACAAACACTCCATTCAAACATGGAATGAACCCCCAAAAAATACACCAAAATGTTTGCTTATTTACATTTCCTCGAATCAATTGCCCCAATGCTGCTGAGTGAACCAAAAATCGATGGATTAATGTAAATAAGAAAACACACTTCGCCAAACGCAGTACTACCGTAAATTATGTGCAAAAACTACAAAGCAGAATAAAAAAGTGTGGTTAATATTTTGATGATTTGTGAGAAATCCGCAAAACTAAATTAAAATAAATATTGTTAATAATATTATTAGCTCGTAAATAAGCGGATGTACTCACGCTGTGGCGCGCCGGGTGGATCGCAACGCAACAAGCAGGCGGCCTCGGAACTGAAGCGGTTGTCGTTGCCGCCACAACCACCCCATACGAACTGCTCGCAACGCCGTCGCTCGCTGTTGAAGCCCCAACGTTGGAAGTTGCCGGCACATGGTCCGCGTTCGATTTCAAGATTGCATTGGTCTTTTTGGAAAAAGACATATTCATAAATAGGTATTCATTTAATTTTTTTTTCAATTATTATCATATCTTATATTGTTATAATTTTACAAATCAAATTAATTAACAATTGTATAAGATTTTTCTGTCGCTTTTTTATTTTATCTATGTGTGTTAGCAACCATAGCACGTATATACCATATCAGCACATAGAGTTCTAAGAATTATAGCATTAGCAAGGATGGTGGTCAAAAAGTACCGAATTCTTTTTTTAGTGTCATAAAATACTACCTAGATATCTTTTGAAACAACTAAATATACCTATTATAAATAATAACTACCTGCGCTCCTCTGTGGTTCGCAGCGTTGTTGACAGAGTTCCCTGGAGTCGAAGTTGTTGGCATTGCCGAGGCATCCACCGTAAACAAACTGGGAGCATTGTTCGCGGGCAGAATCATAGTACCAGCGGACGTGGTAACCAGTACATGCACCTTTCACCTTCGGTAGGTTGCAGGTTTCTGTAGGTGGATCAGAAATTATATTACTGCTATGAGCAAACGTAAGAATAAAATAATGAAAATAATTTTTAAACCGAACCGAAATAGTTTTATCTTTATATTTTTTATTGAAGGAAAGACATACCCTTTGGCGTTGGTCGCACACAAACGTCTTCGCACTCATCTTTGCTAACGAATCTGTTTTCGTTGCCCTCACACCCGCCGTACCAAAACCGAGAACAGCCCCCGTACGTCATATCGTAGTACCAATACACGGAGAAGTTTCGACATGAACCTCGGTCGTTTGCAAATGCACAGGCGGCTATAATTAGAATTATTATTATGTGTTTATTAATATTTACATTTAATTAATACAATTAAATATTTCTATTTCTGTGAATTGTATATAGCTTTTTATTTCTAAAACATCTAAATATATTAACATACTATTTATAACCTTGGTCCGAGCTAAAACTATTGTGTCATATAATATAAATATTTCTCATTAATCGGAGAATATTTTTTATGTATGTACCTTGTCGGTTATCGGGAATGTCAGTGCAGTTTAGGAAGTTCTTGCCCTTCGCCTCAGTGATTCCATCAGGACAACAACCATATTTGCTGTTAGAGCAGTCACAACCGTCCTTATTGGGACCTCTAGCGGCTGTAATCTCGTCTCCGCAACATCCGTACTTGGACTGTTGACATAGACAACCTTGTTGGTTCGGGCCGCTGGCGACTGTGACACCGTCATCACAGCAGCCGAATTGGTATGTGTGACAGCCACAGCCGTCGAAGTCCGGACCCTTAGCTTCTGTGTGCCTGTGGAATTAAGAGCCTTTACAATAAATAATATGTAAGCGATTAATAATTAAAAATAAGGTGAATGCTGAGATTGTCTTAAAGAAAATTTACACTATAGCTAAGCTCGTGACGTGAAGTCGAAAATAATGTTCAGGAATCGTTTGGAATACTTAATATTATAAACATTTACGGTTAGTCGAGTAGTAAGTTCTAGTAGTTAGTAGTGTACAGTAGTATATATATAAATGTACATTTGTATATCAATACATACAGTAAACAGGACATTTACATGTCATCTACTCCTTAATATAGGTGAAATTCAAACAGTTTCTTATTGCTTATTGGTCTTTATAGGCTTACCTATCTGGACAACATCCATATTGAGTGTACTGACACCCACAGCCTTCACTTTTCGGTCCTCGCGCTACAGTGATATTATCCGGGCAGCATCCATAATGGGCATATTCGCAACCACATCCTTTTTGTAGAAACAATAGTTTATTTATCGATGCGTACACACATAACTAAACACTATCTTCGAAAATGATATAGCTCACCTTCCAAATGTGGACCTTCAGCTGGTTTGTAATTATCAGGACAACATCCGAACGCGTACTGTAAACAGCAACCCTCTAGTTCTAGTCCGTGTGCCGGGGTCTCTCCGTCAGGGCAGCAGCCGTAAGCAGACGTATTGCAAGACATTACGCAACCTTCCAAATTAGTACCTCGAGCTGAAAATCACAATGTTTTTTACATATAAATGTATAATATTTTTCGAATAATCATTGATACAAGTATGTAGTAGAGAGAAACAAATCGAAAAATGTTCAGCTCTTTTAGGGTTTACTAAAAGAGATCCTCTAGTTTCAGATATATAATTTACCTGTTGAAACACCATCAGGACAGCAACCGAACTCAGAAATACTGCACGGACATCCTTCTCCATTCGGTCCGGAAGCATCAGTCTCATTGTCATAACAACATCCAAATTCTGAGACGGAGCAATCCTTTTCTGCCGCCGTGATATCAGGTTTTTCAGTCTCTGCAACTTAATTAAATTACGTTTTAATAAAATCATTGGCACAATGTGCAGTTGGCACCTACTACTAGTAAACTTGTGCAAAAAACGATGAAAATGTATTTTTACTTTCGCTGTTACAAGGCTGTTATAAATGACTACGATTTTAGATGCTTACCTGTTTCTGGACAGCCTTCTTTGTGTGGACCCTTTGCCTCTGTTTTGTCATCTTTGCAACAGCCATGTCTGAAATATCACAATTGTATTTAAAAACATAAATATTATATTTTTAATATCTCAATTAATTTACGTAAGCATTATTCCTTACTTGGAATTACGACAGGGTGGTAGAGGTGCAGGACAACCTTGTTGATCGTTACCCTCAGCTGCTGTAATGTTGTCCGACTTACAACATCCATACAAAGTTTCATTACATGGAGTGACTGGACAGCCGGCTCCACGAAGACCACTTGCAGGCGACACACCGTCGGGACAGCAACCAAATTTAGAGTCTCTGCAGGTCTCCGGGTTCGGACAACCTTATCGCCATAAAAAGTAATATTATTAGTTATTATCTAAGAGATTTTACATTTCTCGAAATCAAATTTGCGGCGTACCTTCATCAAATGGCCCAGCAGCAGGCGTTCTTTTATCAGGGCAGCAACCGAATTTGCTGCGAATACACTTAGCTGTCTTCTTTTTGGCTTTGCAGCGTTGTTTTTTAGTTGAGCCAACAACTACCGTCGTCCAAGTCCATGATGCTGAGAAAATATAATGAAGTGACAAAAACACCTTTATGTAATTATTTTATTGCGCTAATTTATTTCACACGTACTCGATTGTTCAGTTGTCGAAAGGTCATCCAGGGACGTCGAACTGCTGACGGTAGTACTTCCCGTGCTCTCTGTAACAACATTACGATCGTAAAGATTTTGATATATTAGTAGATTATTTTTAAGGTTGGTATGGCTAAACTATTTAGTTATATGAAACGTTTTTCTATAAGTAAACAGTATTATATTATTATTATTTCTTTGTACAATTAAATAATTTACTCTAATAGTTACCTTCGATGGTGGAACTCTCGCTGGTACTAACAGATTCAGAAGTTTCTGCCGGTTCTGCAGTTGTACTTAAATCAGGTACTTGTGTAGTACTTTCGTCGGTAGACTCTGTTGCAGATGATTCTGTGGTTGCTGCATTTTCTGAACTCGATTCGGTAGCGTATGTAGTGCTAACTTCAGTTGTTTCCAATGTACTTATTGTTGAAACGGTATCTGAGCTACTTGTTGATTCAGTTGATTCCTCATCTGTAGAAGTACTACTTTCGGCTTCTGTAGTTATTGTCGATTCACCCTCAGTTGAACTTAAAGTAGTATCTTCAGGAGTTTCCTCAGTCGAAGTAGTTTCCGTATCAGAGGCTAAATATAATAGTTTATTTTAGAAAAGAAATTGGTTGATAGTATTTTTGTAGTGATAGTTTGTGGGTTGTGATAGTGATAGTTGGTTGGTTGTTTTGTAGTAATAGTGATAGTTTTTTTAATTTATTACTATAATTTTATATTTATGGTGTATATTGTTGGCTTTCTTTCTTAAATAAATAAACACCTATAAAGATGGAATGGTAAGTACTTGATATTTGAAGTATTGTTATTAAAAACAGAAAAAAACTATAAGAAAATAAAGGAAACATAACTTCTAACTAAAGGTTTTTTTTGTAAATATCAAATTCAGATTTATTTAGTTATACCATTATTTTCTTTTATTTTCCTGACATGTATACGCTACACTACGCTATACTACGCTATTTGAGCTCAAACTATTCTGCCAATGTATAAATACAATTTAAGGAACATCATATAAATTTATATGATCGTTTAATTAAAGCTATTATAAAAATATTTTAATTGTGAACTTACTTGACGTCTCAGTAATTATAGTGGTACTACTCTCTGTAGTGCTTATTTCTGTTTCGGTTACATCCGTAGATGCAGTATCGGAGGTTTCGGTCTCACTTTCTGTGGTTATTGTTGAATCAATAATTGATGTTGAACTAATTTCTGTCGTTTCTGTTAAATCTGTTAGTTCAGAAGCTGTTGTTTCGGTAGAAACGGTTTCCTTTTCTATTGTAGTATCTGTAACGGAAATATCTGTAGACCCAGATTCCGTTTCTGTTGTCAAGTCCGTAACTGTTGAATCTGTAACTGGTGATTCTGATTTCATAGTTTCAGATGTTTCAGTACTTTCAGTAGATGTTACTGTCAAGTCGGTGATTGTAGTTTCTGTAGAACCCGTTTCAGTCGTTTCAGTTACTTCAATATCTTTAGTTTCTGCAGTTGAAATTGAACTAATATCAGTAGTTTCTGTAGAAATAATTTCAGTTGTTGCCTTTGAATCAATATCTGTAGTTTTTATTGAATCAATGTCAGTAACTGCTGTTGATTCGGTATCTATATCTTCCGAAGATTCTGTTACGGTTATTGTCGTTGATTCATAATCAGAGGATGCTTTTGACCATAAACTATCTGTCGTTGAGTCTGAACCGCTCAACGTGGACGACTCCGTGGAGTCTGTTATTGCGTCTGTTGTTACAACAGTTTCTGTAAATTAGGAACACGTTAGTAATTAGTATATTACTAGCAAATATTTACATTTCTATGCAAATTATGTATTCGTATATTGAATGTTATTCATTAGATATACTTTTATTACCTTTAGTCTCACTTGTGTCTGTTTCATCTTCGATTGTTTCTTCTGTAGTTGGGGTAATTTCTGAGCTAACATCTGTTGTACTTGATACATCTATCGGAGTAGATTTAGATTCATCCGTGCTTAATATAATCGTAGTTTCGGTTGATGAATCCGTTACATCAGTACCATCTGTCAACTCAGTTTCTCCTAAAACAAACACAATTTTACAGACCACACGTTAGACGTGTGTATATCACAAGCAATAGCAATTAGTTGCTACCTGAACCTGATCCATAGTCTTCATCCAATTCACTTGGGGTCGTGAAACTTTCTGTAAAAATGTATGAACGGTTTGAGCAGTATAATTAATGTTATAGAATCAACTAACTAGTTAATCAACTATATCTGTAAATATATATTTACCATATTTGAAGTCAGGAACCTGTAATAGAATAAAAGAAAATCAGATTTATAAGATCTCATGCTCTATTGGTGTGTCCGTAGTTAAAAGAAATATTAAATAAATATCATCCTTTACATCGTCAATGCGACACCAATCTTGGAAACTAAAATGTTATATTTCTTGTGCTTGTAATTACCATGTGGTCCGGACCACAACAATACTAAGTTTTGCTTTTTGGCAGTAGATTTTAGTTAGATTTTTTAAGTAGCAGACCCCAGTTTGTATATTAATAGTGTGTATGGATATCCTATATATATACACAATTTGTCTTCCATCTGGACTATTTGCGATCGAGTCGGATTTGTCATCTCATCGGATTATGAGAGTGCCGGAATAGAGAGTGCACTTGTGTTTGTGCGCGATAATATATACATTGGCTAGGCTTTGTTAAAAATGGTGACTGTTATCGAAATCATCATCATGTCTACTACTCACCAATGTCATACCAAGATCCATAAGGCTAGTATCGAAAGCTTCTGCGTTTTCCTCGGGATATTCCTCCTCTTCGTCTATGCAGTCTTCATATTCATAATCATCCATTATTGGAGTTGATTTTGAATCAAGTGGGAGCATTTCATCTGAAAGTATTAACAAAAACTGTCAATTTAACTTTCGATAACTATTTAAATTTTCCAAAATACTATTTTATATAATAAAATGCATTGATGCATTTAGTAGACAAATAAAACAATTGAACTGTTTATTGTACTTTTTTTTCTGTCACGTTTATCTAATTTGAAAATAATAATTTTCTGCAAGCATTCTTAGTTTTGAGAAACTTTAAATGATCTAAAACTGACACTTATAGCTTACCTATGCCACAGGGGTTCGTGTTACAGGACTGACTAGAGTCTAGCACGTCGTGCTCGTCACACTCGAGCACTTCGCGCCCTCCACTCAGGCACATTACGCGACGGTATTGTTCACCTCCGTCGCATTTTTTGGTACACTGGTAGAAACAAAGTTTTTAGTTTTGAGCTCTTTTTTATAATTTTGGCCATCATTTCTATTTTTGTAAGTACTTCAGTTATTATAATTAATATTTATTGTTATTTGACGTTTAATTATTTATTTATTTGATATCCTCAACAAATCGTCTGTTAATATGGTCAGAATACAGAATAATTAAAGCTCCTACCTCCGACCAGGGCCCTGCAAACCATTTGGCAGGACATTTTTCCTTTGGCACTTCGCATTCTTTAGTATCTTTGTACTTTGAGCTTTTGTCACATCGGTCGTCGTCAACTTTCGTTACTGCAACTCCATCAAACAATCCACAGAAAACTCGACGAGTTTGGTTCCCTTTTCCACATTTTGCTGAACACTAAAAACATATTTTGTAATGCTTACCGATTGTTTTTGTTTCATTAACATTTAACTTTATTCTACATCTATTGTATCTAACAACACATATAAATTTGGCTACATTGGTTGAAAGCTGAGCTCAGTGACTAGCTTATAAGGCCGCAGATCTTAAGATAAATCAAAGGTCAATAAAAAATAGCTTAGAGTTTGAATGTTAGTAGCATTAACACCATGCTTAGGAAAGCACACAAAGCCACTAGTCCTGCGCGTGAGTTCTCTGGTCGTGTCAGATTGCCGTCCCAGATTATAAGGACATCATTATCATTATCCGACCAGATTTTCAAGGCTTTAATAAATACATTAGTATTACTATTTGGTATGCCTTTTCTACGAATAGTTATTTTATTATTAAATAAATCTTACTGTTTTTATATTTCAGATGCTAGATACATATTTAAGGGCTAGAGTTGAAACTTTGGTAAATTAAACTTATTGCTAGGAATACCTATTTGTTACGTAAATACAAATAAAAAATCAGAAACACGTATTTTTCTCACCTCGCTCCATTGTGTTGCATACCACAGTGTTTGGCAAGGCGGCAATTTGGTCCGGTCACATTTCTCTTCAAGATTTGGTGTCGGGTGGTATGCACAGAGCTTTGCGTCTACCACTTTGTGGTCCTTGGTAGCGCAGTGCGCTGAACGAGCGCGCATCGTTGACAAACATGAATCACACTAATGAAAACATACAGATTCAGTACTTTAATAGCTTCAAATTATTTTATAGTTTGAGTTTAAAAAGAATTTATGGTGATTAGGACTTCATTCCATCATACATTTTACGCTATACATTTTATTTATTTTCAAAAAGCTTTTGCTCATATTCAAACGACTATCGAAACTTCTAAGTTTACATAAAGTAAAGATAACTTACACCAGTCCACTCAGTGAGAACCCAGTCAACACCGTCGCAAGGATGCAATATACATGTCTGTTCTGCGATTGGTTTTTCTTCCGTGCACACGCTGTCATCATAAACTTCCACTCGCCCATTCATCTTTTGGTGGCAAACTACTTGACGGGTCTGTGTGCCTTCTCCGCAAAGTTTGTTACACTAGGTTAAGGACGACAAAAATAATTTAAATTGTTTTACTAAGCTTTTGATATAAATATCGTGCAACATTTGATAATAATATTGATTACTTGGCCAGCCTACTAATATATACTTACTGGCTTCCAGGGTCCAGTAAACCAAGTAGGACATGTAGCGTTTTTATTACATTCCTGGTAAAGTTCTGGTTTAGGTCCTAGAAGGTCGAAGCACTCTTTATCTGATACTATTGATGGGAATCTGAAAATTATTATAAAATTATAAATACATAATATTTAATATTTTGAAAACAAAATATTCAAAAATTTAATTGATTATCATTGCCGAGATGGCCTAGTGGTTAGAAGGCGTGAATCTTAACCGATGATCGTGGGTTCAAACCCGGACAAGTACCACTGAATTTTCATGTACTTTATTTGTGTTTATAATTCATCTCGTGCTTGATGGTGAAGGAAAACATCGTGAGTAAACCTGCAAGTGTCTTATTTTATTGAAATTATGCCACATGTGTATTTTTTGGAGCTTATTCTACCAACCCGCATTGGAGAAGCGTGGTGGAATGAGCTCCAAAACCTTCTCCTCAAAAAAGTGAGATGAAGCCTTAGCTCAGCAGTGGGACATTAACAGGCTGTTAGTGTAAATCGATTATTTTATCTAAAACGTATATGATAGCTTAGTAGTACCCATTTGTGATGATTTTCTCGCAGTGAACTTGTCGGGATCGAGTGCCTCCATCTCCGCAGGGCTTGGAGCAGGGGCTCCAAGGGCCCTCCACCCATCGTGCCGGGCAAGATTCGGTATTACAACTCTGGTTAGTTGGGGGTTTAAGGCCATCATCACAAAGAGTATCATTTACTACTTCTAGTTCTTCGCGTGATCGACATGTCACTTGGCGTGTTTGATAACCTGATGCAATAAAGTTTTGTTTTTAATAGAAATCGAATAAGACATGAAGACTAATGAATGAAAAAAGAAAATGTTCGGTATCAGTGGGTATATTGTAATTACAGACAATTAATCAATAACTGAAAGGAAGTATTGTAATAAAAAAAAGTTACCTCCACCACAAGATGCACTACATGCAGAAAACTCTTCATGAACCCAATTATATTGTTGGTTGGGAGGCGGTGCTAAAGCGGAAGGTACGCTGTATTCATAGCTAATGCCCACGTTTTGATCTTGCAGTAGGAGCTGAAATTATTTGCATATAACATAATCAATTAGATAACCGATTTTCTAAAATCAATATTACGAAATAGACAATTGAGTTATTTAAAAAAATTACAGTCTCTGAGTTGTTGGTGTGACAACCTTAAGTCTATGTTATTTACTAATTACGAAACACCAAAATAGATTTTGTATATACGGCTTATAAATAATATGATTTTCATATTCATTGCAACCCTGATGCACATCCCAGCATGGCAAATATTTGTATCACGTTGTCTGTTTTGTATGGGTTTCTATAATGATAATGATTTTGAAAGGCGGTTGAGAGGTGTTTACTTATTCTTGCAATATTTTATATACGCGACTTTTATATGTAATTGGTATTTGGTCTTCTTTTTAAAAATATAACATGCCTATGTCTCACCGAAAGATAAAGGGGTTCGTTGGTGGGTCCGAGACAACGCAGCTTGTCCGGTGCTGCGAAGCCTTGCTGACTGCGTTCGTAATGCCAAAGTGCGCCCGCGATCATTAAGCTTCGAGGAAAGTCGATGTGGTATTCGCCGTTCAGATAATATAAGTTGTCGAATTTCGCTCTTAGCGCTAAGAAAGTTACAGATAAATTAAATTAGAACCTTAAATCGCTTATCATACATACAAAAAAAAACAAAATAATTGAAAAATGTTGTTTTTTTGTTTTCGAAGTTAGCTAAATTTAGTTAATGTTTATTATATAAAGAATATCGTTACAATAATAATAAAAATTTGCAAAACTGTTATCGCGGTACATAAAAACGTAAGCTCCGTACTACTGTGTATAATTAAAACTTTTTTATCCTTTAATTAATGGAATTATACATGTATTTGATATGCAGCGTAATAACTATTTAACAATTATATTAATTAACAACTTACCTAAATAATTATTCGATGCCTTCATCTCCTCTATAAGTATATTCGTAGCTCCTTGCGGTATAAGGAGTATGTCGTTATAACCTAAACACCGAATAATAAATATAAATAAATGAGAACATTTTATTTTCACCATTTTCATTCGAGGTTTTAAAAACTATGAAATTAATAGATCCCAAATTACTACGTAAAGTAATTACGAAAGTCATAGCCGAAATGGTCCAGTCGGAAAAACACTTGAATCGTAACCGAGCATTACCCAGTCCAAGCTCGGGAAAGCGCTACCGAATTTATATATATTTATTTCATGTGAATTATTTACGTTTTTAATTAATCGTCTGTTCGGCCTTAAAGGAAAACGTCTTAAAGAAACGTCTTCACGTGTCTTTGGTAACCTGATTCAAGCATGTAGCGTCATTAGCTTACCTTTTCTAAGGTCTTGAGAGTCCAGTATGCCGCTGGTAGTGTGACAGTTTGTACCGTTTCCACGACAATGCCGGCATTTGTCCTCCCGCGCGTTTGAGCCTAACATCATATCACAACCGACGGGCTAAAAATAAAAAATGAGAAAATAATTTACATTTACATAATTTGATAAGATATCACACGAAGCGCTTAATAGTACCTAAATTATATATATACTCCGAATCAATCGACACCATATCTAAGGTCTAAGAATATATATAATTAATATTATATAAAAATAAGGTTTCAAATACTTTTATTTATCGTCGCTTTGCTTATGAGGTTGAAAATAATATATAAAAGAAGCTCCTCAACTTTGTACACTAAAGAAAAGGCAAATCTCACCTGACAAACACCATCTACACACACATCGAAGGACTCGTCGCTACATCGTGTACCGTCCACAACTTTAGTCTTTTGGCGGTAGTAAAAACGTTCCCCGCGCGGCATACAGTTAAGCTCGCACGGGTTCGGTCCTTTCGTGTACGGCACCCAACTGGAAATTTTATGTATAAAGCCTCTGTTTGTTAAATTAATTCAAACACTTCTTCTAAGTTTAACATACGAGAAGTAGCCACTACAAATCAGACTTGGGCAAAATGTAATCAGATTAGTGATTAACGATTACAATTACAATGTAATCTTCAATCACGATTACAGTTTAACTTTGATTCTGAAGAGGAGGCGTGGGGTGGGTTCCTTGATTTCAATGATTTCTTCCTTGTAAATAAATACCAGTCATTCAAAATGTAGGTTGGAATCAGTGGTAGCTTTTTATATAATTTACTTGATCAAAGAAAGTTTAGTTTTTTTATGTTATATAAGTTTTATACTTACTTATATTTCTGGTCTCTGAAGCTCTTGTCATCATACTCTGCGCACTGTTCCGCTCTGAAGTCATTAGAGCCTTCTGGGCAATCCTGTGTTTGACACGAAAAGTACTTCGTGTCGCCCCCCGTGCACAGAGGTCGACCATCTGACCTGGATGAAAATACATTCTTCATGAAGAAAAACTTAAAACTTACTTTAAAATTATTTTGCAATGGGTATTTTATTACTAGATTATCGACAACTCGAATATTTCAGCAGTTTTTTTACGTTTTTTTACCTTTACACCTGGTAAGTACAATTAATAAACAATAGAAAAATAAAATATAGTGATGATTATATTGCGGGAATATCATCTTATTCGATTTTTAACTTACGTTACTTCGAGACATATTCTTTTCTGGCTGGCAACACCTCCGCCGCACGTCCGAGAGCAGGGGGACACTTCACTCCACTCCCCCCATGCCCCGCGCCCCTCTCCTCCAGGTATTATGTACGAAGCTGATAAGAAGAGACCGGCGCCTTGCCTTCTATGCCTGCTTCGGTGTCCATTTACCTGTAAAAGTAATCGATCTACAGTCCAACGAACAAAACACGTATTTTACAATTACAATGTGAAATATAATATAATAATGATTTTGAACAATTTTAAACGATAACTAAAAGTTCGCTCGAAAGTTCTAGATTTCAATTACCTACCATATATGTCTATAACTTCCTCGCGACTTTTGATAATTAATTAATTCATTGTATAAGTTAAATTTTTATAGTTCTTATATGAAACTTATAGTATATCGTCTTCTAGCTTTTCAACAATAATTATTTTTTATTTTGAATCAAATTATATGTATGCGTGTAATATAATGTATGCGTAATAATCTCTTTCTCTCTCTATCTACCTATCTCAGTCACTCCTGTATAATATATCTATACTAGTGTGGAGATGAGTTTCATTTCTTCATTAAGTTAGTTGAATGCAGCTTTAATCCGATGGATGATTGCATTCAGCTTTCCAAATGCTATTAACTTATGCCTGTAGAAATATGGAGTGTCCCATTATGTTTTACTGAGTGTATTTTAGGGGGTTTTCTGACGATGCGTTTATATTTAATCGTAACAAAGAATATTTATTCTTACCCTAACTTATATTATAAATTCGTAATTGATTTGTTTATTTGCTTGTTATGCTTTCATATATATACTACTCAACTGGTCATTAAGCAATTTTGCATACACGTTATCAGGGGTATTAAAGAGCACAAAATAGGGTACATAAATCTGCCTCCTTCCGGACGAATCCGTGAGCGAAAGCAGCATTTTATAAATTACTTATATAAATGTTCTGTCTTATATACAACTGATAAATATTAAAAAATATTATGAATATAATTTAATATGAATCGCAATCTTTGTAATAGCCCTTATATTATTAATGCAGATCACCGCGGGAACCAGCCGTTCGTCGTGTTAAATGTTATGACGATAAACAACTTGTATGGGCACATTACGGACGCAGCGAGATTGCTGCGCGTAGGCACTTGAGCACGAGTGCTTGCGCATGCGCATCGAGGGCGACATTTTATTTGCTTAACGCACCTGTCCTGGATTAGACAAATTATTGACAGTAAAATATTTATGTTTAAAATTGAAAAGCGAGTCAATGTTTATATTGTAATTTTTAAGTTTTAAATTGTTAATTTTAATGTACAATTAACAATTATGACTATTTTTTATTTAAACATAAAATAATATATACATATAAAAAAATGAATTGCGTCTCTGTGATTTCAAAATGGTTTAAGTTTAATTTTGAAATCTTTAAGTTAAAATGATGACCATCTGATTGTCTACTGTCGGTTTGGTTAGAACAATCTTCAAAATCGTTGAAATACATAATTATTATAGTAAGTACTCCGAGTATAAAAGGTTTTAATAACTTAGTTTATGTACACATTTATTCCATGTAATACAGATTCTCAACTTTTCAGTAGTGCAACCCCTTTTGCCCATTTTTTTTTTGTTTTTGGGGTAAGAATTATCTCATGCGTATCAATTACTATTGTCAAATTTATTAAAATGGATGCATCAATAATATTTTTAAATTTATTTATTTTATTTGCCATTAAATAAATAAATAAGAAAACAAATAGCCTTTTAAAGCTTTAAAAGATAGGATAAAAAAGTATTTTTACAGAAGCCAGCTAAGATTATGAACTTATTTAATTTTTTATAACTTACTATTTTTTAATTATTAAAGAAACAAAGATTTTGAATACACGTTGAAAACAGACAGATAGCTAAAATTTCGATTTAAGTGCTTGTTTGTCTGGACTCTCAAGTTACTCACATTTTTCTTTGTTATTTGCGTTTTATTTGCATGACGCATGCTCAAATTATACCTCATGCAAACGAATGCGTGTCAACACCCATGAACCAATGGTAATCATAGACCAAAATAGTGTTCTAGATGACCTGATACTCGCGTCACGCGGAGCTAACAAACCCATCAATTGTGGCGCCTTCTCGTTAGATTTACGAGTTCTCATAGTTTCCTTAATGGACAGTTAGGGTTATCGAAAATAATTCACGAAAATAATACTAATATTTCGATAGAAATATCTTTCAATAAAAATGTATGCTGCGTGTGTTATAAAAGGTATTATTTTCACGTTGAATAAAGGACAAAATCTAATATTTTCTGTTCTAAGATTTCCTAGAAAACTTGGCTACTTTCATAACAATACACATTAGATCAATGTTTAACTCTATGCTAATATGATGGTAATGATGTCCTGACGCATTCCGATCACAAGTGCGCTCTCTGGTATCTACTGCCATACTCTTATAGTCCGATGGCACGGGACAACACGACTCCGACCCGACTCCGACACGACCGGAGAATGTCCAGCAACTGCTTACTTCAGAACTCCAGGTTTCGGAGGTTTTCTTGACAGAAAAACCCAATACTTAAATACCTAAATTAGAATCAAGCACCTCGGGATGCGTGGCCTTATAACTATGATACTATATTCCTTAAAATATTTAATACATCTTCCTTACTACACCTAACACTGAATGAATAAATGCGTTCATTAATAACATCTATAGATGCTGTTAGGCCAAAAGTTCACAAATAAAAAAAAAAAAATCCAAAGTCTGTATGTTACTGTTTATTTTTTTCTTTCTGAATTTAATAATCTAAAAATTACCTTGTAAATTAATTACCTCATGGGTTCCTCTTTTGTGTGCATGAAATAGAAATAAATTAAATATATTATAATATTCGTAATAGACAAAAAAAAACATTTTTTCTGAGCTGAGCTTTTGCTTTTTTTTTTTTTATATTCGCCGGGAAGGCAAATGACTCTACTCCACCTGATGGTAAGTGGTAGTAGAGTCCAAACGCGACGACGGCCAGTACAGACGGGAAAAATGTTCTGCACTAGCCGCCTTCGCCTTGCCGGCCCGCAACTGACTTTTTACTAAAGACTTTACTAAAGATCTTTATTATCTGTACATACATACTTGAATGAACAATGATAAAAGACAGCATCCACGCAGAATCTACTATAGCCTTTTCAAACACAACAGGAGTAAATAAACAACTTTCACATTCAATTGACGTGATTTAGCTTAAGATAGGATGGATTTGACATGCCGCAAGGATAAAAAACCTAATAAAAAATATTAAAAAAATTGATGGAAATCGTGAATTAACTATGATTTTTATTATGGCTTCGCAAAATAATGGCGCTTAAAAGGTCTATCTAATATAACTAGTTATGTTGAATGGTGTTGCATTATACATAAAGATATATTAACAAAGAACTGTTGGTAGTGAAAAGTAGAGTCATTCGCAAATCATAAGGAATATATATTTTTTTATAGAATAGGAAGGCGGACGAGCATATGGGCCACCTGATGGAAAGTGGTCACCAACGCCCATTGACATTGGCATTGTAAGAAATGTTAACCATCTTACATCACCAATGCGCCACCAACCTTGGGAACTAAGATGTTATATTCCTTGTGGCTATAATTACACTGGCTCACTCACCCTTCAAACCGAAACACAACAATACCAGGTACTGCTGTTTTGCGGTAGAATATCTGATGAGTGGGTGGTACCTACCCAGACGAGCTTGCACAAAGCTCTACCACCAGTAATCTGATGTAAATCTAAGGTTTATTTATCTTCACACCGTCTTCGATTTCGATTCAATCGATAATCAATAAGGTATATACATTTATTTGTATATATATGGTTATCATTAAAAAGTAAAACAAAATCTTATAAACAGTCACGGCAAGCAATCATTAACATTAAAAATGAAACAATTGTAGACAACTAATTATTATACATAAACCTTGTTTAAATAAGCCACATTTTATTGCGATATGATTAAATTCAATTGAAATGAATTACAACGAACTAACCGAATACGGCTAATAACCTATTGATATAATTTCAAATGGCTTACAAGAATCATAGACAATAGAACAGATGTGCAATTTTTCTAATGAGCAATTGTCGCATAGAATGAGAACTTTCAAGTCTTATGAGAATTTATTGCGTTCAATGTCAAGGCAGTATCGGTCAGACACAACGGTCAGTGAACCCTGTGTCGAAATTAGATATCAAAATTTAAATAAACTTTAATCAAGTAGGCTCTTAGAAGCTCTTTCGAATCCATCATCTGAATCAAATTAATATTAAGTTATCACAGGTTCGAAATGAATCTACTTTACCGAAAAAAACCGACACATAGATACTCTTCTTCATGCAACAAAACGTGTACGTGTCAGAATAAACAATTATATTTATGTAATATTATGAAAAGTAATTTTACTTGGTTTCTGGGTGGGTCTTGTGCAAGCACGTCTGGAAAAGCCAGGTTCGCTAAACGCACTGGGAACTGGTTACCACCGCCCATAGACATTAGCATTGTAAGAAATAATAAGGGATGGTCCCTTACATCGTCGATGCGCCACTATTTTATACATATAGTTATAAAGTGTTGGTTGATTCGTACTTCACGCTGTTAATACTATGGAAAGTGATGAAAAACTCATACTTAGTACATATATATTATATGGCGTACTTACATTATGCGTGTAGTGATGTCTGGAAGCGGTCCACGTGATACAATTACTTAAAACGATGGCTGCTAGAAGCAGCGATCTGTAACAGAAAAAAAAAATTAATTAACAGATGCAGTTTCGAAGGCAAGTTACTCCATTGGCTATCAATAAATTGGCAGGCATCGCTTGATAATTGTAATATTTTGTTTTGGTTTGAAGGATAAGTGAACTAGCTAAAGAAACCAGCAGCAGACTCCAGACACAAAGGACATAACATCTTAGGTCCCAAGGTTGGTGTCGCATTAGCGATATGAGGAATGGTTAATATTTTTTACAATGCCAATATCTGGTAGCGACCGATTAACATCAGGTGGCCCACTTGCCAGTCTACCTACCTAATACAATAAAACTTGTGATATAACTGTTTAACCGTTTAATTTGTAGGTATCGAATAGAAAGTTTCAATTTCTTCTAACTTGAGTTTGTCTAATCATTTTCAATGTTAAGAAATATATACAAAACTCTTTAAGGTAAAACCGTCTCTTGCATCGTTCGAAATTTTTTAGCATATTGACATAAATTAGTATTAAACAGACTCAATCTCAGTTTAATCAACAATGTATTATTAATTTTATTTGATACTTCCATTCGATATAAGTTACCCATTTTGTTAGCTTAACATCACCGAACAACGGTGCTTTAAACGAAACGAGAAATTGGAGATTATTTGAATGAGATAAACGTCAACATTATCTGTTCTCGAACGTACACTTTAGAAATCCAATTACATCGTAATAGTGGACATAACATTTTAAATCGATATATATCTATCTAAAGTCCTTATCGATTTTGAAATATCGATAGACTCATGATAAAGGATTCTCGATAGTTAACTGTAAACCCGTGGCTGCGTTGATGATATCTTTATTAGATGCGTCGAGTGATAGTCAATCAAAAATAAAAAGTACAGCAAATATTGCATCTAATAATAAAAAAAAACTGTATTCAAAGATAATGTCTGACGCAGAACATCAAGAAAGAGTATATATCTACTAATAACATAAATGTGTAATTGAATTTTAAGCCCTTAATAATACATAATTAAAATATATTATTATATTCTAGGGATGAGATGGTACTTTAAATTTAATTTTAAAATCAGGTCGGGACGTACTAACAATTGTTTTAATCATTGTTTGAATTATTTCTTTGCTGATTTCAGTTATGGGAGATGCTCGTGCTAGTGTGCACGAAAACAGAAGAAACTTTATGTTTCTTCTCTCAACGGAAAACAGGGTGGTAGGGCTTCGTGCTGCCCCGTCTGGGTAGGTACCAGCCAGTCTTCAGATATTCTGCCACTAAACAGCAATACTTAGTACTGTTGCGTTCCAGTTCGAAGGGTAAGTGAGTCAGTGACAGGCAGAAGGGACATAACATCTTTCTTCCCAAGATTGGTGGCGCATTGGCGATGAAAGGAATGGCCAATGTCTATGGGCAGTGGTGACCACTTAACATGAAGGGGCCCATCTGCCTACCTATAATATAAAAATCCAATCCGACGTGTTCGAAAAGAAGTCATCAGATGCACAAGCAACACAGCGTTACGTGCTTTTTGAGACTCACAATTATAACCCCGATAAAATAACTCCGAGTTGCTGATAAAAAAATCTTTACAAGTTATTTTAAATGTCTAATCTATATATAAATGAAACACAAATTATATGATATTTTAAAGAGCAATGCATCACAATCATTATTTGTTCGCCCTGATCCCATTCGATTTGCTTAAGCGCAATGTGTTTTAGGTTTTTTAGGCTTTACGGAGGCCTAGGCAGACGCCAAGTGTTTATGGGAATCATTTGGCTTTATTAACGGTTGCGAATAATTTATCCCGCCTTGTATGTCTTAGTCGTTTTTACGTCACCTCGCATTATATATTTTTTACTCTGCTGGATACATTTTAAATAGTCATGACTCACGTTCAATAATAAATGACACTTCATACCCTAATATTAAACATCCTGGCGATACATACGGTCCTAGGACTTAGTTAGCCTGTATAATTTACGTATAATGAATTTGATTGTTAATCGCATCAGCCTGCGACGAATTTTATATATTATAAATGATGATGCAATAAATATTACAATTCATGTTTATTCCTTGCTTCAAAACAATAGTTACTTGGCCTCCTTAATTATTTAAGTGCATACAATATTTTAATGATTCCAAAAGAGCCAAGACGAATACAATCGAAAAAATTTAATATATTTATATATAATATATTTAAAATATAGGCGATATTTTTTATAACAAAATTATAATTCGAAGTTTCTAACTCGGAAATAAAGACAACTTTAACTATATACGGGAAACATTAATAAAATGTTTTCCATTTTCATTGTTAAAATAGTTCAAAAGTCTATATTTTTTATAAGGTGGTAACTCGCTTAAATCCGTGATGGAACAATAAAGCCTGCAGTGAGCATCTCACTCGAGAAATGTTGAAGCGGACTAACGTTGAAACACTATTTTGATGCATGTATCCTTCAGATGTTATAATATATAGTCAACGTCTCATATCACTTTCTGACATTTTCCAATCATTTGCTACGTAGAATATACTCTTGTGTTTGCGCGCACACTTGTACACTTTTTGCCTGCGCAATTGGCTGCTCTCCCTTGAGATCGGTAGTTGTAGTCGAAATTGGTCAGGAGGATATCATCATTTGATAAGTATGTTATTAAAAATCAATAAACAAAAACGCAACTCTATTTGTAAAAAAAGATAAAGCAATGTAGTTTTACCAAATAGTCGGATACTAGACAGTGAAGTTAATAATTCTTAAAATAAACATTTTTCAGTTTTACCTTGAAGCGGTGTATTTTAACATAAAATATAAACAAAGACTTTATGTATATAATTTCAAAGGGAGCCCATCGTGATAGATGAGTAAAGTTGCCAATAAACATACGGAGGGAACTGACGTTAATAAATGTTTGCATAGCTAAAAATACAGTCTCACCTGTGTAGGTTTAACGGACCCGAGGTTTGTACAAAACATCGTACATACTTGTATAACCTTAATATTCCGACAAGAAATAGGATTAACTTTAATATTTTTCGTGAAAATCGTTGTTTGATTTTCTCGTTCATCTGTATCTCGACTTGTTATTTGCTTCTATCACAGTTCTCGGACCTATGTTCTATTTAATTTTGAAAAAAAGTTTGTTTAAAGAATATTAAAACATAATCGAGAGAAGAGGCTGAATGGCTTGACGCTGTCTGTCAGTGAGGAACACATTAATTGGTATAAAGATCAAAGAGTGGTTTGTTAATACAACACTTGCTGCAACAAGATACACCAAAACAACGCTTTAATTGAATGCCATTGACGCTGTAATGAACTTGGCATTACAAATGGAAGTTCCGCAGGATGGCAACTCGACACCCGACGTAACGGATCCTACCATCCGACTCGCCTGTCAATTAGCGGGCTCTGGACAAGGGCTGATTTATATACCGTGTATATATTATGATTCATTTTTTTATCTTTTTTGGTCAATTTACAAAGCACTTTGGAGACATTGGTTCAGTTTTTATACCGTAAGAATCTAACATGTTCAATTTAGAATATTTATCAAATGTGTATTGAATGTATAAAATAATAAACGAAACGCTCCTACGTATTGGACTCGTAAATCAGAATTGAACAGGCTGCTGAGTTTTCGTTTGTATTTGTAATTCACTTACATTACATTACAATTACTCGTGTTCGATATGAGGAAACCTGCTGCAAGATAAAATTTTGGCATCATCTTACTTATAACTTCACTTGTATTGGTGAAGAGGCTTTTGACTCGAATTGGAACATTTAGAAGCTGTGACTAAAATAAAGTATACCTAAGTGCGTTTATAGAGAAATGAAACGAAGTTCAAGTATCATTGGCCTTTTTTAAATCAAATTTTCATTAAAATGAATAATAATATATAAAATAAGCCATTTATTTGCTTTACTCGTACGGTCTTTGATAAAACAATACAATATTCTAACAAGGATCGTTCAAGAACGCGGTAACTATACAAATGGTTTAAACATCATATTCAAATCGAGCGATTCAGTTCAAACAAAACGTCTCGAAATGATATCACTATGTTATGACAGTAGGCGTAATAATAGAATATCATAAATTTCATCGAACGACTCACGACTCGCCCGTCGAATACTAATTGTGAATATTGAAAAGGCAACAACTTATAATATTTATTATAGCGCTGTAAACTGTTTCCCTCTTTTTACATAAGAATTATTTTTACTACGTGTTTTTTTTTCAAAATGCCAATATTAATACAATAATCAAGTGCTTAATAGATGAAGCGATCTAATTTCAAGGTTTTTAAATAGCCTAACTAATAAAAAAACAAGGAAAATGTAACCTTTAAAAAAGGCTTATTTTATGTTAAATTAAAATCTATAACAATAACTTAATGCATTTGCATGATAATATTTAAAGGCGTAAGATAAAAACAAATGTAATTCTATAATATATATAAAAACCTAATTATATTATATCTGTTTTCGTTTAAAATTATCGTATAAAGATTACCTTTAAATTAGTTATTTATTCGACTGTGTTTAATTTTTTTTTGTTGAAACAAAAAAACTTACTCAGTGAATAGGGCGTTTTGATAAAGAGAAATCGTCCAATCGGTTCTTATATCTTTAGAAACAGAAACTTAAGATTGCCCGTCAAGCGGATAATTACAATAATTTAAAAATCAAAGCGAGGTACGAGTTGGATTCGTGACCTGAAGCTAATTGATCCAGCTAACGAGAAAGGGTTTGAAATATATTAAAGGGTACACATAATAAAGAATCTTGAGATTTATTGCTAAGGTTTATATTAAATGTTGACATCAATCGTGCTCATTATCTGAATTAAATTACTTAAAAAAGCAAATCCAAGAACTGTGTGATGCGTCGCTTGTTAGCCATCATTTTTAATCAGTAGGGTAGTTGGTAGTGAGTCGTTATGGTCCTGTGTTTATAAGCTCGTGAGGAAAATAATAAGAAAATATATGTGTGCGAAGTTTGATACAGTAAACCGTACTGGAACAGTCAAATTAGCTCGAAACAGACAAGGTTTTAAGAAGGAAAGAGGCTTTTCAAAGCTGAGCGACTTTATATCTAGTCACTTAGAAACATATTAATTGAGTGAAATAAAATATGCACTTGCGGTATCTATTCAGCTCGCGAGCACCGCTTCCGACGGTGACGCCGATTCGTCTGCGCGCGCAGATTAGCAATCGTTGTTAACATATTGTTTGTTCTAAAAATACACAACACGCACTTCTGATTTATATTCTATAAAGCAAGTCTTGGTATTTATAAATATGATTCTGAATTTAATTTTCTATAACTGACGATTCTTTGACAATACATTGAGATTATTTCTGCGACTGATCGTGAGTTTGGTTTGACTACATTAGTAAATAAATGTCTGTACTTTCACAAGGTATTTCGTGGTAGCGTTTTGTACAAGCCCGTGTTAGGTACCACTAACTCTTGTGAGGAATGGTTTACAATAATTCTTATTATCTATATATTGTTGTGTAAAATAACAATATATTTTTTATAACTATCACAAATCCGTCATACAGTAGTTGTTAAAGTGAAATGTCAAACGGCTGATTTTTATATACTGACATAAAATAGCTCCTACATATAACAATAAATTTAATATCACTGTAGCCATTTTTGGGATTAAGGCATGACATTAAGTATTTATGATGCTTCTATCAGTTGACTAATTTATTGAAATAACGGTGAATGATTACGTAATAGAAAGTATTTTAAATGTTTGTTATGCTAATACTAAAACTTAATTGAACCTTAATTATATATATTTTAATATGAAAAATAAAAAATAAAATTTTTTAGTATCAGTTAGTTTTTTGTACGGTATATTTTACGTAAATCTAGGCGAAAAAAAACTTTATACGAAATCTAATCTCGGTCAGATTAGGTCTTTAAACATTTATTTATTAAATATAAAATAAAATTCACAACAAAAACTTTATAACTTCCAAAATGGTTTTATTTAAATCATCCGAGCTAGACTAACATATTTCACCAGGGCCACAGATTAATTAAGGAGATACATTTTCACCATATCTGACGCCGAATTAACAAGCGCTTATATTAGATGGTGACAGTATGTGATGTCTCGACAATGTAGGTCTTCTTAACAATTAGAACAGTCGCTTGCTCACATTAGTCTTAAGGATTTAGACCATATTTTGAACGCACCGAAAAATCGTGCGTATTTAGTACATAAATTTCAATATATATTCTTTCAAAACTTGTTTATTATCCCAAAAAGATTCTGTCTTAGTACAAAGTCGACCGACTTCTACCTATCAGGTTGCGTCGTGATATTTAATATCTTATTAACATTAAAAATGATCAATTAGTTTTGACAGTTCGGGTAATTTCACGACACTAACTATGCATAAAGAGATTTACTGCTGGTATATAAAAAATTGCATGCTTTAATAGTTGGAGCGTTATTAATTCGATATAACAGTTAATTATGATAATCTGATTAGCGTCAATTATCGATATAAGTCAAATAGATCATGTTCATTGAAATGTCAACAAGCTTAAAATTATAATAACAAAAGAAAATCATGAGGCTATTTTTCACCGTTGGGGTGAAATTTAGTTTTGGGTAAGTTTGTTACGATTTATATATTAACTTTATACAAAAATATATTTATATATAAAACTGGTGTGTTTCCTTATTCGTATCGTATGTGTTACTACACTACTCATCCTCGTGCGCACTGCGCTGGCTAGTTGTGGCCAAAATCACATAGTTATGTGCTCTAACCGATTTAATTTAATATTATTTTTCGCAGACAAATAACACAAGTTAATTCTACAGCGAAAATCAGATCGTATATCCCGAAAAATAAAACGGTATCAATGTTTAATCGTATTGGCTGTTGTTTGTTACTATTTGAAATTTACTTACACCTAGTACGATTGTAAGTAGCTAAAATTTAGATAAACGATTATTGATTTTAGAACCATAATTTTTAATAACTATTTAAAAAGGTTTATAGTATTCTCTTTCTTTTGTCCATGTTAAAAATATTGTATGTCTATTATATTATAACTATGGAATAGTTCTGATAATCAAACAATATGGTTCTACACGATAAGGATACTTTCAGACGGTAATATTTATTCCGTATAAGGCACACAAATATCTAAGTTGTTAAGTAAGTTAAGTGACAGCAGAAAATATATTAATTAGTTCAAACGCAGTCTATGCCGTATGTCGTTCAAAGTTGTTACCAAGGAGGTCGCGTCTCGAAACGATTTTATCAAAAAACTATAACTATAACTGGCTGATTTTTTGCGTAATTTAAGATCGAATAGAAATGGTCATCGTGTGAACGATTGTCTCGTATATGGTAAAACCTTATACGTGATAAAATCAAATTAAATATCCATCATGTAAACGTGCCAACAGCAAGTAATTAATGAAATTTTCATATAATCCAACTTGGGTTACATACACACACGTAAGTTTCAAAATCGTGTATACATACATGAGCACTTTAACGGCTCGTTTCTCGTAACTCGGTAACGATCGGTTACTCATGTACAATAACGATTCGATAAATTTAGGAACTGAGCCACTCCCCATGTCCTTAAGGCACTCGATCAGCCGCAGACACTTGTTGAAAGAAAATGTAAATAAATTCTGTCTTGAGTCACGTATCGATCTTTTGATTCAGTTCACTGCGTGTGAGTGTTTTTAGGCTTAGTCGTGATTGATGGTGTAATACTAGAATTTTAGTGTTCCTACGCGCTCGCCCACGAGGCCACTGACGAGGTTAACGGCTCCAATGAGTGGAAAGTAGTTCTATGAATTGCCTATTTTTTCACTTTTGATAATACAAAATAAATTCAATATTTCTTTTTTTTTATAGAATAGGAAGGCGGACGAGCATATGGGCCACCTGATGGTAAGTGGTCACCAAACGCCCTTATGATAACCATCGCTTACATCACCAATGCGCCACCAACCTTGGGAACTAAGATGTTGTGTCCCTTGTGCCTGTAATTACACTGGCTCACTCACCATTCAAACCGGAACACAACAGTACCAAGTACTGCTGTTTTGCGGTAGAATATCTGATGAGTGGGTGGTACCTACCCAGACGAGCTTGCACAAAGCTCTACCACCAGTACAATAAAATAAATTACGATTAAAAAGTAGCTTAACGATCCAATAATATATATTTTTTTGTGTATATAACTTGACGCTACGATTATAAGGAGCGGAGTGATATACTTAAATATCAACTAATCTGTCAAACTGTGTGCGTGCCTAGTGCGATTTTTTTTAATTATATAACGATCAAGTTAACTGAGGAATGAGTGAAAACAATCGGAATCAATCGGAACAATATGTACTCATTTAGTATGTACCTCGTGAAATTTTGAAAACCGTCTTACGGTGATAAGCTATTTTGATACGTGTGTCCTTTAAATGTTATAATTATTATTGTCAATATCGCATATCACTTTGTCACATTTAAGATCATGTTCCATCGAGAGTCTCAAGTTTATTCTTACAGAATAGCACAGTTGTGCTCATCATATTGTGTATGAAACAGGCATCTACAGAATGCGTGAAAAACCGGTAATCGCAACTAGATATTATATAAAAACCCTCAAGAATATGATAGCTATATATACGTATACATTAATAATATATATTATTAAAATATATAATATACAAATTGATTAAGCTATTATTAATTCTGATATCGCTTAACTAAGATAATTGAATATAAATAATATGTATACACGAATTGTCCATACTTTTAATGTTAAATGCTAATTATACTACGTTGCATAAGAAACTCCAGTCTATTAACAGATTCTGATAACTGAAGTGTAAATATAAAAGCACTGTTTAAAATTCGCGGAAAATGTTCAAAGCGAACCGCAGCATCTCGATCGTTACGCGGGATCTTTACTCGCATAAACGGTTTTAGCAACAATAAAGCGATGTCCGTTCGAGCCAACGATAATAAGGCGATGACTCGGTGCGTTTGACGCCAGCCGCGTAGTCCAGGAGCAACGAACTGTTTAGATTATACATATAATACTTGTGACGCCATCTGTCGTTCAGTAACGATGCAAAAGTATTGTTATCTAAATGATAAAGTGCATTGCGATATGAGCTCCATAGTAGATATGTCAAAGTTAGCGCATGTCCAAAGGTCTGCGTATCAAAATCCTTTGTTTAAAACTATCGAAATATCCTGAAAGAAAGGTTTAAAAAAATAGACAAGTAAATTATTTTCTTGTATATTTTTTTTTGGACTTTGTAGAATAAAGTATGTATCTGATGTAATTAACATTCAAATAGACTTGTAAATATTATAAAAATAAGTATAACACGGAAATAATTTATTAATCTAATAATTATTATAATTCGTAAAAAATAATATGAATTAAATTTTTCAAGTGAAATTATAACTTAATCTATGTAAAGGAACTGTACTAATTACTATAATGTGCCAACGTTAAAATAATCTATATTTGTATTTTTTTGTTACTATTTTATATTAACATATATAATTAAATATATTTACAAGAATGTTGAATATGTGCATGGTTCTTTATTTAATAAAAAGCGACATGTCTTTTATTTTCTGCTTTACATAAATTGAGCAAAAAAAAATTACTTGTAATCCTACGAGTATAAACGAATGTATGTCCTTTTACTTTGCCTATTTAAAAAAAAAGTTCGCTTATACTATAAAATATATTATACTCGTACAAATTGTTGATAATTTTTTTAGGTATCTTTGAAGTTCCTCGTCTTAATAAACGTTCCATTTGATATGAACTTCTTGTTTGGATTTTAATATAACACACCATTATCTTCAAAAGTCGTTATTATAATATTTTTTTATAGTATAGGTAGGCGGATGAGCATATGGGCCACGTCATGTAAATAGTCACCAACGCTCATAGAGCATTATAAAAAATGTTAACCATTGCTTACATCACCAATGTGCCAAAAACCTTGGGAACCAAGATGTTATGTCCCTTGTGCCTGTAATGACACTGGCTCACTCACCCTTCAAACCGGAACACAACAATACCAACTACTGCTGTACTGATACGCTGATTTTTCCTCTATGATAAATAATTAAACCTGGATGTAAAACAAATCAATTATATATAAGGGTGATTCTCTCGTATTCAAATGGCAACAGCTTAATGGGAACTTTTAAAGAAGTTCAACAATATGACCGATGCAAAACCGAAACAGATTTAGTTTCATTATCAAACATATTTTTACAAGCTTCAATGATTGTGAAACAAGATGCTCCATTTAGTTCCGCGAATTTATTTAGACTATTTCTAAATTAGAACTATGAGCATAGACGGGTTGACTTTAAACTAGTTAAGCCATTTGGGTTAACTAAATATCACTTTAGATTGTTAAACTAAGCTTTTAAAAGACCTAATTTTTTTAGTAATAAATTTATTATGAGTAACGTGAGAACATTCCTTCAATTAAAGTAAATAGGTATCGTCGCCTCTGAAAGTTTTGAACATATCTTATTAATAAAAAGATAAATTGACCGCAAATCAAAATATTCTTTATTCAAATATAAAATTTTTAACGGTTTTGCGTAATTAACTGAATTATATAGCATTGGTTTATCATATTAGCTTATAGTTATTTAACGGAAGTTAAATATTGCCCGGTTACAATATTCGATAGAAAAATTGTCTAATTGACCTTTAATTTTTTTTATGAAATTAATATGTCATCAAGGCCTGATCCGTAAGTAACCCAATGTGCCTCAGTGTGAAGTCATATACAGTAACAGCCTGTAAATGTCCCACTTTTTATGGAGAAGGTTTGGTGCTTATCCCACCAGGCTGCTCCAATGCGGGTTGGTGGAATACACATGTGGCCGAATTTCGATGAAATTAGACACACGCAGGCTTCCTCGCGATGTATTCCTTCGCCGAAAAGCACGAGATGAATTATAAGCAGAAATTAAGCACTTGAAAATTCAGAGGTGGTTGCCCGGGTTTAAACCCACGTTCATCGGTTAAGATTCACGCGTTCTTACCACGTGGTCATCTCGATTTTTATCGAAGTCATATACACCACGAAAATTAAAATGGTCTTTTAAATAATATTCGTCAAGTATTAAGAATAATATTATTTGATTAAACATTAACTTTTGGTTTCCTTTTTTAAAATAGATAAATAATGTATGTATTTTTACAATGAACTGGCCAAACGTTCATGTTCAACAAAAAAATGAAATGATTAACTTTCTTAGCTTGTTAAAATAGTCCCTGCTCGGGCGCCATTTTAAGAAAATATTTTTACTCTCAGGATTTATGTACTTGACACTACATAATATACAATATATTATCCTTGTGTATACATACATAAATATAATAAAACTACAATTTTGTTAATGTAATTATTTGTACAGTGTATACAGGTTCTCCGGATTCGATTATTACTTAAAATATCGTGCGAGAAATTATAGGCCGAAATTTATGATTTAGTGTTGTTTAAAAAACCATGTCTAATTGACACGATCTATGTGGATAGGTCATGGGTGGGGTCTAGATAAATTTGATCGCAGTAATCAATTAGTACCGCGCCGTTTTAGTTGACTGGCTCGGGCGTCGAACCCGGGCTTAAACGCCAATGTTTTAAGACATTATATTTAATAGTTCGTTGACTTTCAAAAAAGGTTTAGATCTAGTTGAAACTAGATTATGAATGATATCATAACTCATACTGTCTTTCAATATATGTGTATCGATTAGGTATCATTAGGGCCTAACTTTACTTTTTACTAAATGAAATGAAAATTCGTTTTACAAAATATAATTTTACTTTTTGCATTTCTATAATATGATTAAATGTATGTATATATTTATATATAGATATGTCCATTTTTAATCAATTAAACTTGGGCTCGAAGACCCGTGTGACCGCAAGCTTATATTATATAAATTAAATCGCTCGTGGAGCGTGTATCACAGTCCAAGGGACAGTGATAAAGGTGAAGGCCCAGATGAGGTATCTGGGTCTGATCCTGGACGGAAGATGGAGCTTCAGGCAGCACTTTGTCCAATTGAGCTCGAAACTCATTAATGCCGCAGCCGCCTTAGGCCGCCTCCTACCTAATGTGGGAGGGCCGGAATCACCATGCCGGCGATTATACGCCGGTGTACTGCGCTCCATGGCGCTATATGGTGACCCATATGGGTAGACGCTCTCACCACTCGTAATAGAGCTCTTCTGAGGAGACCGCAGAGAGTTATAGCGGTGAGAGCGGTACGAGGTTACCGTATGGTGTCGTGGACGGCGGCGACACTTCTTGCGAGTGATCCGCCCTGGGAACTCCAAGCCGAGGTACTCGCGGAAGTGCATCGATTTCGGGTGGAAGCCAGGGCGAATGGCGACCGTCTAGGATCAGCGGAGGTGGGGCGAATCAGGTCTGTAGCCCAACAAGCTCTCATTCGCAGATGGGAGGAGGATCTGGGATCCCCATCAGCAGGCCTGGCGACAGTGGAGGCGATCCGCCCTCACTTGAATCGCTGGGTAACAAGAAGGAGCGGCACACTTACGTTTAGACTGACGCAGGTGCTTACTGGGCACGGCTGCTTCGGTAAGTACCTGCACGGGATAGCGAGGCGGGAGATATCACCCTCCTGCCATGAGTGTGGTGCGCCACTGGACGCGGCACCTCACACTTTGACGGAGTGTGCTGCGTGGGGGCCCCAGAGGCATACCCTAGCGGCGATAGTTGGCGGAGACATCTCGCTGCCGAGCGTGATTAATGCTTTGCTTGGCAGCGAGAGGTGTTGGATGGAGATGGTCTCTTTTTGCGAGTGTGTTATGTTGCAGAAGGAGGGAGCGAGAGCGAGAGGCGAGGTCAGCCGCCGCTGATTCGCTCCGCCGAAGAAGACCAGGGAGGAGGCGCCGACGCTATGCTCACCTTCTTCCCCCACCGTAAGCGCCGCTGGGGTTAGGGGGGTACTCAGTACCCCGAGAACCCCCTAAGAATGGAGGCCGCTTGAGCGGGCTAACCGTCGGTGCGTCACGGTAGGGTGCGCAAGCGATCCCGTGACGCCCCTTCGACAAGACGGAGTGGGTACCGCTGGTTTTTTAGTGGGTATTCCGGCGCCTTCAGTGCCGGCGAGCCCCACATACCCCCCCACCTCATGTGGGGGAAACGCGTAAATGCGTTTTTCCAGCGAAAAAAAAAAAAAAAGTGTCATGACGCATAAGCATCTGTTCACACGGGCATATCTTTTTATACTCATTCGTACACATTCCTAAAATTTGTCTTCGTAATAACCCCAAGGCAATTAAGGCAAACGAGATAATTACTAAATATCTTCTTCTATCTTCGATAATTTTTTCTCGCCGTTGTTGTTATATAATTAAAGAGTTTTATTTACTTTATCAATATAGGTTTTCACTTATTACAAATAACACGCCAATTTTTTAAATATTATCGTGTACAAGAAAATCGACTTGACGGCATAGTATCATTGCTCTTAATATAATATTTAGAATGAATTACATAAACACAATGCATTATATATTATTTAAATAGTTTGTTAATTATAATTTAATCAATGTAAGTAGTTTTAATTAATTCCAGCGTGTCGACTTAATCCTTCACTAATTATGATGCGACAGCCGTTACGAATTATCCAATTCAGATAAAAAATGCTAATGAAATACACCATGTATAAATACTTAGGAATTAAAATTTTACAATCATGATATGAAATTACTCATTAATGACTCATTTACGTAATATTTTTCTACCTTATAATTTTATCGAATAGATATTCCCATACACGTTGAATACTACCTTATCTTCACGATAGAGTCCATTTCGGCTTGACACAAACTGATATGAGCTATAGGACTTAAAATCCTATTCAACTGTTAACATGTCAAGGTAGGGGTCAGTAAGGTCAACGTAAGAGAGCCCTTTCACCTGTTATTTGGGAGCGTACCTGTGGCAAGATGCCAGCCTAGTACTAGGCTACCAGGAACTATTAGGAGGCTTACGGCACTCACCTGACGCATGCGTCCTACCTGTTCTACCTGTTTATCGTGACCAGTTTATCGAGGTATCCACGGGGTGCAATATCACGCCTATTCTCGTTTTAAAATAATAAGTAGAACGAGACATGAGAGCTCGTAGTTAAGTGGTAAGGGTTTCCCTCACGCATGCGCTCTCTATACACCTGTTCACAAACCCATTTGTGTATTTTATGATTGGCACGTGACGGTGCGGTCGTCATCTAATAACCGAAAGGTTTTGCCCTATATTGTATGCCGTTCGTGTTTATATTACTTCTGAACTCCACAACTAATACTCACAGTGGTTAGAGAGATTGTATTCGTATTGAAAACTGTCTATTTATTTAAAATTAATATAAATATACATATATACATAAATACATAAAAAGTAGATCTCTTAACATGTGAAATTTATTAGGTGACAAATGTATACAGTACATTAGTCAATTCTTCGAGAATTTAAAATATCAAGTTCGCACAAACAGCTTATGTTATAAATATTTGCAAACAAACATAAAAAATTTTAAAAAAAAATCAGAATTACTAACACACACATACATATGTAGCTATGTACATATTTTTTTTTCTTATTTTAGTGACAAAGAAATCACGCTTGAACGCTCAAGTATAATTTAGCAATTAGACGGTGATTGACCCAAAAACATCGCTACGCAATTAGTCGCGGTATACATGACTGCAAGCTAATATTTACTACTGGCCTTTGTTTGATGTTAAGATATTTTGAAGAAGGTTTTGTATTTCAAAAGAAAATTGATATTTGAATTTTAATACTAAGCTTCCTTAAGGCTATGCTTGCCTGGTGTCTCAAATGCATTAACGTGCCTTACTTAAAATATATAAAGTTAAAGCGCAGCGCATCTATCAAATTTATGTCACATTTGTGTCTAACTTCTAAAATTTCCTAATATCAGATAAAAAGTATTTTACATAATATTTAAATTTATTTTTGTAAAAATAGACTTCGTTTTAATAAATATAACAAACATATTTCAAGACATTCTTAAAACATATGAATGAATGAATTATAAGTTTAAAACCAACATGACACATTTAATGTCACAGGATGAAAGAACATCGTGGTGGATCACTTCCTTTCCAGAAGCCCTTTAAGATCGGAAAGGATATTTAATGGGTTTTTTACTAATCTTTTGAAGTTAGAGTAACTCGAGACAGGTTTTATAGTCTACATAATTTTAATCCACGTTATGGACGTATGTCGTTATGTTCATATTATGTCAATATTTTACTTCTTTGACTGCACATTCAATTCGAGCTCATACTTGAAATTGTTTTAAAGAATATAGTTGTAGATAGCTCATAGCTAACAGCTTTTAATGAAATATAACTTGTAGGATCTAAATTATAAATAAAAAAAAATCTCTTATTAAGCAACTAAATACCTAATGATTGTTAACTGTTTTACATCTTAAGCTAGGGATTTACTTTAAACATTTTATCTTCTCCCTGTTTTTTTAATTCATTTATTTAAGTTAATTTATGTAAAAATTGCATGTTTTGTTTTCACGTTCAACAACAAAATAGCAATGTGTTTACATAAAATATATGTGTCAACCGATAAAAGTAATAGTGAAGTGAGACCCTGACTCTGCGGACAACGTGGGCGGCGGAAGGCCTATCGGTCGTCCGCTCCATATCGCGATGTATCATTGTTTGAAGCTACTTCTTCAGTTTTATGTCTTTCTGGTACATTTTTGGCGCAAGTGGGGTTTCAAGTCATTCTCGTTATTTATTTTTTTTGAATTGTTCTAAAAACAAAGCCGGGTTTGAGTTGAGGTCCTTTTGAGGACATTGTACAGAGTTAGAGTTACCCAGCCACTCATCAATAATTGTATGGGAAAAAATAAATATCGTATTCTGGTCTACTTTAAAAGTGTAAGTGTAGGACAGTGTAATTACAGACCGACACTACGTTGACATCTTAATCCGAGGTTGGTGGCACAAATACAGCGTAAGGAGTGGGTACATACCTCTTGTAGTGCCAGTTTCAGAATGTTAACCGATGTAGGTATGGCTCGCCTTGTGTATTTTAGTTACTTCCATTGGTTTGGTTTTATTTTAAGGGCCGATATGAATACGAACTCGGTCCACAGAAAAGGTGTATTAGGTGCAATCTATAATATTAGTTTATAAAATAAAATATTTGAATATATTAAAATATTGTTTGACTCTACTCAACATATAAATATAATGTAATTTATTTTGTGACGTTCATAAATACTCTTATTGCAAGGTTTATACTTAGTAATTGTTTCGTGCGACATGGTACCTACTTTTCTTATAACAGGATATTAAAAAAATTAAATATCAAACATTTTATAACATGCAAATAAATAACATATAATATCAATTAGTTAAATAAAAAAACAATAATGAACGTGTTCGTGCCAAGGGTTATAAGAATTTTTAGATGATATTATTAATAAAAATAAATAGTATGCACTTTTTTTTTATAGAATAGGAAGGTGAACGAGCATATGGGCCACCTGATGGTAAGTGGTAACCAAACGCCCTTAGACATTGGCATTGTAAGAAATGTCAACCATCGCTTATAGCCAATGCGCCACCAACCTTGAGAACTAAGATTTTATGTCCCTTGTGCCTGTAATTACACTGGCTCACTCACCCTTCAAACCGGAACACAGCAATATCAAGTATTGCTGTTTTGCGGTAGAATATCTGATGAGTGGGTGGTACCTACCCAGACGAGCTTGCACAAAGCCCTACCACCAGTACCACCACTTGCATGTAAGATATATTCAGTTGGAAATGTTTCAACATAAAACCTATATCTATCCTACTTATTATTAATAAGGATAAATAATCCAAAATATTTTAAATTACATTTAAACAATTAATTACAACTTTTTTATTACACTCTAAAAGCGTTATGACCTGCATTAGTAGTTTTTTAAATGATTGAAAACTAATTTAGCTGTGAATTAAAAAACCTAACAAAAGTTTAATCTCTTATTACATCATTAGGAATATATAAATAAATGTTATATAAAAATGTATATTTCCACACAAACGATGCATCAATGACTCATCTCATAAACATGCATATCGTTATAAACTGGATCTATTTAATTCGAAAGCACTAATAAAAACCCTTTAAAATTGCTGTCGGGAAAAGATAATATAAGAAAATAATAAGGTAAAAAATAATACATACAAGACCCCACAGACAGTCCGGGATTAAAATGATCTTAGCTTGAATTAAAATGATTTACATCTATAATAATCCCTGCATCCATGGCTAGGAATTACCTGAAAGAAAAAAAAAAGTTTTTATTAATCTGTTTAGAATTGACAGCTATCAAATATGATATTGAAAATTATTATTATATATTATATTATGTAATTTATGTGTCACGTTACAGATTAATTAAGAACATAAGAAAAGTAGATTACATTTCAATTAATTTTGATAAAAATCATTTTTTTAGATTTGAGGTTTTTTGAGAATTATTAAAATGTTATGTTATTGTGTTTTGGCAAAATAAATGGCTGGGGCAGAATATAAATATAATAACGATAAACCAATAAGATGAAGTCAGTCGTGAAATATCTGACCGGTATAACTGGAAAAAGTGACCTTGCGTGTTTTAAAATGTTTGGTCGTAAATAAATACGAGAGCATGTCACACATCATCGCCAATCAAGCGATAAAATAATAAAGGAAGGCTATACAAACTTTTTTTCGGTAAAAAGAAAACTTTCGTACCAAAGAATTTTATCAAATGTTTGCTTTGGTTGTTGGTCACTTATAATAAGTACAATCTCTAAAATACGCTTGCATATTAATTAATCTTAGGAATCATTACGCTAGACGAGTATAACACGACATTAATATAAACGCTTACACAATGGTATAGTATTTTTTTAAATAATTATTAACAGTTTGTTATTTATAACAATTCTACTAGAAATGTTATTACTCTGTAATAGTAATATATTATTTTAATTGCTATATTACGTATACGTATTAGGTTATATACATATACATATTTGTATGTAAGTCTATATATATTGCACCAGATATTCTACCGCAAAACAGCAGTACTTGGTATTGTTGTGTTCCGGTTTGAAGGGTGAGTGAGCCAGTGTAATTACAGGTACAAGGGACATAACATCTTAGTTCCCAAGGTTGGTGGCGCATTGGTGATGTAAGCGATGGTTAACATTTCTTACAGTGCCAATGTCTATGAGCGTTGGTGACCACTTACCATCAGGTGACCCATATGCTCGTCCGCCTTCTTATTTTATAGAAAAAAAAAAACACTTTCTTGGATTATATTTTAGTCACTTTTTCGATTGGGTTGTCCAAAGTGCTAAATTGCCCTACAGCCCCATGTAATTGATACACATCAATTGGAGTTCTAAGCATTTCTAATGCATTAGAAAATAGTACAGAAAATGCTAAATAAAATATTAAATAAATATAATTATTAATGTAATTACTGTTTGGCATGGTTTTGATTTAATTTAAATTTATGCTTAGCTTAAAGTTTTTATTAAACAATCAAGTAGGTAATGCAAAGAATAAGATTTTTTTTAAACGATCACTATGAAGTTTATTAAATTATTTATATATTAAGTCTTTATCATAAAAGTTGTAATAAGTAGCAATATATTTTATTCTAATTCTTGTCCAAGGACAGTACATTTAATAATTCTCAATTAAATGTGCACTTTTCTTTATAAAATACAAAATCTTATTACTGCTGTAGCTGTAATATGTAATGCCTATCTTTTTTATTTATAGCTTAAATATGAGGGTTATTTTTAAATCAATTATTTATGATGATAATATTAACGTTGTGCTAAATATAAATTACAAGAAGAAATAAAGCTAATGATTTAATTAATTTATTCAGCGTTATGTCTATTTTAATTTAACCAATTTGCTCATCAAAACTCACATTATACCATAAAGGACGGTATTATCTACGTGTGTGTTCCCGGGAACAGGATGCGTATATATACGAATACAGCCTTCTCGCTCTTACTAAAGTGCGCCATCGACAGTATACGTTCCTGAATGTTTAGAAATATCGCTGGAATTGTTGTCGATAAGGAGAAATAAAAAACGAATCAAATTTTATTAGAAGTCTAACAAACATTAGAGAGACTCATATGTGGGGTATGTGTTAGAAAAAAACAGCGTTTGCTTAGCAAATTCTAATCTCTACACATACTCGGGAACCAGGATAACATAAGGGAGTAGGCAGTCGTTTCACGTATGCCTCCGTGTGGAACATAACACACGCCATAGGCACACACGTAGCCCATATCCAAGGGGTTGTCGTAAATGCCCCCTAACCTACGACACTCACACATCCAAGGGGTTTCGTGACACTACCCTATCTAAGCAAGAGGGAAAGAGATAAAATTACAAGTCGCAGGACGAGCGTTAGAGGGAGTTAGATATGTCACTCTGTTTGCGGTGCTTACCAAGACAAGTTCGAGCCTGCGCATCTTAACGTTGTTCTAAGGGTCGCGCCAGTTAACTGTTCATAAGATCTGGGTGCCTGGTAGTTGTTTTCCATTTTAGGACAAAACTTGATAAAAAAGGGCGTTTGGCAGTGGGGAACCCATGGGTTTTTATTTCATTAATGACGACGCCTTAGCGCTAAGGGTGCGTAGGGTTTAGGCACAGCTGTGTGTAAGAGTGCGTAAACGTAAGATGTAAATGTGTGAGTAAGAAAGGACAAAAGGTTGTGTTTAAGTTTCTTACAATACGCACAATGATTATTTGTTTTGAATAAATCTGTACGAAGTGTAAGTAAAATTAAAAGTGTCCAAGAATAACAAAATAATATAAAATATAAGTTTTTTAACACAAATTACTAAATTAAAAAGTTTAGTTTCGTTTCAAAATAAGAATTAAATTGTGACATATGTACATATAAATGTACTCGTAAGTCAACGCTGATTAAATTGACCACCGTTACCTTGGTTTTCTCTGAATGTAATTCAAATTAGACAAAAGTATACAACTGAGTCAGATCGGGCACACGCCTCATCTAAAGCTATTGTGAAGCAATGGGGACGAACCAACCGACCGCGAAATACGGCCATTAGATGAACAATTCTACTCTGGCATTAGTACACTTCGAATGACTCTATTTATATGACTACTGTATGCAGATTGAAGTATCGTGTGACGCATATTAAATTTACATATATTTCACTTGAATAATGATAACGAAAAAAAATATTATCCACTCTTTAATATAAACTACATATATATATTAATGATATTAAAAATCAAAAACAAATCTATATTATTAATGTTTTATGTTTTGTAAATATTCTAAGTATAAACAAATATATATTTAATGTCTACCGTATATAAAACTTAGTCTCAATGAAAAAAAATGTCTATAGGATAACATTGATATAATAGTAAAGATGCTAATTTATGAGTCAATCAGGGCCGTGTAGAAAATATCAAATGGTAATAAATAATTCAATAAAAAAAAACAAAATGTTGAACTCAAATGCGACAAATAGAGTATTATGTGTATACACGCATACAAAAGATACTAACTATTTTTATAACTTCAAAACGTAATGAAAATTATCGTCTAACTGCACAGTGCTCTGTTTACGCTTCTGTCGGAGTATTTTCCGATTCTAATAAATTCCTCCGTGCCCTTGCAATGCCTGATAAAATGCAAAATTAACACTTCATTCTCTCACTTCCGCAGCGCATTACATTTGTGTATTCAAATACATTCCGTTACTGCTCACCGATAAAGCGGCCACTTTAAACTTATGCACATATTTTGTAAACAAAGCAAAATTACTTCAAATATATAAAAGCCATGTTTTTTTAAGCACATATTTGTATGTGCTATGGTTATTGTCTTTACTCAAAAAAGCATGCAGCATAGGTATATTATCAAAAGGACGAAGGAGGAGAATAAATAGCAAAAATTGTAACCTGTGTAGTATTAATGCCCTTATTTCGAGTTATTTCTACAATTTATATTTATCCTGTTTGTATATTAAAATTTAAGATTAATACTCAGACCATATATTCCATTATCTTTGATCCTCGGTCGCATGAAAAAAAGGTCGTTAAATATTAACGATAGCGTAATATATATATTTTTGTAATGCACAAAAAAAAACAGAAAACTAATAATGTAAATACGCGATGCGCTTGGCCTATTTTCATTCAAGTGTCACGTATTTGTAAATTTTACATTCAATAACTGAACGATTCAAATTTGGTCAAGTACAATTCTTAGAACCAGAACACCTTAACTTTATATGTGTATAGCGGTTCATTCAAACAATGTTTTTCCAAACAATAATAAGTCAAAATAAAAAAAATCAAAGTAAACAAACATAGCTGTAGAGCCATGAGTAAAAAAAGGTTTTATACAACCAACTTTTTTATTTTAATCGCAATGCTATTACCTAAAACTAAATAATATAAGTAATATGTATATATAAACGAGGTTCATTCTTGTATATTCTGGGTGTGTTTGACCTAATATGAACTTAGGAACGTCACCGCGCGGTCATATTTGCTTAACTGTCAATGCTCATACAACATTGACGTAACTGCAAAAGTATTAAAAAAGTATGTCGGGAATTTAAAAAAAAAACTTTTTTTTTAATTTAGTCACAATTTATCTTCCAGTACACAGTTCTGTTTTAAGTAAGTTTAATGTATAAATAAAATAGACTTAACTATATAAAGATGCTGCATATGTTAATAAGGTAAAAGAGAAACAAAATGATCTCTAACTTTATAAGCTGTTAGCAATTAATCACGGTCGAGAAATCTTATTATAACAATTAATACTATTCACTAAATCTTAATAAGAGGGTTAAAAAGTTTCCCTTTCATTGGAATGCCCGACGAACTAGTCCCGAAGGAATGCACCACTATCCCTTTCATATTATCCATCCTTTTCTGGCACGCAGAGAGCTGTCAAAACTGGTTAGCTTTGATTAATGGCTTATTTTTTATAAGAAATGTATTCCTCATCCGAGATTTTTGTGTTATGCAATTAACTTTAAATAACTACGTTACTTATGATTAAAATGTTGTAGAGAGACGTAGGGAGTTTACTAATATTCCCACGAGCATAGAACTCGCTTAGCCTTTTGAATTAACTTCGCGTTGCTTATGTTCTCCTGGTACTTGGGGTAAGAGAGGTATTACGTCATATCCAAGCGCTTAAAAAGATTAAGCGCGGATTTATTTACATTTTATTTATAAAATTAGGTACATTTTAAATCTAAACCTAGTTAACTAGTTTCATTATAAGTCATATGCTATAACTTTTGTAATCAAGGTTACCTAGGTAAACAGCCAGACTTATTTTATCCTTATTAATATTATAAATGCAAAAGTTTGTTTATTTATTTATTACACTTTCACCGTACAATATTCTCTTAACTATTCAACCGATCATTATGAAATTTTGCATACACGTTGTCACTGGTGCCGAAAGGGACATAAGGTACCTAAAACCTCATCTCTCACTCACACGCGGACGAAGTCACGGGCATAGTAATAACTTTGATTATGCAAGTTACAACCTAGTCAAGAAGTTAAGAGTTTCTTATTTATTTATACTACAAGATTATTTTACATAGCTTTCCTTTAAAATTAATAATTCTCGCTAAACAATAATTTAAAAACTAATTATTTGTTTCATTGAGATTAAAAAGTTATGCTTTGGCACACTTTAACGCGTTGAAAGTGTATTTAACATGCTGCATGAATTCTTAAGATAGATGATAAACAAATGTATGAGCAAGCTTCCGATCTAGTTAACAATTTAGCGCGCAAATGAGGTTTGTGTAAGCAACATCAAGTGGCGAAGATTCATTCGAACGTGGGCGAAGTAGTGTCTTGAGTGCTGCTAAACAGATATTGTGGAAAAAAACATTTTAAGGAATTTTCATAAACTTTTCTTTAAGTTGTATTGAAACTATTGGAGTTTTTTAATATAATTTGACGCTTCTTTCATAGTTTTATTAATAAATAATAATGTTTTCTTATTTATTTCAATTTTAATTTAGCGCAAAATTATACAATTATTGTAAGTTTATATAACGATATAGTTTTTAATAATCTTTTTCGGTACTAAGATTTTCGACAGCTGCTAGGAACACCAGGAACGCATTCTATCAACGCTTTTATAGATAAGCTTAATTATATTCGATAAACGTACTTTTCATATACAATGATAAATAATTAACTTTAGTTTAATCTTATCTTAATATATCCAATTTCAACATTCTAGATTTGAAGTAAAGCAGAATATCCCTTATGACCTAATTCCAGACACCATTTACGTAAGGCAGGTTATGTGTTTATTTATGTAAGAAAAAGCTTTGAGCGGCTTACGGAATTCTGCAAGAAAAACACGTGTTTCGTTCTTTTGTTCGGGGAATACACATAAAATATATTCTTTATTGGTTGTAACAGTGTTCTGGTTACAAAATTTAGGAATATAATGGAAAACGGTTAAACGGAACAGATATTACGAAAAATTTAGCTTGCTTCTTTAATAAACTAAATGTACATCATTGAACTTAACTTGAAAATTGAAAGCGTTAAAGGATAAAAAAATACCGGTTTCCTTTAAATTCCAGACAAGCTTAACAAAAACCAAAGCTGGTGGAAAGCAATGATGAAGTCTAAGCTTGTTCCTACGACGTAAAATAAACTACTTCGA